>NC_141628.1:41328570-41928570 GCF_047967505.1 Dipteris shenzhenensis | reverse complement strand
GTTCAAGGCCTATATTTAAAATCCCTTATCTGTAAATTTTTTCATTAATAAAATGTACCCCTTTTCTATACAAATCTGTAAATTTTTTCCAAAACTATTTTAAATAGTCCCTTATGTATATTTATTTCTGTAAATTTTAGAAATAAAAAATATCCTTCTGTTGAACTCACGTGATAGGGTTACATATGATGAGTGACCCCCCCGAGAAGGGAGCAAAGGGAAAAAGGAAAGGGAGAATGGGGAGAAAAGTGAAGAAAGAGAAAAGAGAAGGGAGAAAGGAAAGAATAAAAGGAAGAGGGAAGAAGAGAGAAAATGAGAAAAGGGAAAAATAAAAGAAGGAGAAAAGAGAAGATAAGGGAAGGGATGGGGAAGGGGAAGGAAAGAGAAAGGGAAAGGAATGGAAATGGAAAGTTAAGGAGAGGGAAAGGAAATAAAAATTTAAGAAACCCAAAGAAAATCAACATACCTAGTGGAAAGGGATGCTTGCAAGGTGTGGTGGTCAGCTTTGGTTGTGGAGCATTGCTTCCAAGTTGTGGAGGTCCTGGCAAGATGTAGAGGGTCAGTGAAGGATGGGAGAGAAGAATGAAAGCAATGCGATTTGGAATTGATTTTTACTTTCCATAGCATCGATATTTCTATCGCTTAAAGTGTCAAAAATTAATTAACATCACTTTATGGTATTTAGGGCATTTAGTCTCAAAATTTGAATGCAAATCCCTGTTCTAGGTCTTCATAGATTTGGTAAGGTGATATCATGAAATGGATTGTGAAATTTTAAAACCTATGGGCATTGTTTTAGGGTCCGTTACCATTTTAATTGAACCGAGATGTTGTGGGTCCAAGATGGTGGTTTACCATGGCCATGTTCGGCATCCATTCGCAAATTGAGATGAAAGTTGGCATTCCTCTAACCAGAAGAGTGGATGCATGGGGAAAAACATGGAAATATTCATCCTTGACCATGGAAATGGGATCTGATTGCCATGAAATTTTATGCGGGCCTATATATAGGTGATTTTAAGTCCTTGTCAAAGGATCATGGCCATAGGATCCCATTTGCATGGCTAGAATACCACCAGTGCATTATTTTCAACCACACGAGCAGATGCATGGGCACAAACATGAAATGTTCGTTCTTGTCCATGAAAATGAGATTTGATGGCCATGATATTTTGTACCAGCCTCAATCTAGGTGATTTTAATTCCCTTGCAAAGTATCATGGCCATCGGGTCCCATTTGCATGACTAGCATATCATCGATGCATTCTTGGGGGTCACAATGTATAAACCCTTATATATCATGTACTTTCAAGGTATGTTCAAGGCCTATTTGTAAAACCCCTTATTTATAAATTTATCATGGATAAAACACACCCTTTTTCTATCCAACTTTGAATATGAACTTTATATGATATCCTTATGTATGTGAAAATTGTGTAAAAAAGGTATTTAAAAAAATCCTTCTATTGAAATCCATGTTCTACGCTTACATATTTATGAGTAACCCCCCCAAGGGTGCATTATTTTGAACCAAAAGAGGGGATGCATGGGCAAAAACATGGATATGTTCGTTTTTTACCATGAAAAAGGGATATAATGGCAATGATATTTTGCACGAGCCTCAATCTCGATGATTTTAAGTCCCTTGCAAAGTATCATGGCCATTGGGTCCCATTTGCATGACTAGAATACCAGCGAGGCATTATTTTGAACTAGAAGAAGGGATGCATGAGAAAAAACATGGAAATGTTTGGCCTTAACCACGCAAATGGGATCCGATAGCCATGATATTTTTAACATGCCTCAATCTATGCAAGTTTAAGTCCCTTGCAAGGTATCGTGGCCATCAAATCCCATTTTGATGACTAGAATACCACCGGTGCATTATTCTGATATATGGTGAAAAATCAATACGGATCCTTAAAAATAACACATTTTCTTCCACCAAATACAATAGTACCTAGCAAGAATCATTGTACCATTGGATGGGATTCACTAGCAGATGATGAGAGTGGTGGGATGTTTTGGGAAAGAGTGGCACATTGTTGCATCAGCAGTATTGTAGTCATGCAAATGGGACCCAATGGCCACGATACTTTGCAAGGGACTTGAAAACACCTAGATTGGTGCCCGTGGTAAATATCATGGCCATCTTATACCATTTTCATGGTCAAGGACAAACATTTCCATGTTTTTTCCCATGCATCTTCTCTTTTGGTTCAAAACAATGCCTTAGCGTTATTCTAGCCATGCAAATAGGACCCAATGGCATGATATTTTTTAAAGGGCTTTAAATCACCTATATTGAGGCCTTTAAAAATTTCTTGGCCATCGGATCCCATTTGCATGGTCAAGAAAAAACATTTCCATGTTTCTGCCCATGCATCACCTCTTCTGGTTCAAAATAAGGCACTAGTAGTATTCTAGTCATGCTTGAATGAGACCTAATGGCCATGATACTTTGCAAGGGACTCAAAATCATTTATTTCAATTCTAGTGCAAAATATCCTAGCCATCGGATCCCATTTGTGTGGTCAAGGGTGAACATTTCCATGTTTTTGCCCATGCATCCCCTCTTCTAGTTCAAAATAATGCACCGGTGGTATTCTAGTCATGCAACTGGGATCAAATAGACACTAAACTTTGCAAGGGACTTAAACTCACCTATGTTAGAAGATGTAGGATCTTAGAATAAAGTATCTCTTTTGCTATGTTCCTACATGTTTATTATGGAGCTCCAGAAGATATATATGAAGAGGCAAAGGAAGACCTTAAGGAAGAAATTTTTTTTGAAGAAAAAGGCATCACTATTGAAGAGGCATTTGACCCCAAGGTATCCCTATCTATGTGCTTTTAAATAACAACAACTATCAAGGACATAGATGATGAGACCTTCAATCAAGTAAAAATGCATATGATTATTCAGTCAAAGGTACAAGAACAGAGAAAGGTAGAGAGTAGCATGGAAGAATCATTGATCTTGGGAATGGAGGATGACGAGAACATTAAGTTACACTATCTTTGCTAACTCATTTTTATTATGTCGAGCGTAAATCTTTCTCATTATTTTTTGTTTGATATTGGCAATTGCATTTCCTGAGAAAGGATCTATCACAACAACACAAAGCAACTATAGACGCGCTTGGTAGATGCACAAAATAGTAGGCGCGTCTATAGGCATTGCTTTAGTAGAGGAATTACGGGCACGTCTGACAACTCATCTATTTGTGCGTGTATTAACACGTCTATTTGCACGTCTAAACTGAGAAAATACGGGCCCGTCTAACATCGTGTTTATCAGTGCATCTATTTGCGCGTGTATTAGCATGGTTATTTGCGCGTTTACACTGAGAATTAGATGCACATTTAGACGCATAGATAGACGCAAACCAGAGAATACAGAAAGTGAGATTTTTGTGTACATGATTGCTTTCCAAACATTGCCCATGACTACCAAAGCACATAATTTTAACAAAAACATCAATGCTTTTTTGCAAGCCCACATATACAAGAATTAAGTGAGGTGAGGAGAATGAGACAATATGTAAAATAGTTTTGCCAATATCAATGATGGGGATACGGTTCAATCTCATCCTCAATGAGATCAACCCTTGCCAAACTATCTACTTCAAAATCCAAACAAGTGTTTAGATCTACAAATACATTCAACCCACTACTACTTGTGCTACTCATGTGCTCATCGAAATTAGCATCACCAATGGTAGGCTCGTCCTCACAGGTAATGGCCTCAATATTTGTATCTCCTATCTCATGATCATCCTCCTCTCTCGTATCACGGTCATCATCACATCCATGGCCATGATCATCCTCCATACGCTCCATATTAGTAAATGTACTATACATCACTTTGGAACGTGGCATAATAGGTATGACATGCCACCATCTATTATTATCCACCATTGGTTGATAGACAACCTAATTCAAACACAAATACAATCATGTTATTTTTCTTGCATCAAATATTTAAAAGCGAGTATTTTTATATGTGTGCACAGTACCTGTTCACATTGTTGCAGTAGTACTAGTGTGTCCTTCCTACTTTGCCAAAACTTTGTGGAGTCAATAGTTACAAAGCCACTTGCATGGCGTTTGATTGTTGCATTAGGGCCTCTTTCCACCACGTCCTTAAACCACTTTACATCCAAAACATACACAAAGAAGCGTCGAAAGTCAAGCATAATAATATCTTGGATTATGCCACAATAATCATCCATGGCTCTATTGGCTCCCTCAAAGCTAGCAATGACGTTGCAATCTTGTGTGTTTCTCTTATCATCAATCCGTTGTGTTCGAAAATGCTTGCCCTCACACCATATAGCATTGAACATAGTGCACTACACCAAGAAAAAATCAATTAAATAAGCAATCTCAATTATTGAAAGCTCCTAACTTATGCATAACATTCTATATACTGACCTTGCTCATGCATCCCCTAGCATACTCCCATTCTTCCATTGTGATATGCATCCCCTCGTCTTTCTCTGCTTTCTCCATTTCATCAAGTAGCCAATCCACATGAATATCCTTTGGAAGTGCTCTTAGATACTGAGGGTATGGCACACGAGATCCGTGGTGTGTACGAAAGAGGGCCCTTTCTTCTTGTCTTCTTGCCTTTGCATCCTCGTATCTTGTCACCCATCTTTTCATCACATCACTATTAAGCACGCAAAAGAGGTTGATACTATTACGCAACTCTGTGTCTATTGCTTTGTTGCATCCTTTCCCTTGAGGCACAATAGAGGTCATCCTTAGGTCTTCATCATCTCTCCATAGTCGTGGGAGAGAGCTATCCACATCAACAAGAAACTCAGAAATATATACAAGTGACTCTTGTACCAACCAACCCTCGGCCATGCTACCTTCAGGTCTTGCATTTTGTCTCACGAAGCCCTTCAAGGTCTTCATGAAGTGCTCGAGGAAGAACAACCATCGTGCATGTATAGTACCGCATATAGCAATCTCATCCACCAAATGCACTATAAGATGTAGTTGGCTTGTGAGAATAGAACGTGGAAATGTCTCCTCCACTAAACAAACCACCTTCACTGACATAACTTGAGCATTCTCAAGCGTGGTGGGATCTATTTCCTTTGAGCTCACATACCTAGAAATGAAAAAGTACAGCATATTAGCAATATGCATTCAAACTTGCATGGAGCATTGATACGCATCATATTTTGTATCATGTAAAGTACCTCACAAGCTCGCCCATCTTGTAAATACAATCTTTCACGTCCTTCGATGCACTACGTGAAATGCTAGTAGGTAGTATGAACTGAACCCACGAGGAGGTGGTTGATTAGTTGCTTATAATTATTCACTCACAAATTTGAAAGGAAAAAAATATTATGCACATAAAATACTTACTTGGAGCATCTTGTGCCAATCATGAGATTTCAAGCTATATAATTGCTCTACACCTCTTTTCTTGCTCTTTGTAAAGGCTCCCTTCAAACACCTCATGCATCCAGTGGGAGTACGAATTGTAGTAATAGCGTGCTTCACCGTCGCCATATCCACGGTGCACGAGGTAAAAAAACACGCCCATTTGGTCTCTCTTGTGGCCAAGCTTCACGCATCCTCCCTATGGTACATAGATCCTCCCTTATGCCTGTGGAATCTCGTGTCCCATTCAAATGCTCCCAAATGGTAGATGCCACATTCTTGAAGATATGCATGGGATCAAGCAGGTGATTGATCTTGAGGTGGGACCAATATGGTAAACTATAAAAGATAGAGTATCTAAATAAGATAAAGTGTTAGCGGGCAATCTTTATTTCTAGCCAATATAGCACACAATAGTTACAAACCCTTACCGACTCATGCCAAGTGGTGGAGGAGTCGTGGAACCGTCCCAAATTCTCATCCAATCTCCCGTGGTGAGTGATTGTGGGAGGACTTCATTCCAAGGGGCAACATATCTAGGATAATCAGGTGGGAGAAATCGATGGCGATTCTCATAGATGACCTTATTCAATGCATCTGCCCCTGAGGCAGCTAGTGAAGGACCACAAACAGGATGTGCATGGTAACCCGATGTAGTGAGACTTGAACAATAGATGCAATTAAGAGTTGAAGGTGGGTTTAGGGTGCCACATCCTTTGCCTATTCATAATTAGAAGTGCAATGCTTACTTGAACACTCGCCATAGCCTAGGAAGTCATGCATCGTCCACATCAAGACTACTTTGCAGTTGAAGTCTCATGACGAGGGAGGCCTGCTCCCATCATGCAACTCAATACCTCTCCAAAGTATCTCTAGCTCAAAGGCTCCAAATAAACATCAGGATTTTTGACTTTATGTTTCCTTGGAATTAGAAGGGACAGCATAACATGTCCTTTCTTAATAGCCATAGAGGGTGGAAGATTATAATTCACCAATACCACTGGCCATACACTGTAAGACATGCTCTCAAGCTCCTAGGTTCTTCCTTGAAGCCTGGCCATGTGTCTTCAATATGCTTCCATGCAGGAGAGTCCACGGGAGTTCTCCACTTGCCATCGGTTGATCGATGGGAGGAATGCCATGACATGAGCTCTACAATAGATTTGCACTTGAACATATGTTGGACGCAAGGGTTTATGGGAAAATGTCGTAGAACCTTACGAGGCACGTCCAAAGTTTTGAGATCTGCTCTATATCTTGCCTCTCCACAAGTAGGACACTCTCTTGCATCCTTATGTAGTCCATGAAACAAAACGCAATCGTTGACACATGCATGGATGCACTTGTAATCTAATCCTCCAAGAGAGGTCACATGTTGCCTTGCCATATCTCTTGAGGTCGGTAATTTATTCTCCCTTGGAAGCATTTTACACAATAGCCTGCACGTGAAGACCATAAATGAGGAAAAGCATTCGAGTAATTGACCCACTAGCATAATTCACCATGTTTGCAAAATAGACTTTAAAGCTTACTTGAGTAATGCATTCAAACTTTCATTGCTCCATTCATAGATGGTTTGCAAGTTTAGTAACTCAAGGGAGGCACGTAGAACAGAGAATGTGCACCCCTCAAACAGTGGAGTCGATGCTGCAGTAAAAAGTTCATCCTGCTCCATGCTATCATCCCTCGCTTGATGGACATATAAATCCCGCACCATATCATCAAACACCTCCTCCTCCATGGCTTCATGAGATAATGGCGGAGGGCTACTATCACCATCACTCCATGCATCCGTAATGGTCCCTCCTGAAGATCCCACCTCATATCGCCGACACTTCGCCTCCTCACGGCGAGCATAGGGCAACATATGCGGGTGTGGCACTGCATCCTGTATCAAATTAAAACGGGATCATAACTCAAACATATCAACACCCATAGGTATCTCAATCAACCTTAACTTACAAACCCTTACCCTATTTACGGTCACATCCCATTCTCCATACTTTGAGATGTGATTGAGTGTAATCTTGCATGCACGATACATGTTTCCTCGACATCGATCATACATACATTTGATTTTTTGCTCCAACCACATTTCGCGATGGTGGATATGGAGGGATTCATCCTCACTGGAGCTACTTGTTGAAGATGAAGACATCCTACAAACAAACAACCCAAAAAAATTTGCTCTTCTTCAAATGTTTAATTTTAAACTCTGTGGTGCATCTACAGGCGCATCTAAAAGCGCGTCTGTTTGTTCTGTGGTGCGCGTCTAAACGCGCATCTAAATGCGTGTCTAAAACTACGTCTACTCTGTGTATTTAGACGCACCTATAGACGCGCTTTTAGATGCGCCTATAGATGCAGCTTTTAAACCTGCTTTTAGCGCGCTCATTTCACTTTTCTTCACATTACTTATACTTCGCCCAGCTTGCTTGCTTCCTTATTAGTAGATCCACAGTTTCGATGCTTAAGAGGAAGGCTCCCACACTTACTTCCAAGCTTACACTTAAGAGGAAGGCACCCACACTTACATCCAAGCTTAAAGGAGAGGAGGGCGAACAAGGAGGAGAAGCAACTTTGAAAAAGGAGAAGAACCTTCCATACCTCTATCCAAGGTAAGTCTTTTTGCAGTTGATCTTTTTTGGAAGTCTGCTCTCTTTGGATTTGTACTTTCTCATATCCAAAAAATGCATGATTTGGGTATCTGTGTCACGTTTGTGTGTCGGGTGCAATGTCGGGAGGGGTGGCGGTGGGGACGATGATGATTTAGACGATTTAGACATGCCTCCGGGTGATGGTACGATATTCTATGACATCACTCAGATAGGAGGCATCTTGATGGATGCACGGGGGAAGGACATCATGGCCTTCATGCGCTCTGTAAGTGCTAACAATTACAGAGATTGCTTTATCCACTTCAAAGACCAGCCAAAGAGGTTGGCTGATGAGACCCTCGCTGCTGTTCGCTCTAGATATCCTAACCCCCCCAATCGCCAGTACACAGATAAATGGGCCAAGTCAAAGATTGTTACGATACTTGGCAATAAAAGATCTTCGCTTAAGAGGTAGGCACTAGCGGAGCTTGCCAGGCTCGAGGGAGGTCAACCACCAAGGGGCCCGCCCCACACTGCTCACAAGCGTGAGTGGAAGAAAGCAATGAAGTCAGCGAGGGAGGACCCCAGTCTACAGCACGTGGAGGTACGAAGGATCCAGATGGAGGAATATGGAAGCGCACATTTTGGAGCAGGGGGTGTTGAATCATGGGAGGCCCAATTTGTAAGTATCGATCTCAAATTATATTGCTTATGTAGTTTATTAGGAGGTTGTTTCTTTGTACTAATCCCTCTGCAAATTGTGTCGTCTTGAAGCTTGAGATCGTGGGTAGATACCCTACTCTTGTGGAGATAGCCTACCACCGCCACCATCACAGAGGAGATACATGTAGGCACTTCTATGATGACGGGTGGATTACTGAGGAGTAGTATACCCGGGCTACTGGAGCGGCCCCCGAGGTATTTGAAAGTAATTAAATAATGCCAAAATTATAAGTAAAGATTTGATTTTTCATACATTGATATATGTTGTCCCTTGTTTACAGGCCCGTGCACAAGACGACGAGGAAGACGAGGAAGGAGGCGCAGAAGGGAGCGTGGAAGGCAGCGAGGATTAGTTGTAGAAGTAGTGCTAGCTACTCTTTTTTGTACTTAAAGCCACTGGCTTGGCTTCGTGCCTCTTGTATATACACTCCTCTTATTTTTTATACTTGAAGCCACATGACATGGCTTAGCTTCCTTATTTTTTGTACTTGAAGCCACATGACGTGGCTTAGCTTCACGCTATATGTACATACAAGCACTTTTTGATCTTTCAATTTTATTGCATTTTGGAGTTGTAATGTTTTATTTGGAATTGTAATTAAAATGCGGTTGGTTGTAAGAATTGAATTACACAATGTGGAAATGGGATTCTTGTAACTATATAGCATACACAACATACACATCATTCTGTAAATTTAAAAAAAATAATTATAAAGCGCGTCTATCAGTGCGTCTATAAACGCGTCTATATACGCATCTGTCTGTTCGACAAGCATCTATTTTTGCATCTATAAACGCGTTTATAAGAGCGTCTATTAAAGCATCTAAATGCGCATCTATACACACGTGTGTCTGCTATATAGACGCGTTGGTAGACATGGGTCTTTAGATGCGAAAATAGATGCGCAAATAGACGCGCCCGTAAGTTTTTTATTTAGTTCAGTAAACACGTCTGTGTGCGCGTCTATGGGTGGTTTGTCTTGTTGTGTATTGATCCTCTATTCTGATGGGATAGTAGTGTAGGTGTGATGATTTAATTCTTGTATATTGAAGATGATAGTTTTCTTAAAAGATCCACAGGGAGCAGAGAATGTCTTGTGTGTGCATCTATGGGTGGTTTGTCTTGTTGCGTATTGATCCTCTATTCTGATGGGATAGTAGTGTAGGTGCGATGATTTACTTCTTGTATATTGAAGATGATAGTTTTCTTAAAAGATCCACAGGGAGCAGAGAATGGGGACTTGGACAAATGTCAACCCTTTCATGCTATATCAAAAAAATTTCTTCAACACTTATTTCATTAATTTTTGACTCTAGAGTTTACATTTGGACTAATCCTAAAAATCCATCCCAAATGGAAAGTTTACTTTATGAAAACGTCATTCTAGAATCAAAGTTTACTTTCTAGCACTGGCATTTCCACATAATAAATTTCACAATATCTCTCTATAATATTGCACTAATAATGCAAAAACTACTATTAAATCCTAATTTTGTATTTCTTATTTTTAAGAATCCTATTCATGTTTAAAGAATTCCTTGAATTAATATTTTAAATCCATGAAAAATCACTTACTAAAAAATAAAGAATTATTGAAATAATTTAATCCATGCAAATGCACTTAAAATTCAATGCAGGGCAAGGAATTTTAAAGGTATCTTGTAAAATTCAAGAATAATTCGGCATTGGATGCCAAGTGGATGGATGAAGACATGTTGTCCGATCATCCACAGTTTTAGGATGTTTACAAGGAAGCTTTTCAATTGAGGTCAACTGAATAGAAGCCGAGGGGATGTCACCAAGCTGTAAATAAAACTGAGAGAACTATAACACTCTAGGTAAAGTTGTTGTATTCTGATCCATACCATCTACAATAACTCACATGTACTCATTTGGATGAGAAATAGCTTGCTCCTTCCAAAATGCATATTTTATTCTAGAATTTTTGAAAAAGTTGACAATGAAATTCCCTCTTTTTTTAGTATGCTTCTCTTTGTTCTGGCCCATGTTGCACTCTTAAGTGCTTGGTTTAAATCATCACAGTCACTGCACTTTGATATTTTTTGTCTCTTTGGGATTTTAACATGTCCAAAGCTCTTCTTCCAAAGAGTATACAAATTGTGAAAAGATGTCGGAGCATGCCCTCTTTGCCTCTGTGTTTCTCCAATAGATTTAAATACTTCTTTTGTTGTTAAGCCTCTCGAAAGATGCATTTCAGATAGACGGGATTGAGGTAAAGCATTTTCATGAATGTAGTCTGTGAAAGTTGTTGTTGTCAAGACCAATGAGGCTCTTGTTTTGGGCCTTCCTGTGTTTCCATGAATGTTACATTTTACTCCATACTTTGCTTTATTAGCCAAATACCAGTATGTGCCATGTGATAATCTTGTAGTAATGAGATATGAATTATTGCAAATACTTTTTCAGAGCTTTGCTTTTTCTTGTCATTTACTAGAAAGCAACAAAGCCTCATGAGTAGGTATTCATTTCTTTTTCTCCCTCTCCTTTGCCACACCTATTCTCTACACCCATTGATGCCATGTAAGTTAATGGAACAACACCTATTTCATTTATTTTGGATTGGTGCACTGTCCAAATTCGTTTTGTGAGATAATTTTGGATAAAGCATTTAAAAAAAAGAGGCTCTTATAAAACAAAACTTTGAGTCAAAAAGTAAGATTTTAAAAAATCAAATTAGAAAAAATGACGTGACATATTATTAAAACTAGCATACATTAAAAAAAGAGGACATCACATTGTTAAAAGAGACAAAAAGCAAGATTTTAAAAAATAAAATTAAGAAAAAAAAAAGGCATAACATGTTATTAAAACTAGAGTACATTTAAAAAAAGGCATGACACATTTGTACAAGAAGTAGATCATATAACTCAAAGCCATATGGTGTCAAAAAACACCTTCCATTAGCTCAACCATATGGGCATCTCTATGCATTTATAACATGTACCATTTGAGCAATCATTAAGGGCAACATTATGGACCCTCCCACAAGTCAAATAGATAATGGCTCAGAGGAGTGCGAAATGAATGCCGTCAAAGTGTCAAAGGGGATAGAATACCTCAACTCTACAAACATGGCTTCATTGGAAGAATTGGGAAGCTCTTTTAATGTTAGGGTTATGATTCAACATAGACCTCAGTATCTTGAATTTGGTGGAGAGGAGATTTCAATCCTCTCTAGAGCTTCAAATGAGGTCAATAACAACGTTATGATGGCCATTCTCAGGTTTGATACAAACTTTTTCTCTACTTGATAATTCAATATTTTGATTAAATCTAATAAGCTAATATTCATTTATTTGTTGGTGCAGTATAGTTATCGCACTATTTTGTAGAGCCGTACAAAACCGTGTGTATATGTTGGATTTCCTCCTTTCTCCTATACTTAGCGATAGCAGAAAGATGATAGCCGATGTTTGTAAATGGTTACAGCCTTTACATTTACATGGCGTGCGAGTCCTATT
This sequence comes from Dipteris shenzhenensis, assembly GCF_047967505.1. Classification (NCBI taxonomy): domain Eukaryota; kingdom Viridiplantae; phylum Streptophyta; class Polypodiopsida; order Gleicheniales; family Dipteridaceae; genus Dipteris; species Dipteris shenzhenensis. The sequence continues at coordinate 41,916,361 of NC_141628.1, read as the reverse complement.
TATGGCATATCACGAGATGTAAGTATCATGGCAACCTTTATTTTCATCTTATACTGGCAACATTGTGTTAAATAATAATGATTCTTAATTATTCGTGTAGGGAACATTGGAGTCTGGTGGTTTGGGACCTTGAAGACAACTATTGTTGGTTTGTCAACTCGATTGCAGGCTCTCATGGCTCAGTGCAAACGTAAGTATTCTATTAATCTGTTGTTACTTCTATATTATGTACCTTATGTAATAGACACACTAAGTTTTTTTAATATGTCATGATGAACAGGTCGGTTGAGAAGTTGGTATCTGCTATCAGAGAAATAGGACAGTACAAAGACTCGCTAGACTTCCAAAAGCGTTTAGTAGTAAAGCAGGAAGATGGGCATAGTTGTGGGTGGAGAGTTGCCTATGACGGATGTCATTGAGTTGGCAAAGAAGCACTTCTTAGCAAAGATGTCCACGACCACCAAACTCCAATGTGAGCTGCATTATCAATAAACAATAATTACTGTGTTTGAGACAATTCTAGCAATGCAATAGAAAAAACAAGTAGGGTTTGTTGCTTACTTCTCATAATATGCTGTAAAGATAACTCGTGCCTCATTCATAGGAATATGCTTCAACCACTTGCAAACATCCTCTATGGTTTCTTTTTTGTTGCTAAGCACTTCAGAAATAAGAGGATCAAGCATATCTGAATCTCTTTGTATATTTTGAGGAAAATATGCTATAACATTACTAGATTAAAAAAAAAAAGTATTAGCTTCGTGGGTTTAATCAAAATACGCAAGTATAAAGCCAAGGAAAAGGCTGCATCAAACTTGAGGATGGTTGTAATGGCTTTGACATTAACCTCTTTCTTAGGATTCAAGAGGATTAAAATCTCTTCTTCACCAAATTTAAAAGTATGAGGTTGTTGTCGAATTAACAACATAGCAGTGAATGAACTTCCAATCTGCTGCAATAGAGTCATATTTTCATGACTCACTTATTGAGAGAGTAGTCTACATCGTATTCTTCTTCACTTGCTATGTCTTCTACATCCTCCTTCTGCTATAAAAATATAAAAAAGTTATGAGATGTACACATCCCAAATAAAGGCTTAAACAAGCATAGAAATATAAAGATGAGATTTCATAAATGCTGCAATGTAGTCATATTTTTAGGTTGTTCCCCAACATTAATAATGGTTTTTTCATTAGACTGCATAGAAGTATACAGATAAGGTTTCATACATCCTTTCATTAGAGTGAGTCTCTCCTCCTCTTCGAGGAAAATTTGAAAAAGTAAGGTTTCATACATGCTTTCATTAGAGTGAGTCTCTCCTCCTCTTGGAGGACAAATTTGAAAAGTTATGAGATTTACACATCCCAAATAAAAATAAAGGTTTAAACAATCATAGAAGTATAAAGATAGCATGCTTTCATTAGACTCAGTATCTTCTCCTCTTGGAGGAAAATATAAAAAAGTTATGAGATTTACACATCCCAATTAAAGGCTTGAACAAGCATACAAGTATAAAGATAAGGTTTTATACATGCTGCAACGTAGTCATATTTTCAGGTTGTTTCCCAATGGTAGCAATTAGACGCTGAATACTCTCAGCCTGAAACACTAGTAGATCGGCTTCTGTATATGATTCCATTTTGACTAGTAACTCCAAATAAAAAATCTCTCTAAGAAACAACATGCAGTTGTAGGAAAATCTCCACCCATAGCTGTGCCCATCTTTTTGCTCCACTGGTAGACATCATTTGAATTCTACTTGGTCTTGTTGCTCCCTGGTTGTTCTGACAGCAGATACTAGCCGATATGTAGCACTGTCCATCATGACATATGAAATATATTAGTATGTCATGATCATAAGATACAAAATAAGAAAGTAACAAAAATATTAAGAGAATAATTACCTTGGGGAGTTGGCATGATAGCCTTCCATTGAATTCACAAATCACAAACGGTTGACTTCAAGGTCCCAAGCGATCAGACTCTAATGTGAGGTACATGACTAGATAAAAAATGAATATTGTTTTGCACAAACTTGCCAAAGAAGTAGTAAAAATAAGGTTGCAGTTGATACTTACTCCTCATTAAGGTGGAATTGACTTGCATGCAAAGTGGCGTGCCCATCCCATAAGTACTTGATCGGATAGCATAACTAGCAGCATGTTTTTTTATAGATGTGCATGACACTAGAGCAAAAATAGTATTTAATGCTCGATCGACCATGCAAAGGATATCCGATGGGCACAATAGTTTTCCTACGCCTCAACTTAGGTGGTATTGACATGTTCTCAAAGAGGCACACCCATCCGATAAGTACTTGGTCAGATCACACACCTAAGGGCATGCTTTTTTACGGATGTGCATATCACTAGGGGAAAAATGGTGTATAATGCGTGATCGACCATGCAAAGCATATCCGATGGTCACAATACTTTGAACGCACCTCAACCTAGTTGAAATGGACTTGCATGCAAAGTGGAGCCCCCATCTGAGAACTATTTATTTGAATAACACACCTAGGACCGTGTTTTTTTATAGTTGTGCATGACACTACGTAAAAAACGGTGTTTTATGCTTGATCGACAATGCAAAGCATATCCGATGGATACAATACTTTGCACACACCTTAAACTAGGTGGAATTGACTTACATACAAAGTGGCATGCCCATCCCATAATTACTTGATTGGATAACAGACCTAGCACCGTGTGTTTTAACGGATGTGCATGACACCAAGGCAAAAATGGTATTTAATGCTCGATCGACCATGCAAAGCATATCCGATGGGCACAATACTTTTCCTACACCTCAACCTAGGTGGTATTGACACGTTTTCAAATAGCCACACCCATCTGATAAGTACTTGGTCAAATAACACACCTAAGGGCGTGTTTTTTTGTGGATGTGCATATCACTAGGGGAAAAACGGTGTATAATGCGTGATCGACCATGAAAAGAATATCCAATGGTCACAACACTTTGCACACACCTCAACCTAGTTTGCAAACATACCTAGCAGCGTGTTTTTTTACGGATGTGCATGACACTAAGGCAAAAATGATAATTAATGCTCGATCGACCATGCAAAGCATATCCGATGGGCACAATACTTTTCATACGCCTCAATCTAGGTGGTATTGACATGTTTTCAAAGAGGCACACCCATCCGATAAGTACTTGGTCAGATAACATACCTAAGGGCATACACTACAAGGCAATATAGGCCATTTTCCGACGAAAATACCGATGCTTTTTACATTAAATTTTTTTTTTTCACGGGCGCAAACGTTTCTATAACTGTCGCTAAAAGGGTCGAAAAAGGACCGTCGCTATAAAGTGTCGCTATATAGCGACACTAGCAAATGTCGCTATATAGCGACACTATTAATCATCGCTATATAGCGACACTGGTAAACGTCGCTATATAGCAACGATTAATAGAAGTAAAAAAAAAGGGTTAGTGGGGCTAAACAGGGCTTCCTTTTGGCCCTGTTTAGCCCCACTAATCCTTTTTTTTTTTTGTAATTACAAAACAAAGTTTTTTATAACAAAATTTCCCTTGTGAAAAGGGTGATACAAAATCGTTCTTGTGAAATGATGAGCAACAAAAGCATATACATGTCAGACATATACAACATTGTTTGTAACAAAATTACCCTTTCGAAAGGGCGACACAAAATTGCTCAAACGAGCGGATATACAAAATGCTACTACCACTACTACTCATCCGAATCCGAATCATCCTTGTCTTGTTGGCCTGTTCCTTGGTCCTCGACACCTGCGTCTTCTCCCTTGTCCTCGCCACCTGCGTCTGATCCTTGACCCTGTTGATCGCTCGCCTCCGATGATGGGACGCTTGAGCTTTGACCCTAAGAGTGAACCATATAAATAAAAAATTAGATTGGAACTTAAATTAAAAAGTGATGAGATTACAAGTAGGAGTAAACTTATACCGTGCGAGCAGCCACCTCAGCCCAATCGACCGTCGCTCCCATTGCCTCTTGCTCAATGAACCACGGCTTTGTTCCTATCCGAAATGCGCATCGCGTCTCTACATCTGTAGGAAGACGACCCATCGCAGCTTGCTGTGGATCCAATTTACAAGAGTTAGAGTTAGCTAAAGTGCATGTAATATGTAGTAAAACAAATAGAACAATACATTAAATGAGAAGAAGTAGACTTACCACGGTTGCCTCGAACGCATACCGTCCGCCTGCACCAAAGTGCGAAGTACCTACGACGTCCAGCCGTCTCTTCGCAGCCCTCCTCTGACCCTCGAACATTTCGAGATGGTCCCTATGTTGCTTCTTGAAGTACTTCCAATCAGCTTTGTCTGCCCAGCTGGGTTTAGCCAACCCCTTTGTGATGGAAGTACGCAAGGTTGATCTACGATGCTTCAGGACCAAACCCATGCACTCTCGCATATAATCATCATTAAACTCCACATTTGGTGGATTAGGGTATCTTTATTTTAACTCATCGATCACCGCCTGCTTCTTTTGGGCATCTTGATACCGCCAATCGGTATTTATGCCGCTCTTGAAGTGATGACTCATCAACCTCCTCATGGCGGCCATCACTGCTTTGCCCTTTTTATCTTCTATTATCTCTCCGGCAGATGTGATTTGATAGGAGAGATCCCTTGATGAGTAAGGAGGACTGATGGTAGCAGAGTCTGAAGGAGTGGAAGCTGCGCGAGCGCTTTCGGAGCGAGGAGTAGCAGTGGGAGTAGGAGAGGGAAAGGGACCTGACTGATACTGTGTCTTCGGACCAAGTGGAGACCTAAAGGAGCGTGAGTGTGCTGACTCGTCTACATCTCCCGAGTCAGCACAACATGAGCCACTCATCCTACTCTTCCTTCCCTTGCGAGAGGCATGCGCAGGTGATGATCCCGCTTTGTGGATAAAAAAGGAAAAATATTTTTCACTTGTTGCATGTTGCTGGGTGAGTGCATAGCTATGTACATAGCTAGTTGGTTGTGGAAATGAGCTATGGATACTTTCATGAAGGACTCCACACTGATGATATATTGTCTTGAGATGGAAGACGGTTCTATAGGGACTCTGGGAGATAATGAAGTGCAGTGAAGGAGCACGAAGCTAATCCAGAGGATGGTATTTAGAGTGTGACAAGGTTTTGTTGTGGGATGACATGCACTCCTTTATAGTTTTCCAGAGTCCTTTCTGTATGAGGGCATGAGCATTTTTTTGTTATGGTTGTCTTGTAGATCCTTTGTGTCAGGATGGTGTTCACCATATGTGGTAGTGTGGGCAACTAAATGTTAAGTGTTGGAGGCATGCAAGTGATTTAATGCCTAACTAGAACCATATGTGCCTTATTTGCCTTGGTATAAAGTTTGAAGGGAAGGGGGAAGAGTGGTGAAAAAGGAAATGCATGACGTGGCTATAATCAAAGGAAGCCATGCATGCTACGTGAAAAAGAAAGGAGAGCTACGTGATTCTTCTGGAGTGAGAGCTGGAGCTGCATGAAGGTGACGGCTGGAAGCGAGTAAGAGGAGCTTCTGGAGGAAAGGAGAGCAACTTCACGAGGAGTTGCGGGAGTCTAGAAGAGTTGATTATGCCTCGGGGGGGTCTTTACGATGGAAGGAGAGGAGGACTTTTGTCGATGGGGGGATAGAAACTGCAGGGATCGGGAAGTGTTTTGGCTATGGGGGCCAAGGCTCTTGTTGAGAGAATCTCAAACGACGAGAGGTCATGAGCTCCGTGTGTTCTTTGTGTAGAAGAGCAGCATCAATAGCTCGTCGATCCTACGAGAAGAGTAGTTGATAGCGCAGGCTGGGAGCTTTTGGAATCAAAGGAGCTTGACGACTACGCAGGTCTAGAGATTCATGGAGGATGGCGGAGGTCATGTATGAGCAGGAGGACCTTGCGAGCCCAGGAAGAGCGATGGAGGTCTCTTGTTCTGCGCGCTGGAGTATCTTGAGCGATAGAGAGAGCCGCTGGAAGGAAGAAGACGATGGTGGGCACATAAGCTTCTTGGCTGGCTGAGAACATGAGCACGGGGTGGTGAGGAATTGCCAAGAGGCAGTATCCGACGGGATGGCAAGAAGCTGTTGAGGAAGCTCCTTGGCTAGCGGAGGGGGTTGCCACGACTTCGCGCTAGAAGATCTTGACCCGCAGGCAAGTAGATATGGACCGTGAGCAGAGATGAGGGATTCGAGGAAACGAGGGAACCAGGAGAATGGGGAAGTTCAGTGGGAGTGGCTGAGGAGAGAAGGATCATGCAAGAAGGAATACTTGCTGAAGTGTGTAGAGGATGTGTTGGGGGTAATGAAGGATGAGCACGCAAGCTCAAGGGTTGAAGGAGATGAAGAGCGCCAGATGTCCAAGAGCTGCTGAGTACAGAAGGATCGCATAGAAGCCAGACGATGGCTGGACGAAGAGGAGCTTGGTGGGCGGAGAACTCGATGAGCTTGTGGGGAGAAGAAGAAAACAGGGATCGTGATTGCAAGCTGAAGTGTGTAGAGGACGAGAGTTCGAGAGTAAGGAGGGAGCTGCGCATCAGCTCTTTGGGTTTCTGAGAAGCAAAGGACCAGGAAGAGTGAGGGAGGTCAATTGTGGCTTGGTGATGGAAGCTTCTTGTGGAAGAAGGACTCTAGTGGGCGCATGATCGTGAGCTACTGCAGATCGAATTCCACGATATGGAGATGGGAAGGTAGTGGCTAAGAGCGGATGGATGTGATTATGCTGCAAGGATCATAGTTATTAGAGGCTCGTAGTGGGAGTAGGAGAAGCCGTGAGGGGCTATCATAGCATGAAGAGGTAAGGAATAACGGGGGTGGTGCAGAGAAAGAGTGCGGGCTGGTTAGTCTCGTCATACAACTTAAAAGCACACATTAGCTTAAAGGCCATAGGAGGCGGGTGTTCAGTTGTAGTTGTAGAGACCTTGGCTAATGGAACTCACATATAAGAATATCAATGGGAGTTTCTGGATGGCAAGTTCTCGATAGTGACGGGGCTATGTACATCCCCGTGCATGTCTTGTAAAGATATAGTGTATGCTTGTATGCTTGTAGCATACCCGGAGCTCATTGTTGATTTTAGAAGAAGCCTTGCTTGTGATGATGAGGCTATGGGCAGCATGTAAATGAAAAAAGTGAGCTTCATGGAGTCCAAGGTCATATTACATACATGCTTGTATAGTTCATAGTATGGGTTCTCTCACAGGGTGGTGTTTGAGCATATGCTACTTGAAGTCAAAGAGAGCCGGGATTGTTCTTCACGGATTTAGTAAGGGGAGATATGAGCATGGTTGTTTATAAAATTAGTTGTTAGGATGTGATCATGGAGATTATGCAATTCTGAAGTTGTCATTTTCTGGAAAAAGTGTGGCTAGAGTGTGAGTTGTATCAGAAGGTATGTAAAGAGCAATAATGTAGTATGAATGCCTTTTGCCTTGTGATTGTGTTGTCTGGGTGTTTTAAACGTGGATGAGCGTGGCTGTGAAGGCGGATTGGGCTCTACTACTTTTGTCCATCCACCGCGGTCGAAGGGGCGCGAGGGGATGGCTGGGCAGTACATCCACCCGTCGGTGTAGGGGAGGGAATTGCTGAGGTCCTCTGAGAGAGCAGAGAGAAGAATCTCGCTGCCTCCTCATCGCTCATCTGTGCTACAAACTCGTCGGGACTCCCGACAAAGCCATGCGCGGCTAGCAAAGGAGTTCCCCGAGGGGTAGTCGTAGTGCTACGTGGAAGAGGAGTCGCACCAGGGGTAGTCGTAGTGCTAGGTCCGAGAGGAGTCGGACCAGGGGTAGTCCTCAGGGTAGTCGCCTAAGAGGAATCAAAGTCCTCTGGCGCATATAGATCTCTCCTCCTGCGAAGCTGTCCGTACTCGTCGGATGAGCGACGTGATCCCATGTCTAACATAGAAACAAACTCGAAAACAAAAAACAAACATAAGCATAGGCATAGGCATAGGCATAGGCAAGAAGAAAGAAGAGGGAAAGGAAAGAGAAGAGGAAGAAGAGGGAAAGGAAAGAGAAGAGGAAGAAGAGGGAAATAGAGAATAAGAGTTAGAGAGAATAAGCTCATGCTTATGCTTATGCGGAAATAGAGAATGAGAGAAGGGGGGAATAGAGAAGGGGGAAAGAGATGAGCGGGAATGAGAGAAGCATAAGCATAAGCTTATGCGGAAATAGAGAATGAGCTTATGCAGAAATAGAGAATGAGAGAAGGGGGAAATAGAGAAGGGGGAAAGAGAGAAGCATAAGCATGAGCTTATGCGAAAATAGAGAAGGGGAATGAGAGAAGCATAAGCATGAGCTTATGCAGAAATAGAGAATGAGAGAAGCATAAGCATGAGCTTATGCTTCTCTGATTCTCTATTTGTGCATAAGCTCATGCATAGGCATAAGCTTATGCGGAAATAGAGAAATAAAGAAGGAGGAAATAGAGAATGAGAGAAGGGGGAAATAGAGAAGGGGGAAAGAGATGAGGGGGAATGAGAGAAGCATAAGCATAAGCTTATGCGGAAATAGAGAATGAGCTTATGCAGAAATAGAGAATGAGAGAAGCATACGCTTATGCGGAAATAGAGAATGAGAGAAGGGGGAAATAGAGAAGGGGGAAAGAGAGAAGCATAAGCATGAGCTTATGCGGAAATAGAGAAGGGGAATGAGAGAAGCATAAGCATGAGCTTATGCGGAAATAGAGAATGAGCTTATGCGGAAATAGAGAATGAGAGAAGCATAAGCATGAGCTTATGCTTCTCTCATTCTCTATTTCCGCATAAGCTCATGCATAAGCATAAGCTTATGCAGAAATAGAGAAATAAAGAAGGGGGAAACTTAAGCATAAGCTCATGCTTATGCTCATGCATGAGCATGAGCTTATGCGAATGAGAGAAGGGGGAAATGAGAGAAGCATAAGCATAAGCTTATGCAGAAATAGAGAATGAGCTTATGCAGAAATAGAGAAGATGAGCTTATGCTTCTCTCATTCTCTATTTCCGCATAAGCTCATGCATAAGCATGAGCTTATGCAGAAATAGAGAATGAGAGAAGCATAAGCATGAGCTTATGCTTCTCTCATTCTCTATTTCCACATAAGCTCATGCATAAGCATAAGCTTATGCGGAAATAGAGAAATAGAGAAGGGGGAAACTTAAGCATAAGCTCATGCTCATGCTCATGCTCATGCATGCAAAATAGAGAATGGGGGAAAGAGATGAGGGGGAATGAGAGAAGCATAAGCATAAGCTTATGTGGAAATAGAGAATGAGCTTATGCGTAAATAGAGAATGAGAGAAGCATAAGCATGAGCTTATGCTTCTCTCATTCTCTATTTCTGCATAAGCTCATTCATAAGCATAAGCTTATGTGGAAATAGAGAAATAGAGAAGGGGGAAACTTAAGTATAAGCTCATGCCAATACTCATGCTCATGCATGCGAAATAGAGAATGGGGGAAAGAGATGAGGGGGAATGAGAGAAGCATAAGCATAAGCTTATGCGGAAATAGAGAATGAGCTTATGCGGAAATAGAGAATGAGAGAAGCATAAGCATGAGCTTATGCTTCTCTCATTCTCTATTTCCGCATAAGCTCATGCATAAGCATGAGCTTATGTGGAAATAGAGAATGAGCTTATGCGGAAATAGAGAATGAGAGAAGCATAAGCTTCTCTCATTCTCTATTTCTGCATAAGCTCATGCATAAGCATAAGCTTATGCGGAAATAGAGAAATAAAGAAGGGGGAAACTTATGCATAAGCTCATGCTCATGCATGAGCATAAGCATGAGCTTATGCTTATGCTAGCATAAGCATAAGCATAAGCTCATGCTTATGCTCATGCATGAGCATGAGCTTACGAGAATGAGAGAAGGGGGAAATAGAGAAGGGGGAAAAAGATGAGGGGGAATGAGAGAAGCATAAGCATAAGCTTATGCGGATATAGAGAATGAGCTTATGCAGAAATAGAGAATGAGAGAAAAATAAGCTCATGCTTATGATTCTCTCATTCTCTATTTCTGCATAAGCTTATGCATGAGCTTATGCGGAAATAGAGAATGAGCTTATGCAGAAATAGAGAATGAGAGAAGCATAAGCTTCTCTCATTCTTTATTTCCGCATAAGCTCATGCATAAGCATAATCTTATGCGGAAATAGATAAATAAAGAACGGGGAAACTTAAGCATAAGCTCATGCTCATGCATGAGCATAAGCATGAGCTTATGCTTATGCCTATGCTTAAGCATTAGCATAAGCATAAGCACATGCTTATGCTCATGCATGAGCATGAGCTTATGCGAATGAGAGAAGGGGGAAATAGAGAACGGGGAAAGAGAGAAGGGGGAATGAGAGAAGCATAAGCATAAGAAATAGAGAAGGGGGAAATAGAGAAATAGAGAAGGGGGAAACTTAAGCATAAGCTCATGCTCATGCATGAGCATGAGCTTATGCGAATGAGAGAAGGGGGAAATAGAGAAGGGGGAAAGAGATAAGGGGGAATGAGAGAAGGGGGAAAGAGAGAATAAGAGAAGAGGGAAAAAAGAGAAGGGGGAAAAAGAAAATAAGAGAAGAGGGAAAAAAGAGAAGGAAGAAAAAAAAGAAGCTCATGCTCTCATGCTATGCGGAAATAGAGAATAAGAGGGAAAGGAAAGAGAGAAGGGAAAAGAGATGAGGGGGAAATAGATAAGGGGGAAAGAGAGAATAAGAGAAGAGGGAAAAAAGAGAAGGGGGAAAAAAGAGAATAAGAGAAGGGGGAAGAAGGAAAGAGTTTGAGGGGAAGAGAGGGTTCCTACGCCCATCACTGCAGCTAGCGCTTAAGGCGCTAGCTGCAGGCCAATGCAAATAACAAAAATAATAAATGGAAAAAAGAGGAAGCACTTACCTGAAATAGTATGTCCCGCTCAATGTAGTGGACTGGCCCTACAAAAGAGAGAAAACAACCCATTTTTTCAAATAAGATGTTAGTGGAAGGAGGAGATTACAAAAGCAACTTCTTGAAGGGAGGAGATTGAGGAGACAAGGCAAGGAGGAGATTGAGGAGACAAGGAGAAAGAGAAGGAAGAGAAATACAAAAAAAAGAGGTGAGTTTTCTTTCTTTCTTGAAATCTCGTTTTTTGTTTCAATCCTTTCAAAACAAGCATGAAAACTAGTTTACAGGTTTAGCAATACAAGAAGAAACACTCACAAAACTAAAGCTAACAAAAAACAACCTACATTGTTGAAACAAACTCACCTCTTGAAGAACTTCCTTTCAAGAAACCAAAGAGGGAAAAGGATAGAGAGGGAGTACAAGAGGTAGGAGAAGGGTGAGGAGTGGAAAATAGAGTGGGAGGTTGCTTGAAATAGGTGGGAGGTCATCGAAAATAGGTGGGAGGAGATATTGGCTTGCTTACTTCAGAGATTAGGGAATAGTATGAACAAAACGCCGCACGTTTAGCGTTTCGGGTTTTAACCCACAGCATCGCTATATAGCGACGCTTATTCGTCGCTATATAGCAACGGAACAGAGGAAAAGGTCGCTATATAGCGATGCTTACTGTCACTTTTTTGATGTGGCATCAAAAGAAGCTCAAACATGCTATTTTATAACTCTTAATATCTCCTCTTCATGCTTATGTTGTGATTTTATAAGTGTAGATGGAAGGGACGAGTGGAAGCTCGTCCGATGATGCGCCAATGCCCATGAGCACGAAGTGGCTTACGGAGCGGTTATACTGTCATTGCACTCATTGCAAGCGAGAAGTACGACATCAACGTCGTATTATCATGTGCCACTTGCGGATGTATGGGGAGGAGTTGGAACCAGTACCCCCCGTTGGTGTTGCACATGTTGATGGATCATCGGTAAGTCAAAGCTATTTAAGTTCGCAATCTTATTGTATACCAAGAAATAGAAGATCTTATATTTACATGAAATCTTAAAACAGGATGAGGAGGGTGACGAGGGTACACATATACCTTCTCACTTTTAGCAAGACTATAGTCTCCCCGATGACGACGAGGGTATGGTCGACATGATGGATTCCATTTTTAGGGGCACTACATCCCACGTACACGTGATGTCAGAGTCTGAGGTCAAAATGTGAGAGTTGCAATCAACACAATTGTACGAGGGTGCTAGGATGTCTAAACTACGTGCTTGTCTCTCAATCTTGAATCTACAAGTACAGTATGGGTGGTCGGATACAAGTGTCTCGGCCTTAATGAGGTTAGCCCTTGCATTAATTTGACTCATTATTTGGATATTGTTTGTTTTGAGAATCATCATTTGGATAGTGTCTTTGTCATAGGTTGCTCCAGAAGATGTTGCCTACACCAAATACCATGCCCGCATCAAGAGATGAAGCGAAAAAGATGCTAACAACGGTGAGTATGGATTATGATACCATCCATGCTTGCCGTAATGATTGTATTCTGTTTCATTGTGAGCATGGAGATTTGGCTAGTTGTCCAAAGTGTGGGGAACAACGATATAGAGATGACTTGCAGGGTGAGCGGATACCAATAAAGGTCTTAAGACACTTTCCCATCATTGCAAGAATACAACACATGTTCTGATGCAAATCCATAGCGGAGTTGATGACATGGCATGCATCTCATCGGTCCACTGATGACACATTGAGGATTCCCGCAAATTGTGCAACTTGGAAGCACATAGATAATCAGTGGCCGGACTTTGCGAGGGAGCCATACAACTTACATCTTGGGCTAGCCATGGACGGTGTGAATCCTTTCGGGTTACGCTCGACATCTTGGTCGACATGGCCCATAGTCGTGGTGAATTACAATATCCCACCATGGCTAACAATAAAAAAGGGACACCTCATGCTTGCACTACTTGTGGCAGGAAAGTACAAGGCAAAAAACATGGACGTGTACATGGCACCTTTGATAGAGGAGTTACAGATATTATGGAGAGGAGTACAGGTCTTTGATATTTCCAGACCTCCTAGACATACCAATGATATTTTGGTCAGGGGTATCTTGATGTGGACCATGCATGACTACCCAGGATATGGAGAGTGCGCAGGTACGTGGTTGTGTCTTTACATGTACAATGAGGGATTATGCTTTTTTTACTCTCTTTTGCACGCATGTCTTGTACTAACACATCCATGCATGCGTGCAGGACTTGTTACAAGTGGGTACCATGCTTGTCCTGTTTGTAAACTGGCTCTAAAATTGCTTGCACGCTACTCCAAACATATGAGGAAAAATGTTTATGAAGGTCATGCTCGATACCTTCCGCTCGACCGTCTCGCACGTGGAGGTCAGCTTGATCCACCACCATCATATTTGAAGGCAAGTGATTGGATTCAAGCTTGGAGGGCGAATGGAGAGGAACCTCCTCCTGGTATGAAGAGGCTATCGATCTTTCAAGAGCTTCCTTATTGGGGTCAGTTACAAATCAATCATCTCTTGGATCCCATGCATATCTTCAAGAATGTGGGGGCTACTATTTGGGCACACTTGGTTGGTTCCAAGGACTTGAGAGGAGTGCGAGAAGACTTGCGTGCTATGAATAGGATGTCTCGTTTGTGGCCCCAAGTGCATGCTTCGGGAAAAGTTATCCTCCTGAAAGCAACGTGGATCCTGTCTACGAGGGAGGAGGCAGCGGTCAAGGTAGACATTGCCTCTTTTCAAACACCGACAGGGTACATGCGTTGCTTGAAAGGAGCATTTTCAAAGGACAATAAGCTTAGTGGCCTCAAGTCCCATGATTGGCACAAGGTCTTACAGGTATTCTAAGTAGAATTAGTGTACCGATAATTGTGATGCGTTAGCGTAATTATTATTATGTTATATTGTTGACATGACTTCATTGTTGCTTTGATAGTTCATCCTCCCAATTACAATAAAAGGGTGCTTACAAGAAGATGTTAGAAATGCTATATTCAAGATCTGTGGTACTGTGAGGTATGCTTACTATCAAATCGCATTATGTATTTTCTTCATGGACATGTGAAATAGGTGGATATCTCAAATATCTTACATATGCATGGACATGTGAAATAGGTGGATATCTCAAAAAGAGATCTCTATATCGAGCGTCGAGAAGGCTAGGGTGGAATCCATCAAAGTCGTATGCTTGCTTGAGAAGCACTTTCCCTCGAGCATTATGACAACTCAAGTCCACTTGCTTGTGCACATAGTTGATGAGGTGGCTATAGCAGGTACCGTTCATAGTCGATGGATGTTTTTTCTCGAGTGGTTTATGAAAACTTTAAAGGGGTTTGTAAGACAAAGAGCAATACCGGAAGCAAGAATGGCAGAGGGATGGCTTGTGCAAGAGTCATTAGTATATATCACAGAGTTTCTTGCATCCACGGATCCTGATATGCCGCAAGCTTGGCACAACAAGGATGATGATCGCATCGTTGGCGAGGTTCCCCAAGGAAAAGGGATTGAAAGAAAGATGAGCGAAGAGCAAATGGAGAAATTCAATAAGTTTTGTATCCTCAATACCCCTGAGATGCAGAAGTGGATTGAGAGATATGAAGTGGCCAAAGCAGAAAGAATAAATGCAAGGACAAGATTCAGAGTAATGTACAGGCGATCACAACCATATCCATGAGATCTGGCTCTTCTCCCTACTCACATGTCACTTGATTGGCTACAACTGGCTCTACGTAAAGCCGAACGTGATGGAGAGACAATAAACGAGCACGAGCGAGAGTTATCATCTGGATTGATGGTGCATGTAAGTTTCTTACCTCTTGATGTAATTAAGTAATTATTTGTGGCAATATATGCTATAAAATAGATGCATCTTTATTGTTTTAATGATGCTCTTTTACAATACAAAAAGTACAGTGCATTATGGTCATATGGACGACATTTTCACGTGCAACGCATCGATTCAAAGACAGACACGTATGATTGTGGAGTCATGGCTAATTTCACACAAGATAGCCAAGCAAGTGCTTCAAATACCAATCTTCTTTCCTCACAGTTGGATTATTGTGGAACCATACGCGACATCTATGAAATTCATTTCAGACGATTTACTATTTTCATTCTTAATGTAAAATGGTTTAGAACTACTTACAACGGTCCCCATGGGACAGTGAGAGAAGATAGTAGAGGTCTCTTTGCAATAGACTCCACCAAACATTGGACCAATGAAGGTGATACTTTTGTTCTTCCCGAGCACTGTGAGCAGGTGCATACTAATGATTTAATTAGTCGAAGCTTTCGTTTTTAAAGTCCATTGATACATGTACTTGAGCATAATTTCATATATATAATTGATGACATTTGGCACCCATCTTCAATATAGGTGGGTTTTCATCCGGATCGTTCTGATCCAAGATGGTGGTACGTGATCCAAGTTGCACCACGAAGTAAGCAAATTTTTGAAGATCGAGATGTGGATATGGAGATGCCACTACCAATGCCGGATCCAATTGATGAATCTAGCGAAGAAGATGTAGATCACCATATGAGCCAAGAGGAAGATGCGCATAATGACATCGCACGGGAGGAGGATGGAGATCACGATATTGACGAAGAAGACAGCAATCATCAAGATCAATCACCACACTTAAGATTTATTGAAGAAGATGATCAAATACTTTTAGGTGAACGTATGATGCTAGAGTACGATGATGATATAGGAGATCAACTCGGTATAGAGTTGGAGATAGACTTGCTTGGTGCCTTAGACTTGTTGGCTCAAGATGAAACAGTTGATGTAAATGCTCTTATTTGATTTTTCTCATCTCAAACTTGGACATGAATATATGAGCTTCAAAGGCTTGATGTACATGCTCTCATTTTGTTATTCTCTATGAGCTCAAACATGTATGAAAATTTAAAAAAATTTGTCATTGGAAAAAACTAACTTTTAAGGCCTATATTAAAAAAAAACCTCTTTGTAAAAACGTCGCTATAATATTTTGTATCAGTGTCACTATATAGCGACTTTTAGCAACAGTCACTATATAGCGACGATTTGATAAACCCGCTTTTCATACCGATGATTAACGCTAAGCGGGCACTAAATGTCACTACGTAAATGTCGCAATAGGATCCGTGTGTAGTAGTGATATATTTTTTGCGGATGTGCATATCACTACAAGAAAAACATTGTATAATGCGTGATCGACCATGAAAAGCATATCCGATCGTCACAATACTTTGCACCCACCTCAATCTAGTTGAAAATGACTTGCGTGCAAAGTGGAGCCTCCATCCGATAAGTACTTGTTTGAATAACACACCTAGGACCATGTTTTTTTATGGTTGTGCATTACACTAAGGCAAAAACGGAGTTTTATGCTTGATTGACAATGCAAAGCATATCTGATGGGCATAACACTTTGCACACACCTTAAACTATGTGGAATTGACTTACATGCAAAGTGGCGTGCCCATCCCATAAGTACTTAATCGGATAACATACCTAGCACCGTGTTTTTTTATGGATGTGCGTGACACTAAGATAAAAATGGTAATTAATGCTCAATCGACCATGAAAAGCATATCCGATGGGCACAATACTTTTCCTACATCTCAACCTAGGTGGCATTGACATTTTTTCAAAGAGGCACACCCATCTGATAAGTACTTGGTCAGATAACATACCTAAGGGCCTGTTTTTTTACAGATGTGCATATCACTATAGGAAAAATGTTGTATAATGCGTGATCGACCATGCAAAGCATATCTGATGGTCACAATACTTTGCACGCACCTCAACCTAGTTGAAACAGACTTGCGTGCAAAGTAGAGCCCCCATCCGATAAGTACTTATTTGAATAACACACCTAGGATGTGTTTTTTAATGGTTGTGCATGATACTAAGGAAAAAACAATGTTTTATGCTTGATCGACAATGCAAAGCATATCCGATGGGCACAATACTTTGCACACACCTTAAACTAGGTGAAATTGACTTACATGCAAAGTGGCGCACCCATCCCATAAGTACTTGATTGGATAACATACCTAGCAACGTGTTTTTTTACAGATGTGTATGACACTAGAGCAAAAATAGTATTTAATGCTCGATCAACCATGCAAAGGATATCCGATGGGCACAATACTTTTCCTACACCTCAACCTAGGTGGTATTGAAATGTTCTCAAAGAGGCACACCCATCTGATAAGTACTTGGTCAAATAACATACCTAAGAGTGTGTTTTTTTGCGGATGTGCATATCACAACGGGAAAAACAGTGGATAATGCATGATTGACCATGCAAAGCATATCCGATGGTTACAATACTTTGCACTCACCTCAACCTAGTTGAAACGGACTTGTGTACAAAGTGGAGCCCGCATCTGAGAAGTACTTGTTTGAATAACACACATAAGGACCGTGTTTTTTTATGGTTGTGCATGACACTAAGGCAAAAACGGCGTTTTATGCTTGATCGACAGTGCAAAGCATATCCTATGGGCACAATACTTTGCACACACCTTAAAATAGGTGGAATTAACTTACATGCAAAGTGGCGCACCCATCCCATAAGTACTTGATCGGATAACAAAGCTAGCAGCATGTTTTTTTATGGATGTGCATGACACTACACAACAAGACAAAGCACCCATAGACACGCACACAGATGCGTTTACTGAATTAAATAAAAAACTTATGGGCGCATCTATTTGCGTGTCTATTTTTGCGTCTAGAGACCCGCATCTATTAGTGCGTCTATATAGCAGACACATGTGCGTATAGACGCGCATTTAGACACTTAGATAGACGCTCTTATAAACGCGTTTATAGATGCAAAAATAGACGCTTGTCGAACAGACACATGTGTATATAGATGCGTTTATAGACGCACTGATAGATGTGCTTTATACTATATTTTTTTAAATTTACAGAATGTTGTGTATGTTGTGTATGCTATATAGTTACAAGAATCCCATTTCCAGATTGTGTAATTCAATTCTTACAGCCAACCACATTTTAATTACAATTCCAAATAAAACATTACAACTCCAAAACGCAATAAAATTGAAAGCTCAAAAAGTGCTTGTATGTACATATAGCACGAAGCTAAGCCACGTCATGTGGCTTCAAGTACAAAAAATAAGGAAGCTAAGCCACGTCATGTGGCTTCAAGTACAAAAAATAAGAGGAGTGTATATACAAGAGGCACGAAGCCAAGCCAGTGGCTTTAAGTACAAAAAAGAGTAGCGAGCACTACTTCTATGACTAATCCTCGCTGCCTTCCACGCTCCCTTCTGCGCTCCCTTCTACGCCTCCTTCCTCGTCTTCCTCGTCGTCTTGTGCACGGGCCTGTAAACAAGGGACAACATATATCAATGTATGAAAAATCAAATCTTTACTCAGTAAATAATCAACCCGTCATCATAGAAGTGCCTCCATGTAAATGGTGTATAATGTGTGATCGACCATGCAAAGCATATCCGATGGTCACAATACTTTGCACCCACCTCAATCTAGTTCAAAGAGACTTGCGTGCAAAGTGGATCCCCCATCTGATAAGTACTTGTTTGAATAACACACCTACGACTGTGTTTTTTTATAATTGTGCATTACACTAAGGCAAAAACGGTGTCACTATGCTTGATCGACAATGCAAAGCATATCCGATGGGCATAACACTTTGCACACACCTTAAACTAGGTGGAATTGACTTTCATGCAAAGTGGCATTCCCATCCCATAAGTACTTGATCGGATAACATACCTAGCAGCGTGTTTTTTTACGGATGTGCATGACACTAAGGCAAAAATGATAATTAATGCTCGATCGACCACGCAAAGCATATCCGATGGGCACAATACTTTTCATACGCCTCAACCTAGGTGGTATTCACATGTTTTCAAAGAGGCACACCCATCCGATAAGTACTTGGTCAGATAACATACCTAAGGGCATACACTACAAGGCAATATAGGCCATTTTCTGACGAAAATAAGGATGCTTTTTACATTAAATTTTTTTTTCACGGGCGCAAACATTTCTATAACTGTCGCTAAAAGGGTCGAAAAAGGACCGTTGCTATAAAGCGTCACTATATAGCGACACCCCGCCCCTTTCCACTCAGCCCCAGTCCCCTCCCCAGCTTCGCTATATAGCGACGATGCAAACGTCGCTATATAGCGACACTGTTAATCATCGCTATGTAGCGACACTGGTAAACGTCGCTATATAGCAACGATTAATAGAAGTAAAAAAAAAGGGTTAGTAGGGCTAAACAAGGCTTCCTTTTGGCCCTGTTTAGCCCCACTAATCCTTTTTTTTTTTGGTAATTACAAAACAAAGTTTTTTATAACAAAATTTCCCTTGCGAAAAGGGTGATACAAAATCGTTCTTGTGAAATGATGAGCAACAAAAGCATATACATGTCAGACATATACAACATTGTTTGTAACAAAATTACCCTTTCAAAAGGGCGATACAAAATTGCTCAAACGAGCGGATATACAAAATGCTACTACCACTACTACTCATCCGAATCCGAATCATCCTCGTCTTGTTGGCCTGTTCCTTGGTCCTCGACACCTGCGTCTTCTCCCTTGTCCTCGCCACCTGCGTCTGATCCTTGGCCCTGTTGATCGCTCGCCTCCGATGATGGGATGCTTGAGCTTTGACCCTAAGAGTGAACCATATAAATAAAAAATTAGATTGGAACTTAAATTAAAAAGTGAGATTACAAGTAGGAGTAAACTTATACCGTGCGAGCAGCCACCTCAGCCCAATCGACCGTCGCTCCCATTGCCTCTTGCTCAATGAACCACGGCTTTGTTTCTATACGAAATGCGCATCGCGTCTCTACATCTGTAGGAAGACGACCCATTGCAGCTTGCTGTGGATCCAATTTACAAGAGTTAGAGTTAGCTAAAGTGCATGTAATATGTAGTAAAACAAATAGAACAATACATTAAATGAGAAGAAGTAGACTTACCACGGTTGCCTCGAACGCATACCATCCGCCTACACCAAAGTGCGAAGTACCTACGATGTCCAGCCGTCTCTTCGCGGCCCTCCTCTGACCCTCGAACATTTCGAGATGGTCCCTATGTTGCTTCTTGAAGTACTTCCAATCAGCTTTGTCTGCCTAGCTGGGTTTAGCCAACCCCTTTGTGATGGAAGTACGCAAGGTTGATCTACGATGCTTCAGGACCAAACCCATGCGCTCTCGCATATAATCATCATTAAACTCCACATTTGGCGGATTAGGGTATCTTTATTTTAACTCATCTCGCCTGCTTCTTTTGGGCATCTTGATACCGCCAATCGGTATTTATGCTGCTCTTGAAGTGATGACTCATCAACCTCCTCATGGCGGCCATCACTGCTTTGCCCTTTTTATCTTCTATTATCTCTCCGGCAGATGTGATTTGATAGGAGAGATCCCTTGATGAGTAAGGAGGACTGATGGTAGCAGAGTCTGAAGGAGTGGAAGCTGCGCGAGCGCTTTCGGAGCGAGGAGTAGTAGTGGGAGTAGGAGAGGGAAAGGGACCTGACTGATACTGTGTCTTCGGACCAAGTGGAGACCTAAAGGAGCGTGAGTGTGCTGACTCGTCTACATCTCCCGAGTCAGCACAACATGAGCCACTCGTCCTACTCTTCCTTCCCTTGCGAGAGGCATGCGCAGGTGATGATCCCGCTTTGTGGATAAAAAAGGAAAAATATTTTTCACTTGTTGCATGTTGCTGGGTGAGTGCATAGCTATGCAGTTGGTTGTGGAAATGAGCTATGGATACTTTCATGAAGGACTCCACACTGATGATATATTGTCTTGAGATGGAAGACGGTTCTATAGGGACTCTGGGAGATAATGAAGTGCAGTGAAGGAGCACGAAGCTAATCCAGAGCATGGTATTTAGAGTGTGACAAGGTTTTGTTGTGGGATGACATGCACTCCTTCATAGTTTTCCAGAGTCCTTTCTGTATGAGGGCATGAGCATTTTTTTGTTATGGTTGTCTTGTAGATCCTTTGTGTCGGGATGGTGTTCACCATATGTGGTAGTCTGGGCAACTAAATGTTAAGTGTTGGAGGCATGCAAGTGATTTAATGCCTAACGAGAACCATATGTGCCTTAATTGCCTTGGTATAAAGTTTGAAGGGAAGGGGGAAGAGTGGTGAAAAAGGAAATGCATGACGTGGCTATAATCAAAGGAAGCCATGCATGCTACGTGAAAAAGAAAGGAGAGCTACGTGATTCTTATGGAGTGAGAGCTGGAGCTGCATGAAGGTGACGGCTGGAAGCGAGTAAGAGGAGCTTCTAGAGGAAAGGAGAGCAACTTCACGGGGAGTTGCGGGAGTCTAGAAGAGTCGATTATGCCTCGGGGGGGGTCTCTACGATGGAAGGAGAGGAGGACTTTTGTCGATGGGGGGATAGAAACTGCAGGGATCGGGAAGTGTTTTGGCTATGGGGGCCGTGGCTCTTGTTGAGAGAATCTCAAACGACGAGAGGTCATGAGCTCCATGTGTTCTTTGTGTAGAAGAGCAGCTTCAATAGCTCGTCGATCCTACGAGAAGAGTAGTTGATAGCGCAGGCTGGGAGCTTTTGGAATCAAAGGAGCTTGACGACTACGCAGGTCTAGAGATTCATGGAGGATGGCGGAGGTCATGTATGAGCAGGAGGACCTTGCGAGCCCAGGAAGAGCGATGGAGGTCTCTTGTTCTGCGCGCTGAAGTATCTTGAGCGATAGAGAAAGTCGCTGGAAGGAAGAAGACGATGGTGGGCACATAAGCTTCTTGGCTGGCTGAGAACATGAGCACGGGGTGGTGAGGAATTGCCAAGAGGCAGTATCCGACGGGATGGCAAGAAGCTGTTGAAGAAGCTCCTTGGCTAGCGGAGGGGGTTGCCACGACTTCGCGCTAGAAGATCTTGACCCGCAGGCAAGGAGATATGGACCGTGAGCAGAGATGAGGGATTCGAGGAAGCGAGGGAACCAGGAGAATGGGGAAGTTCAGTGGGAGTGGCTGAGGAGAGAAGGATCATGCAAGAAGGAATACTTGCTGAAGTGTGTAGAGGATGTGTTGGGGGTAATGAAGGATGAGCACGCAAGCTCAAGGGTTGAAGGAGATGAAGAGCGCCAGATGTCCAAGAGCTGCTGAGTACAGAAGGATCGCGTAGAAGCCAGACGATGGCTGGACGAAGAGGAGCTTGGTGGGCGGAGAACTCGATGAGCTTGTGGGGAGAAGAAGAAAACAGGGATCGCGATTGCAAGCTGAAGTGTGTAGAGGACGAGAGTTCGAGAGTAAGAAGGGAGCTGCGCATCAGCTCTTTGGGTTTCTGAGAAGCAAAGGACCAGGAAGAGCGAGGGAGGTCAATTGTGGCTTGGTGATGGAAGCTTCTTGTGGAAGAAGGACTCTAGTGGGTGCATGATCGTGAGCTACTGCAGATCGAATTCCACGATATGGAGATGGGAACGTAGTGGCTAAGAGCAGATGGACGTGATTATGCTGCAAGGATCATAGTTATTGGAGGCTCGTAGTGGGAGTAGGAGACGCCGTGAGGGGCTATCATAGCATGAAGAGGTAAGGAATAACGGGGGTGGTGCAGAGAAAGAGTGGAGGCTGGTTAGTCGTCATACAACTTAAAAGCACACATTAGCTTAAAGGCCATAGGAGGCGGGTGTTCAGTTGTAGTTGTAGAGACCTTGGCTAATGGAGCTGCAGAGATGGTGAGTTGCATCACGTGAGCTTGGCTCAACTCACATTTAAGAATATCAATGGGAGTTTCTGGATGGCAAGTTCTCGACAGTGACGGGGCTATGTACATCCCCGTGCATGTCTTGTAAAGATATAGTGTATGCTTGTATGCTTTTAGCATACCCAGAGCTCATTATTGATTTTAGAAGAAGCCTTGCTTGTGATGATGAGGCTATGGGCAGCATGTAAATGAAAAAAGTGAGCTTCATGGAGTCCAAGGTCCTATTACATACATGCTTGTATAGTTCATAGTATGGGTGCTCTCACAGGGTGGTGTTTGAGCATATGCTACTTGAAGTCAAAGAGAGCCGGGATTGTTCTTCACGGATTTAGTAAGGGGAGATATGAGCATGGTTGTTTATAAAATTAGTTGTCAGGATGTGATCATGGAAATTATGCAATTCTGAAGTTGTCATTTTCTGGAAAAAGTGTGGCCAGAGTGTGAGTTGTATCAGAAGGTATGTAAAGAGCAATAATGTAGTATGAATGCCTTTTGCCTTGTGATTGCATTGTCTGGGTGTTTTAAACGTGGATGAGCGTGGCTATGAAGGCGGATTGGGCTCTACTACTTTTGTCCATCCACCGCGGTCGAAGGGGCGCGAGGGGATGGCTGGGCAGTACGTCCACCCGTTGGTGTAGGGGAGGGAATTGCTGAGGTCCTCTGAGAGAGCAGAGAGAAGAATCTCGCTGCCTCCTCATCGCTCATCTATGCTACAAACTCGTCGGGACTCCCGACAAAGCCATGCGCGGCTAGCAAAGGAGTTCCCCGAGGGGTAGTCGCAGTGCTACGTGGAAGAGGAGTCGCACTAGGGGTAGTCGTAGTGCTAGGTCCGAGAGGAGTCGGACCAGGGGTAGTCCTCAGGGTAGTCGCCTAAGAGGAATCAAAGTCCTCTGGTGCATATAGATCTCTCCTCCTGCGAAGCTGTCCGTACTCGTCGGATGAGCGACGTGATCCCATGTCTAACATAGACACAAACACGAAAACAAAAAACAAACATAAGCATAGGCATAGGCATAGGCATAGGCAAGAAGAAAGAAGAGGGAAAGGAAACAGAAGAGGAAGAAGAGGGAAAGGAAAGAGAAGAGGAAGAAGAGGGAAATAGAGAATAAGAGTTAGAGAGAATAAGCTCATGCTTATGCTTATGCGGAAATTGAGAATGAGAGAAGTCCATAATATAATAAATTTTTATTAACTAATGTTAAAATATAATTTCGCTAAGAATATATATTGTTAATCTATAGTTAAATATAAATATTATATAAAAATATATATATAAATACATTAATTAAGAAAATATAACAATGAAAATATTTTTGAAAGGGAGATCTTCTAGCATATGTGCTTTATATAATACTTATTCTTCAAACAATGAAGAATTAATGAATGTATTTGTAAGGCAGTTCTTAATATGAAAAATCTCTATAATATTCTTCCTACTATTAACAAGATATTAAATTTTAGTTTTAATAAAAATATACATTATTAACTTAAAAACTAATATAAATATAATGTAATTATTGTATAAATTTAAATAAATATATAAATTATTAATATTATACATTAATAACATTTAAAATTATGTATATTATATACTAATAACCTTTAAATTTTAAAAAGGTAGTCAATTAAAGAATTGAATTAATTTAAAAAATAAGAAAATATTAAATTTTATATACTTGCTTTTACCATGTATGCTTTCTTCCATGTGTATAATACTTGTTAGTCAAAGAATGAAGAATTAGATAATGTATTTGTAAGGTAGGTATTTAAAACCATAGAATCTGAAAGAGGTTTAGCATACTTGCTTATCTTTGTTACAGTATGTAATACTTTGCAAAAGCCTTAAACTTTGTTTAAGGCTTTGCAAAAAACTACAGTATCATTGAATCCATATCATTTTTCTACTTTAGTAACCACCAGATATCCATAGTATCAATCCATGATATGGAATACATATTTCTTTTGAATATTTCTTATCACATACTTCTTCATTTCTTCTGATACACCATGCAACATGAATGTAAGAAAATATGAATTTGTGTGCTTTTAGCCTATGTGTTTGTCCCTAATTAGTAGGATGCTAGCACCTTAAGTGCTAGCTGCAATGATGGGCGTAGGAACGCTCTCTTCCCCTATTCCCTCTTCTTTCCCTCTCTTTTTCCTCTCTCTTCCCCTATCCCCTCTTCTTTCCTTCTCTTCCTCTCTTCCTTCTCTTCCTTTTCCCTCTTCTTTATCCCTTCTTTCAATCTCTTTTTCCCCTCTTCCTCCTTTCCTTTTCTTTTTTCACTCTTTCAATGGCTTGCCCCCGTCTTCCTTCTCTTATGTTTATGCTCTTTTTCCCTCTTCTTCTTTTTTCCCTCTTTCATCCACTCTTTCAATCTCTTTTCCTCTCTCTTTCGTCCTCTCTTTCCCCTCTCTCTTTTCCTCTCTTTTTCTCTTCTTTTCATAAGCATATGCCTATGCATGTCCTTCTCCTTCTCCTTCTTCTTCTCTCTTCTTTCTCTTATGCTTATGCATAAGAATAAGCATATCCTTTCCTTCTCTCATGAGCATGTCTCATTTTCCTCTTTTCCTCTCTCTATCTCTCCCTCTTCCCCCTCTTTCGATCTCTTTTCATAAGCATATTTATTTGCCTATGCTTAATCTTTGTCTCTTTTTCTTTTATGCTCATATGCTCATGCATAAGAATAAGCATATCCTTTCTCTCTTCTTTCTCTTATGCTTATGCTTATGCATGAGCATATATCTCCTTCTCCTCTTTTCCTCTCTCCTTCTCCTTCTCCTTCTCCTTCCCTTCTCTTCTTTTTTCCTCACTCTTTCTCTTCTTTTCATAAGCATATGCCTATGCCTATGCCTATACATATCCTTCTCCTTTCTTTCTCTTCTTTTTCTCTTCTTTTCATAAGCATATGCCTATGCATGTCCTTCTCCTTCTCCTTTCTTTATCTTGTTTTTTCCTCTCTTCTTTCTCTTCTCCTTCTCTTATCTTTCTCTTCTTTTTTCCTCCTTCTCTCTTCTTTCTCTTCTCTCTTCCTCTCTTTTTGTCTTCTTTTCATAAGCATATGCCTATGCCTATGCCTATGCTTATGTTTGTTTTTTGTTTTTTGTTTTCGTGTTTGTGTCTATGTTAGACATGGGATCATGTCGCACATCCGACAAGTATAGATAGCCTCGTAGGAGGAGACATCACGATCTCTATTCTCCAGATGACTTTGATTCCTCTCAGGTGACACCTGAGGGGCCTATCTCTATGACTACTACCCCTTGCCCGACTCCTCTCGGACGTAGCACCGGGACTACCCCTCAGGGAACTCCTTTGCTAGTAGCCCATGGCTTTGTCGTGAGTCCCGATGAGTTTGTAGCATAGATGACTGATGAGGAGGCAGTGAGATTCTTCTTTCTGCTATCTCAGAGGACCTCAACAATTTCCTCTCCTACACTGACGGCTGGACCTACTGCCCAGCCGTCCCCTCGTGCCCCTTCGACCGAGGGGTCATCACCTGCGCGTGCCTATCGTAAGGGAAGGAAGAGTAGGAGGGGTCGCTTATGTTGTGCTGACATGGGAGATGTAGACGAGTCAACACACTCACATCCCTATAGGTCTCCACTTGGTCCCAAGACATAGTATCAGTCAGGTCCCTTACCCTCTCCTCGGGTTTAGGGTTAAGAATTTTGGATTTAGCATTTAGGGTTTAGAATTTATGGTTATTATTTTAGGGTTTAGGATTTAGGGTTTAGGTTTTAGGGTTTAGGATTTAGGGTTTATAATTTAGGGTTTAGGGTTTAGGATTGAGTATATAAGGTCATGAGCATAGAGTCTAGAATCTAAGGTTTAGGATTTGGAAATTAGGTTTTAGAATTTAAGCTATAGGGGTAGGGTTTAAGGTTTAGGGTTTAGGATTTAGAGATTAGAATTGTTATATAAGTTTAAGAGCTTAGGTTGTATAACCTAAGATTTAGGGAACTTTAGGATTTAAGATTTAGGGTGTAAGATTTAAGGTAGATAGACTATATAAAATATGCATTCCAAAGTATTTAGATTAGATATATATAGACTATATGTTATATGGTTTTCAAAGTGTTTTGTTTATATCCAATACTAGGTACGATCCTTTGCAAAGGCTTTACTTTAAGTAATTATAAGTCTACCTAGTCAAAGTATCCTACTGATTAGGAACAAGCACATAGGCTAAAAGCACACAGATTCATATTTTCTTACGTTCATGTTGCATGGTGTATCAGAAGAAATGAAGAAGTATGTGATAGGAAATGAAGAAGTATGTGATAGGAAATATTCAAAAGAAATATGTATTCCATATCATGGATTCATACTATGGATATCTAGTGGTTGCTAAAGTAGAAAATTGATATGGATTCAATGATACTATAGTTTTGTGCAAAGCCTTAAACAAAGTTTAAGGCTTTTGCAAAGTATTACATACTGTAACAAAGATAAGCAAGTATGCTAAACCTCTTTCAGATTCTATGGTTTTAAATACCTACCTTACAAATACATTATCTAATTCTTCATTCTTCGACTAACAAGTATTATACACATGAAAGAAAAGCAAACATGGTAAAAGCAAGTATATAAAATTTAATATTTTCTTATTTTTTAAATTAATTCAATTCTTTAATTGACTACCTTTTTAAAATTTAAAGGTTATTAGTATATAATATACATAATTTTAAATGTTATTAATGTATAATATTAATAATTTACATATTTATTTAAATTGATACAATAATTATACTATATTTATATTGGTTTTTTAATTAATAATGTATATTTTTATTAAAACTAAAATTTAATATCTCGTTAATAGCAGGATATACCAAATCTTCACCATGACATGTTCATGTTGTCCATCCATTATCAATAACTCAGATAGCCATTCCAATTCTAAGCTCTTGCAAGTGTAAGTAATCTGTATTTTCCTTAATTGCCTACTTGCAACGAAATCATGGAAATGGAAGAAACTAGCTCAACCTGGCATTTCTTCCACCAATAGTTGGCTTCATAGCATTTCTCAGATCATTAAATGTTTTATTTCTATATGACTCACTTATGTCCATGTTTGGAAGTAGCTAGTCTAGACTATCAAAAGAAGGCAAGGGAAGAGATTCTAATCTACCATGCATGCCTTATTCATCTAGCACAATGAACATTGAGTCATAGAAGAAGATCCCCTGCTTTTTAAATGATGATGGTTTGCGACTTTCATACTGAAGACTCCCAATCTCAGCATGGAGGACATGCAACAACCCAGTTACGCATGCTACAGGCTCCCGCTCTTTGTAAGTAGATGGATATAAATTTGTAAAACAAATACAAGGCATAAGGTAGTTGTGTCAGTCTCCAAATAAATGCAATTACTCTAAAATGCAAATGAAGTACAAGTACACTTTGAAAAACTGATATGAAATTCTTGCATTTGGATCCATGTATTGGTTTTCGTGGGTTAATACATGCCTGCGTCCTTGGGGGGTTCACCTCTGAAGATTTTAGTGTACCATGTGCATTCAAAAGGAGGGGTATTTTAATTCCACTCTTGAAAAATTGTAACAAGTTTACAGTATCAAGAGGGGGTTTTAAATTCAACTCTAGAAAAAAATTTGTTAGTTCATAAGTAAAGAGGGGTGGTTTAATTGAAAAAATAATTTCGTTGAGGGGTTTTTTAAATACCACTTGAACGCACGTGATACCTGGGATTCCTTAATGGTGCATCCCCCAAGCCTGCATCATTGTGTTACTGTGAGGAGAAATTTTAAAATCTAAGATTCTTCCCTTCTAATGTTTGGAGATGTCCATTGCATTTGACCCACTTTATAACACCAACGATTAGTGGGTTGCATTGTCATCCAAGAATATTTCCTATAAAGCTAAGGAATCCATCTTAACATTCTCACAATCTTGCAGGGATCTCAATGTCTTAGCGGAACACAAGGGACCTCATATACAATGACAAAATATGAAGAGAGGAGAGAAGAAGAGTGGAGATGAGGAGAGAGGGCACAGCAAAAGAGCACACCACAAATGACTAACTGTACACTAGAATTAGTTGAAAATTTTGTAGAATATATACAAACCCTTTTAGGGTTAGGGTTAGGGCATTTAACCATTTCCTTTATAGTACTCTATTGGGTCAGTGCTATATGCTCATATGATCACATGATGTTGAGTAGAGTTTCTGAACAAAGGAGGCCCTTCTCTGGTGAGGAGATACAGGTTCAAGCCAGGGACCGTGGCACTGGTATTACAGGCATGGTCCAATTGTGGAGGCTCCATGGCATATTTCTAGATATGACTTGCTTGCCTTGCAGCATGCAGTTGAGGCCTACCTCGTAGACCTCATGGATGACACCCAGCTGGCTACAATCTACAGGAAGAGAGTCACTGTGATTGCAAAGGACATGCATTTTGTTGTGTGTCTTATGAAGCCCAAGGACAATTAGGTTTTTTGTATATATGCCTTGGGTGATAGTTAGGGTTTAATTGGTGTACTCTGCCATTGGGCATCACTTTTGTATCATCCTCTTTTGAATATAATAAAAGTGTCATTTTTCACATCATGTTTGTATCTCTAATCTCCAATTTATTTTCATTGTAAATCTATAATTTACTTATATGAAATTTAAAACAATAAATAATATTTTGTGTTTGTGTTTGCAATCTCAATTTATTTACGTGCAAAATGAAATAATATTCAGCAAATATCAATGGAACATGCAAAAGGAAATAATATTCAATTTCACTTACATGAACAATATTCCGTAAATAAACAAGAAAATAAATTGAAGTTTGTATTCTTCATTGACCCAAAGTGGTATTACAAAGAAGATCCACTTCAGGGCACATATTTCTCTAGCCTATGCTTCTTCTTACTTGGTTCATCTCCCAAGTTTTTAGCTTGCTGGAGGAAGAGAGGGTTGCACAATTTCCTTTTTTATGGCTTGGGGATCTCTAACACCAGCTAGCCCAGTAATAGCTATGATGGTATATCACAAGTGGAGCTCGATATCTCAACACTACCCCTTTAGCTCAATCCCAATTCCTACACACCAAGTAGGTTTCTGAACTTGCGTAGCTTCTCTGTGCCCAATGCCTTTGTGAATATGTCAGCTACGTGATCCTCTGTGTTGACATAAACTAGATCAATAAAACCTATTAGAACCTTCTCCCACACATAGCGATAATGCACCTCAATCTGCTTTGTTCTAGCATGATAGACTGGGTTATTTGCCAAGTGTATACTTCTCCATGTTGTCACAATAAATGACACCTGGCCTTGCATATCATAAAGTAGCTTATGGAAGCAAGCTACCTCACATGTAGCCATTGTTGCACCCCTGTACTCAGCCTTTGTGCTCGACAAAGCAACTGTAGGCTATTTCTTGCTGCTCCAAGTGACTGCAGCACTCCCAAAAGAGAACACATATCCACTGGTAGATCATCTATCAGAAATACTACCAGCCCAATCAGCATCAGTGTATCCATGCAACTGTATTTGAACCCGAGTCTCATAAAATAGTCCATATTGCAATGTGGACTTCACATACCTCAGTATGCATCTAGCCGCATCCAAATGTGGTTTTCTTGGAGCCTGCATAAACTGACTTACCAACCCAACAACATATGTCAAATATGGCCTAGTAATAGTCATATAAATCAAACTTCCTACTATGTGTCTATACATAGTAGGGTCTTCTAGAAGCTCACCTGCATCTACGCTCAGCTTAACATTCTACTCCAAAGGAACTGGAATAGGGTTACAGCCTATCATCCCAAATTTGGACAGCATGTCCAATCCATACAGCCTCTGCAAGATCCATATCCCACTTGTGGATCTAGTCACCTCAATGCCCAAGAAGTAACGCAGCTCTCCCAAACTCATCATCAAGGATGTGTTCTAAGCCACTGGATTCACCATCCACATAAGAGTGACCTGTATTCACATCAACCATGGACTGATCTACTTTCTCTTTTCCTTTTTGTGATACTTGCATACCACTATCTACATTGCTTTGAGGAGATCCTCCTGATCTCAATCTCCCTATCCATGGCAAAGTATGTGAACCACTGCTAGAGGACACTACAGGTCCACTAATATTTTGTGATTGCTGCTGTGAATTCTATGCAGCATTACCATTTTGTGCACCTACATCATCAATCACATTTACTGGTTTATACTAGCTGCTCATCTCATAAAATACAACATCTCTGCTCAATGTAAACTTACAAGTAGAAGGGTTATAGCATCTATACCCTTTTGGCTCCAGAGAATAACCAATAAAGATGCACTTCTCAGCTTTTGGATCCAACTTGGATCTCAACTCATATGGCACATGAACATAGGCAATGCAACCAAAAAATTTCAAATGAGAAATATATGGTTTCCTACCAGTATACCTCTCCTCTAGCGTCCATGTATTGCTACAATGGGAGTCCTATTCATTATGTAGACTGCTGTAGTAAGTGCTTCAGCACAATAATAATATGGTAGGTCTTTTTCGTTGAGCGTGGCACGAGATACCTCTCCAATATGCCTCTTTTTCCTTTCTGCAAGTCCATTTTGCTGTGGGGTATGACTGCATAAATATTATTTCTTTATGCCATGCTCCTACAGAAACCTTGCAAACTCATCTGAGAGGTACTCTCCCCCTTCATCTGACCTTAGGCATTTTATTTGTAGCCCTGTTTCTTTTTCAACCATAGCTTTAACACTACAAGGCACAGGCCCTTTTCCGATAGAAATACCGACCTTTTTTACACTAAAAAGTTTTTTTTGTATGGGCACAAAAACGTCACTATTAGCGTCGAAAAAGAATGGTCGCTATATAAGTGTCGCTATATAGCAACACTAATAAACATCACTATATAGCGACACTGGTAAACGTCGCTATATAGCGACGATTAACAGAAGCTTAAAAAAAACATTAGTGGGTAAACAGGGCCACAGCAAGCCCTGTTTTGCCCCACTAATGTTTTTTTTTAAGTAATTCAAAAGAATGTTGTTTGTTACAAAATTTCCTTTGTGAAAAGGGTGATACAAAATCGCTCAAATGAGCTGAACGACAAAAGCATATACATGTCAAAGATATACAACATTGTTTGCTACAAAATTACCCTTTCGAAAGAGAGGAGAAAAGAAGAAAAGAGGGGAAAAAAGAGAGAAATCATATGCTTATGAAAAGAAGAGAAAAGAAAATGAAAGAGAGAAAATAAGAGAGGGAAAAAGAAGAGAAAGAAGAGAAAGGAAGAGGGAAAAAGAGAAGGAAAAAAGAGAGGGGAAAAGCATATGAGCATATGAGCATATGCTCATGAATAAGCATAAGCATATGAGCATAAGCATAGGCAAATGCATATGCCTATGAAAAGAATAGAAGAGAGGATGAAACAAAGGAAATAAGAGAGGGGAAAAGAAGAGAAGGAAGAGAAAGGAAGATGAGAAAAGAGAAGGAAAAAAGAGAGGGGAAAAGCATATGAGCATATGAGCATATGCTCATGCATAAGCATAAGCATATGAGCATACACAACAAGACAAAGCGCCCACAGACGCGTTTATTGAACTTTAAAAAAAACTTACGGGTGCGTCTATTTGTGCGTCTAGAGACCCGCATCTAACAGCGCATCTATATAGCAGACAGGCGCACGTATAGACGCGCATCTAGACACCTAAATAGACTCTTTGCTAAAAATTTTAAAAAATAGACAGACGCATCGTTAAACGCATGTATAGATGCATTTATAAATGGTCTTATAGATGCTTTTATAGATGCACAAATAGACGCTTCTCGAATAGACAAACGCGTATATAGACGTGTTTATAGATGCATTGATAGACGCGCTACATAATATATTTTTTTAAATTTACAGAATGCTGTGTATGTTGTGTATGCTATATAGTTACAGGAATCCCATTTCCACATTGTGTAATTCAATTCTTACAGCCAACCGCATTTTAATTACAATTCCAAATAAAACATTACAACTCCAAAATGCAATAAAATTGAAAGCTCAAAAAGTGCTTGTATGTACATATAGCACGAAGCTAAGCCACGTCATGTGGCTTCAAGTACAAAAAATAAGAGGAGTGTATATACAAGAGGCATGAAGCCAAGCCAGTGGATTTAAGTACGAAAAAAAGTAGCTAGCACTACTTCTACGACTAATCTATGTTCTCCACATCCTCGCTTCCATCCACGCTCCCTTCTGCGCTCCCTTCTACGCTCCCTTCTCCACCTCCTTCCTCATCTTCTTCCTTGTCTTCTTGTGCACGGACCTGTAAACAAGGGACAACATATATCAACGTATGAAAAATCAAATCAGATATACTGCTCCTTAGTAATCAACCCATCATGATAGAAGTGCTTCCATGTATCTCCTCTCCGATGGTGGCGATGGTAGGCTATCTCGACAAGAGGAGGGTATCTACCCATGATGTTAAGCTGCAAGATGACACAATTTGCGGAGGGGTTAGTACAAAGAAACAACCTCCTAATAAACTACATAAGCAATATAATTTGAGATCGATACTTACAAATTGGGCCTCCCATGATTCAACACTCCCTGCTCCTAAATGCACGCTTCCATATTGCTCCATCTGGATCCTTCGTGCCTCCACATGCTGCAGATTGGGGTCCTCCCTCGCTGACTTCATTGCTTTGTAAAAAGGTGCATGGAGGAACGCGCATAGGCTTTTTTTATGATTTTTGCTCAAAAGCTTTTTGAGAAATATACATAAATACATAGGAGGTGGAAGGCGAGCACTAGTCCTATGGAGGGAGATTGTACCCAGCACGCTTGTTCTGTCTATTCCATTTATGAGTTTTGAGAGTTTGTGCGTATTTTCGAAGAGTGTTGCTGTGTTTTTCAATGTTTTGCAGGTCCCGCGAGTGTTTCCCGTCACAGTGGTGTGTTTTTCGTGTTATGTGTTGAGATAATCTTATTTTCCTAGGAGGATTGAATTTTTAGATTACATGGATTACCTAAATCCATTACATCAGATAATGATCCCAAGTTCCAAATCCAATTCTGGCAAGCTCTTTTTGAGGACTTAGGAACTAAATTGCAATTCTCCACTACATATCACCCATCGACTGATGGACAAAGTGAAATAGCTAACTAAGCTATTATCCAATTGTTATGTAGTTATGTCCATGACAATCCTACCCTATGGGAATTATTCTCCTACCTGCAAGAGTCTGGCAAGCTCCGTTAGTGCCTACTTCTTAAGCGAAGATCTTTTATTGCCAAGTATCGTAACAATCTTTGACTTGGCCCATTTATCTGTGAATTGATGATTGGGGGGGTTAGGATACCTAGAGCGAATAGTAGTGAGGGTCTCATCAGCCAACCTCTTTGGCTGGTCTTTGTAGTGGATAAAGCAATCTCTATAACTGTTAGCAATTACAGAGTGCATGAAGGCCATGATATCCTTCCCCCGTGCATCCATCAAGATGCCTCCTGTCTGAGTGAAGTCATAGAAGATCGTACCATCACCCGGAGGCACATCCAAATCATCTAAATCATCGTCCCCACCACCACCCCTCCCAAAGCACTATGCCATGCATCCCCCACCGCTCTCCTTGCTACTACGCTTGCTATCGTGTCGTGTCGACTAGTACGCTGGGCCACTCATAACTGGAGACTGCACGGGACTATGTGGATCACTTGTAGCTAGAGAACCGAGTCTCGACTGCATAGGAGTACGCCGATGACTTTGCGAGACAGAAGGACCTCCTGATGGCATGGGGGAAGGGGCATAAGACGGCATGGGGGAAGGGGCATAAGACGGCATGGGAGAAGGGCCTCGGTTGTGTAGCCGGCTGGGCTGTGCTAACTCCACTGGGGTAATCTCAGCTAGTGTGGGGTGGTTTGGAGTCTATGGTGCTGATTCCTGGGGGGTGTTTAGAGTACCCATCATATACCCGTATAACTCCGCAAGATTGTGAGGGTGCCCTAAAAGGTTATATAAGTCCCTAAAAATAGACTCTTGGAGATCAAGTGAGCCCGAAGAGCTTCCTGGCCACATGATGAACTGGAAAAAAGAAAAAAAGATGATTACTGATGAGCTGAGAAGAAAGGGGAACGGAAGAAAAGATTACTGTCGGAAAAGATTACTGTTGGAGCGCGTCTATAGACGTGTCTGAGAAGCGCGTCTATTTTTGTGTATAACAGTGCATCTATAGAGACGGCTGTCTATGTCTATAAACATGCTAGACACGCCTATAGACGCGGTTTTAGATGCGCTCTGACACGCGTCTATAGATGTGCTCCGACAGATGGACTTTTCTAAAAAGTAGAAAAGGACATGCGCCCGACACAAAAACGTAACACTGATACCAAAATCATTCGTTTCTTGGATACGACAAAGGACAAATCCAAAGAGAGCAACTTCCAAAAAAGATCAACAATAAAGAGACTGACCTTGGATAGAGGTATGGAAGCTTCTTCTCCTTCTTCAAAGTTGCTTCTATTCCTTGTTCACCCTCTTCTCCTGTAAGCTTGGAAATAAGTGTGGGTGCCTTCCTCTTAAGTGTAAGCTTGAAAGTAAGTGTAGGTGCCTTCCTCTTAAGCATCGAGACTGTGGATCTGTTAATAGCAAAGCAAGCAAGCTGCGCGAAGTATAAGTAATGTGAAGAAAAGCAAAGTGAGCGCGCTAAAAGCAGATTTGAAAACCGTGTCTATAAGCACGTCTAATAGCGCGTCTAAATACACGTGTAATTGCACGTCTACATACAAGAGCAGATGTGGTTTTAGACGCGCCTATAGACACACACCATAGAATAGACAGACGTGGTTTTAGACGCGTCTTTAGATGTGCCATAGAGTTTTAAAATTAAATATTTGAAGAAAAGCAAATTTTTTTGGGTTGTTTGTTTGTAGGATGTCTTCATCTTCAACAAGTAGCTCCAATGAGGATTAATCCCTCCGTATCCACCATCGCAAAATGTGGTTGGAGCAAAAAATCAAATGTATGTGTGATCGATGTAAAGGAAACATGTATCGTGCACACAGGATTACACTCAATCACATCTCAAAGTATGGAGAATGGGATGTGACCATAAACATGGTAAGTGTTAAAGAGTTAAGGTTGATTGAGATACCTATGGGTGTTTATATGTTTGAGTTATGATCCCGTTTTAATTTGATATAGGATGTAGTGCCACACCCGCATATGTTGCCCTATGCTTGCCGTGAGGAGGCGAAGCGTCGGCGATATGAGGTGGGATCTTCAGGAGGGACCATTACGGATGTATGGAGTGATGGTGATAGTAGCCCTCCGCCATTATCTCATGAAGCGTGGAGGAGGAGGTGTTTGATGATATGGTGCGGGATTTATATGTGCATCAATCCGAAGGGAGGGATGATAGCATGGAGTAGGATGATCTTTTTACCGCAGCATCGACTCCACTGTTTGAGGGGTGCACTTTCTCTGTTCTACGTGCCTCCCTTGAGTTACTAAACTTGCAAACCATCTATTGATGGAGCAATGCAAGTTTGAATGCATTACTCAAGTAAGCTTTAAAGTCTATTTTGCAAACATGGTGAATTATGCTAGTGGGTCAATTACTCGAATGCTTTTCCTCATTTATGGTCTTCACATGTAGGCTATTGTGTAAAATCCTTCTAAGGGAGAATAAATTACCGACCTCAAGAGATATGGCAAGGCAACATGTGACCTCTCTTGGAGGATTAGATTACAAGCGCATCCATGCATGCGTCAACGATTGCGTTTTGTTTCGTGGACTACATAAGGATGCAAGAGAGTGCCCTACTTATGGAGAGGCAAGATATAGAGTAGATCTCAAAACTTCGGACATGCCTCGTAAGGTTTTGCGACATTTTCCCATAATCCCTCGCATCCAACATATGTTCAAGTGCAAATCCATTGCAAAGCTCATGTCATGGCATTCCTCCCATCGATCAATCGATGGCAAGTGGATAACTCCTGTAGACTCTCCTGCGTGAAAGCATATTGAAGACGCATGGCCAAGCTTCAAGGAAGAACCTAGGAGCTTGAGACTTAGATTGGGTATGGATGGTGTGAACCCATTTGGTCTCAAAAGCACCTCTTACAGTGTATGGCCATTGATATTGGTGAATTATAATCTTCCACCCTCTATTGCTATTAAGAAAGGACATGTTATCTTGTCCCTTCTAATTCTAGGGAAACATAAAGTCAAAAATCCTGATGTTTATTTGGAGCATTTGATTGATGAGCTAGAGATACTTAGGAGAGGTATCGAGGTGCATGATGTGAGCAGGCCTCCCTCGTCACGATACTTCAACTGCAAAGCAGTCTTGACATGGACGATGCATGACTTCCTAGGCTATGGCGAGTGTTCAGGTAAGCGTTGCACTTCTAATTATGAATAGGCAAAGGATGTGACACCCTAAACCCACCTTCAACTCTTAATTGCATCTATTGTTTAGGTCTCACTACATCGAGTTACCATGCATGTCCTGTTTGTGGTCCTTCGCTAGTTGTCTCATGGGCAGATGCATTGAATAAGGTCATCTATGAGAATCACCATCAATTTCTCTCACCTGATCATCCTAGCCCCTTGGAATGAAGTCCTCCCACAATCACTCACCGTGGGAGATTGGATGAGAATTTGGGACGGTTCCATGCTCCTCCACCACTTGGCATGAGCCGGTAAGGGTTTGTAACTATTGTGTGCTATATTGGCTAGAAATAAAGATTGCCCGCTAACACCAGCTTTTGTTTAGATACTCCATCTTTTATCATTTACCATATTGGTCCCACCTCAAGATCAATCACCTGCTTGATCCCATGCATATCTTCAAGAATGTGGCATCTACCATTTGGGAGCATTTGAATGGGACACGAGATTCCGTAGGCATAAGGGAGGATCTACGTACCACAGGGAGGATGTGTGAAGCTTAGCCACAAGAGAGACCAAATGGGCGTGTTTTTTTACCTCGTGCACCGTGGAGGTTATCAAAGCTAGAGATGGTGGTGGTGAAGCGTGCTATTACTACAATTCGTACTCCCATTGGATGCATGAGCTGTTTGAAGGGAGCCTTTACAAAGAGCAAGAAAAGAGGTGTAGAGTAATTATATGGCTTGAAATCTCATGATTGGCACAAGATGCTCCAAGTAAGTACTTTATGTGCATAATATCTTTCTCCTTTCAAATTTGTGAGTGAATAATTATAAGCAACTAATCAACCACCTCCTCGTGGGTTCAGTTCATACTACCTACTAGCATTTCTCGTAGTGCATCAAAGGACGTGAAGGATTGTATTTACAAGATGGGCGAGCTTGTGAGGTACTTTACATGATACAAAATATGATGCATATCAATGCTCCATGCAAGGTGTTCATATTGCTAATATGGTGTACTTTTTCATTTCTAGGTATGTAAGCTCAAAGGAAATAGATCCCACCACGCTTGAGAATGCTCGAGTTATGTCAGTGGAGATGGTTTGTTTAGTGGAGACATTTCCACGTTCTATTCTCACAAGCCAACTATATCTTATAGTGCATTTGGTGGATGAGATTGCTATATGAGGTACTATACATGCACAATGGTTGTTCTTCCTCGAGCGCTTCATGAAGACATTGAAGGGCTTCGTGAGACAAAATGCAAGACCCGAAGGTAGCATGGCCGAGGGTTGGTTGGTACAAGAGTTACTTGTATATATTTCTGAGTTTCGTGTTGATGTGGATAGCTCTCTCCCACGACTATGGAGAGATGACAAAGACCTAAGGATGACCTCTATTGTGCCTCAAGGGAAAGGATGTAACAAAGTATTAGACATGGAGTTGCATAATAGTATCAACCTCTATTGCGTGCTTAATAGTGATGTGATGAAAAGATGGGTGACAAGATACGAGGATGCAAAGGCAAGAAGACAAGAAGAAAGGGCCCTCTTTCGTACACACCAGGGATCTCGTGTGCACTTCCAAAGGATATTCATGTGAATTAGCTACTTGATGAAATGGAGATTAAAGCAAAGAAAGACGAGGGGATGCATATCACAATGGAAGAATGGGAGTATGCTAGGGGATGCATGAGCAAGGTCGGTATATAGAATGTTATGCATAAGTTAGGAGCTTTCAATAATTTAGATTGCTTATTTAATTGATTTTTTCTTGGTGTAGTGCACTATGTTCAATGCTATATGGTGTGAGGGCAAGCATTTTCAAACACAACGGATTGATGATAAGAGAAACACACAAGATTGCAGCGTCATTGCTAGCTTTGAGGGAGCCAATGGAGCCATGGATGATTATTGTGGCATAATCCAAGATATTATTAAGCTTGACTTTCGACGCTTCTTTGTGTATGTTTTGGATGTAAAGTGGTTTAAGGACGTCGTGGAAAGAGGCCCTAATGCAACAATCAAATGCCATGCAAGTGTCTTTGTAACTATTGACTCCAAAAAGTTTTAGCAAAGTAGGAAGGACACACTAGTACTACCGCAACAATGTGAACAAGTACTGTGCACACATCTCGGGGGGGTCACTCATCATATGTAACCCTATCACGTGAGTTCAACAGAAGGATATTTTTATTTCTAAAATTTACAGAAATAAATATACATAAGGGACTATTTAAAATAGTTTTGGAAAAAATTTACAGATTTGTATAGAAAAGGGGTACATTTTATTAATGAAAAAAGTTACAGATAAGGGATTTTAAATATAGGCCTTGAACGCACGTGATATAGAGGGTTTATACATAGTGAACCCCCTGAGGCACACATATAAAAATACTCGCTTTTAAATATTTGACACCTTCGATGCAAGGAAAATAACATGATTGTATTTGTGTTTGAATTAGGTTGTCTATCAACCAATGGTGGATAATAACAGATGGTGGCATGTCATACCTATTATGCCACATTCCAAAGTGATGTATAGTACATTTACTAATATGGAGTGTATGGAGGATGGTCATGGCCATGGACGTGATGATGACCGTGATACGAGAGAGGAGGATGATCATGAGATAGGAGATACAGATATTGAGGCCATTACCCGTGAGGACGAGCGTACCATTGGTGATGCTGATTTCGATGAGCACATGAGTAGCACAAGTAGTAGTGGGTTGAATGTATTTGTAGATCTAAACACTTGTTTGGATTTTTAAGTAGATAGTTTGGCAAGGGTTGATCTCATTGAGGATGAGATTGAAGCATATCCATCATTGATATTAGCAAAACTATTTTACATATTGTCTCATTCTCCTCACCTCACTTAATTATTGTATATGCGGGCTTGCAAAAAAGCATTGATGTTTTTGTTAAAATTATGTGCTTTGGTAATCATGGGCAATGTTTGGAAAGCAGTGATGTATACCAAAATCTCACTTTCTATATTCTTTGTTTTGCATATAAATACGCATCTAATTCTCATTTTAGACGCGCTAATACACGCACAAATAGACGCATTGACAAACG
Source organism: Dipteris shenzhenensis (assembly GCF_047967505.1). NCBI lineage: Eukaryota > Viridiplantae > Streptophyta > Polypodiopsida > Gleicheniales > Dipteridaceae > Dipteris > Dipteris shenzhenensis. The sequence continues at coordinate 41,876,308 of NC_141628.1, read as the reverse complement.
TAGTTTAGACGGGCCCGTATTTTCTCAGTGTAGATGTGCAAATAGACATGTCAATACACGCGCAAATAGACAAGCTATTAGATGCGCTATTAGATGCGCCCGTAATTTCTCTATTCAAGTAATGCTTATAGACGTGCCTGCTATTGAGCTGCTATTTTGCACGTCTATCAAGCGCGTCTATAGTTGCTTTGTGTTGTTGTGATAAGCATAGGCAAATGCATATGCTTATGAAAAGAAGAGAAAAGAGGATGAAAGAGAGGAAATAAGAGGAGGGAAAAGAAGAGAAGGAAGAGGAAGGAAGAGGGGGAAAAAGAATGAAAAAAGAAAGGGGAAAAGAAGAAAAGAGAGGAAAAAAGAGAAAGCATATGCATATGCTTATGCATGAGCATATGAGCATATGCTCATGCATAAGCATAGGCAAATGCATATGCTTATGAAAAGAGGAGAAAAGATTATGAAAGAGAGGAAATAAGAGAGGGGAAAAGAAAATAAGAGGGAAAAAGAGAAGAAAAAAAGAGAGGGGAAAAGCATATGAGCATGTGAGCATATGCTCATGCATAAGCATAAGCATATGAGCATAAGCATAGGAAAATGCATATGCTTATGAAAAGAAGACAAAAGAGGATGAAAGAGAGAAAATAAGAGAGGGGAAAAGAAGAGGAGAAAGAGGAAGGAAGAGGGGAAAAGAGAATGAAAAAAGAGAGGGGAAAAGAATAAAAGAGAGGAAGAAAAGGAAATAAGAGAGGGAGGGAAAGAGGGGGGAAAGAGGGAGAAGCCTACAATAAGGAGAAAGCACCGAAAGGAAGGGAAAGAGAAGAAAGAGAAATACCAAAAAGAGAAGAGCAAATCTTGTTTTTTGTCAATCTCTAAAAATCAAGCATGAAAATTAGCACATAGGCTTAGCAATGCAAGGAGAAACATGCGTCAACACTCACAAAATGAAATCTCACAAAAAATGAACTTACATTGCTTAAAGAGACACACCTTCTTGAAAAACTTCCTTTCACACAAGTAGAGAGGGAGGAGGGTGGAGAGGGAGAACAAGTGTCAATGGGAGAGGGGCTTGGTAGGGGTGAGGAGTGTGGGGAATAGAGGAGGAAAGCGAGATTGCCGAATATAACGTTGGAGGAGAGAATTTTGCTTTTCTAACAATAGAGTTGTGAAAGATGACATCGTGCGGGGTTTTGGGTTTTAGTCCCCCAGTGTCGCTATATAGTGACACTGGTCAGTCGTTATATAGTGACGCGTATACCCTAAAAGTATCTCTATCTAGCAACCTTTAGGGTATAAGTGTCTCTATATAGCGACACTTATACCCTAAAGGTCGCTAAAAGTGTCGCTATATAGCGACCTTTAGGGTATAAGTGTCGCTATATAGCCACACTTATACCCTAAAGGTCACTATATAGCGACCACACTTATACCCTAAAGGTCACGATATAGCGACACTTATATCCTAAAAGTGTCGCTATACACTTATACCCTAAAGGCGTCGCTATATAGTGATAAAATAGGGCACTTGATCTAAGAAGAGAGGGAAGGAGCTCATGGGTGGCTATTTTTTGGATCTTAATGGATTTCCTTGCATTTTGTGTTGTGATTTTGGAGGTGTGCAGATGGAAGGGATGAGTGGAATCTTGTAAGATGATGCGCCAATGCTCAGGAGCGCAGAGTGGCTTACGGAGAGGTTGTATTGTCATTGCACTCATTGCAAGCGAGAAGTACAACATCAACACTGCATTGTCATGCGCCACTTGAGGATGTATGGGGAGGAGCCCAAACTAGTACCCACCGTTGGTGGTGCACGTGGTGATGGATCATCGGAAAGTCAATGCTATTTGAGTTTGCGATTAATATTGCCTATGTACACGACACAAAATCTTGAGACAAGATCTTATATTTACACAAAATATTAAGAAAGGATGAGGAGGGTGGCGAGGGTTGTGTGCGTATACCTTCACACTTTGAGAAGGAGTATGGCTTACGGAGAGGTTGTATTGTCATTGCACTCATTGCAAGTGAGAAGTACGACATCAACACTGTATTGTCATGCACCACTTGACGATGTATGGGGAGGAGCCCAAACCAGTACCCACCATTGGTGGTGCACGTGGTGATAGATCATCAAAAAGTCAATGCTATTTGCGTTCGTGATTAATATTGCCTATGTACATGACATGAAATCTTGAGACAAGATCTTATATTTACACGAAACCTTGAGACAAGATGAGGAGGGTGGCAAGGGTGGTGTGCGTATACCTTCACACTTTGAGAAGGAGTATAGTCTCTCGGATGTGCCAAATGATGAGGAGGGTATGGTCGATATGATGGATTCTATTTTTAGGGGCAATGCACGTGATGTTCGATTATGAGGCCGTGTACATGGTACCTTTGATAGAGAAGTTACAGATCTTATGGACAGGAGTGTGGGTCTGATATTTCCAGAGCTCCTAGACATACGAATGACATCGACTGAAAGAGAGTCACGTATGATTGTGGAGTCATGGCTAACTTCACACAAGATAGCCGAGCAAGTGCTTCGGATACTAATCTTCTCTCCTCGCAGTTGGATTATTGTGGGACCATACACAAAATCTATGAAATTGATTTCAGACGATTTAGTATTTTCATTCTTGATGTAAAATGGTTTAGAACTATTTACGACGATCTTTGTTCTTCCCGAGTATTGTGAGCAGGTGCATACTAATGATTTAATTAATTGAATCTTTTGTTTTTAAATATCAATTCGTACATGTACTTAAGCATAGTTTCATATAATTGATGGCATTTGGCACCCATCTTCTATATAGGTGGTTTTTCATCCGGATCAAGATGGTGGTACATGATCCAAGTTGCACCACAAAGTAAGCATATTTTTGAAAATAGAGATGTGGATATGGAGATGCCACTACCAATGCAAGATCCAATTGATCCATATGGATTTAGAGAAGAAGATGAAGATTACAATATGAGGAGTCTCCAGAATCTGAATCCGCATCTGATTCGTGGTCTCGTACTAATTTTTCAAGACCGTCCATGCCTCCTCCGCTGTGGTGACATGTTGAATTAATGCCATGACAGAATCACTTACACTGCAGACAATAGAACACAGTGCATCTGCATTTCTTCTTGTCCACGCGAGAATCTCATCCGCAGTTGGTACTATCTATTGTCCTGCATTGGTGGCTGGATCCGGCGGCCTCACAACCGGCCTCACGTCCACCCCAGTAGCAGTGTCCCAAAGCTCATATGTGCTTAGGATGGTCTTCATCTTGAACTTCCAGAGTGGATAGTTAGAGCCATCCAACTTTCCGCTTTCGCCAAACAGTGGGATTCGTAGTCTTGCGGGCTGGGCCATCTCTCACAATCTGCTTTCAAACAGAAACACACTACCAAATCTTCTTGCTAGAACTTGGCTCTAATACCATGTAAGAAAACAATACAACGTTTGTGCTCAACAGATAACAGGATCTCGTACGCAAGAGAGAAAATAGATAGTACGGAGAATCAAAAATTTAATTACTATAGAACTGATACAATAGATGGCGCTGCATCCCAACCGTGCGCTCCGATGAAAGAAGCTTTGATGGCGAGCTGGAAATAGTAGAGGACGGAGGCTGGATGCTAAGGAATCAGGGTTGCTATAGCCAGTGATGAAATGGGCTTCACAGACTTGCTCTTATATAGCCACTAGTTGTAGTCGGTTAGACCTAATGTGGTGACCGACCCAGTGCGCCCAAAACGGTCGACTGGGGGTCAGGTCCTAAAATAGGCCACCGACCACACGATAGAATCGTGGCGTAAAACAGAGCAACTGACCTACAGACGTCGTTCGGCCCACAGCCATCCGGGATCATTTGGGACTCCAAATGGGCCCCGCAACCTGAGAATGGGTTGCCGCGAGAAAAGCTCCATCTACCCTCAATGCGGTCAGTCATGGGATGCCTTCCGGCACTTGCATGTAGCCTAGTTGGCAGTGTGCCAACTCCATCTAGCCATCAGGCCACACATGGCCCCCATCTGGTGTCCAAACCAGGACCTACCGGATAGCCGAGCTACTCAAATGCCTTCTCCTCATATGGAGGGCTTACAAGTAGAGTTAATTGGTTCCCACATAGTTACATGAGGGTGGAGCATTGATATCTAACAAATCATCAAGAATCACCCGACTTTATTGAAGAAGATGATCAAGTCTATGGTGAACATATGATGCTAGCATACGATGATGATATAGAAGATCAACTCAGTATAGAGTTGGAGATAGACTTGTTTGGCACACTAGACTTGATGAAGCCAAGTGTCAAACATGGACATGAATATATGAGCTTCAAACTTGATGTACATGCTCTTGTACTTTTATTATTTCAAAGGATCAAACATGTACGAAAATAATTTTTTTTGTCATTGGGTAAAACTATCTTTAAAGGTCAGTATGGGAAAAAAAACACTGTGTAAAACATCACCATATAACGACTTTATACAAGTCTGGCAAGTGTCGTTGTATAGCGACACTTTTTAAGCCTACTTTGCTTACCGACGATTAGCGCCCCGTGTGTGCTAAACATCCGTGCTTAACCGTCAGAATAAGGCCCGTGTGTAGTTGAAATGCCCAAACACTTCACTTTTCTTTTTCATAAAATACACTCAAACTTTTCTGCCGTAGTCATCAATAAAAGTGACAAAATAATGACAGCCTCCAATAGATGCAGCTTTAGTAGTCCACACATCAGAGTGGATTAATTCCAATGGCCTCTTACTCTCTTCAACATGTCTAAGAAATGGTTTCCTTACCTGTTTTCAAAATTGACAGGCTTCACATAACTTATGCATTTCTGCAACCTTGAACTTAGGCAATCCTACAATAATATTTTGGGCCTACATTAATTTAAGTCACTGTACATTAACATCACCAATGCGTTTATCCTAGATATCAATATCTGCAACTACACCGGTCCCATATGCAAACATTACTACACTCAATTTAGGCATGTCTGCATCCAATGTAAACATCCTACCCTTCTTCTTCCCTTTTGCTATCGAGCGACCTTTATTTTTCATATCCTCAACAAAGCATCCATGAGGATTAAATCTGACCTGCAAGCCCTGCTCAACCATTTGACCAATAGAAACCAGGTTCTTGGTGATATTCGAGACATGAAATACATGAGATAGGTATTTCTTTTTCCCATCCTGCATAGACAAAGGAATTTTACCAATCTGCACAATAGGATGTGCAGTATCATCACCAATATCCACAAATCCTATTCTTTACATTTTCCTTGAATCCTGCATCTATTTTGCATGACCTGTCATGTGGTTTGACACACCTGAGTCAACATACCACACATAATTGCTTTCTTGTGCACTTGTCACAGAATTGGTCATGTGCTGCACCATAAATAGATGCTCATTTCTATCATCACCCTGTCTACTAGAGGATGCATAATTGCCTTGTTGCAATTTTCTAGTCATGATGTCATTCTGCTTTTTATAGCAGTCTTTAACCATATGATCCATTTTACCACAATAGTAGCATTCAACATTGCTGTTTGCATTTTGGCCTCTCTGCCATCCACCATGACCTCTTTGGCTCCCCCTGCCTCTAAAGTTACCATGTCCTCCTCCATAGGATTGGTTTTCTTGAAGTTGGTGCATATTCTGATTTCTGCCATGGCCTCAAATTGGCCTGCTGTACCTCTGCCTCTACCTCTTCCAGCATTTGAGTAGAAGACAACTTCTTTTGAAGTTCCTCCTGAAGAAGATGCACCACCATTTCTCTGCTCTTCAGAAATTAGAAGAGCAATCAACTCCACAAAATCATGAAAATTCTCACGGATGGCAATGGATGTCAAGAATTGTGCATAATCCTTTCCTAGACCATTCAAGGTCATAGAAACTAAATCATCATCTTCCACTAGCGACCCAATAAAAGCAAGTGCATTTGCAATCTTCACGTTCATGTGGTAGTCATCGATGCTCATATTTTCTCTCTGCACATTATGCAACTCCTACTTGAGCTGCATTTTCCTAGCTTGCGTATTTTTGCTATATACATTTTTGTCAAAGTATCCCATGCGTCCTTCGGCGTGCTTGGATCCTGAATATGCACAATCATAGAATCTAAAATACTGATAGACAGCTAGTACATAACTTTTTGGGCTCTCTCATGCCAGCCTTTAAATGCCTGCAACTCCTGTTGATTGGGAACATTAGTAATAACTAGTTCTTGTTCAGCTCCAGTAATGAACTCCCAATAGCCTTTTCCCTTAAGGAAATTCGTCATTCTAAACTTCCATGCTTGGAAGTTGTTCTTGTCAAGCTTTTCAGTGACAATCTATGAAAGAGCATTAGATGCCATTATAGAACACTGTAAAATATTCTGTGACTGCAAAAAAACATAACTTCTACCTCACAAGGGCAAATGTGCAAACCTAATGAGAGTGGTATTTGACCACACAGTCACTTCCTAGTGACGATTATGCATCAACGGAATTATTTTGTCACTCCCAATATCTCTGCGCATAGGCATACGATGTAATTTCTATGATAACTTTTCACCGACCTGCAAAACAGTGGTCTCATAGCCAAAGCAGAGCACTTTCTTGAGTGCATGCAGAAAACTTCCACCACCAAAACGGGCCCCAAAATGGCCTCGAATCTCATAGCATATACTGCCCTCTCGCCACACCGCGAAGGGCATCCAATTCTGAGACAATGCACTCTTGCACTTTCCGGTTGTGCTACCTGCAGTTATTACAAAAGAATAGGTGAACCCTATATGTGGGTCTCAAACCAAACTCAGCTAACTAAGGTGGCATACTATCTGAGCCACTAACTAAAGTACATAAAGATAGTTGTCATTTAGCTATTATTCATGGGCGGTGTACCGACCACATCTACAGCTAACAGGTCGGTGACATAAATGCACAATGGTCACCTTGGCATATCATGAGTGGAGCTTGATATCTCAACATCGTCGTCACCGCTCACCTCCATTGATGGGACGTTTGAGCTTGCACTCTAAGAGTGAAACCATATTAATTGGAAATTTGATTGGAACTTAAAGAATAAAACAATTTAAAAAGTGATATTACAAGTAGGAGTAGACTTATACCATGTGAGTAGCCACCTCAGCCCAATCGACCGTCGCTCCCATCGCCTCCACCTAAATAAACCACGGCTTTGTTCCTATGTAGAACGTGCGTCTTGCTTCTTTGTATGTGGGAAAATGACTCATTGCAGCTTGCTATGGGCCCAATTTATAAAGTGCATGCAATATGTAATAAAACAAATAGAACAATAAATAAAATGAGAAGAAGTAGACTTACCACATTGCCTCGAACGCCAACCGTCTGCCTGCACCAAAGTGCAAAGTACTCATGGATTCCATCCATCGCCTCGTAGCCCTCCTTTGACCCTCGAACTTTTCAGGATGGTCCCTGTACTCCTTGAAAAACTTCGTCTGCTTTCTCTGCCCAGCTAGGTTTAGCCTTCCCCTTATCGATGGAAGTACGCAAGGTTGACCTATGATTCTTCAAGACCCCACCCATGCACTCTTGCATGTAATCCTCAATGAACTCCCAGTTTGGGGGGTTAGGGTATTATCTTTTCAATTCATCGATGACTTCCTACTTCTTTTGGTCATCCTGGTACTGCCAGTCAGTAGCTATGCCGTTCTTGAAGTGATGGCTCATCAACCGCCTCATAGTGGCCATCACTACTAAGCCCTTTTTATTTTCTATTTCCTCTCTAGCCCTAGTGATTTCATAGGATAGGTCCTCACGCGAGAAAGGAGGAATCATGGGAGTGGTAGAGCTAGAGCGAGGGGTGTGACTGCTGTGAGCGCTTATGGAGCAAGGAGTAGCAAACAGAGTGGGAGCTTGGGGGGGTCACTCATCATATGTAACCCTATCATGTGAGTTCAACATAAGGATATTTTTTATTTCTAAAATTTACAGAAATAAATATACATAAGGGACTATTTAAAATAGTTTTGGAAAAAATTTACAGATTTGTATAGAAAAGGGGTACATTTTATTAATGAAAAAATTTACAGATAAGGGATTTTAAATATAGGCCTTGAACGCACGTGATATAGAGGGTTTATACATAGTGACCCCCCTGAGAGTGGGAGAGGGCAAGGGACCTGACTCGTACTAGGTCTCATGACCAAGTGGAGACCTATAGGGATGTGTGTGCTGACTCGTCTACATCTCCCCAGTCAGCACAGGAGGTTCAACCCTTCCTACTCTTCCTTCCCTTACGATGGGTATGCCTAGGTGATGACCCCTGAGTCGAAGGGGCTAGAGGAGATGGCTGTCGCGAGTAGGTCCAGCTATCAGTGTAGAAGAGGTCCTTTGGGATAGCAGAGAGAAGAATCTCGTTGCCTCCACATCGCTCATCTGTGCGACAAAATCATCGGGACTCCCAACAAAGCCATGGGCTGCTAGCAAAGGAGTTCCCTATGGGGTAGTCACAGTGCTAGGTCCAAGAGGAGTCGGTAGTCGCAGGTGTAGGCCCCTGAGGTGTCGCCTGAGTGGAATCAAAGTCCTTTGGAGAGTAGAGATCATGATGTCTCCTCCTACGAGGGTTTTCGTACTCATTGGATGTGCAACGTGATCCCATGTCTAATTTGGGGGGATTGGACAAATGTAGAGACGTGTCGATTGCACACAAGCTCCACTAATACACATGCTCTACTTAACCCAAACGAGGGGTGAATGGAGGGTGACAGACACCACCTCTAACATCGCACTTGTTAGATTCAGGAGTCATAGGTGGAGATGCATCTTCCATATTAGTACTTAACTAGAAAATTTGCATCTTGTGTATTAGTAGTTCCTAGAAAATTTGCATCCACAAAAGGTGTTGTAGCATGGGCACCCAAAAAGTTTGTACTACACATGTCATCTTGTGTGCTTATAGAGTCTTGTCCACCTATAGAGCTTGCACCAGCACCTTCCAAAATGACCTCCTATAAAAGTTTCTATATGACTATAAGTTCTTTGTCAAGGTACGAACTACTGCAGAGCAGCTCTTGGGGCTACACAATGTTGAATGCTCCGTTTTGAGTCACTGAGCAAGTGACCCCTTATGGAAGGTGCCCCCCCAGATTTTTTATTCCAAAATACTTGCATTTCCACTCCACATAGTCACATACATTGATAACAAAGTCCCATTCTAGGCCATGTGACTTACACTTTTTAGCTTGTGCAGATGGAATGACTCTTTGAAAGGATTGTTAGATCTACATAAAACCGTACTTTAGTTGAAAATATCATGGGGTAGAGCAAGCATTGGACCAATGTCCACTTGGGGATGCTCTACCTCAAATGTGTGTCTAGGCCCAGGAACATTATCACTCAAATCAATTGTGTCTTTTGCATTACTCAGTACATCTGCAGCTTTCCTGGTCACAACTTATCTTGATGACTATGTAAAAATTATAGTTCTAGACATTTTTGATTGTGTATTGTTTGTTGCAACTTGTAATCTATTTCTACTAGCAACATTGTCATCTTGTCTCCCCCTTGTCTCCATGCTTTATTGGTGCACTAGATGATAATCAACTTCTCACAACTTTAAACTTTAAATTCTCAACTCAAGACTCCTCAACAACAACCACATTCATTGACACTCATGTTCATGGTCCATAAGCTCCCTAAAATGCAAGGAGTGATCTAAGTAGATACCACCCCCATGAGCACAACAAACACTTGTATTCATTAACGCTCATGTTCATGGTCTACAATTTTCCCTAAATGCAAGGGAATAGAGTGCAATGAAGGATCACTCACCCATGAGTGCAATGAATGCTCACACACCCAATAGTGCAATGAACTCTCACTCACTCCCCCTCTCTAGCTTGCATGACTCTGATCATGGTTCACCTTTGTGTCCCAACTTACCAAATGGTTTGTCAGGGCATGAACCACAATCTCATCGAATGAAGCACCCCCCTTGCATCTTTCTTGAATATGTAGCTGCAGATTCTGTGAGAAGCTCAAAACAATACCATTAGTAATATGCGTATTACTACTGTTATGATCTATATTAGCATTAGTAATGTTAGTAATGCCGGTGGTAATATTATTGATGGTAATAGTACTCTTGATAATATTAGTATTACCGTCGGTAATAATATCTTGACTCCCAATGATTTTGTTTTTTGATAACCAATGTGATCATGTTAATTTCATGCTATCCAAAAGCAAAAATAATGCATGGTAATTACTCATTAACACAAACGTGCAAACATGAATGAAATACAGGTATCCTTTAAATAATAGATGTTGAAATTTATGTTTTGAATAATAATTGGCTTAATTCCTATGGTGTCCACTAGTAGACATAAGATGTGTATTTTTTGATCTACAAAAGCATGAAATATTCTTATATTGTTTGAAACAAAAAAATAAAGAAAGAGTCTTATTAGTAAGATCAAGTAGAGAGTTCAAACAATAGACTCAATTGCTTTTGAGGGGTGCATAAAGAGGCGATGCATGGTATAATGGTGGCTCTGCTATGAGCTTGAAAATGTCAAGATCATGTTCCTAGATGAACTCAATCTTTTTATCCCAATCACTAGAATCCTTGCTGATTCAGAATTAATTGGCTTTTATGGAAGCAAGAGGTTGATGGGTCATCAAGAATAAGGATGGCAAGGCTAGAGGGTGGCCACTAGTTGCTAGTATCTTGAACATAAATGTTCTCCAAGGGTGATGGATACTTGGACGATGAATTACTAAGAAACCCTATGTATCACTTGTGCTCAAAGGGTATTACCAAAACCCCTCAACTAAAATTTCTCCCAGAATAAAAACACCCCTCTTTACTTATCAATTAAGTGAATTTTTTCAAAAATTGAACTTAAAAACCCCTCCTGTTATCGTAATTCTATTAAATTCTTTTAAAATTTTGGATCAAAATGTCCCTCCTTTTGAATGCACATGGTACACCAACATTTTTCCCGGTGATCAACCCCCTAAGGATAGAGATGATAGTTAACTATCTCCTCTTCTCCCCCATTGTAGTTATCTATGGCATTGCAAAGAATATTGGTTCAAGATGGTGGGGTATGAAGGACATCTATAGCACATGGAGCTCTAATCATACCCTCAATCATATCCCCTAAGGTCCACAAGGAGGAGATCTTATTTAAGAGAAGATCTTGAGGACCTACACTACTACACACAAACCCTATTGCAATGCTTAAGTATTGACATTTAGCGTGCTTGGGGCGCTAATCATCGGTATTAGAAGCGGGCTTTGTTAAGGGTTGCTATATAGCGACTTTAGGAAAACGTCGCTATATAGCATTGTTTGCCTAAAGTCGCTATATAGTGACCCTTATCAGATTGGTAATGGTCGTTATATAGCAACACTAAGATAGTTTCCTATAGCGATGTTTTACAGAGAGTTTTTTTCCCATACCGACCTTAAAAGATAGTTTTTCCCAATGACAAAATTTTTTAAATTTTCATACATGTTTGATCCTTTGAGACAATAAAAGTACAAGAGCATGTACATCAAGCCTTTGAAGCTCATATATTCATGTCCAAGTTTGAGATGAAAAAAATTAATGAAGAGCATTTACATCAACAACTTCATTGTGAGCCAACATCCTGAGCCAAGTCTAACGCACCAAATAAGTCTATCTCTAACTCTATATCGAGTTGATCTCCTATATCATCATCGTACTCTAGCATCGTACGTTCACCCAAGAGTACTTGATCATCTTCTTCAATAAAGTGTGGTGATTCTTGATGATCGTCATCTTCTTCCTCACTATCATAATCTCCATCTTCCTCCTTTATGATGTCATTATGTGCATCTTCCTCTTGGATCATATTGTGATCTTCATCTTCTTCTCTAGATCCATCTAGATCAATTGGATCTGGCATTGGTATTGGCATCTCCATATCCACATTTCTATCTTCAAAAATTTGCTTACTTCATGGTGCAACTTGGATCACATACCACCATCTTGGATCAAAATGATCTGGATGAAAAACCACCTATATTGAAGATGGGTGCTAAATGCCATCAATTATATATATAAAATTATGCTTAAGTACATGTATCAATGGATCTTTAAAAACGAAAGCTTCAATTAATTAAATCATTAGTATGCACCTGCTCACATTGCTCGGGAAGAACAAAAGTATCACTTTCATCAGTCCAATGTTTGGTGGAGTCTATTGCAAAGAAAATGCTAATGTCTTTTCTCACTCTCGCATGGGGACCGCTGTAAATAGTTTTAAACCATTTTACATCAAGAATTAAAATATTAAATCGTCTAAAATCAACTTCATAGATTTCACGTATGGTTCCACAATAATCCAACTATGAGGAGAGAAGATTGGTATCCGAAGCACTTGCTCGGCTATCTTGTGTGAAGTCAGCCATGACTCCACAATCATACGTGACTCTCTTTGAATCGATGCGTTCCACACAAAAATGTCATCCATATGACCATAATGCACTGTACTTTTTGTATTGTAAAAGAGCATCATTAAAACAATGAAGATGCATCTATTTTATAGCATATATTGCCACAAATAATTACTTAATTACGTCAAGAGGTAAGAGACTTGCATGCATCATACATCCAAATGATAACTCTGGCTTGCGCTCTTTTATTATCTCTCCATCGCATTCGGCTTTACGTAGAGTCAATTGTAGCCAATCAAGTGACATGTGAGTGGGGAGAAGGGCGAGATCTCATGGATATGGTTGTGATCGCCCGTATATTACTCTGAATCTCGTCCTTGCATTTATTCTTTCTGCTTTGGCTGCTTCATATCTCTCAATCCACTTCGATCATCATCGTTGTTATGCCAACGGCATATCGGGATCCGTGGATGCAAGAAACTCCGTGATATATACTAATGACTCTTGCACAAGCCATCCCTCTGCCATGCTTGCTTTTGATCTTGCTCTTTGTCTTACAAATCCCTTCAAAGTTTTCATAAACTGCTCGAGAAAAACATCCACTGACTATGAACAGTATCTGCAATGGCCACCTCATCAACTATGTGCACAAGCAAGTGCACTTGAGTTGTCATAATGCTCGAGGTAAAGTGCTTCTCAAGCAAGCATACGGCTTCGATGGATTCCACCCTAGCCTTCTCGATGCTCGATATGGAGCTCTCTTTTTGAGATATCCACCTATTTCACATGCCCATGTATGATATATTCATAATCAGTCTACATATTATTCAGCTTAAATTGAAGAAAATGCAATCAATGCAATTTGATAGTAAGCATACCTCACAATACCACTGATCTTGAATATAGCATTTCTAACATATTCTTGTAAGCACCCTTTTATTGTAATTGGGAGGATGAACTATCAAAGCAACAAAGAAGTCATGACGTCAACAATATAACATAATCATAATTACACTAACGCATCACGATTATCGGTACACTAATCCTATAGCTTAGAATACCTGTAAGACCTTGTGCCAATCATGGGACTTGAGCCCACTAAGCTTATTGTCCTTTGAAAATGCTCCTTTCAAGCAATGCATGTACCCTGTGGGTGTTTGAAAAGAGGCAATGTCCGCCTTGACCGCCACCTCCTCTCTTGTAGAGAAGATCCATGTTGCTTTCGGGAGGATAACTTTTCCTGAAGCATGCACTTGGGGCCACAAACGAGACATTCTATTCATAACATGCAAGTCTTCTCGAACTCCTCTCAAGTCTTTGGAACCAACCAAGTGTGCCCAAATAGTAGCCCCCACATGGGATCCAAGAGATGATTGATTTGTAACTGACCCCAATAAGGAAGCTCGCGAAAGATCGATAGCCTCTTCATACCATGAGGAGGTTCCTCTGCATTCACCCTCCAAGCCTGAATCCAGTCACTTGCCTTCAAATATAGTGGTGGTGGATCAAGCTGACCTTCACACGTGAGATGGTCCAGCGGAAGGTATCGAGCATTACCTTCATAAACATTTTTCCTCATATGCTTGGAGTATCATGCAAGCGATTTCAAACCCGGTCCACAAACAGGACAAGCATGGTATCCACTTGTAACAAGTCTTGCATGCGTACATGAATGTGTTAGTATAAGACATGCATGCGAAAGAGAGTCATAAAAGCATAATCCAATATTATATATGTAAAGACATAACCACGTACCTGTGCACTCTCCATATCCTAGGTAGTCATGCATGGTCCACATCAAGATACCCCTGATCAAAATATCATTGGTATGTCTAGGAGCTCTGGAAATATCAAAGACCTGCACTCCTCTCCATAAGATCTGTAACTCCTCTATCAAAGGTGCCATGTACACGTCCATATTTTTTGCCTTGTACTTCCTTGGCACAAGTAGTGCAAGCATAAGGTGTCCCTTATTTATTATTATCCATGGTGGGATATTGTAATTCACCAAGACTATGGGCCATGTCAACCAAGATGTTGATCAAACTTAAATAGCATTGACTTACCAATAATCCATCACCACGTGCAACACCAATGGTGGGTACTGGTTCGGGCTCCTCCCCATACATCCGCAAGTGGTGCATGATAATATGACGTTGATGTCGTACTTCTCGCTTGCAATGAGTGCAATGACAATACAACCTCTCCGTAAGCCACTTTGTGCTCCCGAACGTTGGTGTATCATCTGACAAGCTTCCACTCATCCCTTCCATCTGCACACTTCTAAAATCACAACATGAGCTGCAAGGAAATCTATTAAGATCCAAAAAATAGCCACCCATGAGCTCCTTTTCTCTCTTCTCACAATAAGTGCCATGAATTGTCACTATATAGCGATGCTTTGCTCTGTTCCATTGCTATATAGTAACGCTTTGCTCTGTTCCATCACTATATAGCGACGTTTTCTGGATATAAGCATCGCTATATAGTGATGGGATAGGAGCAAAGCATTGCTATATAGCGACGCTGGGGGCTTAAACCCGAAACCCCGCGCGACGCTTTCTTTAGCATCTCTATTGCGAGAAAAGCAAAAATCTATCCTCCCATCTTATATTCGATGACCTCGCTTTCCTCCTCTCTATTCTTCACTCCTTACCCCTACCCAGCCCCTCTCCTAACACTTGTGCTCCCTCTCCACCCTTCTCCCTCTTTGCTTGTGTGAAAAGAAGTTTTTCAAGAAGGTGAGTCTCTTTAAGCAATGTAGGTTCATTTTTTGTGAGATTTCATTTTGTAAGTGTCGAAGCATGTTTCTCCTTGTATTGCTAAGGCTATGTGCTAGTTTTCATGCTTGATTTTTAGAGGTGGACAAAAAACGAGATTTTGTGAAAGAAAGAAGACTCAGCTCTTCTCTTTTTGGTATTTCTCTTCCTCCTCTTTCTCGTTGTTTGTAGGTGTTCTCCTTGTTTGTAGGCTTATGCTTGTCTCCTCAATCCAATCCCTTTGAGAAGTTGCTTCTCTAAACTCCTCCTTCCTCTAACTAGTTATTTGAAAAATGGTCTGTTTCTTCTCTTTTGTAGGGCCAGTCCACAAAACATCGAGTGGGACTATTCTAGGTAAGAAAGTGCTTTCTCTTTTTTCCTTTTGTTATTTTTGTTGTTTGCATTGGCCTTCAGCTAGCGCCTAAGCACTAGCTATAGCTAGCGCCTAAGCACTAGCTGCAGTGACGGGCATAGGAACCTTCTCTTTCCCTCTTTTCCCCTATTCCCTCTTCTTTTCCTCACTTCCCCTCTTCCTTCTCTTCTTTTTCCCCTCTTTTAATCTCTTTTCCCCTCTTCTTTTTTCCCCTCTTTCAATCTCTTTTTCTCTCCTTTCCTTCTCTTCTTTTTCCCCTCTTCCTTCTCTTATGTTTATGCTCTTTTCCCCTTTTTCATCCCCTCTTTCAATCTCTTTTCCCCTCTTCCAATCTCTTTTCCCCTCTTTTCTCCTCTTTGCCTATGCTTATTCTCCTTTCCTTCTCTTCTTTTTCCCCTCTTTCAATTTCTTTTCCCCTCTTCCTTCTCTTATGTTTATGCTCTTTTCCCCTCTTCTTTTTCCCCTCTCTCATCCCCTCTTTCAATCTCTTTTCCCTCTTCCAATCTCTTTTTCCCTCTTTTCCCCTCTTTGCCTATGCTTATTCTTATGCATGAGCATATGCTCATATGCTCATGCATAAGCACAAGCTTATGCTTTCTCTCTTTTTCTTTTATGCTCATATGCTCATGCATAAGCATAAGCATATGCTTTCTTTCATTTTCAACACCTATTTCATTAATTTTGGACTTTTTCTGTTGGTTTTGGACGAAGCCCAAATTCCCAAATGAAAAGTTTACTTTGTGAAAATATCCTTCCCAAATCAAAATTTTACTTTCTAAAAATATTCTTCCCAAATCAAAAGTTCACTTTGTGGCACTATCATATTCACATAAAAATATTGTTTTTTCAATCTATACTTTTGCACCAACATGCAAGAATTTGAAATAATCCTATATTAGAAATTCTAGCTATACCTAAGTTATTTGTTAATTTAATTATTTTTAATATTTTTCCTTGACGTGATAAATTTATAAATCCATGAAAGGAGACTTAAATATTTTATGAAAATAACATTGTCACCACTCGCAATATGCACAAAAATTTTAAAACATTTAATAAATAGAAAAAAGACATGATGCCATAAGACCCAAGTTTTGTATTGAACCAAAGAATTATAATAGCAATTATAGCTATCATTATATGATTACATTGAGAGACGTTGCTCTCAGCTAGAGTCTTTATCTCCAAAATGATATAGATTGAACATATGTTTACAATTTAAATTGTTGCTCTTAAAGAGCCTCAATTCGTGCCATTTGCATAATTTGACTCCCCATTGTCTTATTGCTCAATGTCACGACAATCCCTTGCCAGGTGCCATCTACATTAACTCCCACTTGTCTTGCCAAGCCTTGCCCCTTGGGTGCATTGACTCCCCATTGTCTTATTGCTCAATGTGACAGTCCCTTGCCAGGTGCCATCTGCATTAACTCCCTATTGTCTTGCCAAGCCTTGACCCTTGGGTGACATTCAGTGCATATTTTGACTCTCATTTGACATAGGAGGTGATGACTCTGATTATAATTGTCTTGAATTGGCTTCTTGCCTAGTACCCAAATAAAATCCTTCAATGGACTTCAATACAAAGCTTTAATCATGGACATTCTTCATTTGCGCTGTCTCCTTCTACTTCCTCCATGGCAAGCATCCTTAAAAATTCGTGTATATGCAAAATACTTTGCTGTGGTATTTTTATTTTTCCTTCTACCTCATATCCCATGCGCTTCTTTGATTTCTTTGCCCTTGAATACCAAGACACTATGATTGTCTCCGTCGAAACTTGAGAGACCGCTTCATCATTTGGGACCCACTCCTTCATTATACAATTAGTATACAATGTGTTGTTATCCATATTCTCCTTCCTGCCCTTTGGCTCATACCATACCGCTGTAAATGTTGTAGCTCTCCCTTGGTCATCTCTTTGCACATCAACTACTTTTGCAACCCAAAACTACACATTCTCATATTCATCATCTGATGGCCGAACCACAACAAAACAATCGACCTCTATATCTACTTGTGGCATAAACTCTCTCTTCTTTGGTCCACAATATGGATGTGGGAGTAATGATACAAATTCATTTTCAAAGACTGGAGCTGGGCGCAAATCATTATGAACATTTGGCCAAAACATGTTGCATTCTTCCTTGACATCCTTTGAGCCTCGCATTCTCTCAAGGTCCTTTATTAATTTTCATGTCTTGTTAATTACAGTGGTAGTGTGTTCTCTCCAAGTAGGCTTCAAATCAGGATATCTCTGGAGCATTTCCTCTTTGTATGTAATAAATGCTTTTAATTTTTCTATTTCACAGTTAGACCTCTCATTGAATTCTTGTATAGGAGCCCATGTTGGATACCTTTCCTTGCTGGGAATTGAAGTTAAGAGACTGTAAGGTTCTTCAGGTTCCCATTTTGTATCATGAGAATACTGTTGCCATTGCATTACGGGTTTTTCATCTTTTGAAAAAAAACAAAAGTAGTGTGGATTGGTATGACCTGTCAATGCATCACCACCCGTTTGTATGAAAGGTAGAATGAAGCTCTTCCAATCATACATTCTTTCGAGCCTCTCACATACTGTACTTTCCTTACGACCACCAACTTGCCTACCACATCTTCTTACCAAGTCATCTATTGTCTCCACATCCTTGCATTTAAGCTCCCTTGAGACTGTGCTAAAAACCTGATCGATATCCTCATGTGTATGCCCAACATACAAAAATCCACATTCGACCTCATTGAAGATTCGATGAGCAACTAGCATGGAGCATAATGCAAACATGAGTACATTGTTATTTTCTCGCCAGCAATTATCAGCTTGTATTCTCAAAGTCAATGGTAGGTGACCTTTTTCTACATGTACAATGCGAATTGCCTTCATAATAGATGTTATAACTTGATTGCTATCATGTAGATGCAAGGAATCAATCCATATATCTGCAAAGAACTTAATTCCATGCACTAACACTCCACATAGATGTGTCTTTAGAAAATTCTTTTCTTGTAATTTAGGTGGAGTGGCAACAAAACGAGGCAATGTTGTTGTATTTTGATCCATGCCATCTACAATAAGGCACATGTAGTCATCGGGACGCGAAATAGCTTGCTCCTTCCAAAATGCATATTTTTGTCTGGAATGTCGAATAAGGTCGTGATGAGATTTTCGGTTTTTTTTGTATAATTCCCTTTGATTTGGACATGTTGCACTCTCAATCGCTCGCTTTAAATCATCACAGACATTGCACTTTGACATTTGTTGCCTCCTTGGGATTTTAACATATCCAAAGTTCTTCTTCCAAAGAGTATACAAAGTATGAAAAGAAGCTACTGCATCCCCTCTTTGCCTTTTCTTTTCTGCAATAGAGTCAAATACTTGGAGCTTTGTCAAGCCCATTGGAAGGTGCATTTCAGTGATCGCGTCACCGTTAGGGAGTTTGGTAGATATATGGGGTTGAGGTAAAGCATTTTCATGTATGAAGTCTTGCAAAATTGTTGCTGCCCTGACAGTTGAGATTCTTGATTTGGACCTTCCTCTATTACCGTGAATGCTAAATTTGTTGCCGCCCTTTGCCTTGGTGACTAAATCCCAATATGTACCATGGGATAATCCAGTAATATTGCGACATGCCTTATTGCAAATCTTTTTTCCATTTACGAGAGGTTTTACCTTTTGTCTTGAACTTAGCCTTTTATTGCCATTCTGAAGAAAGCAAGAGAGACTTGTGAGAAGGTATTCATTTCTTTCGCTTCCTCTTCTTTGCCACACGTGTCCTCTACATTCCCTGATGTGTGCAAGATCAATGAAGCGCATACATCTTCGCTTGCAACATAGATATCCCAATGCATTTAACATGTTCTCCTCCTTCATTACTCTCTTCCTCTTTGGTTGCTTTTGTGGATCTGCCTGGATTCGCTTTCTCTTCATGCATATGTATGACCGTTTTTGTTCCTCGTGCATGTTGTTATCTGTATTTATGCACTTCTTTTCCTCACATTTGTTTGTAACCAGGCATCCATGATTGGTCGTTGCATCCTTGGCCATATCACAATCAAAGTTAAATATTGAATAATCCTCTGTTGATCTCATCCTTGTTTTTAACATACTCTAAGGACCATTCAATGAATTCAATATTCTACGAGAGTATTGAGAACCTTGAAACTCTTCCACTCCTGAGAGAACATCGCTCATTGGGACATCTTGCATGGCTTTTACAAATCCACAAGCTTGATTGACACTAGGTTTGTTAATATGCATGAACTCATCCACACTTGACAAGACATCGCTATTGAAACCTTTGCCCTTCTCAGTGTGCAAGAATTCATCCACCCCAGATAAGGCTTCGCTTCTAAAATCATTTTGTTTCTCGGAACCAATGAACTCATCCACTCCAGATAAGATGTCACTTCTATAATTGAGTACATTGAAATCATCCACATTTGAAGTGATAGAACCTGGCACATGGGCACGCTTTTTAGGTCCTTTGCTATTGTAGTATACCTTGTCTTTATCATTGAAAACCACGTGCCTCTTTCTCATGTTTAAAAATTGCATGCTCCATCTCATATTCTTGCCTACCTCATAGGAGGGATTACATAAGGATGTTATGTTATCAACCATACCATCATCAGTGACTTTTAGAATCCTCATCTATGCAAATGACCATTGCTCCACTTGTTCAAATCCCAATACTTCACCTTCTGCTACAGTCTTATTTGCAAATGATCTCATTTGTAAAATGTCCCCTATAGTAAAATCCAAGGTGGTGCACTTTGTATTCTTGATAATGTCTGTTGCATAAGTCTCATCTTTGTCCCATGCTATAAATGATTTGTTGGATGTATTGTAGGGCATAACATCTCCAAGTGTTTCCATATCTCCACATTTATACTTTAGCTCAACATGTGCGCTAAGAATCTTTGATACAGTAACTGCCACCTTATCTTCGCCAAGTCTTTGAAAGTGGCAAACTGAATTGGGATCACTATCATGGATTGTAGCAAATGCAACTAATTCTCTTTTGCTACATAATATCACATCCATCCCTGGAACAAAATCTATAGCCATCTCCTTTGTGAGAGTCCTTTGCAAGTAAGCTGCAGTAGCAACAATTACATAAATATTAGTCTCTTTTTAATAATCTACTCATTTATTATAACTTTTAATTAGTACTTAATTTATTGGTAAGAGAAGTTATCCGATCAAGTACTCATGAGATGGACATGCCAAGTTATCCTTTGCATGGTCGATCGAGCATTAAATACTATTTTTGCTCTAGTGTCATGCACATCCGTAAAAAAACACGATGCTAGGTATGTTATCCGATCAAGTACTTATGGGATGGGAGTGCCACTATTCATGTAAGTCAATTCCACCTAGTTGAAGGTGTGTGCAAAGTATTGTGCCCATCGGATATGCTTTGCATGGTCGATCACGCATAAAACACCATTTTTGCTTTAGTGTCATGCACAACCATAAAAAAACCATCCTAGGTTTGTTATTCAAACAAGTACTTCTCAAATGGGGGCTCCACTTTGCACGCAAGTCGGTTTCAACTAGGTTGAGGTTAATTCAAAGTATTGTGACCATCGGATATGCTTTGCATGGCCAATCATGCATTATACACCGTTTTTTCCCTAGTGACATGCACATCCGCAAAAAAACACGCCCTTAGGCGTGTTATCTGACCAAGTACTTATCGGATGGGTGTGCCTATTTAAAAACATGTCAATGCCACCTAGATTGAGGTGTAGGAGAAGTATTGTTCCCATCGGATATGCTTTGCATGGTTGATCGAGCATTAAATACCATTTTTGCCTTGGTGTCATGCACATCCGTAAAAAAACACGCTGCTAGGTATGTTCTCCGATCAAGTACTTATGGGATGGGCATGCCACTTTGCATGTAAGTCAATTCCACCTCGTTTAAGGTGTGTGCAAAGTATTATGCCCATCGGATATGCTTTGCAATGTGGATGAAGCATAAAACACCATTTTTGCTCTAGTGTAATGCACAACCATAAAAAAACACGATCCTAGGTGTGTTATTCAAACAAGTACTTATTGGATGGGGGCTCCACTTTGCACGCAAGTATCTTTCAACTAGGTTGAGGTGCGTGCAAAGTATTGTAACCATTGGATATGCTTTGCATGGTCGATCATGCATTGTACACTGTTTTTCCTGTAGTGATATGCACATCTGCAAAAAAACATGCCCTTAGGTATGTTATCTGACCAAGTACTTATCGGATGGGTGTGCCCCTTTGAGAACATTTCAATACCACCTAGGCTATGGTGTAGGAAAAGTATTGTTCCCATCAGATATCCATTGCATGGTCGATCGAGAATTAAATACGATTTTTGCCTTAGTGTCATGCACATCCATAAAAAAACATGCTGCTAGGTGTGTTATCGGATCAAGTACTTATGCGATGCGAATGCCACTTTCCATGTAAGTCAATTACACCTAGTTGAAGGTGTGTGCAAAGTATTGTGCCCATAGGATATGCTTTGCATTGTCGATCCAGCATAAAACACCGTTTTTGCCTTAGTGTCATGCACAACCATAAAAGAACATGGTCCTAGGTGTGTTAATCAAACAAGTACTTATCAGATGGAGGCTCCACTTTGCACGCAAGTCCGTTTCAACTAGGTTGAGATGCATGCAAAGTATTGTCACCATTGGATATGCTCTGCATGGTCCATTACGCATTATACAACGTTTTTCCCCTAGTGATATGCACATCCACAAAAAAACACGCCCTTAGGTATGTTATCTGACCAAGTAATTATCGGATGGGTGTGCCTCTTTGAGAACATTTCAATACCACCTAGGTTAAGGCATAGGAAAAGCATTGTGCCTATCGGATATGCTTTGCATGGTCGATCGAGCATTAAATACCATTTTTGCCTTAGTGTCATGCACATCCGTTAAAAAACACACTGGTAGGTGTGTTATCCAAACAAGTACTTATGCGATGGGAATGCCACTTTGCATGTAATTCAATTCCACCTATTTGAAGGTGTGTGCAAAGTATTGTGCCCATCGGATATGCTTTTCATTGTCGATCCAGCATAAAACACCGTTTTTGCCTTAGTGTCATGCAGAACCATAAAAAAACACGGTCCTAGGTGTGTTAATCAAACAAGTACTTATCAGATGGGGGCTCCACTTTGCACGCAAGTCTGTTTCAACTAGGTTGAGATGCATGCAAAGTATTGTCACCATCAGATATGGTTTGCATGGCCTTTCACGTAGTATACAATGTTTTTCCCCTAGTATACAATGGTGTGTTATCTGACCAAGTACTTATCGGATGGGTGTGCCTCTTTGAGAACATTCCAATATCACCTAGGTTAAGGCGTAGGAAAAGTGTTGTGCCCATCGGATATCCTTTGCATGGTCGATCGAGCATTAAATAGTATTTTTGCTCTAGTGCCATGCACATTAAAAAAAAACACGCTGCTAGGTATGTTAGTTGATCAAGCACTTATGGGATGGGCGTGCCACTTTGCATGTAAGTCAATTCCACCTAGTTGAAGGTGTGTGCAAAGTATTGTGCCCATCTAATATGCTTTGCATTGTCGATCAAGCATAAAACACCGTTTTTACCTTAGTGTCATGCACAACCATAAAAAAACACGGTCCTAGGTGTGTTAATCAAACAAGTACTTATCGGATGGGGGATCCACTTTTCACGCAAGCGTGTTTCAACTAGGTTGAGATTCGTGCAAAGTATTGTCACCATCGGATATGCTCTGCATGGTCGATTACGCATTATACGTTTTTCCGGTAGTGATATGCACATCCGCAAAAAAACACGCCCTTAGTATGTTATCTGACCAAGTACTTATCGGATGGGTGTGTATCTTTGAGAACATTTCAAAACCACCTAGGTTAAGGCATAGGAAAATTATTGTGCCCATCGGATATGCTTTGCATGGTCGATCGAGCATTAAATACCTTTTTTGCCTTAGTGTCATGCACATCCGTAAAAAAACACGCTGCTAGGTGTGTTATCCGATCAAGTACTTGTGCGATGGGAATGCCACTTTGCATGTAATTCAATTCCACCTAGTTGAAGGTGTGTGCAAAGTATTGTGCCCATCGGATATGCTTTGCATTGTGGATCAAGCATAAAACACCATTTTTGCCTTAGTGTCATGCACAACCATAAAAAAACATGGTCCTAGGTGTGTTATTCAAACAAGTACTTATTGGATGGGGGCTCCACTTTGCACGCAAGTCCGTTTCAACTAGGTTGAGGTGCGTGCAAAGTATTGTCACCATTGGATATGCTTTGCATGGCCGATCACGCATTATACACCATTTTTCCCTAGTGATATCCACATCCGCAAAAGAACACGCCCTTAGGTGTGTTATCTGACCAAGTACTTATCGGATGGGTGTGCCTCTTTCAAGAACATTTCAATATTACC
The DNA here is from genome assembly GCF_047967505.1 of Dipteris shenzhenensis. NCBI lineage: Eukaryota > Viridiplantae > Streptophyta > Polypodiopsida > Gleicheniales > Dipteridaceae > Dipteris > Dipteris shenzhenensis. The sequence continues at coordinate 41,852,347 of NC_141628.1, read as the reverse complement.
TAGATTGAGGCATAGGAAGAGTGTTGTGCCCATCGGATATCCTTTGCATGGTCGATCGAGCATTAAATACTATTTTTGCTCTAGTGTCATGCACATCCATAAAAAAACACGCTACTAGGTGTGGTATCCGATCAAGTACTTATGCGATAGGAATGCCACTTTGCCTGTAAGTCAATTCCACCTAGTTGAAGGAGTGTGCAAAGTATTGTGCCCAACCAATATGCTTTGCATTGTCGATCAAGCATAAAACACGGTTTTTGCCTTAGTGTAATGCACAACCATAAAAAAACACGGTCCTAGGTGTGTTATTCAAACAAGTACTTATCAGATGGCAGATCCACTTTGTACGCAAGTATCTTTCAACTAGGTTGAGGTGGGTGAAAAGTATTGTGACCATCGGATATGCTTTGCATGGCCGATCAGGCATTATACATCATTTTTCCCCTAGTGATATGCACATCCGCAAAAAAGCACGCCCTTAGGTGTGTTATCTGACCAAGTACTTATCGGATGGGTGTGCCTCTTTGAGAACATTTCAATACCACCTAGGTTGAGGTGTAGGAAAAGTGTTGTGCCCATCGGATATCCTTTGCATGTTTGATCGAGCATTAAATACCATTTTTGCCTTAGTGTCATGCACATCCGTAAAAAAACACGCTGCTAGGTATGTTATCCGATCAAACACTTATGGGATGGGCGTGCCACTTTGCATGTAAGTCAATTCCACCTAGTTGAAGGTGTGTGCAAAGTATTGTGCCCATCTAATATGCTTTGTATTGTTGATCAAGCATAAAACACCGTTTTTGACTTAGTGTCATGCACAACCATAAAAAAAGACGGTCCTAGGTGTGTCATTCAAACAAGTACTTATCGGATCGGGGCTCCACTTTTCACACAAGTCCGTTTCAACTAGGTTGAGATGCGTGCAAAGTATTGTCACCATCGGATATGCTTTGCATGGTCGATCATGCATTATACAACGTTTTTCCCATAGTGATATGCACATCCACAAAAAAACACACCTTAGGTATGTTATCTGACCAAGTACTTATCGGATGGGTGTGCCTCTTTGAGAACATTTCAATACCACCTAGGTTAAGGTGTAGAAAAATTATTGTGCCCATCGGATATGCTTTGCATGGTCGATCGAGCATTAAATACCATTTTTTCCTTAGTGTCATGCACATCCATAAAAAAACACACTCGTAGGTGTGTTATCCGATCAAGTACTTATGCGATGGGAATGCCACTTTGCATGTAATTCAATTCCACCTATTTGAAGGTGTGTGCAAAGTATTATGCCCATCGGATATGCTTTGCATTGTGGATCAAGCATAAAACACGGTTTTTGCCTTAGTGTAATGCACAACCATAAAAAAACACGGTCCTAGGTGTGTGATTCAAACAAGTACTTGTCAGATGGGGGCTCCACTTTGCACGCAAGTCTCTTTCAACTAGGTTGAGGTGAGTGAAAAGTATTGTGACCATCGGATATGCTTTGCATGGCCGATCACGCATTATACATCATTTTTCCCCTAGTGATATGCACATCCACAAAAAAACACGCCCTTAGGTGTGTTATCTGACCAAGTACTTATCGGATGGATGTGCCTCGTTGAGAACATTTCAATACCACCTAGGTTGAGGCATAGGAAAAGTGTTGTGCCCATCGAATATCCTTTGCATGGTTGATCGAGCATTAAATACCATTTTTGCCTTAGTGTCATGCACATCCGTAAAAAAACAAGCTGCTAGGTATGTTATTCGATCAAGCACTTATGGGATGGGCGTGCCACTTTGCATGTAAGTCCATTCCACCTAGTTGAACGTGTATGCAAAGTATTGTGCCCATCTAATATGCTTTGCATTGTCGATCAAGCATAAAACACCGTTTTTCCCTTAGTGTCATGCACAACCATAAAAAAACACGGTCCTAGGTGTGTTAATCAAACAAGTACTTATCGGATGGGGGCACCACTTTGCACACAAGTCCGTTTCAGCTATGTTGAGATGCGTGCAAATTATTGTCACCATCGGATATGCTCTGCATGGTCCATTACGCATTATACAACGTTTTTTCGGTAGTGATATGCACATCGGCAAAAAAACACGCCCTTAGGTATGTTATCTGGCCAAGTACTTATCGAATGTCACACACCGTTCTTTCACAATCACGATCAAAATTATAGCAAGATAATAATCACGAATAAACAAGAAGAGAAATTCTAGTATGAATCAAATTGATGAGTCTTTACAATAATTTTGGAGAAGAATCACTCCGTGAAGAAGCTCTATACCACCCGTCCACCCCCGGGCTATCTCACTCTCACTCTCACTCTCACTCTCACTCGCATGAAGATGTTCAAATCAGATGATCAAATCTCAATCACACTCTTACTCTCACTCTCAAAATATCTTGATCTTATCTTCTTCTTTGCGTTGCCTCGATTCGCGTGTGCTAAAGTCACTTTCACAGCGCCTCGATATGCGTGCCTTCTCTTCGCTCGAGCAACCTCGAGATGTGTGCCTTCTCTTCTCTTTCACTCAGCCTCGATATGCGTGTCTTCTCTTCGCTCGAGCAACCTCGAGATGCGTGCCTTCTCTTCTCTTTCGCTCAGCCTCGATATGCGTGCGTTGGATTGTGTGTTCTCCTTCTCATGATCTCCTCTTCTTTTATAGCCTTTCACAACTCCAAAAAAAGATGGCCAAATGCCCCCAAATTCGGCCAAAAATAGCTTTTCTCAAAAAGCGTGTGTGTGTTTTTCACCTTCTTTTAGCATGCGCTTTTGATAGCAAATGCGTACGGAATCTCGACGTCTCTGTTCGGAGCATCACTACGCCTGCCTCGTAGATCCAATGGACAAGCTCAATAGCTCATCTCGAAGATCATACCCTCTTCTTTTCCTTTGCATTTGACCTTTCATGGCTAACTCTTCCATCTCGACCTCCGTCTAATGCCTGCAATTCTTGACACGGAAATCTAGATGCACTTTTAGCTCAAAACCACTTTGTTAGCAACTTCTGACCTCCATACAAGCATGCAAACGAGTGAACCACAAATTTTTCACTGGGACAAAGTTTTTCTACTCAACAAGATCTAAAACTCTCTCATACAGAGTTTCTTCAAATTATTTCTCTAACCAACTCAAAATCAAGCCGCAAAATCCAGCCGACACCATAATGGACAAAAACCAAAATTTTTCAACCAACACCAAACTTTCCCAAAACTTTCAGAACATCAAAACCATCCTTTTTGAACACTATCTGTGATATATATTCCAAAATATTTCATATACAAAATTGGGGCGTCACATCGGATGGGTGTGCCTCTTTGAGAATATTTCAATACCACCTAGGTTAAGGCATAGGAAAAGTATTGTGCCCATCGGATATGCTTTGCATGGTCGATTGAGCATTAAATACCATTTTTGCCTTAGTGTCATGCACATCCGTAAAAAAACATGTTGCTAGGTGTGTTATCCGATGAAGTACTTATGCGATGGGAATGCCACTTTGCATGTAAGTCAATTCCACCTAGTTGAAGGTGTGTGCAAAGTATTGGGCCCATCGGATATGCTTTGCATTGTCGATCAAGCATAAAACACCGTTTTTGCCTTAGTGTCATGCACAACCATGTAAAAACACGGTCCTAGGTGTGTTATTCAAACAAGTACTTATCGGATGGGGGCTCCACTTTGCACGCAAGTCTGTTTCAACTATGGCGAGGTGCGTGCAAAGTATTGTCACCATCGGATATGCTTTGCATGGTCGATCATGCATTATACACCATTTCTCCCCTAGTGATATGCACATCCGCAAAAAAACACGTCCTTAGGTGTGTTATCTGATCAAGTACTTATCGGATGGGTGTGCCTCTTTGCGAACATTTCAATACCACCTAGGTTGAGGAGTAGGAAAAGTGTTGTGCCCATCGGATATCCTTTGCATGGTCGATCGTGCATTAAATACTATTTTTGCTCTAGTGTCATGCACATCCGTAAAAAAACACGTTGCTAGGTATGTTATCCGATCAAGCACTTATGGGATGGGTGTGCCACTTTGCATGTAAGTCAATTCCACCTAGTTGAAGGTGTGTGCAAAGTATTGTGCCCATCGGATATGCTTTGCATTGTCGATCAAGCATAAAACACCGTTTTTGCCTTAGTGTCAAGCACATTTGTTAAAAAACACGGTCCTAGGTGTGTTATCGGATCAAGTACTTATCTAATTGACACACCACTTTTCATGCAACTCAATAACACCTAGGTTGAGGTGGGTGCAAAGTATTGTGCCCATCGGATGTACTTTGCATGGTATATCATGTATTAAACTCTGTTTGTGCCTCAATGTCATGCACAACCATAAAAAAATACACTTTTAGGTGTGTTATCCGACCAACTGCTTATCAGATGGGTGTACCACTTTGCATGCAATGTAATACCAAAATTGTTGACACTCATGCAAAGTATTGTGCCCATCGGATATGCTTTGCATTGTTGAACAAGCATTAAACACTGTTTTGGCCTTAGTGTCATGCACAACCGTCAAAAAACACAGTCCTAGCTGTGTTATTCGACTAAGTACTTATGGGATGGGCATGCCACTTTGCATGTAAGTCAATAATACCTAGTTTGAGATGTGTGCAAAGTATTGTGACGATAGGATATGCATTGCATTGTCAATTAAGCATAAAACAACATTTTTGCCTTAGTGTCATGGACAACAACCAATAAAAAACATGGTCCTAGGTGTGATATTCTAAAAAGTACTTGTCAAATGGGGGAGCCACTTTGCAAGAAAGTCAATTTCAACTAGGTTGATGTGCGTGCATAGTATTGTGTCTATCGGTTATGCTTTGCATGGGGGATCACACATTATACAACATTTTCCCCCTAGTGTTATGCACATCCGTCAAAGAACACGCTCTTAGGTGTATTATCATACCAAGTACTTATTGAATGGGAGTTCCACTTTGCATGGAACACCATACCACTGCTTTTGAGGCACGTGCAAAGTATTGTGCCCATCGGATATGCTTTACATGGTAGATTGAGTATTAAATACCGTTTTTGCCTTGGTGTCATGTAGAACCATTAAAAAACACGATCCTAGGTGTATTTTTAAAACAAGTACTTATCGGATGGGGATGCCACTTTGCACACAAGTCAATACTGCCTAGGTTGAGGAATGTGCAAAGTCTTGTGTCCATTGGATATGCTTTGCATAGTCGATCACACATTATACACCATTTTGTTCCTAGTGTTATGCACAATCATCATAAAATACGTTTGCAGGTATGTTATACGAACAAGTACTTATGGGATGGGTGCACCACTTTGTATGCAAGTCAATACGACCTAGGTTGAGGCGTGTACAAAGTTTTGTGACCATCGGAGAAATGTAGATGCGATAATATTAGAAAATTCTCGGTATGTGTATATGTGTGTGTGTGTGTGGCAAACAATTTTGATACAACAAAGTAAACACCTAGTGCACAAATTATGCACTTCATACCTTGAGTATTGTGTCAAAATAAAAGCTGAAATAAGCTTGTTGATGAGGATAAATATGCCCTTGAATAAAAGCACAGTTGTTGTATGACCACAATAGGATCGCTTTGACACCTGTGATTTTGCCCACATGTAAGTTTGCAAATAGTATAAAAAATCATATAATAATATATTAATAGTTTGCAAATGTGTATAGCAAGTGAGTAATGGGAAGTGGAAGTGGGAGTGAGGAATGGGAGAGGGGAAGTAATAGGGGTGTATGATAATAAGTATAAAAAATAGTATAATAATATATTAATAGTTTTCAAATGGCAAGTGAGTAATGGGAAGTGGAAGTGAGAGTGGGGAGGGAAGAATGGAATGGGAGAGCGGGAGGTAATAGGGGAGTAGGATAATAAGGGAGTGAAATGAGTGAGGGGAGTTAATAGGGGATGAAAAAGAGGAGGGTGAGATGGGGAAATATGGGATTTTGGGAAATGGGAGGAGTATGGGATGTGGTGGAAATGTGGGATGGGAGTGGTGGCAATGGGGGAGGAAGAAGAAATGGATGGGGGGAGGGCCAATGGAAGATTGGGATGAGGGATGGGGGTCCAATGGGAGAGGGGGAGTAATGGGAGCCAATGGGAGAGGGGAGAAATGAAAAGCCAATAGGAGAGAGGGGAGGAATGGAAAGCCAATAGGAGAGGAGGAGGAAAACCTAATTTTTCTTATATATAGTCTTCCTTCTTCATTCATTCTCCCCTCATTTCATTCATTGAAGCAAGAAAGCAAGAAAGCAAGGACGAGCAAGAAAGCGAGGAAGGAAGAGCAAGAAAGCAAGAAAGAGCAAACTTACAAACATTTTCTAGGTACTTGTAAATTTTTTTGATTAATTCTTTATCCATATATTTTTTTTAAATTTGAAGAGAGAGAAAGAAAGAAAGAGAGAGAGGAACTAGAGAGAGAGAGAAAGTTTAGAGAGAAGGAGAGAAGCCTTGGAGGCTGCGGCCTCCAGGAGGAAGAGGGAAGTGGAGGGGGATGAGAGGGAGGAAAGGAGGGAGGGAGGAGCCAAGGAGGGAGGGAGGAGCGACGCAAGAGGGGAGGGAGGGAGGGAGGAGCGGAGGTAGGGGGAGAGAGGAAGGGAGGAAGAGGAAGGGAGGAGCAGGGGAGCAGGGGGGGATCCTGGCAGCCGTGGCAGCTGCCAGCGGGAGGGAGGGGAGGGAGGAGGGAGGGGAGGGAGGCGGGAGGAAGGGAGGGGAGGGAGGAGGGAGGGGAGGGAGGCGGGAGGGATGGAGGGAGGGGAGGGAGGGGGGGATCCTAGCCGCTGCGGCGGCCACCAACGGGAGGGAAGCGGGAGGGAAGGACGGGAGGGAGGGAAGGAAGGAGGGAGGGGAAGGAGGGGGGGATCCTGGCAGCCGCGGCGGCCGACAGGGGGAGGGAGGGGAGGGAGGAGGGAGGGGAGGGAGCGAGGGGCGGCAGGGTAGGGGAGAGCAGGGGCGATAGGGTAGGGGGAGCAGGGGGCGGCAGGGTAGGAGGGAGCGGGAGCGGCGGGGTCGAGAGGGGGGGTCCTGGCGGCCGAGGCCACCTGGGTGAGAGAGAGAGGAGGGACGGGAGGGACGGGAGGGAGGGAGAGGGGAGGTCCTGGCGCGCGGCCGCCAGGACGGGAGGGAAAGGTTGGAGGTGGGAGGGAGGGAGGGAGAGAGGAGGGAGGGGAGGGAGGGGAGGGAGGAGGGAGGGGAGGGAGGGGGGGATCCTGGCAGCTGCGGCGGCCGCCAGGGGGAGGGAGGAGAGGGAGGAGGGAGGGGAGGGAGCGAGGGGCAGCGGGGTAGGGGGGAGCGGGGGCGACGGGGTAGGGGGAGCAGGCGTGGCGGGGTAGGAGGGAGCGGGGGCGGCGGGGTCGAGAGGGGGGGTCCTGGCGGTCGAGGCCACCAGGGTGAGAGAGAGAGAGAGAGGGGGGGTCCTGGCGGCCACGGCCACTAGGGTGAGAGAGAGAGGAGGGAGGGGAGGGAGGGAGAGGGGGAGGTCCTGGCGGCCGTGGCCGCTAGGGTGAGAGAGAGAGGAGGGAGGGGAGGGAGAGAGAAATCAAGAGAGAGAGTGAGGGGGGTCCTGGCGACCGTGGCCGCCAGGGTGAGAGGGAGGGGAGAGGAGGGAGGGGAGGGAGAGAGAGGAGAGAGGAGGGAGGGGAGGGAGAGAGAGAGAGAGAGGGGGGGTTCCTGGCGGCCGTGGCCATCGGGTGAGAGGGAGGGGAGGTGAGGAGGGGGGGGTCCTTGCGGCCGCGGCCACCAGGGTGAGAGAGAGAGGAGGGAGGGGAGGGAGGCAGAGGGGGGGTCCTGGCGGCCGCGACCGCCAGGGTGAGAGAGAGAGGAGGGAGGGGAGGGAGAGAGAAAGCAAGAGAGAGAGTGAGGGGGGGTCTTGGCGGCCACGGCCGCCAGGGTGAGAGGGAGGGGAGAGGAGGGAGGGGAGGGAGAGAGAGAGAGAGGGGGGGGGGTTCCTAGTGGCCACGGCTGCCGGGTGAGAGGGAGAGGAGGTGAGAGGGAGGGGAGGGAGAGAGAGAGAGAGAGGGGGGGTCCTGGCGGTCGTGGCCACCAGGTTGAGAGGGAGGGGAGGGGGAGAGAGAGAGAGGGGCGTGAGAGGAGTGAGGAGAGGGAGGGGAGGGGGAGAGAGAGAGAGAGGGGGGGTCCTGGCGAGGGGAGGGAGAGAGAGAGAGGGGGGGTGAGAGAAGTGAGGAAAAGGGAGGCGAGAGAGAGAGAGGAGTGAGGGGAGGGAGGGGAGGGAGAGAGAGAGAGAGAGAGAGGGGAGGGGAGAAGAGAGAGAGAAGGAAGAGAGAGAGAGAGGACTCTTGGGGGCCGCGGACCCCAAGGATGAGAGGAGAGTTAGAGGAGTAATGGAGGGAGAGGAGTCAGGGAGGGAGAGGGGTGAGAAGACGTGATGGAGAGGGAAACACTAGTAGAGAGAGAAGAGAGATGAGAACACTTTAGGGAGAGGGGAAGGTAAGCGACTAGAGAGAGAGGAGAGATGAGAAGACTTGAGGGAGAGAGGAAGGTACGCGACTAGAGAAAGGTTCGGAAGGTATGGGACTAGAGAGAGAGAGATATGCGACTAGAGAGGGAGCTCCATCGCATAGAGAGGGAGCTCCATTAGAGAGAGAGAGAGAGCCCACTACATAGAGAAGAGGAGAGGAGTAGAGGGAGAGAGGTCGAATTCTTACAAGAGCGACAAATAAGATTTGACTTAGGAAAAGAATGAAAGGGACTTACGAGAAGAAAGTATCAAGAAGAATGTTGAACACAAATTTGAATTCTTACAACTAAGAGTAGAACTATCACGAGCAAGAGCGACAAATAAGATTTGACTTACGAGAAGAATGAAAGGGACTTACGAGAAGAAAGTATCAAGAAGAATGTTGAACACAAATTTGAATTCAAATTTATAATGAATTCAAATTTCCCTCTCTTTTTTAAAAATTCAAATTTATGCGTGGGAGGAGTGGGCTAGTTTTTCTTATATATACTCTTCTTTCCATTCATTCATTCTCATTCTCTCCTCATTTCATTGAAGCAACCAAGAGCGGAAGAGAAAGGATAAGCGGAGCCTTACTTTTTTCACTTTTTCCAGGTACTTGCATTCTTTTTCATTCGTCTTGTAATTCTTTTTCTTTACTTACAATTCTTTTTCAATTAGTTTCTTGTTAAAGTTTTTGAGTTCTATTTCTTAAAATTCGTCTTGTAATTCTTTTTCTTTACTTACAATTCTTTTTCAATTAGTTTCTTGTTAAAGTTTTTGAGTTCTATTTCAATTAATTTCTTATTGAAATTTTTGTTCTAAATTTGAAAAGAGAGATAGAGAGAAAGAGAGAGCTAGAGAGAGAGAGGAGAGAGAGAGTGTGTGTGAGAGAGATAGCACGAGATTAAGAGAGAAAAGAAAGGAGGGAGAGAAAGTAGGAGAGAGAGAGAGAGAGAGAGAGAGAGAGAGAGAGAGAGTGAGTGAGAGAGAGAGAGAAAGAGAGAAAGACAGAGAGAGATTAAGAGAGAGAAGAGGGGCGGAGGGAGAGAGAGAAAACTCTTGGCGGTTGTGGAAGCTAGAGGAGGGGGGTTTTTTAGAAGGCATTACAATTCTTTTTAAATTAGTTTCTTATTTGAGTTTTTGAGTTCTATTTTAATTAGTTTCTTATTTATATTTGAGTTTGTAAATTTGAGAAATGAGAGAGAATAGGGAGGGAGAGAAAGAGAGAGGAGAGAGGGAAAGATAGAAATTAAGAGAGAGAAGAGGGGCACTTGGCGACCGTGGCTGCCAAAGGGAGAGAGAGAATAGAAATGAGAGAGAGAATGAGAAATGAGAGAGGTGTAGGGAGGGAGAGAAAGAGAGAGAGGAGAGAGGGAGAGAGAGAGAGAAATTCAGAGAGAGAAGAGGGGCTCCTTAAATGAGAGAGAAGAGTAGGGAGGGAAAGAAAGAGAGAGAGGAGAGAGGGGGAGAGAGATTACGAGAGAGAAGAGGGTCTCCTGGCGGCCGTGGCTACTAGAGGGAGGGAGAGAGTAGGGAGAGAGAGGGAGAGAGAGAGAAAGAGAGAGAGGGAGAGAGAGGGAGAGAGAGAGAAGTTTAAGAGAATGAAATGTGGCAGAGAGGAGAGAGGGAAAGAGAGAAATTAAGAGAGAGAAGAGGGGCTCTTCACGGCCGTCACCGCCAAAGGGAGAGAGAGAATGAGAAATGAGAGAGAAGAGTAGGGAGGGAGAGAAAGAGAGAGAGGGAGAGAGACAAGAGATTCGGAGAGAGAAGAGGAGCTCCTTAAATAAGAGAGAAGAGTAGGGAGGGAAAGAAAGAGAGAGCTGAGAGAGGGAGAGAGAGAAGAGAGTCTCCTGGCGGCAATGAGAGAGAAGAGTAGGGAGGGAAAGAAAGAGAGAGCTGAGAGAGGGAGAGAGAGATTAAGAGAAGAGAGTCTCCTGGCGGCCGTGGCTGCTAGAGGGAGGAAGAGAGTAGGGAGGGAGAGGGAGAGAGAGAGAGAGAAGAGAGCAAGGAGACTTAGGGAGAGAGAAAGAGAGAGAGGGAGAGAGAGGGAGAGAGAGAGAAAGAGAGAGAGGGAGAGAGAGGGAATGAAACTTCTGTGCTAGAGGGAGGGAGAGAGTAGGGAGGGAGAGGGAGAGAGAGAGAGAGAGAAGAGAGGAGGGAGACTTAGGGAGAGAGAAAGAGAGAGAGGGAGAGAGAGGGAGAGAGAGAGAAAGAGAGAGAGGGAGAGAGAGGGAATGAAACTTCTGGCATCCCTGGCCGCCAGAGGGAGGGAGAGAGTAGGGAGGGAGAGAGAGAGAGAGAGAGAGAGAGAGAGAGAGATGAGAGAGAAGAGAGGAGGGAGACTTAGGGAGAGAGAGACAGGGAGAGAGAGATAAAGAGAGAGGGAGAGAGAATGAAACTTCTAGCAGCCGTGGCCGCCAAGAGAGGGAGGTAGAGAGAGAGAGAGAGAGAGAATGAGACTTCTTGCGGCTGTGGCCGCCAAGGGAGGGAGGGAGGGAGGGAGAGAGAGAGAGAGAGAATGAGAAATGAGAGAGAAGAGGGGAGGGAGAGAAAGAGAGATTAAGAGTGAGAAGAGGGACAGAGGAGAGAGAGAAAGGGAGAGAGGGAGGGAGGGAGGGAGGAAGGCTGGGAGAGATTAAGAGAGAGAATTCAGAGAGAGAGAGAGAGAGACATAGAGAGGGAAAGAATGACAAATCCTAGCAGCCAAGAGGATAGAGGTAGGGAGGTAGAGAGGCTAAGAGAGAGAGAGAGAGAGAGAGAGGGAAAGAGAGAGAAGAGGAGAGAGAGAGAGGAGAGAGGTGGAGAGAGAGAGAGAGAAATAATTACAAATCCTAGGGAGAGAGAGAGAGATGAAGAGAGAGAATGAAAATCGTAGCCGCCATGGGAGGGAGAGAAAGAGAGACTTAAGATAAACTAAGAGAGAGAATGAGTGGGATGAGGACAGAGAGGGAAACACATAAGAGTTGTCTGAGAGAGAGAGAGAGATTAAGAGAGAGAATGAGGTGTCTTGACTCTGGCTACAGAGAGAATTAGGAGTCGAGAGACAGAGAGAGAGAGAGAAAGTTCAGAGGAAAGAGAGAGTTTTATATATTTACATGTTTTATATTATACTTTTAAAAAATTATAAAAGAGTGAATTTATGGTTTGTTTTGAAGGTGAGATAATATTTTTATATATATTCATCTTTTAAATTGAAAAATGTTAACTTTTCTTTAGATACTTGTTCTTCATTTCTCTCACATGCAGGTTTAGCCTCTACATCAAAACCCCTTCTTTTGCATATTTAAGCCTCTTAAACCCCAGCACATTAAAATGAACACAGAAAAATAAATTATTTATTGCTTTTCTTCGCTTCGACAGTTGGTTTAGCATAGTTTAGCATAGATTAGATTGCTTTAGAGGAGAGACAATTCTCCAAGTTGCCAATCGAAGCCATGCTCAAATTTTTCTAACTAGTTCCTAATCGTTGTCAGTCCCTTCGCTCACATGCGGTTTAACACTGATAACATGCTATTAAATAAGACCTTTTACCATTTAACAAGAAGTTTATCAGTGGGCAGATTGCATGAGCAGATAGCAGATATCAGTGGACAGATTACATGTCATGGGACATATTGGAGCTTGATGATTATTGGTTATTTTTATTGCATTTGTATAAATATTTAAGCTCATTTATTGTCATAAAAAACCTTGTAAAGCCTTCTAGGCTATTTTTTACATTTATTGCCATATGAAGCGCCTTGTAATAAACCCGACCATCCCGACCATTCACTATTTAACGAGTATCAGTGGGCTGCATAAGTGGATATCAGTGGATCAGTTTTTAGTGGGTAGATTGCATTAGTTGGGTATCAGTGCACAGATATCAATGGATGGACATACTACATGTCATCACGAAGATTGAAGCTTTATCACTAGCTCGGGGGGGTCACTCATCATACGTAACCCTATCACGTGAGTTCACCAGAAGGATATTTTTTATTTCTAAAATTTACAGAAATAAATATACATAAGGGACTATTTAAAATAGTTTTGGAAAAAATTTACAGATTTGTATAGAATAGGGGTATATTTTATTAATGAAAAACTTCACAGATAAGGGATTTGAAATATAGACCTTGAACGCACATGATATAGAGAGTTTATACATAGTGACCTCCCTGAGATCACTAGAGGGCAAATCAATGGTTGGATAGATTACATGTCTTCATGAAGATTGAAGCTTTATCACTAGAGGACATTTTATTTCATTGTAAAGCTTTATTGGCTAATTTTTTTACATTTGTACAAATATTTAAGCCTTCTAAAGCCTTCTAGGCTATTTCCCACATTTATTGCTATAAAATACTTTATAAAGCCCTCTCCACTATTGGTCACATTTATTGCCATATGAAGCCTTGTAAAGCCTTTTGGGCTATTTCCCACATTTATTGTATCAAGCGTTGTATATTGTACTTTACTTGTATGTATCTAAATTCTTCATTATCTTTTCTTGTATGATTATGGAGCAATCAACTAATGTGGGGGCTATCCTAAATGACTCTGAGATTAGAGCATGGGTCTCTGATGTCACTTTGAATTTGAAAGGAAAGGAATATAGCCCCAATGGCTTTGGTAGGTGGATTCGATATCACATGGGCAGAAGAGCTTGGTTTCTTCATCAAAAGGAAAAGAGACTCTTTCTACTTATGTCAAAAAGGGAGTTCAATGATGTTGAAGATCCATGGGATGCTACTTTCTTCAAAAAAGATTTGACTTCAAGCCTTATAGTAGGCATAATGATAGAGCCAAAAGAGACTTTTATGGATATTTTCACAAAGAGTTCGGATCCTGAAGTTGGCGGTCTTCATTTTTTTGTGTCAAGGAGAGACTCAAAGACCTTTGTGATGCCTCCTCCTCAACCATCAAAGTTTCCAGAGCTGCAAAGTGCATTGGAGGCTCTTGCATATACTTGGGAGCAATTTCCTAGTGTGGTGACAAAAAGGATGCATGCAAAGATAATGTTTGAGTACTTTTAGGATGCACAATATGCTCCTCATATTCAAGGATCTTCACATGAAGGAGATCAAGCTCAGACTTTGATGCAGGGACAAGAAGAACATGCACACTGTCACAAACGTATAGAACATGAGCGCAAACTTCTACAGCAAGAAATGGTGGATGTAACTAAGGATGATGAAACACAAGCCTTGAGTGCACAGGAATTAAAAAAATTTGAAGAAGATCAAGGTCGATCCACTACAATTATACTAGAAGCTCTTGCTAGCAAACCACAACATGAAATGCAAAAGGCTAGTACTGCAAGAGCCACGGTTCCAAGCAGTAAAAAAAGGCATCGTCCCACTGTAGAGAAAGATCATGTGGATGAAAAACGGTTAAAAGAAGAGAAAGATGAAGAAGACTCAAAACCCGAGGCTGAAGATGATCAGGATGAACTCACATCAATCAAAAATCTTAATCTGCGTCTTAATGAAGCAGTAACAGATGATGATGTGGGATATATTTGGGGTCAAAGGACGTGGTTTGTGAATGCCAAAGATGTGGAAGCTGCAGCTCTCTTTACTAATAGCCGAAGCCTTGATATATCCTATGCACTGCAAATATACGAGGCTTTGAGAGATGGAAAGAAACCTGTGGCAAGCAATGTGGTCCTATGCCCAATAATGTTTTGTCCAATCAAAAATAGCTTTCTGGATCAAATAACATTTACAGGGCCTACACATTTCGAGGAAACCTTTAGTCGATTCTTTAAAGACACTCTTAAAAATATTCCACATGAACAAGGCGAAGAGGCAGAAGGTGAGAATATGCTAAAGGAAGCAAAGAAGGAATTCCTCCTTCATTGCAGATTCCAGCCCATTGATGGTCAACATTGGGCTTATGATTGTAATCAGATCACAAAAGAAGCAAAGGAGGTCAAAAGACTCACTTCAGAACAATTTTCAAAGATAAGTTCATTCCATTATTATCTTGCAACAATTTGTATATTCAAGCATGAGATCAAGTATTTGATTGAGTCCGAAAGACTTAATCATTATGTCCATGGAAAGCGTAAGATATCCTCAACATCAGAGGTCTTACAGAAGGAAAGGGTTATATGGATAACATTTGGTTCTCCAAATCCTGATTTGAAGCAAAAGGTCACAAAAGCAGACGCCGACACACTCACAAACTTCTATACTTCTTTGAGTGCAGTTGTGCCTAGGAGAACTCAAGAGCGAGAAGAAAATATGACAAGCCTCAAGGTGGTGAGGGACAGATATGCCGACTACACTTCTATCATATTTCGTCCTGTTGAAGTGTTTAATGAGATGCTTGAAACGTGCATTGCTTGTGAGCGTGGATAGTTGACCTATGAAGCTCTTTGTTTATCTCCAGAAAGTCAAAGGTAATGGATAAGAAGGAGTTGATGGCAAGGATGTGGAGGCCTATAAAGTACTTACCCGACAAGTATGCATCCATGGCAGCACAAAAACTTTTAAAGAAAGAATGGTTTTTTGGAAAGAAAGACAAAGACCACTGCATGGAAGAATGCATCATGTACAGGTGAGGCGTGATGCAGTGCATAGTGCCATTAAGTATTTGCTGTCAGAGAAACAAATTCCACTTACTCATTGTAATATTGACTATAATGTGGTCAAGCATATAGCTTCTTTGTCAACACCCAAGGTAAAGCTATGGGCAAACAAGTGGATTAAAAAGGATGAAGATGGGTCAGAAATAGTAACCTCTTACATGGGAAAAGAAATCCCACAACAGGTGGTTGCATATGTGGAAAGATTAATCAGCCAGATAAGGATGTCGACAGATATGCACCAAAGCTTTCAATTCAATGTAGAGGTTACGGCAAAGTCTGGAAAGCTTTTGAACTTCAGGGGAGTTTCAGAAGATGACTTCATCAAGAATGAGTCAGCATGGGATAAGCCACAACTATTCTTTATCAATGAAGTTTCTAGCGATGATATCCATAACTTCATTAATAGAATAGTATATACTACCATTAGCAAAGTGGCAATTTGCAACATTGCCATTTTTGTTGATAAAAAAGACAAAGAAGCCATGCTGGTTACTCTAGAGTGAGCATATTCATCAGATTTGAAGATCTATAGTGGTGTTTATGCAGTAAAGAGAGGCAAGAGAGAATGTGGCATAGCGATTCAATCTCTTGAATCATTCTTCTTGTGTATGCAGAGTCCCAACCCTGATCACTCCTTACAAAAGAACATAAGAGGGAATTCAAATAATTTGAGATTGATGCTAGAAGAGTAAGATATTCCCAGGTCCATACATTATCAAAAAAACAACTATGGAAGTCCTGCAAAAAGTGGGAGTCTCTTGCTTACCATGATGGAGAATTTGCTATCGGCAAGTTGGGAGGTAACCTTGTGCAGGATGGGATATTTATTTGAGAATCTCCTCAGAAATGGCAACTCTACAAATATTATTGAAAACAAGCATTTCATGGCTTATTTTCAGCTTCAAGCAGATCTAACCACAGGCTATGAAAAAGAGATAGAGCACAAGGACACTGATGACATGGATGATTACCTTGAAGATCATAATGTCCCAGTTGATGATGATGAAAAGATGGACTTACATGACCCGTTCAGAGAGAGGTTGGTGGATGAAGAGAAAGATGATGATGCCTTCTTTGATAATTATGGCTTGCAGGGTTATGTAAAAAGGCCACTATGACAATACTTAGCGATATGAACTCTCTATTTATCAACTAAATACAATTATTTAAATAAGATTTAAATTTAAAGATAATGAATCTAATCTCTCATATTTGTTTACAGGCAATAGAGAGTATTCAGCGTCTAATTGCTACCATTGGGAAACAACCTGAAAATATGACTACATTGCAGCATGTATAAAACCTTATCTTTATACTTGTATGCTTGTTCAAGCCTTTAATTGGGATGTGTAAATCTCATAACTTTTTTATATTTTCCTCCAAGAGGAGAAGAGACTGAGTCTAATGAAAGCATGCTATCTTTATACTTCTATGATTATTTAAACCTTTATTTTTATTTGGGATGTGTAAATCTCATAACTTTTTAAATTTTTCCTCCAAGAGGAGGAGAGACTCACTCTAATGAAAGCATGTATGAAACCTTAATTACTTTTTAAATTTTTGCTCCAAGAGGAGGAGAGACTCACTCTAATGAAAGAATGTATGACACCTTATCTGCTTGTTTAAGCCTTTCTTTGAGATGTGTACATCGCATAACTTTTTTATATTTTTATAACAGAAGGAGATAGCAGGTGAAGAAGAATACGATGTAGACTACTCTTTCAATAAAATGAGTCATGAAAATATGACTCTATTGCAGCAGATTGGAAGTTCATTCACCGCTATGTTGTTAATTCGACAACAACCTCATTTTTTTGAATTTGGTGAAGAAGAGATTTTAATCCTCTTGAATCCTAAGAAACAGGTTAATGTCAAAGTCATTACAACCATCCTCAGGTTTGATGCAACCTTTTCCTTGGCTTTATACTTTGCTTATTTTGATTAAACCCAAGAAGCTAATACTTTTTTTTATTATATAGTAATGTTATAGCAAATTTTTCTCAAAATATACATAGCATTTCATATATGCTCGATCCTCTTATTTCGGAAGTGCTTAGCAACAAAGAAGAAACCATAGAGGATGTTTGCAAGTGGTTGAAGCACGTTCCTATGAATGAGGCACGAGTTATCTTTACAGCATATTATGAGAAGTAAGCATCAAACCCTACTTGTTTTTTCTATTGCATTGCTAGAATTGTCTCAAACACAGTAATTATTCTTTATTGATAATGCAGATCACATTGGAGTTTGGTGGTCGTGGACATCTTTGCTAAGAAGTGCTTCTTTGCCAACTCAATGACATCCGTCCATGACACTGTGTTAGAGTAAGTATAGACTACACTTGTTGTCACTTCTTGACATGTAGATTGATATGCACTGCACATATTCACTGTTGTTATATGATTTGATGTGCAGATTGGCTCAAAAGTTAGTAGGTGCTATCGACACAATAATGCGGCAATGTGACTTGGCACAACAAATAGAGTATATAACATGTCAGGTATCACATCAAGAGGATAGCCTCATCTATAATTGTGGATGGAGGATGGGCTACAATGCTTTTTGGTACTTGGTCAAATTTTTGAGATACAAAATGGCACCACACTGTCAACATATATGGATTTGCATCTCTATGCATTTATAACATGTACCATTCGAGCAATCATTAAGGGTGACATTATGGACCCTCCCACAAGGCAAATAGATAATGGCTCAGAGGAGTGCGAAATGAATGCCGTCAAAGAGTCAAAGGGGATAGAAGACCTCAACTCTACAAGCATGGCTTCATTGGAAGAATTGGGAAGCTCTTTTAATGTTAAGGTTATGATTCAACATAGACCTCAGTATCTTGAATTTGGGGGAGAGGAGATTTCAATCCTCTCTAGAGCTTCAAATGAGATCAATAACAACGTTATGATGGCCATTCTCAGGTTTGATACAAACTTTTTCTCTGCTTGATAATTTAATATTTTGATTAAATCTAATAAGCTAATATTCATTTATTTGTTGGTGCAGTATAGTTATCTCACGATTTTGTAGAGCCGTACAAAACCATGTGTATATGTTGGATTCCCTCCTTTCTCCTATACTTAGCGATAGCAGAAAGACGATAGCCGATGTTTGTAAATGGTTACAGCCTTTACATTTACATGGCGTGCGAGTCCTATTTATGGCATATCACGAGATGTAAGTATCATGGCAACCTTTATTTTCATCTTATACTGGCAACATTGTGTTAAATAATAATGGTTCTTAATTATTTGTGTAGGGAACATTGGAGTCTGGTGGTTTGGGACCTTGAAGACAACTATTGTTGGTTTGTCAACTCGATTGCAGGCTTTCATGCACAACAAGACAAAGCACCCATAGACGTGCGCACAGACGTGTTTCATGAACTAAATCAAAAACTTACGGGCGCGTCTATTTGTGCGTCTGGAGACCCGCGTCTAATTGCACGTCTATATATCAAACTCACGCGTGTATAGACGCGCAGAAGGATGCATAAATAAACACGTTCATAGACGCACGTATAGACGCAAGTCGAACAGATAGACGCGAATATAAACGCGTTTTTAAACGCACTGATAGACACGCTTTTTTTTATATAAATTTTACAAAATACTGTGTATGTTGTGTATGCACTATATAGTTACAAGAATCCCATATCCACATTCTGTAATTCAATTCTTACAGCCAACCTCATTTTAATTATAATTCCAAATAAAATATTACAACTCCAAAACGCAATAAAATTGAAAGCTCAAAAAGTGCTTATATATACATATAGCACAAAGCTAAGCCACGTCATGTGGCTTCAAGTACAAAAAATAAGGAAGCTAAGCCATGTCATGTGGCTTCAAGTACAAAAAATAAGAGGAGTCTATATACAAGAGGCACGAAGCCAAGCCAGTGGCTTTAAGTACAAAAAAGAATAGTAGCACTACTTCTACGACTAATCCTTGCTGCCTTCCACGCTCCCTTCTGCACCTCCTTCCTCGTCTTCCTCGTCGTCTTGTGCATGGGCTTGTAAACAAGGGACAACATATATCAATGTATGAAAAATCAAATCTTTACTTATAATTTTGGCATTATTTAATTACTTTCAAATACCTGGGGGGCCTGTCCAATAGCTCGGGTATACTGCTCCTCAGTAATCAACCCATCATCATAGAAGTGCCTCCATGTATCTCCTGTGCGATGGTGGCGGTGGTAGGCTGTCTCCACTGGAGTAGGGTATCTACCCACGATCTCAAGCTGCATGACCGCGATACACTTTGTGGAGGGATTAGTACAAAGAGACAACCAACCTCCTAATAAACTACATAAGCAATATAATTTGAGATCGATCCTTACAAATTGGGCCTCCCATGATTCAACACCCCCTCCTTATAATTTGAGACGGGATGGCAAAAGGGACATAAGACGGCATGGGGGAAGGGGCATAAGATGGTACGGGGGAAGGGGCATAAGAAGGGGCATAAGACGACTGTGCGGACTCCGCTGGGGTGATCTCAGGCGGTGTGGGGTGGCTCGTAGTCTGTAGTGCCGACTCCTGGGGAGTGTTAAGGGTACCCGTCATATACCCGTATAACTCCGCAGGACTAGGAGGGTGCCCTAAAAGATTATATAAGTCCTTCCAAATCGATTCCCGCGGATCAGGTGAGCTAGAAGCACTTCCTGGCCACATGTTGAACTGGAAAAAAGGAAACAAATCTATTACTTTGGGAGCTGAGAAGAAAGGGGAAGAAAAAAGAGGCTCTGTCAGAGCGCATCTATAGACCTGTCTGATTTGCGCGTCTATAGACGCGTCTAACAGAGCGTTTTACAATTCGTTTAAAAGCGCGTCTAACAGTCCGTCTAACTTTCCGTCTAACAGTGCGCTTAAAAGTCTGTTTAACAGAGCGTCTGTGTGAGCGTCTACAGACGCGTCTGTGTGTGTCTGCAACAGGCCAGACGCGCGGATAGACGCACCTGTAGACACGCTTTTAGAAGCGCCTATAGACGCGCTCCGACAGGCAAGAATACTAAAAAGTCGAAAAGGACGTTGCGCCTGACAAAAGAACGTGTCGCTCATACCTAGATCCTGCGTTTCGTGGATGCGAGAAAGTACAAAACTGGAAAGAGCAAGCAAGAACAACTTCAAAAGGACTTACTTGGAAAAAGGTATGGAAGGATCTTTCTTTTCCAAACTTGTTTCTTCTCCTTGTTCGTACTCCTCCTCTCCTTTAGGCTTGGAAGCAAGTGTAGGTACGGTCCCTTTCTCTTGAGTGAAAGCTTGGAACTTGTATGGGAGGCTCTCTCTTAAGCTTCGAATCTATGGAACTGCTAATAAAGAAGGAAGGAAGCCGCTCGCGAAGTTTAAGTAAGGTAAAGAAAAGCAAAGCGAGCGGCGTGCCAAAAAGCAGGTTTAAAAGCCGTTTAGACGCGATATTAGACGCGACTATGGACGCGGCGATAGATGCAACACAGAGTTTAAATTAAGCATTTGAAGAGCAAATTTGGTGGGTTGTTTGTTTGTAGGATGTCTCCATCTTCAACAAGTAGCTCGAGTGAGAATGAACACCTCCGTATCCACCATCGGGAAATGTGGTTGGAGCAAAAAATCAAATGTCTGTGTGATCGATGTCGAGGAAACATGTATCATGCACGCAGGATTACGCTCAATCATATCTCAAATAATGGAGAATGGGATGTAACCGTAAACAGGGTAAGGGTTTGTAAGTTAAGGTTAATTGAGATACCTATGGGTCTTCACGTGTTTGAGTTATGATCCCGTTTTAATTTGATACAGGATGCAGTGCCACACCCGCACATGTTACCCTATGCCCGTCATGAGGAGGCGAAGCGTCGGCAATATGAGGTGGGATCTTCAGGAGGGACTGTTACGGATGCATGGAGTGATGGTGATAGTAGCCCTCTGCCATTACCTCATGAAGCCATGGAGGAGGAGGTGTTTGATGATATGGTGCGGGATTTATATGTCCATCAAGGGAGGGATAATAGCATGGAGCAGGATGATCTTTTTACCGCAGCATCGACTCCACTGTTTGAGGGGTGCACATTCTCTGTTCTACGTGCCTCCCTAGAGTTACTAAACTTGCAAACCATCTATGGATGGAGCAATGCAAGTTTGAATGCATTACTCAAGTAAGCTTTAAAGTCGATTTTGCAAACATGGTGAATCATGCGCGTGGGTCAATTACTCGAATGCTTTTCCTCATTTATGGTCTTCACGTGCAGGCTATTGTGTAAAATGTTTCCAAGGGAGAATAAATTACCGACCTCAAGAGATATGGCAAGGCAACATGTGACCTCTCTTGGAGGATTAGATTACAAGCGCATCCATGCATGTGTCAACGATTGCATTTTGTTCCGTGGACTACATAAGGATGCAAGAGAGTGTCCTACTTGTGGAGAGGCAAGATATAGAGTAGATCTCAAAACCTTGGACGTGCCTCGTAAGGTATTGCGACATTTTCCCATAATCCCTCGCATCCAACATATGTTCAAGTGCAAATCTATTGCAGAGCTCATGTCATGGCATTCCTCCCATTGATCAACCGATGGCAAGTGGAGAACTCCTGCAGACTCTCCTGCGTGGAAGCATATTGAAGACACATGGCCAAGCTTCAAGGAAGAACCTAGGAGCTTGAGACTTGGATTGGGTATGGACGGTGTGAACCCATTTGGTATCAAAAGCATGTCTTACAGTGTATGGCCAGTGGTATTGGTGAATTACAATCTTCCACCCTCTATGGCTATTAAGAAAGGACATGTCATGCTGTCCCTTCTAATTCCAGGGAAACATAAAGTCAAAAACCCTGATGTTTATTTGGAGCCTTTGATTGATGAGCTACAGATACTTTGGAGAGGTATCGAGGTGCATGATGTGAGCAGGCCTCCCTCATCACGAGACTTAAACTACAAAGCAGTCTTGATGTGGACGATGCATGAATTCCCAGGCTATGGCGAGTGTTCAGGTAAGCATTGCATTTTTTAATTATGAATAGGCAAAGGACGTGGCACCCTAAACCCACCTTCCACTCTTAATTGCATCTATTGTTCAGGTCTCACTACATCGGGTTACCATGCATGTCTTGTTTGTGGTCCTTCGCTAGTTGCCTCACGGGCAGACGCATTGAATAAGGTCATCTATGAGAATCACCATCGATTTCTCCCAGCTGATCATCCTAGATATGTTGCCCCTTGGAATGAAGTCCTCCCACAATCACTCACAGCGGCAGATTGGATGAGAATTTGGGACGGTTCCACGACTCCTCCACCACTTGGCATGAGCCGGTAAGGATTTGTAACTATTGGCTGGAAGTAAAGATTGGCTATATTGGTTGAAAGTAAAGATTGCATGCTAACACTTTATTTTGTTTAGAAACTCCATCTTTTATCGTTTACCATATTGGTCCCACCTCAAGATCAATCACGTGCTTGATCCCATGCATATCTTCAAGAATGTGGCATCTACCATTTGGGAGCATTTGAATGGGACACAAGATTCAACAGGCATAAGGGAGGATCTACGTACCATAGGGAGGATGCGTGAAGCTTGGCCTCAAGAGAGACCAAATGGGCGTGTTTTTTTACCTCGTGCACCGTGGATGTTATCAAAGCTAGAGATGGCGACGGTGAAGCATGCTATTACTACAATTCGTACTCCCACTGGATGCATGAGGTGTTTGAAGGGAGCCTTTACAAAGAGCAAGAAAAGAGGTGTAGAGAAATTATATGGCTTGAAATCTCATGATTGGCACAAGATGCTCAAAGTAAGTATTTTATATGCATAATATCTTTTTCCTTTCAAATTTGTGAGTGAATAGATATAAGCAACTAATCAACCACCTCCTCGCGGGTTCAGTTCATACTACCTACTAGCATTTCACGTAGTGCATCAAAGGACGTGAAAGATTGTATTTACAAGATGGGCGAGCTTGTGAGGTATGTGAGCTCAAAGGAAATAGATCCCACCACGCTTGAGAATGCTCGAGTTATGTCAGTGGAGGTGGTTTGTTTAGTGGAGGAGACATTTCCACGTTCTATTCTCACAAGCCAACTACATCTCATAGTACATTTGGTGGATGAGATTGCTATATGCGGTACTATACATGCACGATGGTTGTTCTTCCTCGAGCGCTTCATGAAGACGTTGAAGGGATTCGTGAGACAAAATGCAAGACCCGAAGGTAGCATGGCCGAGGGTTGGTTGGTACAAGAGTCACTTGTATATATTTCTGAGTTTCTTGTTGATGTGGATAGCTCTCTCCCACGACTATGGAGAGATGATGAAGACCTAAGGATGACCTCTATTGTGCCTCAAGGAAAAGGACGCAACAAAGTAATAGACACGGAGTTGCATAATAGTATCAACCTCTTTGCGTGCTTAATTGTGATGTGATGAAAAGATGGGTGACAAGATACGAGGATGCAAAGGTAAGAAGACAAGAAGAAAGGGCCCTCTTTTGTACACACCACGAATCTCGTGTGCCATACCCTCAGCATCTAAGAGCACTTCCAAAGGATATTCATGTGGATTGGCTACTTGATGAAATGGAGAAAGCAGAGAAAGACGAGGGGATGCATATCACAATGGAAGAATGGGAGTATGCTAGGGGATGCATGAGCAAGGTCGGTATATAGAATGTTATGCATAAGTTAGGAGCTTTTTATAATTTAGATTGCTTATTTAATTGATTTTTTCTTGGTGTAGTGCACTATGTTCAATGCTATATGGTGTAAGGGCAAGCATTTTCGAACACAACGGATTGATGATAAGAGAAACACACAAGATTGCGGCGTTATTGCTAGCTTTGAGGGAGCGAATGGAGCCATGGATGATTATTGTGGCATAATCCAAGATATCATTATGCTTGACTTTTGACGCTTCTTTGTGTATGTTTTGGATGTAAAGTGGTTTAAGGACGTGGTGGAAAGAGGCCCTAATGCAACAATCAAACGCCATGCAAGTGGCTTTGTAACTATTGACTCCACAAAGTTTTGGCAAAGTAGAAAGGACACACTAGTACTACCACAACAATGTGAACAGGTGCTATGCACACACATAAAAATACTCGCTTTTAAATATTTGATGCAAGAAAAGTAACATGATTGTATTTGTGTTTGAATTAGGTTATCTATCAACCAATGGTGGATAATAATAGATGGTGGTATGTCATACCTATTATGCCACGTTCCAAAGTGATGTATAGTACATTTACTAATATGGAGCGTATGGAGGATTTACTAATATGGAGCGTATGGAGGATGATCATGGCCATGGACGTGATGATGACCGTGATACAAGAGAGGAGGATGATCATGAGATAGGAGATATAGATATTGAGGCCGGCATTACCCGTGAGGATGAGCCTACCATTGGAGATGTTGATTTCGATGAGCACATGAGTGGCACAAGTAGTAGTGGGTTGAATGTATTTGTAGATCTAAACACTTGTTTGGATTTGGAAGTAGATAGTTTGGCAAGGGTTGATCTCATTGAGGATGAGATTGAACCGTAGCCCCACAATTGATATTGGCAAAATTATTTTACATATTGTCTCATTCTCCTCATTTCACTTAATTCTTGTATATGTGGGCTCGCAAAAAATTATGTGCTTTGGTAATCATGGGCAACGTTTGGAAAGCAATGATGTACACCAAAATCTCACTTTTTGTATTCTCTGGAGCGCGTCTATTTACGCGTCTAAATGCGCGTCTGATTCTCATTGTAAACGCGCAAATAAACGCGCAAAAACACGCGCAAATAGATGCGCTAATAAACGGGATGTTAAACGGGCCCGTATTTTCTCAGGTCAAACGCGTAAATAGACACGGTGATTTACGCGCAAATAGACGAGCGTTTAGCCGCGCTTATAGACGCGCCCGTAATTTCTCTACTAAAGCAACGCCTATAGACGCGCCTGCTATTTTACGCATCTACCAAGCGCGTCTATAGTTGCTTTGTGTTGTTGTGATGGCTCAGTGCAAACGTAAGTATTCTATTAATCTATTGTTACTTCTATATTATGTACCTTATGTAATAGACACACTAAGTTTTTTTAATATGTCATGATGAGCAGGTCGATTGAGAAGTTGGTATCTGCTATCAGAGAAACAGGATAGTACAAAGACTTGCTAGACTTCCAAAAGCGTTTAGTAGTAGAGCAAGAAGATGGGCATAGTTGTGGGTGGAGAGTTGCCTATAACTGCATGTTGATTTTCAAAGAAATTTTCTCACTTAAGCCACAGGTCTCATCGGAAGACTCTTTGGAGCTCAAATATTCAAAGGAGGATATACAATTGTTTAGGGCTAAAATCATTCGAGACCTAATTGCTGCCATTAGAATACAACGTGCAATTGAAGCAATATCAGAGCTTGCATTTAAGGAAGAGGAGACTGAGTCTACTGTGAAAGCATTGCACACTACAGAAGAAGTAGAGACTCAGTGTACACCTACAACACCACAGCCTCCACTGGAAGCATCAGAAGAGTTGCCATAGCCTCCGCTTTCATTTAAGGAACAGGATACTGAGTCTACTCCGAAAGCACTACATACTATAGAAGAAGTAGAGACTGAGTGTACATCTAGAGCACCGCAGCCTCCATTGGAAGCATCAGAAGAGTTGCCACAGTCTCCACTAGAAGCATCAGAAGAGTTGTGATGCATGTATGATGTTGTGTTTGTACATATGCATGAGGAGCATATTCTCATGATGTTGTTTATTCCATGAATATTATGGTTGACATTTATTTGTTGCAATGTATGAATCATGATGTAGTTTTTGTTGATTATACACCAATTTGTGACTTATTACTTAAGTGGCATTTAGTCATGATATTTATATATTTATTTCATGCACATAATTTTATGATATGAATGTGTGATGATGTGATTATTTGGAAATATAACCTTGTGTGATGAGAATTTTGATATGAATATGTGATGATGTAATATATTTCACTCCAAAGTATCAATTCCCAATGCTCCACTCACTTAAAGTACAGCATTCCCAATGCTCTACAAAATTTTATTCAGTTGGACAGTCTCCATTCACTTAAAGTAGAGCATTTCCAATGCTTCTCTCACTTTATTCCAACCCTTATCCTTATCATAGTGAACACATCATGCCTTAGTGCACTTGTATTCTTCCATCGTAGTCCTTCCACAAACACTCTCTTATTTCTTACATCCTAGTCCTTCTGATTAACTTGTATTCGTCTTTCACTTTACCTCTTCCCTCACTTTCTATCACTCTTGAAGGAGGGGCAGCTCACTGTGCATCCCTCACTATCGCTCCCTCACTCTCCTTCTCCCACTTTCCCTCTAAGACAATGACTAGTTACTACCCGACTTCATTTACTGAACTCAAATTCTGTCTTAGATCTCTTTTGTATGGACCAATGAAGGGAAAATCATTCGAGGAGGATATGTTACGCACATGGCTGCTTGATTTGAACTTAGTAGAAGAGGTGAATATCCTAGCTTTCTTTTTCGCTTCTTTTAATCACGTACTTCTTATGCTAACGAGTTAAATTTTCGTACAGGATATGGCGGTGGCTAGAAGCTATATTGAAAAAAATGGTGAAGATGAGGAAAGCCAAGAGAGAAAAGAAGAGTTGTTGAATGCTTACAAGTCGGCGGAAGATTCGAAACAAGTTGTGAGGAGAGTCTGTGAGGAGATTTGCGATGCCAGCCCTGGTTACGCATGGCCTGCAAGTTTAAACTCTGCTTGTTTTCATGAAGCCAATGCCATAGTAGGCACTTTCGAGGACATATGCTCTCTCTAATGACTTAGCAGTCAAGTGATCAAAATTTAAATCCATAGAGACTTATGTGTTTTCTAAAGTAACTGTAATAGACAAGAAATGAAACTACAGTTCCACAAAGACTTTTTAGTTCTCTAATGTAAAGTTGTAATAGAGAAGAGAGACAAAGATGAGATCTTCTAGGCTGAGCTAATGGAAGGTGTTTTTTAACACCATATGGCTTTGAGTTATATGATCTACTTCTTGTACAAATGTGTCATGCTTTTTTTTAAATGTACTCTAGTTTTAATAACATGTCACGCCATTTTTTCTAATTTGATTTTTTAAAATCTTACTTTTTGTCTCTTTTAACAATGTGATGTCCTCTTTTTTTAATGTACTCTAGTTTTAATAACATGTCACGTCATTTTTTCTAATTTGATTTTTAAAAATCTTACTTTTTGACTCAAAGTTTTATTTTATAAGAGCCTCTTTTTTTTAAATGCTTTATCCAAAATTATCTCACAAAACGAATTTGGACAGTGCACCAGTCCAAAATTAATGAAATAGGTGTTTTTCTCTTATGCTTATGGTCTTTTTCCCTCTTCCTTCTCTTATGCTTATGCTTATGCATGAGCATATGTCTCCTTCTCCTTCTTCTTCTCCTCTTTTCCTCTTTTCCTCTCTCTTTCTCCCCCTCTTTTCCCTCTTTCAATCTCTTTTCATAAGCATATGTATTTGCCTATGCTTAAGCTTTCTCTCTTTTTCTTTTATGCTCATATGCTCATGCATAAGCATAAGCATATGCTTTCTTTCCTTATCTCTTATGCTTATGCTCTTTTTCCCTCTTCTTTCTCTTATGCTTATGCTTATGCATGAGCATATGTCTCCTTCTCCTTCTCCTTCTCTTATGCTTATGCTTATGCATGTCCTTCTCCTTCTCCTTCTCCTTTCCTTGTCTTCTTTTTCCCTCTCTTTTTCTCTTCTTTTCATAAGCATATGCCTATGCCTATGCCTCTGCTTATGCTTATGCTTATGCATAAGCATAAGCATATGCTTTATCAATGTATTCTCTTATGCTTTGTCAATGTATTCTCATATTCTTTTTCAATGTATTCTCTTGTTTTTTGTTTTTTGTTTTCGTTTTTGTGTCTATGTTAGACATGGGATTACATCGCACGTCCGAGGAGTACAGAAACCCTCGTAGGAGGAGACATTATGATATCTATTCTCTAGAGGACTTTGATTCCCCTCAGACAACAACTCAGGGGCCTACCCTTGTGACTACCCCTGGCCCGACTCCTCTCGGACATAGCACTGTGACTACCTCTCGGGGAACTCCTTTGCTAGTAGCCCATGGCTTTGTCAGGAGTCCCAACGAGTTTGTGGCATAGATGACCGATGAGGAGGCAGAGAGATTCTTCTCTCTGCTATCCCAGAGGACCTCAGCAATTCCCTCTCCTACACCGATGGCTGGACCAACTGCCCAGCTGTCCCCTTTAGCCCCTTCGACTAAGGGGTCATCACCTGGGCGTGCCCATCATAAGAGAAGGAAGAGTAGGAGGGGTCACTTATGTTGTGCTGACTTGGGAGATGTAGATGAGTCAGCATACTCACATCCCTACATGTCTCTACTTGGTCCTGAGCCCTAGTACCAGTCAGGTCCCTTGCCCTCTCCTACTCCCACTGCTACTCCTCGCTCCGGAAGCACTCACACAAACACAACTCGCTTTGACTCTGCCACTACCATGAGTCCTCCTTACCCGATCGAGGACCTATCCTATCAAATCACGGCTGTTGGAGAGATAATAGAAGATAAAAAGGGTGCAGCATTGATGGCCACCATGAGGCAGTTGATGAGCCACCACTTCAAGAGCGGCATAGCTACTGATTGGCGGTATCAAGATGACGAAAAGAAGCAGGCGGTCATCGATGAATTAAAAGCAGAATACCCTAACCCCCCAAATTGGGAGTTCAATGAGAATTACATGCAAGAGCACATGGGTTTGGTCTTGAAGCATCATAGATCAAACTTGCGTACTTTCATTGCAAAGCGGATGGCTAAACCCAGCTGGGCAGATAAAGCTGATGAGGGCCAAGGATCAAGTGCAGCTCACGAGGGCTAGGGATCAGGCGCAGCTCACAAGGACCAAGGATTAGGCCAGCAGGATGAGGAGGACAACAACGACGACGATTTGAATGAGTAGTAGTAGTAGTTTGCATATACTTTGCAATGTATATCCTTTTGTATATCAGCTCGTTTGAGCAATTTTGTATCACCCTTTTTGAAAGGGTAATTTTGTAACAAACAATGTTGTATATCTTCAACATGTATATGCTTCTGTCGCTCGATCGGTTCATTTGAGCGATTTTGTATCACCCTTTCCACAAGGGAGATTTTGTAATAAAAAACTTTTTTTTGTAATTATTAAAAAAAAAACATTAGTGGGATAAAATAGGGCTTGTTTGGCCCTGTTTAGCCCCACTAATGTTGTTTTTTAATTTTTGTTAATCGTCGCTATATAGCGACGTTTACCAGTGTCACTATATAGCGACGTTTGATAGTGTCGCTATATAGCAATGCTTATATACCAAATGTTCTTTTTTGACACTTATAGCGATGTAAATAATAACCTTTGCATTTGTTTTTTTTTTTAAAATAATGTAAAAAATATCGGTATTTTTGTCAAAAAAGGGCCTATGCTTAATAGTGCTACAAAGGAATAATAAAGTAGCAAATCGACTAATGAATTGAACCAAGCATATGTGAACTGTGAATTGAGAGTCGAAATTTTTTTGGGTGCAATTCAAATGTTGGTCTTTCTTGGAGGGTGGCAAAGAAATGAGGTGATTACCAAGCATGCTCAATTCAATTTAAAACACTCTTTTTTTTTAAAATTGAAATGTTGATCAAAATTTTAAAATCTTATAATGGAACAAACAAGAAAAATGTAGGAGCAATTCATTAATGCTCTTATAATTGTATTTTACTTGTCCTCCTATTGTCTTTGATTTTAGTGTTTACAACTTTTATTTAGTATCTTGGCTTCTAGGTAGAATGGCTCATTCAACGTTCTTTTATGCATGATTTAATGGGTATTGTAGCTATATCTGCAACCTTTTCTTTTCTAATTTGATTTTTTTTTTCAATCATGTATATCTAATTTGCAAATAAAATGTGATGAATTGAGCATCATTTTTCTCTTGAAAGCTTGAGCAATATTTGCTAACAAAAAAATTGGGTGAACATTTAGTGCAACATCTTTGAAAATGCAAGCTTTAGACTTTAATGATGCTTGTAACTATGGATTGTGACATACTTCTCAAGAAAACAAAAAATGCTCTCAAGTATAACCCTAGCCCATGCCTACCCCATGGGCCAATCTACTAGTATTTGCAAAAATGCAACGAGTAATGCAACAAGCTATAATGTTTAATAATAAATGGTTGAGATGCTTTACATGCATCATTAATCATTCATTAAATATTTGATGATGACGAGAATTAATTTTCTATCACATGAGCTTCATCAAAGTGAAGCCTAATTGGTCTCATCATCGAATGATCCTCATGTTGTACTACATGGCAATGCCACACATACCCAGGGCCACTTGTAGGATCGAAGGGGAATGAAGATTCATCTAAACTAGTGAACCGAAGAAGTAGACGAATCATTTGGTGAGGCCACAAGATTACATTGTCTTTCCATCCTTGTTGATAGAAATATGGGGCTCTGGGATATTCAGTGAAGCAACTACCCTCATTCGGATACTGCAACTGTACCGAACAATTTCCTACTGCATATTCTTCATCAAGTAAGGATTGTTGATTGAGCACTTGGAAGCGGATAAGGTGAATGTGAATGGGATGTGGGAAGGGGGATCCATTTATGACCTCCCACATCTCTGTGCTTCCTACTATGGGAGTTTCTGTCACTGGATCTTCCCAAGTACGATTGTTGATTACGTACTGGTAAATTTTTCCATCTGCCATGCGAGGTGCCAGCATTAAGATTCTAACCTTGTTAATATCATGGGGAGGATACTCAGGGGTACCAAAAACTGGTAGCAATACTGACGGTGGTTGGTTGATGATCCGCTGCAAGTCTTGAATTATTCCTTCCTCAGTTCCGTTTTTCGTAACCACCACGAATTTCATGAGAACGGAGGTTTGAGGTGTATTAAATTGAGGGAACTCAATGGGATCTGGTTCTACTGCCATGTTCCGGAGAAACACTTCTGTTCCATTTGGAAATGTGGAGAAGTCGACAATAATATCTACTCTCTCTGAAGGGGACAAAAGTAAGGAGCTAAGATTTAAAGGCTCAGCAAGAAACCCACCATCAGTACCTATTTGGAGAATGGGCAAGGTGATGTTGTTTGATAGGCTTAGATACAAGGCGGTGAACCGTGCGTTACAGGAATTGAGGAGGCGAAACCTATATGGCTTGGGATACACGAGGAGATATGGCCATGCTTTGCCATTGACTAGCCAAGTGTCATACCACTCAGGGCACCAATTAATAGGGCCGATCACGCCAGGCCCTGGCAGATTGATGGAACCATTATCGTAGAATCCCAGGTCTTTGATCACAAGCGGAAGGCCAACTGGTAAGGAAAGGCCTTCTTCTTCAGTTGCGGGATTCAGCATGTAGAGACCCTCTAAGCCAGCCAAAACGTTCAAACGGGTGATGCCCACGGTGTGGTCGTGATACCACAAAGCTGCTGGGGGCTGCTGGTTGAGATAGGTGTAATTTTGTGTGACAAAGGCGTGCCCCGTCTCGTTCCTCGGGGTAAACCAGGCATCCGGATTGCCGTCGTAGATGCTTTCCACCTCCGCACCGTGCAGGTGCACAACAATGGGAACGCCTCCTCAGCGAGGATTAGCCCATGGGAGAAATGTTTGAAAGGGAAGAAAGGGACGGTCGTCCGGGATATGATTCTCCCACCGAACGTGCGCTGGAGTATATCTCCTTGCCTGCAGAAATCCATGTTAGCAATTTGATCACTCTACATTCTATGTTGTAAACAAGTGCTATTTGGTCTGGACGACAGATAAATGCCAGCCTTACCATCAATGTAGGTCCCGGGACTGTTGCGGTCTCTTGGCTCGTCCCGAATGCGTAGAGCGTTGTGTTGGGAAGATCACGGTGGAGTTTCTGCAACAGTAGCAACGTGCTTGAATTAAGAAACGATATAGACGAAAACAACATAGCCGTCATCCTGTCAGCCAAAACTGAAGATCAAAGAAGCTGGAACAGAAATATATGCAGTGGGCGTAGAACGGCTATGAAAGACGTTAGAAGATCAGAATACTCCTTTCAAAATATGCGACATTTCGGTTTCATGCGGGGCAGCGGAGGTGCCACAGCAGACGCAAACAAACCTGGGTGATCTTGTAAGCGCCGATGGTGATGGGGCGACCATGAGTGAGATCCAAAGTGGCAGGAAAAGGAAGGGGATCCACGAACTTCTCGAGCTCAGGGCTTGGATAGTAGCAATTAACTCCGATAGCATCGGGAGGAGGGGGAGGGGGATTATGAAGGGCTAGGGAGATATCAAGCATGGAGTCTGCGACACTAAGAAGCAGCACGATTACGAGAAGTTTATGAGAGGAGGTCGTCATTGCCATGCTGGTATCTGGATAACGAGGTGCGGACTTATATAGAGGCTGGCCGGAGATGAAGCATTCAAGCTTCAGGTCCATTGAGCGTGCATTTGATTCAAGTTTGCAGGAACGTGTTACGTAATAACTAATTGCTTCAGGTCCATTGAGCGTGCTTCGCGTTGAGCGTGCATTTGATTCACGTTTGCAGGAATGTGCTACGTGATAACTAAATGCTTCAGGTCCATTGAGCGTGCTTCACGTTGAGCGTGCATTTGATGCACGTTTGCAGGAGTCAGTACATGAGTCAATTCATGCTACACACCGTAACCAGATCGGTGAGCTTTGTACAGGAGTCAGTACATACTAACTCGCTCGGAGGTATTGACTAGAGAATATATTTATTTGAATTTCATAAATTTAGCATTTAAGTACACATTTTGATTTCTAAAATTTTTCACATAGCAATTTAAATATGCACATATCCCTTTGCATTCCGCATATATCACATTGCATTATGCACATAGTATTTTGAATTTAGCAAATAGCCACATAGTTTTGGGAGGGAGAGTTGGCACACTTCCCCTCCAAAAATCATAAGACCAAAGAGTGCACCCTTTCTTAGGGTTCATTTCAATTTGCATTTAACACAAAGCAATTTGAAATTTGCACATAGCATTTTCAATTTGGCACATAGCACTTTGCATTTGGCTTGAAGTGCTTCGCATTTAGCACATAACCACACAGTTGTGTGGGGGCGTGTTGGACATTTCCTCTCCAACAATTATAAGACGAAGGAGCATGCCCTTACTTGGGTTCAGTTTAATTTGCATTTAGCACGAAGCAATTTGAATTTTGCATATAGCAATTTGAATTTGGCTAGCACTTTGCATTTGGCTTATAGTACTTTGTATTTAGCACATAACCACACAATTGTGTAGGGGGAGAGTTGGCACACTTCCTCTCCAAAAATTATAAGACCAAGGAATGTGCCCTTCATTGGGTTTCATATAGATTTGGATTTAGCACATAGCGTTTGCATATAGCGTATAGCAATTGGAATATGGCATAAAGCATATAGCAATTCGATCTTGGCACATAGAAATTTGAATTTTGCACAAAGAAACTTGAATTTGGCACATAGCACTTTGCATTTAGCACATAACCACACATTTGTATGGGGGAAGGGAGAGTTGGCACATTTACTCTCCAAAAATTATAAGACCAAGGAATGTGCCCTTCCTTGGGTTCAGTTTAATTTCCATTTAGCACAAAGCAATTTGAATTTTGCATATAGCTATTTGAATTTGGCACATAGCGCTTTGCATTTGGCTTATAGTACTTTGCATTTAGCACATAACCACACATTTGTGTGGGAGAAGAGTTGGCACACTTCCTCTCCAAAAATTATAAGTCCATGGAGCATGCCCTTCCTTGGGTCTCATATAGATTTACATTTAGCACATAGCAATTTGCATATAGCATATTGCAATTCGAATTTGGTACATTGCACTTTGTTGTTGGCAATTAGCATAGAGAATTTTTCATTTGCATTCAATAAATACAACTTTGCATTCATAGTATATGCAATTGGCTAGTCTACTCAATTAAAAGAAAAACCAATATGAAAGAAAACTTTACCTTTTGAGCAATTGAGAATGATGGGAAGATGAGGATCACAACTTAATTGTCAAAGTAGCAAAGAACAATTAGTGAGAACTAATGGTTCATCAAGTCATGGTCCCTTCGTGTAATGTTGCTACTCTTGAGCTATAGTTTACAAGTCTTTCATATGAATGCCTTGCTCATAAATGGCTTACAATGTATCCTAGATGGTTTTTCGCTGACAGCCACTCTTCACGACACTGATCAAAATATTTGAAGTGTTCATGCAATCTTTTTGCTTCTTAAAGACCCTGTAATGTTGATGGATATTGCACAATGACTTGCCCTAGATGACCCTCCTTTCTCCGTGATGATTTTGACCCTTCCAAAGTATGAGCAATATCTAATTTACATAAGCATATGATTTTATTTGCGAGACAAAGGAAGGGGAAGATGTTCAAGGGTTGAATATAGAAGCAAGTCAAAAGAAAGATGTAGTCTCTTCAACTCAATAAGCAAGAAGGAAAACACCATGTTTACTTTGCAGAAAGAGACAGGAGTGCACTTGACATCCAATTAAAAGCAGAGCTCACTAAGACAACAGGCTTTGTCTCTTGAACTCTCCATGTGCCTACGGTGTAGTAACATCAGTCCTTAGAATTTTTGTAACTAGGAGTGAAGAAGCAAGAATGAGATTTTATGAAGCACATGTGCATTGGTGTAGCAGAGCTTATGATTGAATTTTAGTATTCTAAAGAATTGACATGATAGAATTGGGCTACTATGAGTTCATTAGCAATTAAATTTGCAAGAGAAACAAATTTATTATACTACACATAGCAACTATTGGATGTTAACAAGTTCATTTATAGTACCTGAAGCCCTATTGGATGCACCTGGAATTGTAACTAGCTTCAACAAACATGTTGCGTACAAATATGTGATCACTGGACTGCAAATGCCTTGTCCATACTTTTTGGCTATGTCAAGGGAACAATTGTAGTAGTCAATAACATTGCCAATTCAACAATGTTTGTTGTGAATAATGTAGTTCATTACAATCATGGGTCGAAACTCACCGATCAACATGGTGAGGGCACTTTCTCTTGGGAGTTCGTGATCATGGGTGGCCCTGGAGCTTGCAAAAATCTGCATGGGTACAATGTAGGAACTAGGGTATCTTCTACATATCAAGGCAACCTGAGACACACCATCAATCATTATGAGGTCTTCTTGTTCTTTTCTCAGTATGTGCTAGAGTAGGTTTTGAAAGCTTCTCAAATCATTTGAAGTATCAGGCTGAAATAACTTTTTTAACCACAAAATACACAAGAATGGTCTTAGAGTCACCATACGCTTCGCTAAAAGTATTGATATTGCTTTAATACTTTAGCTCTTCCTCTTCATCATTTTCTTAGCTTCCAAAATATTTGCACTATGCCTCATGATCTCCTACTTGCGCTACCTACGCGTACAGATAGTCCCTTCCTTGTGGGCTCTTGAATCGACTATCTTTAATGCAGGTTGACAATTCCTCTAGAGCACATAAAAAGACTACCTGTAGCATATTTTAACAGCTCCTTCAGAATGAATGAATGTCCATTGAAGGAGAACCATCTGACAAAGGACTGGGCACAAAATTATCAGAAAAGTGCACATTATCAATGTCGGGGATTTTCGAAGAGGTGAGAAATACCAGGGGTAAAGCAGATGGAATAGTCATCCTATCGCAGGTGTTGGCCATGATAATTAGTTGCGAACCTGATGGTCAGTGGGGTGTAGGATCTGCCTATTAGATGATTGCACATGAAGGGCTCCACTTTAGCCAGGGATCCCTCCGATGAGATTTCCATGATGAGGCATTCTCGGTGCCGATTCTTTTCTGATCCGTGTTGTTTGATTCCTGATTTGCATGCAAGGCTGATTGATTTAGACGTGAGACTTAGCAATTATTCACTTCAATGGAACGTAATTTGCAAAATTTTGCCAATTCTTTTTTGATCCACGATATTTGGTTCTTGATTCGAAACTCAAGAAAGGATCCAAAGGAGGCACAAACAAGGAAACTATGTTGCAATGGGCTTGTTTCAAGTGATGCATTCTTATGGTATTCACTCAAAATGGGCCGCCATACCACCATCTCTTGCACTCTTCTTGTTCCTTGAGCTTCTTCAAGTAATATAAATAAGAAGCAATGGCAATGGCGGTGGTAAGAGCAGAGACAGCAACAATTATGGATGTAGGCGTACATGGTGCTATGGGCACCCTCAACTTCTTCACCCTCTTGTTTACATAGGTTTTGTAGGCTTGGCACCGCTACCCTTGTCGTTCATACCACCATCTCTTGCACTGTTCTTGCTCCTTGAGCTTCTTCAAGTAATATAAATAAGAAGCAATGGCAATGGCAGTGGTAAGAGCAGAGACAATAGCAATTATGGATGCAAGCCTACATGCTGCTATGGGCACCCTCAGCTTCTTCACCCTCTTGTTTACATAGGCTTTGTAGGCTTGGCATGGCTACCCCCATCGTTTTGTTTGTGGCATTGTAATTGCAAAGCTTTGTGTGCCTTTCAAACACCATATTTTGCTTCTTTGAGTCTAGTGCTTTTCATGGGAAGAGCATGGTCAACCCTATCCATACTGACAATTTCTATTGCTACTGCGGGATGCAACCATTTGGAAATCTTTCTTAGCATCCTCTCTTTCTTCCCCTTGATTAGTACTTTGAAGAGTTTCTGTACCCTCCAATGTGGAATGCTCTGAAGCTCGCTCTGAAGTCTTGTCTTCATCTCCAGCTAGGACCACTTCATCTATTCTTGCATGTTTGCCTACACCTTTCGCATTTGATTCTTGAAGTATCTCATGAGGGGTTGAGTTGCTAACGAATTGCAACATTGTGGAATAAGATAATGGAAGACCATCTTGCTTGTCTTCAAGGGGCAACTCTCTCGTAGGCTAGGCAGTATTGGCATCCATCTCAACCTTCCTGCTACTTGTAACCTTCATCGAGTAAACTCGGCTTCACGTGGTGATGGTGCTACTTGTGGATGGTGGGCCTTCCATGCATGCTAGAGTAATTGCTTTGATCGAGCTCCTTCATGCAGTAACAAGACAAATTTTACTCGCAGTAGTTTAAGTGGCCTATAACACTTTTATTGGAGAGCTTTTGGTGGCTAGAATGTTTGATTACCTGTTTCTTGATTTGTTTCTTGCGCTGATGCTCATCTTTAAGCAAGTCATACTCCAACTTTGAATGAGTATGCATTCATTAGGGGAGAATTGGGGTCTCAAAAGGGCCTCATAAGGAATGGATTAGGGAATGCTTAGTGGGCTATAATGGAAGGGGCTTGGAGGGTCCCAAAGAGGCCTAACTAGCCCAACCTAGGTGGGTTAAGCCTACATTTGAGCCCACCTCTCCCCCCATCAATGAGAAGAGGGGGGCACTTTTTGAAATTTGAATTTCAAATTTTGAATCTCCCTCCCTCCCTCTCTCTCTCTCTCCCTCCCTCCCTCTCCCTCCCTCCTCCCTCCCTCCCTCCCTCCCTCCCTCCTGCTCCTCCCTCTCCCTCTCCCTCCCTCCCCCTCCCTCCTCCTCTCCCCTCCTCCATCTTGCTCCTCCTCCTCCTCTCCCCTCCTCCGTCTTGCTCCTCCTCCTCCCTCCTCCCTCTCCCCTACTCCTCCTCCTTCTGGCTCCTCCTCCCTCCTTCCTCTCCCCTCCTTCTCTAGTCGCCCGGGATCCCTCTCCTTTGCTTCTCCCTCCTGCAGAATCTCTCCCCTCCTCCTCCCTCCTGTAGCATCTCTCCCCTCCTCCTCCCTTCTACAGCAGCTCCTTCCCTCCCTTCTACACCTGTCACCCTACTCTCCTCCTGCTCTTCCTGTTGCCCTCATCTGCTTCTCCTCCTTCCTCTTCCTTGCTACTCTCTCCCTCTCACTGCTCCATCTTTGCCATCTCTCCCCTACATTTTAGCCTGCATCATTGATACCTCTCTTTGAGTACTCATGGCACCATTTGAGGACATATCCAACAAGTACCATGTGAACCTACAACTGGAGGCAGAATATGCAAGCACACGCTCTTTGGGATATAGTGGAACTCCTCAAAGTGTCCTCCACAGTGTTTGATTGCAAGGGAAGAAGCATTTTGACCTTTGGTTGGATGGAAACTTGTATCCTTTAGACCATGCCACCCAAAAGAGTCCTCCTTTTCATACAGTGCATGATGTTATTTGGTTTGTTGGAAAGGGACATGCTAGATTGCTCGGTTATTGCAATCGATTGAACCATTCTCAAACATTGGCTATGCAAGCAAGCGAGGTGCAGAGAGCCCAAGCAGAAGAGCTTGCACATTTGGGAAATATTACTATTGGGGCAATGCATAATAGTATGTAGGATCTCCAATTGCAAAACAAAGAACTCAGTGACAAAGCACATGCACTGGACTTGGAGCAACATGAATTGGAAGAATCAATTTAGAAGCTTACTGAAAGCAAACAAGATTTGGAAAGGTCTATCTATCGCCAAATTCAACGTGCTATGGAGAAGGAATGAGAGAAGTCGATAGAATGAGTACAAAAGTTGAAGGGAACACCCTTGGAACTGAAGGAGAGGAAAAGACAATTGCAATCTATGGATGCATTGTCAATCAATAGTGGTGCCCAAAAGAGGAGTATATGGGCTGCAAGGTTAGTTCCCCAAATTTTCAATGAAATTTCTTACTCCAAAATATTTGTGGTGTTGCATTCTTTCCACTAAGACTCATTTGTACTCTACTTTAGGAATTTCATGCAGGATGTGATGGGAACAATGGAAATGGATGATAGTGATCCTTCATATGTTCTAAGAAGTTTAATAAAGCCAAGTGATGTCATGGAAGTGTTGAAGGACCCTAGACAAAAAGGGCTACGTAAACAAGTTGCTAGAGAGGAAATGAAGGATTTCAAGGGCCTTGTCCAAGCAAAGGAGGTGCTTGGAGCTTGTGATGCTGCTGGTGTAAGTTGTGAAGCTTACAACTCTGTTTTTAAAATTTTCAAGTCTGCTATGGAGGAAAAGTATAAGATATCTACATTGCCATATCCAACGCCGTGGTCTGTAAGGCTTGCACGTCAAGAAACAAACCAATGTGCTAGAGAAAATCTTGGAGGATACCATTGTGTAAGTGGCACAATGACTTAGAAGAGTAAAAAGAAATCTGGCATCCAAATGTTTGAGATGAATGCTTTCAATAACATTTGTTTACGTGGATGTAGAGAATTTGCAGAGAGCCATGATCAAACTCTATGGAATGAGAGAAGAAGGTAAGAGAAATTCCCTCTTCACATTCAACTTTATTTCTTCTAATTTTTGTATCCTTATTGAATTTCTCTTTCATTGTACAGATGGCAAGCTAGTATTTGTTATAAAAATGGATGAAGCTCAGTTGGTAAAAGAGCACAAGCTAGAGAGGGTGAGCATTTGTATTATGAACGACGCCTTGCATTTTGCTCAAGGGGATGAGGAAGTTGAGCTGGGTTTCTCAGTCCAATCTGAGAAGAACATATAGTGGCTTGCAACCTTTGAGACCCCAAAGGAGTGACACGAGACATTGAAGTGGGTTTTGGAGAGAACCGGCATCCCGTCGATTATTTGAAGACAAGAGGCAGGGCAAACATTAATTGTGGATGGGCATGGAACGTTTCAAGTTGAATGGCATCTAGCTAGTGATTTGAAGACCCTTAAGTGCTTGTATGGTTGTGATACACGTGCAGATGCAAAATGGACATGCTTGTATTGCACCCACTCTTAGAAGATGCAAAAGGGAAGCCTACAGTGGGAAAATGGCATCCTTTCTTGCAACCAAAGTGCAGCCCTTGATCATCACAAAAATGATTCTAAGTGGGATCCCATTCTACCAATTCCATTAGAGCGGGTACACGTGTGTACTTTGCATGCTGAACTGCGTATACTTGATAAGTTACTCTATCTCCATCTAGTTTATGCTTGGAATTTGAGGCCACAGCAAGTATCTGCATAATGCATTGCAAAAGATAAAGAACTACTCTCACTAATGGGTCTTCACGGAGGCAATGTGAAGCTTAAGCAGGACAAGAAACAATTAGGAAAGACACAAAATCTTCCTGTTAAAGTGTCCATGGATGGAGGAAAGGCAAGGAGGTTCTTGTCCAACCACAATGCTGATAAAGAAAAACATATATTGGCTCAAAGTACTCTAGGTTGGGAGTACTCAAAAGATTTGTGTGAGTGCACCACAAATCAAGCTTCACATCTGTGAATTGCTACTTTGAGTGGCAAATTGTGGACAAAGCTTGATGCATTTATAAAGTTACTTAGACAAGGTCAAACAGATGAGCTTTATTATGAGAGATTTAGGATAGCATTGGGAGAATTCATATCATTGATGGTAGAAGCATGGGGGGAGTCACATATCAAACATTACATGGTAATCCTCCTTAGGTTGAAATTTTGTGCTTTAAACTTGAGTTAGTTTATGTTTCTAATATAACGTTTTTCTTTACAACATATTCTTTATGCACATGCACCATGGTTTGTGGAGCAATGGGGCCCTCTGTCCATTTGGAATACTCAAGGAATGGAGAAATCACACTACAAAGCAAAGGCATCATACTTCAAGAACACAAGGCATGGGAGTGGTATTGCATGAAGCAGTGCACTATATGAAATGTTCGATTGGTTTTATAGATGTCTAGAGGCCAGGACTCTCAAGTGCGATAAGGTAGAGGTCTCAAGTCTCGCAAAAGTGGTTCAACATGTCAAGAAGACAAGGAGATGTGCTGCTTGGAAGTCCTCAACAGGGAGCCAAGGGGTTGTGCTTTGGTTGCAACGTAGAGTCAGACAGGGGAGGCGTTGGGTCCTAAGAGAGCTCCAAATGTAAAATGTTTGATGAATAAAGTTAACACTATTTTGAGTCAATTATAGATTCCAAAATTCAAAAATTTGTTAAGAAATTGCAGAATTGCATGTGCGACATGGCAGGGCGGAGGGGTGAGTGGGTTGGGAGGGAGGGTGGTGAAGATTAAGTACTACCGAACTGGCGACAAAAGACTAGGGGGGAGGAGGTGCACTCAAAAAGCCCTAATTTAAAAGAAAAACCCTAAAGTGCTTTAAAAAAGACTATATAAAGCACTTCAAAACCCTAAAATCCCTCATTTCTATGGCATGAATTAAACAAACTGCTAGACCCACTGGACGCCATTTAGATGCTACCCGTTTTCCTCCTCACAACACCATGGCCTCCGAACACACTGCAAGCCCCAGTGGCCAAGAGGGCAATGATCAGCAGGGATTTGAAGGCAGTTCTCATCATCAGGAGTCTAAGCAACGCGAGTCCCCACCACCCAACTCTCATGGGGGATTCCAGGGATCTCAGCACCATGAGGAATCCCAGCACAATGACGGATCCAAGCATGATCAGGGGTCCTCTTAGTCCTTTGACACAACTAACCGTGGAAGTAGAGAGGTCTCCCACGAGGGGCAAAATAGTCTAGTCAATCCTGATCAATTGCCCCTCCCTCCTCCGTGGGGTCCTGGCATGGAGCATCTAGACCAACAAGGGGAGCAAGAAAGGCAAAGAGAGGAGATGGAGAGATTACAGGGGCCACAACAAGAGGAAGTATTTGGTGGCTCACAGATATAATGAATCTTGGCCCCAATCCTCCAACCAAGCAGACCACATGGAAGAGCACCATCAATCCTCTGTTCCTCGATATTATCAGATATGAGGAGCCTCTAGTACGAGTTGAGCAAGAGCCTCATCCTGCTATCTCACAGCCTCATGAAAAGGAAAAGAGACCAAGGACAAAGCAGACCCCGAGGTGCGACAAGCCACCTCGAAGACACATGAAGAGGAGGAGAAGAGGAGTCTGAAGAGGTGGTTGCAAGGGAGAGGAGAAAGAAGTTCAAAGCAGACAAGCAGCCATGGAGCCATGTCCAAAGGCCAGTGCAGGTCCCCCAAAGATTAAGAG
Organism: Dipteris shenzhenensis; assembly: GCF_047967505.1. NCBI lineage: Eukaryota > Viridiplantae > Streptophyta > Polypodiopsida > Gleicheniales > Dipteridaceae > Dipteris > Dipteris shenzhenensis. Next base: position 41,810,335 of record NC_141628.1, on the reverse strand, counting down.
GCACAAAAAATCAGGCGTGAAGGCACTTCAAGAGATCCGCAAGTTCCAAACCACTATGGACAATCTCATTCCCCATGCACCCTTCTAGCGTGTTGTAGGTGAAATAGCACAGCATTACAAGAGTGATGTGCATTTCACTTCAGGCACTATGGGAGCAATTTAGGAGGCAATGGAGCAGATGAAAGTAGGTCTTTTTGAAGACACGAACTTATGTGCTATCCATGCCAAAAGAGTACCAGTGATGGCCAAGGACCTTGCACTCGCCAAGCGCATTCGCTCTGATCCCTTCCTTAGGCCCTAGATGTTGTTTAGGTTCATTTGGTGTAACTTGAATCATTTTGTAAATCTCTGCCCTTTGAGGCCAATGAATAAAAGATATTTTTATGTTCTATTATTGTTCCCATGTTATTATACATGTTACGTGATGCTTTCCATCAATTTATGCAAGTTCAGTGTGAATTTGAGTGGTCAAATGATGTTTTTTCACCATGGTGTAGAAGGCAAATGTGTTTGGTATCGCACGGGGAGCCCAAAAATGCTAAAACAGGCTATGGCACATATAGGGCCTGTTTGACAGTCAAATAGGCCCCATACGCGCCATAGCGGGTTTTAGCATTTTTGGGCTTCCTGCGCTATGCCAAACACATTTGCCTTCTGCTGCATGGTGAGATTCTTACTGGATTGCTCAAAAATGACCATTACAGCGCAAATATTTATTTGATAGCATGCTTTTGAACAGAATAGTGAATGAAAATATTAATGCCAACAACAATTAAAGTTACAAAATACAATGACAGTATAAAATAAATTTTGTAAAAGAACACAAAATGGGGCACAATATAAAAAGTATATCTGTATTCATATAAAATAAAATTTCTATACAATAAGGCTTCAGAGCCTTTCTCTCTTCTCTAAAACATTCAGAACATCGGGCTTTGAATTCCCAAATACAGTCCTAGCTCTAAACCTAGTCGATAGAGAGTCAGTGCTATTGTCATTGCTGGCTAGGGACATGGTTGCTGTCGTCAATGCCATACCTTGAAAATTGGTTCCAAAGGCATTGAGGGCAGCCATGTTCACCTAAATGACCTTGTCAGCATTGCTATTGATGCCAGCATGACCAATCACTCTTGACAAGGCCTTGCACTTCAGGAGGTCATTAGTGCCATGTGGAGAAAACTTTTTGTGGATAACCACAAAGCACCCTTTTGCTTGGCCAAGGTAATGTGCCAGTGAGTGATCTCGGGAAGCTACTGTGAACAAGGCGTTGTCGAGATGAGAATAGGTCGACCTCAAATGCCTCCTGCAACAGTCCAACATTACATTAGAACAAAAGTATACCAAGAGAGAAGAAATTCAAATCTCATCGTTTCTTACCACTATGGAGTCATCATGCTCAATCCCTTCCTCTTTGTTAATGAGGATGGATCCAGAGGCCTCCTGCTGTCTGGAGTGAGATGTGGAGGCTTCTTCTGGAACATCAGGTAGGTCGGAGTAGATTGATGTCTCTACATCTTTGATTTGGGCCAGTGTTAAAGCAAGAACCTCTTCTATTGAATCATCTGCTCCCAAGAACCTTTCTTACCACTATGGAGTCATCATGCTCAATCCCTTCCTCTTTGTTAATGAGGATGGATCCAAAGGCCTCCTGCTGTCTGGAGTGAGATGTGGAGGCTTCTTCTGGAACATCAGGTAGGTCAGAGTAGATTGATGTCTCTACATCTTTGATTTGGGCCAGTGTTAAAGCAAGAACCTCTTCTATTGAATCATCTGCTCCCAAAAACCCAGGTTCTTGCATAGTCGTGTCCACCTCGTATCCACACATGACACCAAGAGCTTCATCCTCCCAGAGACCAAACATAACCTCTATGTCATGGAGAAAGAGGTATTGTTCTCCATCGACAAGAAGGGGAGCAAGAAACCATATCATTGTTGTGCGGTCAACAGAGGTGGTGCTCGAGGTGGATGGAATTTGAGAAGTAGAATGGGGTTCAGAAGGTCACTGGAGCACTTCCAAGGCCAATGCAGCTTCCCGCCGCTCCTGAGCTTCTTCATTTATGGGCTCTTCATTGTAGATGTTGGGTTCATCTACAGAAATAAGAGGATTGGAAAGGGCAGGGGCAGGGTCAGGGCTTGAGGGCGAGGCCTCCTCTTCCATTTGTCCCACCTGGAGAAGGAAAATAAAGGTCATCTCTAAGGATAGGAACCTATTTCCTGTGTTTTCTATGACTCCACACGCTTTCCTTCCTTTTCACCATTTAAGGTAAAGTGAAAGGACTCAAACATGCCATCCTCCATGACCAATAGGTGTTCGCGCATGTCCTCGAGAGTCCACTGTGACGTGATAGTCACATTCTTGACATCTCCTAAATGAGAACCAACACATAAACTTACCCCTATATTATCATCGTCGTTAGAGTCAAGGGGGAGCCGATTGCCACCTGTTTTCTTCCAGTGCCTATATTGGAAAGAAAAATATAACATTTGGCGGGAGATGTTGTACTTGACAACCACATTGTCCTTACATACATGACATTGAAACAAATCACCCTTTTGTTCACCTGACCTGCTTCCCCAATTCACCCCAAGCAATTCCTCAAGGGCATTCTCATGTAGGCACTTGCATGACCAAATGGTTTTTGTTCTGTGCATCTGGATATTCTGAAAACAAGAAGCAAAAATGTGCAGGGGCATAAACCAAGACAACCTTACCCATTTAGAGCCAAATGTAAACTTCATGGCCATGCCCACATCCTTTGCAATCTTTTCCTTGTATGATTGCATTGTTCTTATGTCCACCATGCTGCAATCCATGTCTTCAAGTTGTGGTGTTGCGATGCATTGAAGATGGCCATATCCTGATGCCATCCTTGGAGTAATGTACTTGGCATTATACCAATAGATATTTCTCTCTTTCAAAGCAGAGGATTTCTCTCTAGCATGCATTTGCCTTCCTAAATCCTCATGAATGGCAGTAAACTTACCTAAGAAGCACTGGAATGGTTCCCACTCCTCAAAGTCTGAAGGAAATACATCTATTATGCACAAGTGCTATTTTCAAACTGACTCAGTACACTGGTTCTATTTCAAAATACAATTTCAAGCTGACTCATTACACTTCAAAATCTTACACAAAATGTAGACTTACAATGCGATGGTATTGTCGATTGATTGCTTGATGGAGGAAGGTACATGTCCTTCCCCATGTAGATACATGTTGCACCTTTGCAAGAAATCCTTTCTTCCCAAGCTTGAACTTCATGATGCGGCCCTTCCATTCATGCAAAAGATCACCTCTTTTGCTCTTGGGAAGCTTATGTGGACCCTTGGCAGATTCTCTCATGACTATCCAATCATTCAAGCTATAGGTGCAAGGCACCCATTCACCCAGTGCACTTTTGCTCCTGTGGGACACAGAGTGAGCACAGAGTACATGTATGGTCTCCTCACCATGCTTGTATAGAGGTCACAATAGCAATAGTGGACTAGAAAGTGCAGCTTGGAGGGAGAGAGTAGCTTCGATAGAGGGAGAGAGAGGGAGAAGGTATAGAGGGTGCAATTAAAGGTTGAGAGAAGCTCCAAGAGGTGCTATAGCTAGGAATGGAGGGAGAAAGAGTAGAGGGGGATGAGCAGCTGCTCTAGGAGGTGTTGTAGCTAGGAATGGAGGAAGAAAGTGCAGAGGGGGATGAGTAGCCACTATAGGAGGTACTGTAGCTAGGAATGAAGGAAGAGTAGAGGGGGATAAGCAGCTGCTGCTGTAGGAGGTGCTATAGCTAGGAATGGAGAGAGAATGAGCAGCTGCTACAGGAGGTGCTGGAGAGGGAGAAACACAGTGTACCAGAGCAAGAGGGGGCAGAGAAGATGCCAAATGAGTTCCCACATTTGAAAAATGGAGGGAGAATGGAGCTAGACCAGAGAAGAGGAGGGGGCAGGCCTGTAACAAGCTGAGAGGGGGGAAAAATTCACCCAGAATGGCCCACCGCCTCTTGAATGACTTGTAGGTTTGTTCTGGGAGGTGCATATGGGAGAAGGGTCAAGCATGGGTTGAGGGGGGGGGGATGGTTTGAGTGGTCCCCAGTGTAATAGGAGAAGCCAATAGGGGCTTTTTAAAGGTCTGCCCACCCTCCACCTCAACATGGCATTGCCCCACAAAAAGGAGCACTCCCATTGGTACACATCAACTCACTAATCCCTTGAAATTAGGAAACACTAATTGGGGGCCCTTTGGAGACCCCAATTCTCCCCTAATGCCAAGGGACTGAAGAAATTCTTTGCTTTGCCTTTGCAATAGCAGAAGTTGAAGATTTTTAGTAGGATTTGATTAAGCTGCATCTCGTGAAATTTGTGGAATATATCCATTCACTAGCTGCATTGAATGACGTTAGACTCCATGTAAGATGAAGAAAAAGAAAAATAGAGAAAGAGAGGGGGAGGCAACCCGTTTGCAACTCATGTGAGGAGCAGTAGAGCAAGAGGGAGGGGAGGTTGGTTATTTCTCCATGATGATGGAAGGAGATTAGACATCTTTGCTATATTAAAATATTAGGCTTCATTAAGAGCTCTTTGGTTATTCATGGAGCATTCCACGTGGCTGAAGGAGAGGCCAGATTTTCATTTGATTTCACAATGCTACCTGCCTAACCAGATACGCCATACAACAATTTGTAAGCATTCAATCGAGGTCTCTTTCTTTGAAAGAGAGGGCTTAGAGGAGCTCCCCGCATCTCACTAGACACTAGGGACTCTATTGGGCTAGCAATAGGCTCTGCGAGCCAAATCATGTCCCCTCGTGTCTATTGCTAAGTATCCCATCCCGGTTGCACCATTTGCAACTGGTTCAAACTGCCTCTGTATGTGCATCACTGGTAGGAGAGGATGTTGAGACTTCTGGTGGTAGCAGTTTCTAAAGCCATTGACTGGCTACACCAGTCCAGCATTCCAATGTTGGACTAGAATCATCAATTTTCACTCTGCTGGGTTGGCAGTCCACTGCTAGGGGAAGCGGGAAGCTCAGCATTAAGGCTTTGTGGGGATGTAAAACTGCCATGCTAGTAGGGCTGCTCCAGCCCTACTAGCCTGCATGGGGAGCTCCTCTTAGTACATGGGAAGAAATAGGATGCCAATGGGAAAAGGTGGTTAAGAGGAAATCCCATGCATATTTCTATAATATTCCCATCCCACCACGTGTTAATAAAACAAGATGAATATGATTCATTAGGCCTGCTATGTAGGAGAAATGGTTGTGTATATTATGGAATGATCCAACCAATATGCAGAGTGTGTTCCAGATAGTTGGTTTTCGTTGAATGAATTTGTCCAGATATGATCCAATGTGAGATATTTTTTGTTTCATCTTGTATTTTTGCATTAGTGTAGCAAGTTTTTCCATATTAGAACACTTTACTTTGTAGTTCTCATTAAAGTCTTCTATGATGTATGTGAGAATGTCTTTATTCAAACTTTTTAGTATTTGTTCTAGTGAGTGGATTAGAGCTTGAGTTTTTGTTGTGGGATGCTTATATGCATTTACAATGGAAATTATATTTTTTTAAATTGTTAAATATAGTGAGAAGGCATTGTACTCCATTATTAGAATAATATTGTTTATTTAGTAGATTTAGTTCAGTTTTGTAGTAAGTTGTAATTTCGACACCCATTGTTTCTGTAACATGTTTGAAGTTTGTAATGCTAGGGCCTTCATAACTTTTGGAGTGTGTTTCTTGTAGGCACATTATTTAGGAAGTGAGAATTTTTGTATCGCTTATTATATCGTCTTTATGCTTTTGGTATGTTCTTGTGTTTAGTGATTGTAGAGTTGGTAAGTCACATTGTTTTTTAATGTCTATGTAGTCAAATTTCCATTGTTGTGTTTTTTGCAAGCGTGCAATTTCTAGAGCAACAGTTGTGTCAACTTTGATGTGTTTCATCTCCAAAGGGTGCAAAATAAAAAGGTTAGAGGGATATCTAATGCATGATAGTGCAGTATAAGTTGGTCCGTGTGATTTTATTCTTGTAGGATCAAAGGCCAAGGTATCCATTGAAAGGCCTTGTGAATGACGACGAATGGTCCGAGCAGCTGCTGGTTGAATATAAGGGACTTGTTTTTTGCAAATTGTGTTAAGGAAAATTTTCCCTATTTGAAATTCGCATGTTACTTGAAATATTGGTGTCCATGAAGGATTAATATTGTCAATATACAAGGTTTTGTTCATGTTACGTGTTTTCAAACCTATTGTGGGATTGTTGAAATGTAACCATACTATTGATTCTTTGTTGTCAATTTTAGAATCTATAAAAGTGGCATCCGCTCAATTAACTAAGCCATCTACAATGTCCATATTTCCCGAACAAAGTTCGACTATCATTCCAACTTTTAGGCGTAACTTTGCATGTAGTCCTCCGGTACTTTTGGGATCTGTTGGTATGTTGATTGTTTTGCTACATGTTCTACGTCTAATGTCTTGTGCGGTAAGGAGGTGTGGTTTTGAAGTTAGTAATTGGAATACTACATCATTGTGTTTATCTTTTGCTGTACTCGTATAATATAGGTGTGGTGTGTCTTTTTTTGACTCAGGGTTGCGATTGTATAGGTTGTTTAAATAGTGAAGATCAGAAAGAGTTTGGGTGCCGAATTGTGTATGATTTAGAATTGTGAGGAAGGTGCTATCATTTTGTTGCATTGGTTCTTTTAGCTCATAGTACATGGCATGTTCTTTCCAAATGGAGGGTACCATAGAAAACACTGTGGCTCTATCAGAAAAGATCCATGCATCTTTTGTTCAACTTGCTTGGCATGAGTCTCCACAAAGCAAAATGTCGACACCACCAAATGGCTGCAAGTGGTTGTGTTTTATTTCACGCATTCACATATCTATAGCGATGAATGTATTTTGTGCAAAAGGGAAACCTCATAAAAAACTATGAGTTCCAAATCCGCATATAGTGTTGAGAGATTTTGTAGTGTTTCTGTTAATAGTGGCTTGTATGTAGAAGTCATGAGTGGCAAGTGGAGCGCAGAATGTATAGTTGTTCCCCCTATATTGAATGCAGCTTTGCCTGTGAAGCAAAAGAGAAGGAGGAGCATAAGAGAAGGAGAGGGGAAAAGAAGAGAAAGAAAAGGGAAAAAGAGATTGAAAGAGGGGAAAAGAACCAATATGCATAAGAGAAAAAAGAGAATAAAATGCATAAGAGAATACATTGAGAAAGCATATGCTTATGCTTATGCATAAGCATATGAGCATAGGCATAGGCATAGGCATATGCTCATGAAAAGAAGAGAAAAAGAGAGGGAAAAAGAAGAGAATGAAAGGAGAAGGAGAAGGAGACATATGCTCATGCATAAGCATAAGCATAAGAGAAGGAAGAGGGAAAAAGAGCATAAGCATAAGAAAAAAGGAAAGAAAGCATATGCTTATGCTTATGCATGAGCATATGAGCATAAAAGAAAAATAGAGAAAGCTTAAGCATAGGCAAATACATATGCTTATGAAAAGAGATTGAAAGAGGGGAAAGAGGGGGGGAAAGAGAGAAAAACAGGAAAAGAGGAGAAGGAGAAGGAGAAGGAGATGGAGACATATGCTCATGCATAAGCATAAGCATAAGAGAAGGAGAGGGAAAAAGAACATAAGCATAAGAGAAAAGGAAAGAAAGCATATGCTTATGCTTATGCATAAGCATAAGCATAGGCAAATACATATGCTTATGAAAAGAGATTGAAAGAGGGGAAAGAAGGGGGGGAGAGAGAGAGGAAAAGAGATAGAAAGAGGGGAAAAAGAAGAGGGGAAAAGAGCATAAACATAAGAGAAGGAAGAGGGGAAAAGCTCGATTGAAAGAGGGGAAAAATAAAATAAGGAAAGGAGGGAAAAAGAGATTGAAAGAGGGGAAAAAAGAAGAGGGGAAATCCCTCATATGCTTTCCGCTTCTTACCCGCTCTTGTTTTTTGTTTTTTGTTTTCGTGTTTGTGTCTACGTTAGACATGGGATCATGTCACACGTCTGACGAGTACGAAAACCCTCGTAGGAGAAGACATCATGATCTCTATTCTCCATAGGACTTTGATTCCCCTCAAGCAACACCTCAAGGGCCCACCCCTACGACTACTCCTCTCAGATGTAGCACTGTGACTACCCCTCGGGGAACTCCTTTGCTAGCAACCCATGGCTTTGTCGGGAGTCCCGATGAGTTTGCAGCACAGATGACTAATGAGGAGGCAGCAAAATTCTTCTCTTTGCTATCCCAGAGGACCTCAGCAATTCCCTTGCCTACACTGATGGCTGGACCTACTGCCCAGTCATCGCCTCTAGCCCCTTCGACTAAGGGGTCATCACTTGGGCATGCCCATCATAAGGGAAGGAAGAGTAGGAGGGGTCGCTTATGTTGTGCTAACTCGGGAGATGTAGACGAGTCAGCACACTCACATCCCTATAGGTCTCTACTTAGTCCCAAGACCCAGTACAGGTCCCTTGCCCTCTCCTACTCCCACTACTACTCCTCGCTCTGGAAGCGCTCACACAAACACCACTCGCTCTGACTCTACCACTACCATGAGTCCTTACCCGGTCGAGGACCTATCCTATCAAATCACGGCTACTGAAGAGATAATAGAAGATAAAAAGGACGTAGTAGTGATGCCCACCATGAGGCGGTTGATGAGCCAGCACTTCAAGAGTGGCAAAGCTACTCACTGGCAGTATCAAGATGACCAAAAGAAGTAGGTGGTCATCGATGAATTGAAAGCAAAATACCCTAACCCCCCAAATTGGGAGTTCAATGAGAATTACATGCGAGAGCGCATGGGTTTGGTTTTGAAGCATCGTAGGTCAACCTTGCATACTTCCATCGCAAAGGGGAGGACTAAACCCAGCTGGGCAGACAAAGTTGATTGGAAGTTTTTCTAGAAGCAGAACAGGGACCATCCCAAAATGTTTGAGGGTCAGAGGAGGGCTGCGAGGAGACGGCTAGACGTCGTAGGTACTTCAGAGTTTGGTGCAGGCAGACAGTTGGTGTGTGAGGCAGCCATGGTAAGTCTACTTCTTCTCATTTAATGTATTGTTCTATTTGTTTTACTACATATTGCATGCACTTTATCTAACTCTTGTAAATTGGGCCCATAGCAAGCTGCGACGGGTCGCCTTCCTACAGACATAGAGACGAGACACAGGTTTCACATAGGAACAAAGCCATGGTTTATTGAGCAGAAGGCAATGGGAGCGACAGTCGATTGGGCTGAGGTGGCTGCTCGCACGGTATAAGTCTACTTCTACTTGTAATCTCACTTTTTAAACTGTTTTATTCTTTAAGTTCCAATCAAGTTTCCAATTAGTATGGTTTCACTCGTAGAATCAAAGCTCGAGCGTCCCATTAGTGGAGGCTTACACGGCTTCGACGAGGGCCAGGGAGTAGGCGCAGCTCACGAGGGCCAAGGATCAGGTGTAGCTCATGAATTAGGTGTAGCGCACGAGGGCCAAGGATCGAGGCCAGCAAGATGAGGAGGATAACGATGACGATGATTTGGATGAGTAGTAGTAGTACTTTTCATATACTTCGCCATGTATATGCTTTTGTATTTCGGTTCATTTGAGTGATTTTGTATCACCCTTTTTGAAAGGGTAATTTTGTAACAAACAATGTTGTATATCTTTGACATGTATATGTAATAAAAAACATCTTTTTGTAATTACTAAATAAAAAACATTAGTGGGGTAAAATAGGGCTTGCTGTGGCCCTGTTTAGCCCCACTAATGTTTTTTTTTAGCTTCTGTTAATCGTCGCTATATAGCGACATTTACCAGTGTCACCATATAGCGATGTTTACTAGTGTCGCTATATAGCGACGTTTATTAGCATCGCTATATAGCAACCGTTCTTTTTTTATGCTTATAGCGACGTAAATAACGACCTTTGCACCCATTTTTTAAAAAAAAAAGTATAAAAAACGTCGGTATTTTCGTAAGAAAAGGGCCTATGCCTTGTACTGATGCGAGTACTAGGATCCTTGGTAGAGTAACATTTGTTATGTTCTTGTGATTGTAATGCCTTACTAATGCTTGAATCAAAACTAGTAGAGTAAATGTTTTTCCATTACCAGCATTACTAGTTTAAAAAAGGCACAATGGTGTTGTTGGACTTAAATGTTTCTTTAGTAAGATGTCGTGTACTATTGCTCGTTGATTTCTATTCAATCTCCTCATCGTCGTGTAATGATAATCCTCATTTGGTTGTGCTTTGTATGTGAATAGCACATTGTCAATGAATTGTTTTTTGTTTTCATTTGTATTCATCTCAACTTTTAAGTCGTACTCATGATTTGTTTTAGCGTGTTTGTACTTCTTTGATGTCATCGAACTTGTTGTAGTAGAATTAGAAGGTATTGTGGTGGTTGGTATAAGTTTGTTATATTTTCTTCGGTTGTTTTCAATACTTTCTTTGTTAGAGTTATATAAGTCGTGCCATGTGAGAAATTCCATGGTTAGTGTATGTTCTTCATTTGAAAATGACAAGTATAATAAACATAACTCTCTATAATGTCTCTTTGGATCTTTGTTTATGTTGTAGTTGTTGTAACATATTATTTTTTCATGTGTTCTCTTTTTGTTAGCTTTTGCATCCCCTCCATAATCACTAACAAATGATGCTAGGCAAACATCATTCATGGTTTTCTTTCATTGCAAATACTTTGTAACTATGTCTGCAAAGAAGATATCATTGCTTTTAGGATCCAACTTCTCTAAATCTTGCCTTCTTTTCAATAACAAGGTTCGCTCGTCAATGGGACTGGTGTTAATGTAGGATAATTCACGTGTGGTGGAAGTAAGAGGAAGGGACAAGCATAAGTAAGTAGCTCATTGAGCAATTATGTGTTGTGTGTTTAGAATGGCATTGCCAACCTTGCATACACGCTCATTGGCTGGTAGTTGTGCTTGCATGCATTCAAAAAATGCTTTACGAACTTTTTCAAATGTGTCTTTATCTCCTTTTGTCATATATGATGTCCAATATGATGCTGCTTCACGCCTTAAAAATATAGATGGTTGGCTAATGTTTGATTGTAGAATTAGAATGTACTCTTCTTCTGTAATATTTATTTGTTTGAGGTAATCATCAAAAGTTTGTTCTTGTGTTATTGGGTTCTCTATAATTTTTTTTATAGTTTTCATTATGTCTTTTGAAATTTTGTTATTTATTTCTTCTTTTTGTAGAGGAATCAACAACTTGGTTGTACACATGGGTGCACGGGGAAAATCAAAGCGACATTTTTTCCCTCTTCTTTGACAAGTTCTGCAGTGTTTATGTTTCTGGATATCTGGATTAGGCAAGTCTAGCTTTGATAAGTCACAAGATATGTATTTGTCAATAAACTCTTCTATGCTTGTGGTTGTTGAAGTACCATATGAGGTGCATCTTTGATCCAAATTAACCCATGGTCATGTTGGCTGCCACGATTTTAAATTCAAGTCCATGAGCTTTCCTATGATTGTTGGCTCTTGTTTCAACAAGCGTTTCATTGCTTGGAATCTATGGACAGAATATTGAGCTAAAGTTATTGGATCGCTTCTAATCAAGTTTCGTATTTGTGTAGAAGGAGTACCTTCTATTGAATCTATTGGCTCTTCTCGAAGACTTTGCAAGCATTGCAACAAAGGTTCCAATAGTCTTTTTGCTGATGAGAATGCAATAAAAAAAGTTGGAGGACCTAGTTGTCTAACCATGCCAAAAAGGTTTTTTTGTAACTTCATCTTCTAGTCAGATGATGTTCGCATGCATGTGAAGTCACGATATCCTCTATTGGAATGGAGAACGCGTTCAACATATGTGTTGTCCATTGTGTCTTTTGCCCTTAATGTTCAACCATGCAATTGTGCTTTTTGCATACGCACCCAAGTTGATGATAGTACTTGCACAACAAGACAAAGCACCTACAAACGTGCACACAGACACGTTTACTCAACAAAAAAAAGCTTACGGGTGCATGTATTTGCACGTCTATTAGCGCATCTACAGACCTGCATCTAAAGGCGCATCTACATAGCAGACAGACACGCTTATAGATGTGCATATAGATGCGTAAATTGATGCTCTGCTAAAATTTAAAAAACAGACAGACGCATCCATAAACGCATTTATAGACGCATTTGTAAACGTGCAAATAGACGCCCCTCGAACAGACAGATGCCTATATAGATGCATTTATAGATGCCCTGATAGACGCGCTACATAATATTTTTTAAATTGTGTGCTTGAATAGAATGCTGTGTATGTTGTGTATGCTATGTAGTTACAGGAATCCCAATTCCACATTGTGTAATTCAATTCTTACAGCCAACAGCATTTTAATTAGTACTCTTGCAAGCACGCCTATAGCCGACAATTACAATTCCAAATAAAACATTACAACTCTTAAATGTTTAGTTCACAAGGCATTAATTGATAGAACGTTGCACAAGAAAATTGAAAGCCAAAAAAATAAAAAGAGTGTATATTAATTCATAGCTCAAAAAGTGCTTGTATGTACATATAGTACAAAGCTAAGCCACGTCCTGTGGCTTCAAGTATCAAAAATAAGAGTAGTGTATATACAAGAGGCACGAAGCCAAGCCAGTGGCTTTAAGTACAAAGAAGAGTAGGTAGCACTACTTCTAGGACTAATCTAAGTTCTCCACGTCCTCGCTCCGTTCTACGCTCCCTTCTGCGCTCCCTTCTCCGCCTCCTTCTTCCTCGTCTTCTTCCTCATCTTCTTGTGCAAGATCCTGTAAACAAGGGACAACATATATCAATGTATGAAAAATCAAATCTTTACTTATAATATTGACATTATTTAATTACTTTCAAATACATCGGGGGCGCTCTAGTAGCTCGTATATACTGCTCCTCAGTAATCAACCCATCATTATAGAAGTGCCTCCATATATCTCCTCTGCGATGGTAGCGATGGTAGGCTGTCTCGATAGGAGTAGGGTACCTGCCCACGATATCAAGCTACAAGATGACACAATTTGCGGAGCGGTTAGTACAAAGAAACAACCTCCTAATAAACTACATAAACAATATAATTTGAGATCGATACTTACAAATTGGGCCTCCCATGATTCAACACCCCCTGCTCCAAAATGAACACTTCCATATTGCTCCATTTGGATCCTTCATGCCTCCACGTGTTGCAGACTGGGTTCCTCCTTCGCTGACTTCATTGCTTTCTTCCACTCATGCTTGTGAGCGGTGTGGGGTAGGCCCCTTGGTGGTTGACCTCCCTCGATCCTGGCAAGCTCAACTAGTGCCTGCCTCTTAAGCAAAGATCTTTTATTCCTAAGTATCGTAACAATATTTGACTTGGCCCATTTATTTGTGAACTGAAGATTGGGGGGGTTAGGATACCTAGAGCGAACAGCAGCGAGAGTCTCATCAGCCAACCTCTTTGAATGGTCTTTGTAGTGAATAAAGCAATCTCTATAATTGTTAGCATTTACAGAGCGCATGAAGGCCATGATGTCCTTCCCCCGTGCATCCATCAAGATGCCTCATGTCTGAGTGATGTCATAGTAGATTGTACCATCACCCGGAGGCACATCTAAATCATCTGAATCATCCTCGTCCCCACCACTATCCCTCCCAAAGCACTATGCCATGCATCCCCCACCACTCTCCCTGCTACTACGCCTGCTACTATGTCATGTCGAGCTAGTACGCTAGCCACTCGTAGTTGGAGAAGCGACTCTCGACTGTATGGGACTACATGGACCACTCGTAGCTGGAGAATCGAGTCTCGACTACACGGGAGTACACCAATGGCTCTACGAGGCAGAAGGGTCTCCTGATGACATGGGGGAAGGGGCACTTGATGGCATGGGGGAAGGGGCTCGGCTCTGTAGCCGACTGGGTTGTGTTGACTCCACTGGGGTAATCTCAGCTGGTGTGGGGTTGGGGTGGTTTGGATTCTATAGTGCCGACTCCTAGCTCGAGGGGGTCACTATGTATAAACCCTCTATATCACGTGCGTTCAAGGCCTATATTTAAAGTCCCTTATCTGTAAAAAAATTCATTAATAAAATGTACCCCTTTTCTATACAAATCTATAAAATTTTCCCAAACTTATTTTAAATAGTCCCTTATGTATATTTATTTCTGTAAATTTTAGAAATAAAAAAAATCCTTCTGTTGAACTCACGTGATAGGGTTACATATGATGAGTGACCCCCCCGAGACTCCTAGGGGGTTTTTAGAGTACCCGTCATGTAGCCGTATAACTCCCCAGGACTAGGAGGGTGCCCCAAAAGGTTATATAACTCCCAAAAGATGGTCTCTTGAAGATCAGGTGAGCCTGAAGAGCTTCCTGGCCACATGATGAACTGGAAAAAAGAAAAAAAGAAGATTATTGATGAACTGAGAAGAGAAAAAGAAGAGAAAAAGAGAGAAAAAGAGAGAAGGAAAGAGAGTAGAAAAGAGAGGAAAAGTAGGGATAAAAGAGAGGAGAAAGGAGAGGAAAAGAGAGGAGAAAAAGAGAGAAAAAGTGGGGATAAAAGAGAGGAGAAAGGAGAGAAAAAGAGAGGAGAAAAAGAGAGAAAAATTGGGGATAAAAGAGAGGAGAAAGGAGAGGAAAAGAGAGGAAAAGAGAGAATAAAAAAAGACAGAAAAAGAGAGAAGATAAGAGAGAAAAATTACCATGAAAAGAGAAGGATAGAGAGGATGAAAGAGAGAAGGAAAGAGAGAAAGAAAGAGAGGAAAATAGAGGAAAGGAAGGGAAGGGAAGGGAAGGCAAGGCTAGGGAAAAATAACAGAGCACGTCTATCTTCATGTATAATAGTGCATCTATAGACGCGGCTATTTGTTTCCAAAAACAGACTAGACGCATCTATAGACGTGCTCTTAGATGCACTCTCAGATGCGTCTATAGATGTGCTCCGACAGACGGACTATTCTAAAAACTCGAAAAGGACATGCGCCCGACACAAAAGCACAACACTAGTACCAAAAACATTCGTTTCTTGGATACGACAAAGGATGAATCCAAAGAGATCAACTTTCAAAGAAGATCAACTGTAAAGAGACTTACCTTGGATAGAGGTATGGAAGCTTCTTGTCCTTCTTCAAAGCTACTTCTCTTTCTTCTCTTCCTTGTTCACCCTTTGCTTCTCTTTCTTCTCTTCCTTGTTCACCCTCTTCTCTTGTGTTCTTGGAGATGATTGTGTAAGCCTAGAGATAAGTGTGGGGGCTTGGAGACAAGTGTGGATGCTCGGTACTGTGTCTTTTAATAGCAAAGCAAGCCGCGCGATGCTAAAAATATGTGAAGAAAAGCAAGCATACTAAAAATAGGTTTGAAATTTGCATCTATAAGTGTGTCTATATATGCATCTAAATGCATGTCTAATTGCACATCTACAACATGGTTTAGACGTGCTTATAGACGCGCACCACAAAAATGACGTGGTTTTAGACGTGGTATTAGACACGCCACAGAGTTTTAAGATTAAATATTTGATACAAGAGCAAATTTTTTGGGTTGTTTATTTGTAGGATGTCTTCATCTTCAACAACTAGCTCTAGTGAGGATGAATCCCTCTGTATCCACCATTGCGAAATGTAGTTGGACCAAAAAATCAAATGTATGTGTGATCGATGTCGAGGAAACATGTATCGTGCATGTAGGATTACACTCAATCACATCTCAAAGTATGGAGAATGGGATGCGACCATAAACATGGTAAGTGTTAAAGATTTAAGGTTGATTGAGATACCTATGGATGTTCATATGTTTGAGTAAACCATTTTAATTTGATAGAGGATGCAGTGCCACACCCACATATGTTGCCCTATGCTCGTCATGAGGAGGCAAAGCATCGGCGATATGAGGTGGGATCTTCAAGAGGGACCGTTACGAATGCATGGAGTGATGGTGATAGTAGCCCTCCACCATTACCTCATGAAGCCGTGGAGGAGGAGGTATTTGATGATATGGTGCGGGATTTATATGTCCATCAATCCGAAGGGAGGGATGATAGCATGAAGGAGGACGATCTTTTTACCGCAGCATCAACTCCACTGTTTGAGGGGTGCACATTCTCTGTTCTATGTGCCTCCCTTGAGTTACTAAACTTGCAAACCATCTATGGATGTAGCAATGCAAGTTTGAATGCATTACTCAAGTAAGCCTTAAAGTCTATTTTGCAAACATGGTGAATTATGCTAGTGGGTCACTTACTCAAATGCTTTTCCTCATTTATGGTCTTCACGTGCAGGCTATTGTGTAAAATGCTTCCAAGGGAGAATAAATTACCGACCTCAAGAGATATGGCAAGGCAACATGTTACCTCTCTTGGAGGATTAGATTACAAGTGCATCCATGCATGCATCAATGATTGCGTTTTGTTTCGTGGACTACATAAGGATGCAAGAGAGTGTCCTACTTGTGGAGAGGCAAGATATAGAGCAAATCTAAAAACTTTGGACATGCCTCATAATCCCTCGCATCCAACATATGTTCAAGTGCAAATCCATTGTAGAGCTCATGTCATGGCATTCCTCCCATCGATCAACCGATGGCACGTGGAGAACTCCCGCAGACACTCCTACGTGGAAGCATATTGAAGACACATGGCCCAGCTTCAAGGAAGAACCTAGGAGCTTGAGACTTGGATTGGGTATGGACGGTGTGAACCCATTTGGTCTCAAAAGCACCTCTTACAATGTATGGCCAGTGATATTGGGGAATTATAATCTTCCACCCTCTATGGCGATTAAGAAAGGACATGTTATGTTATCCCTTCTAATTCCAAGGAAACATAAAGTCAAAAATCCTAATGTTTATTTGGAGCCTTTGATTGACGAGCTAGAGATACTTTGGAGAGGTATGTGAGCTCAAAGGAAATAGATCCCACCACACTTGAGAATGCTCGAGTTATGTCAGTGGAGGTGGTTTGTTTAGTGGAGGAGATATTTCCATGTTCTATTCTCACATGCCAACTACATCTCATAGTGCATTTGGTGGATGAGATTGCTATATGTGGTGCTATACATGCACGATGGTTACAAGTTCTTCCTCGAGTGCTTCATGAAGACCTTGAAGGGTTTCATGAGACAAAATTCAAGACTTGTAGGTAGCATGGCCGAGGGTTGGTTGGTACAAGAGTCACTTGTCTATATATCTGAGTTTCTTATTGATGTGGATAGCTCTCTCCCACGACTATGGAGAGATGATGAAGACCTAAGGATGACCTCTATTGTGCCTCAAGGGAAAGGACACAACAAAGTAATAGACACGGAGTTGCTTAATAATATCAACCTCTATTGTGTGCTTAATAGTGATGTGATGAAAAGATGGGTGACAAGATACGAGGATGCAAAGGCAAGAAGATAAGAAGAAAGGGCCCTCTTTAGTACACACCACGGATCTTGTGTGCCATACCCTCAGTATCTAAGAGCACTTCCAAAGGATATTCATGTGGATTGGCTACTTGACGAAATGGAGAAAGCAGAGAAAGACGAGGGGATGCATATGACAATGGAAGAATAGGAGTATGCTAGGGGATGCATGAGCAAGGTCGGTATATAGAATGTTATGCATAAGTTAGGAGCTTTCAAAAATTTAGATTGCTTATTTAATTGATTTTGTCTTGGTGTAGTGCACTATGTTCAACGCTATATGGTGTGAGGGCAAGCATTTTCAAACACAACAGATTGATGATAAGAGAAACACACAAGATTGTGGCGTCATTGCTAGCTTTGAGGGAGCCAATGGAGCCATGGATGATTATTGTGGCATAATCCAAGATATTATTAAGCTTGAATTTTGACGCTTCTTTGTGTATGTTTTGGATGTAAAATGGTTTAAGGACGTGGTGAAAAAAGGCCCTAATGCAACAATCAAACGCCATGCAAGTGGCTTTGTAACTATTGACTCCACAAAGTTTTGGCAAAGCAAGAAGGACACACTAGTACTACCGCAACAATGTGAATAGGTACTATACACACATAACATAAAAATACTCACATTTAAATATTTGATACCTTCGATGCAAGGAAAATAACATGATTGTATTTGTGGTTGAATTAGGTTGTCTATCAACCAATGGTGGATAATAATAGATGGTGGCATGTCATACCTATTATGCCACATTCCAAAGTGATGTATATTACATTTACTAATATGGAGCGTATGGAGGATGATCATGGCCATGGAGGTGATGATGACCGTGATACGAGAGAGGAGGATGATCATGAGATAGGAGAGGACGAGCCTACCATTGGTGATGCTGATTTTGATGAGCACATGAGTAGCACAAGTAACTTAGTGGGTTGAATGTATTTGTAGATCTAAACACTTGTTTGGATTTTGAAGTAGATAGTTTGGCAAGGGTTGATCTCATTGAGGATGAGATTGAACCATAGCCCCATCATTGATATTGGCAAAACTATTTTACATATTGTCTCATTCTCCTCACCTCACTTAATTTTTGTATATGTGGTTTTGCAAAAAAGCATTGATGTTTTTGTTAAAATTATGTGCTTTGGTAATCATGGGCAATGTTTGGAAAGCAATGATGTACATTTACCAGCCTACACCAAAATCTCACTTTCTAGATTCTCTGTTTTGCATCTAAATATGCGTCTAATTCTCAGTGTAGACGCACTAATTGAAGGGGTTTTGCTACTAGAGGCAGCCGTAGATGCATTCACGAGCAACTTCGGTGATTTTACTCCCCGCCTGAGGATGAAGGAGTTGATTCCCAAAGTGGATTATACAGAGGGCCTAAGCAATTTTCCCCTTCTCGTGGCTCAGGTAAGCATTTCACCCAGCCAACTGCGATGTATTAAAACACCACGTAATGCTTTCCTATATATACCGTGCAATGTTTTTCATTATATCATTTCTTAGTTGGTTGCTTGCAGCCATGTTAAAAAGCACGATTTCGTGTTTAAACAATTTTAAATAGAAAAAAATATGTGTCCTTAAAAAACCTTGATTTGGGAAAAGTGGGAATTGCAATTTTTTCAAAATTACTAATATAGTGTTCATTTAAGTAAATAAAATTTAGAATCTTTTGTGTGTAGACTTGCGGGAGAAGTTTGCACCTTTAACTTCTTCTTTAGCGATTATATCCTTTTGGACTTGATATGGAGAGGGATCTTTCTATCATTTTTTTGTATATTTTTTTTAGGGGAGAGATTGTACATAGAATTAATATTTATATATAAAAAGACTTTAGGTTTTAGATATTTCTAGAGAGGGGATACTTTTGTATATACATAGAGAGGGGGTGTTATTTGGAACTCTGAGAGCTTTATTTTTTGTGTGCATGTTTTTGGGGGAAGGTTGCACATAATATGTATTGTAAAATTTTAGGAGAAAAGGTTGCACATAATATGTATTGTACAATTTTAGGAGAAAAGGTTGCACATAATATGTATTGTACAATTTTAGGAGAAAGGGTCACACGTGACACAACCTCTGTAAAAAGAACGAGTAACCTGACCCGTCTACGACGGGCTAGAGACCCACTCCACAGGGTCTCAAGGTGAGATCTTAAAAGGGAAGTAGCAAGCTAAGGGTGTCCACTTTTTGTTCACTCCCCAATCCTTAGGAGGTGGAAAAACAAGCTTTTTGGCACACAAAAATGCAAATCTCACCTACTTCTCTATGGATCTCATAGTTGAAGTCTTTTGACACAACATCACACATGCTATTGTGCACACAATGGTATGGTCTGATAAAAAATTTGATGCACGCACAAAAAATTTTTGTGTCACACAGCATGGTTCCAGGGCGGCCATACCTTTGTCACGAACAAAGAGTGTCATATTAAATTCTGAATTTATCACTCATTTTAGATTAAATGTTATTGAAACTTTGTAGGTGGTCTCTTTACATTATGTAGAGCTTAACTTGATTTATTGGTAATTATTTGAATGATTTATCTAATTACAAATAATTTTTTACAATAAATAAAGTCATAAAATACATGCATTTGAGTAGCACACCACATTTTTTCAGTATTTTGAATAATTAAGCAAATCCAATTCGGTGGGAGGTTAGTAGGCACATAAGGGTGTGTGGTTCAATCATCAAATCCCAAATCCAATGGCTGGATTTAGGGAGATTGAAGTTTAATTTTTACTTTTACTCCTTAGAGGATCAACAAAGAATATTAAAAATAAGCCTAGTAATTCTTAAACATGACCAAACTTTTTAAAAATAACAATATTTTTAGTCCTCTGCGTGATGAATAAGGGGAAAAAATTTTGGTTAAATTTGAGTAAGGGAAGGGTACATTATGGCCTCCATAAGTGAAATCTCCCTTTTGTGGGGGAAAAAGGACCATCCAAGCCTAATACCAAGACAAGGTAGGCTTGGTATTAGGCTTGGTGAGGTAGGTTAGAAGCATCACCGACCCTAGTGGCAAGCCTTTGGAGTGTGCATGTTGCCCATGTGGAAGGATGAGTCATCTATTTTTGCCTTGCCACCATGCCACATTGTTAGACCGTATGGTGCCATGTCATCAAGGAGATGTGACATCACTCATTGCCATGTCACCTTACATTGCCACACGTGCTGCCACATTAGCCACATGTGCCACCTTATCATTCCACATCATAGGAACTCTTGGAGCCATGTCATCACACCTTGCCACCTTGGCGTACCTCATCAACATTGCCACATCACCAATTCCTCCACCTCAATTTGTCATGTCAATCTACCACCTCATGAATGCCAACTCATCATGCCACATCACATTCCCACGTCATGGAAGAGCCTCATATATTCCACACCATATTGCCACATCATCACCATGCCTGGTGCCACATTAGCCACATGTATACACATCATGATGATGGCGAGCCACATCATCAACATGCATGGTAAGTTATACATGCATGTGATTTGAGTGCGTGAAACATAGAATACCAAGATCGAGGTATTTGGAGGTGATTTGAGTGCGTGAAGCATAGAATACCACAATCGAGGTTTATGACCACGATCAAGGTATTTGGAAGTGGCAAAATAATCAAATTGTCATGGTTTATGACCACGATCGAGGTATTTGGAGATATTTGGAGCTGGCAAAATAATCAAATTATCATGGTTTATCACATAGGTTATTCTCAAATTGCATTAATGAAAATATTAATCAAGATAGGCACATATGTTATGTGAATATTAAACTGAAATAAAATCAAATGATAAAAATATTTAAAATTAACATTGGATTCCATGTATATATAATATGATTAAAATCAACTTATTTGAGTAGACTACAAAAATTAGTTTCAAACGGAATTTTAGTAGCCAATTATTTTCAATCTTAGCACCTTCTCCACCAATAATAATCTAGTGGATGAGTTCAGGCTCTCTATAAGATACCACGTTTTGGTTCATTTCACCCATTCTCACTACTACACACGCATCCTATTGCGACGTTTACGTACCGACGATTAGCGCCCGCTTAGCGTTAATCGTCGGTATAAAAATCGGGTGTCGTAAATCGTCGCAATATAGCGACTTTTAATAAGCGTCGCTATATAGCGACGTTAGTAATGGTCGCTATATAGCGACTTTGAAAGGTCGCTATATAGCGACTTTAGTAAAAGTCGCTATATAGCGACTTTTAAAAGTCGCTATATAGCGACACTGAGACTATATTATAGCGACGTTTTACAGAGAGGTTTTTTTTTTTTTTTAAGCCTTAAAATTTATTTTCTTCCAATGACAAAATTTTTTAAATTTTCATACATGTTTGAGCTCATAGAGAAATAAAAAATGAGAGCATGTACATCAAGCCTTTGAAGCTCATATATTCATGTCCAAGTTGGAGATGAGAAAAATCAAATTAAATAAGAGCATTTACATCAACTGTTTCATCTTGAGCCAAGTCTAAGGCGCCAAGCAAGTCTATCTCCAACTCTATACCGAGTTGATCTCCTATATCATCATCGTACTCTAGCATCGTACGTTCACCTAAAAGTATTTGATCATCTTCTTCAATTAAGCTTAAGTGTGGTGATCGATCTTGACGATTGTTGTCTTCCTCGTCAATATCGTGATCTCCATCCTCCTCCCGTGCGATGTCATTATGCGCATCTTCCTCTTGCCTCATATGGTGATCTACATCTTCTTCGCTAGATTCATCAATTGGATCCGGATTTGGTAGTGGCATCTCCATATCCACATCTCGATCTTCAAAAATCTGCTTACTTCGTGGTGCAACTTGGATCACGTACCACCATCTTGGATCAGAACGATCCGGATGAAAAACCACCTATATTGAAGATGAAAAATCACGTGCCAAATGTCGTCAATTATATATATATCAATGGACTTAAAAAACGAAAGCTTCGACTAATTAAATCATTAGTATGCACCTGCTCACAGTGCTCGGGAAGAACAAAAGTATCACTTTCATCGGTCCAATGTTTGGTGGAGTCTATTGCAAAGAGACCGCTACCATCTTTTCTCACAGTTGCATGGGGACCGTTGTAAGTAGTTCTAAACCATTTTACATCAAGAATGAAAATAGTAAATCGTCTGAAATCAATTTCATAGATGTCGCGTATGGTTCCACAATAATCCAACTGTGAGGAGAGAAGATTGGTATCCGAAGCACTTGCTCGGCTATCTTGTGTGAAGTTAGCCATGACTCCACAATCATACGTGACTCTCTTTGAATCGATGCGTTCTATGCGAAAATGTCGTCCATATGACCATAATGCACTGTACTTTTTGTACTGTAAAAGAGCATCATTAAAACAATGAAGATGCACCTATTTTATAGCATATATTGCCTCAAATAATTACTTAATTACATCAAGAGATAAGAAACTTACATGCACCATACATCCAGATGATAACTCCCGCTCGCGCTCGTTTATTGTCTCTCCATCACGTTCGGCTTTACGTATAGCTAGTTGTAGCCAATCAAGTGACATGTGAGTAGGGAGAAGAGCCAGATCTCGTGGATATGGTTGTGATCGCCTGTACATTACTCTGAATCTCGTCCTTGCATTTATTCTTTCTGCTTTGGCCACTTCATATCTCTCAATCCACTTCTGCATCTCAGGGCTATTGAGGATACAAAACTTATTGAATTTCTCCATTTGCTCTTCGCTCATCTTTCTTTCAATCCCTTTTCCTTGGGGGACCTCGCCAGTGATGCGATCATCATCCTTGTTGTGCCAAGCTTGCGGCATATCAGGATCCGTGGATGTAAGAAACTCTGTGATATATACTAATGACTCTTGCACAAGCCATCCCTCTGCCATGCTTGCTTCTGGTCTTGCTCTTTGTCTTACAAACCCCTTTAAAGTTTTCATAAACCGCTCGAGAAAAAACATCCATCGATTATGAACGGTACCTGCTATAGCCACCTCATCAACTATGTGCACAAGCAAGTGGACTTGAGTTGTCATAATGCTTGAGGGAAAGTGCTTCTCAAGCAAGCATACGGCTTCGATGGATTCCACCCTAGCCTTCTCGATGCTCGATATAGAGATCTCTTTTTGAGATATCCACCTATTTCACATGTCCATGCATATGTAAGATATTTGAGATATCCACCTATTTCACATGTCCATGAAGAAAATAGATAATGCGAATTGATAGTAAGCATACCTCACAATACCACAGATCTTGAATATAGCATTTCTAACATCTTCTTGTAAGCACCCTTTTATTGTAATTGGAAGGATGAACTATCAAAGCAACAATGAAATCATGTCAACAATATAACATAATAATAATTACGCTAATGCATCACTATTATCGGTACACTAATTCTACTTAGAATACCTGTAAGACCTTGTGCCAATCATGGGACTTGAGGCCACTAAGCTTATTGTCCTTTGAAAATGCTCCTTTCAAGCAACGCATGTACCCTGTCGGTGTTTGAAAAGAGGCAATGTCTGCCTTGATCGCTGCCTCCTCCCTCGTAGAGAGGATCCACGTTGCTTTCGGGAGGACAACTTTTCCTGAAGCATGCACTTGGGGCCACAAACGAGACATCCTATTCATAGCACGCAAGTCTTCTCGCACTCCTCTCGAGTCCTTGGAACCAACCAAGTGTGCCCAAATGGTAGCCCCCACATTCTTAAAGATATGCATTGGATCCAAGAGATGATTGATTTGTAACTGACCCCAATAAGGAAGCTCGTGAAAGATCGATAGCCTCTTCATACCAGGAGGAGGTTCCTCTCCATTCTCCCTCCAAGCTTGAATCCAATCACTTGCTTTTAAATATGATGGTGGTGGATCAAGCTGACCTCCACGTGCGAGATGGTCGAGCGGAAGGTATCGAGCATGACCTTCATAAACATTTTTCCTCATGTGTTTGGAGTAGCGTGCAAGCGATTTCAGAGCGGGTCCACAAACAGGACAAGCATGGTACCCACTTGTAGCAAGCCCTGCACGCGTGCATGAATATGTTAGTACAAGACATGCGTGCAAAAGAGAGTAAAAAAAGCATAATCCCTCATTGTACATGTAAAGACATAACCACGTACCTGCGCACTCTCCATATCCTGGGTAGTCATGCATGGTCCACATCAAGATACCCCTGACGGAAATATCATTGGTATGCCTAGGAGCTCTGGAAATATCAAAGACCTGCACTCCTCTCCATAATATCTGTAACTCCTCTATCAAAGGTGCCATGTACACGTCCATGTTTCTTGCCTTGTACTTTCCTGGCACAAGTAGTGCAAGCATGAGGTGTCCCTTTTTTATTGTTAGCCATGGTGGGATATTGTAATTCACCACGACTATGGGCCATGTCGACCAAGATGTCGAGCGTAACCCGAAAGGATTCACGCCGTCCATGGCTAGCCCAAGATGTAAGTTGCGTGGCTCTCTCGCAAAGTCCGGCCACTGATTATCTATGTGCTTCCAAGCCGCACAATCTGCGGGAATCCTCAATGTGTGATCAGTGGACCGATGAGATGCATGCCATGTCATCAACTCCGCTATGGATTTGCATCGAAACATGTGTTGTATTCTTGCAATGATGGGAAAGTGTCTTAAGACCTTTACCGGTATCCTCTCACCCTGCAAGTCATCTCTATATCGTTGTTCCCCACACTTTGGACAACTAGCCAAATCTCCATGCTCACGACGAAAGAGAATACAATCATTACGGCAAGCATGGATGGTATCATAATCCATACCCACCATTGTTAGCATCTTTTTCGCTTCATCTCTTGATGCGGGCATGGTATTTGGTGCAGGCAACATCTTTTGGAGCAACCTATGACAAAGACACTATCCAAATGATGATTCTCAAAACAAACAATATCCAAATAATGAGTCAATCAAATTAATGCAAGGGCTAACCTCATTAAGGCCGAGACACTTGTATCCGACCACCCATACTGTACTTGTAGATTCAAGATTGAGAGACAAGCACGTAGTTTAGACATCCTGGCACCCTCGTACAATTGTGTTGATTGCAACTCTCGCATTTTCACCTCAGACTCTGACATCACGTGTACGTGGGATGTAGTGCCCCTAAAAATGGAATCCATCATGTCGACCATACCCTCGTCGTCATCTGGGAGACTATAGTCTTGTTGAAAGTGAGAAGGTATATGTGTACCCTCGTCACCCTCGTCATCTTGTCATAAGCTCATTCGTGTAAATAGAAGATCTTCTAATTCCGGGTATACAATAAGATTGCGAACTTAAATAGCTTTGACTTACCGATGATCCATCAACATGTGCAACACCAACGGGGGGTACTGGTTCCAGCTCCTCCCCATACATCCGCAAGTGGTGCATGATAATATGACGTTGATGTCGTACTTCTCGCTTGCAATGAGTGCAATGACAATATAACCTCTCCGTAAGCCACTTCGTGCTCCCGGGCGTTGGCGCATCATCGGATGAGCTTCCACTCGTCCCTTCCATCTACACTTATAAAACCAAAACATAAGCATGAAGAGGAGATGTACACAATTATGAGCATAGCATGTTTAATTTGAGCTTCTCTTGAGGCTATATAAAAAGAATGACATCGCTATATAGTAAGGATTGAAACAAAAAATCTTATATAGTAAGGCTATGTAGTAAGAGGAGATATTGACAATTATAGGCATAGCATGTTTGAGTCACAAGAGGCCTCATTAAAAAACAAACAGTAAGCGTCGCTATATAGCGACGCTCTGTTCCGTCGCTATATAGCGACGAATAAGCGTCGCTATATAGCGACGCTGTGGGTTAAAACCCGAAACGGCGAAACCCGCGGCGTTTTGCTCAAAGCTTTCCTAATCTCTAAACTAAGCTCTCCAAAATCTCCTCCCACCTATTTTCACTGACCTCCCATCTATTCCAAGCAACCTCCTACCCTATTTCCCACTCCTCACCCTCCTCCTACCTCTTGTGCACCCTCTCTCTCCTTTTTCCCTCTTTGGTTTCCAGAAAGAAAGTTCTTCAAAAGGTGAGTTTTTTTCAACAATGCAGGTTGTTTGTTTGTTAGCTTTGGTTTTGTGAGTGTTTCTACTTGTATTGCTAAAGTTTTAAACTAGTTTTCATGCTTGATTAGAAAGGATTCAAACAAAAAACGAAATTTCAAGAAAGAAAGAAAGAAACTCACCTCTTCTTTCTGTATTTCTCTTCCTTCTCTTCTCCTCAATCTCCTCCTTTCCTTGTCTCCTCAATCTTCTCTTTCCTTGTCTCCTTTCAAGAAGTTGCTTTTGTGATCTCCTCTTTCCACTAACATCTTATTTGAAAAAATGGGTTGTTTTCTCTCTTTTGTAGGGCCAGTCCACTACACCGAGCGGGACATAGTCTCTCTTTTGTGGGCCCAGTCCACTACACCGAGCGGGACATACTTTTACAGGTAAGTGCTTCCTCTTCTTTCCATTTAAGCTTTTTGTTATTTGCATTTGCCTGCAGCTAGCGCCTTAAGCGCTAGCTGCAGTGATGGGCATAGGAACCCTCTCTTCCCCCTTCTCTTTTTCTCATTTTCCCCCTTCTCTTTTTTTCCTCTTCTCTTATTCTCTCTTTCCCCCTCTCTCTTTTCCCTTCTCTCTTTCCTTTCCCCCTTATTCTCTATTTCCGCATCCCTCTTATTCTCTTATGCTTATGCTTCTCTCATTCCGCATAAGCTCCTCCTCTATTTCCGCATGAGCATAAGCATGAGCTTATGCTTATGCTTATGCATAAGCATAAGCATAAGCTCATGCTTATGCTCATTCATGAGCATGAGCTTATGCGTAAGTTTCCGCAAGAGCTTATGCGGAAATAGAGAATGAGAGAAGCATACGCTTCTCTCATTCTCTTTTTCCGCATAAGCTCCTTCTCTCATTCCGCATAAGCTCCTTCTCTATTTCCGCATGAGCATAAGCATGAGCTTATGCTTATGCTCATTCATCCGCAAGAGCTTATGCGTAAGTTTCCGCAAGAGCTTATCCGCAAGTTTCCGCAAGTGCTCCTTCTCTTTTTCCGCATAAGCTCCTCCTCTATTTCCGCATGAGCATAAGCATGAGCTTATGCTTATGCTTATGCATAAGCATAAGCATAAGCTCATGCTTATGCTCATTCATGAGCATGAGCTTATGTGTAAGTTTCCGCAAGAGCTTATGCAGAAATAGAGAATGAGAGAAGCATATGCTTCTCTCATTCTCTTTTTCCGCATAAGCTCCTTCTCTCATTCCACATAAGCTCCTTCTCTATTTCCGCATGAGCATAAGCATGAGCTTATGCTTATGCTTATGCATAAGCATAAGCATAAGCTCATGCTTATGCTTATGCATAAGCATAAGCATAAGCTCATGCTTATGCTCATTCTTCCGCATGAGCTTATGCGTGAGTTTCCGCAAGAGCTTATGCGGAAATAGAGAATGAGAGAAGCATATGCTTCTCTCATTCTCTTTTTCCGCATAAGCTCCTTCTCTCATTCCGCATAAGCTCCTTCTCTATTTCCGCATGAGCATAAGCATAAGCATAAGCATAAGCTTATGCTTATGCATAAGCATAAGCATAAGCTCATGCTTATGCTCATTCATGAGCATGAGCTTATGCGTAAGTTTCCGCAAGAGCTTATCCGCAAGTTTCCGCAAGTGCTCCCTCTCTGTTTCCGCATAAGCTCCCTCTCTTTTTCCGCATGAGCATAAGCATGAGCTTATGCTTATGCTTATGCATAAGCATAAGCATAAGCTCATGCTTATGCTCATGCGGAAAAAGAGAGGGAGCTTATGCATAAGCATAAGCATAAGCTCATGCTTATGCTCATTCTTCCGCATGAGCTTATGCGTAAGTTTCCGCAAGAGCTTATGCGGAAATAGAGAATGAGAGAAGCATATGCTTCTCTCATTCTCTTATTCCGCATAAGCTCCTTCTCTCATTCCGCATAAGCATAAGCATAAGCATAAGCTCCTTCTCTCCTTCTCTTATCCGCAAGTTTCCGCAAGCATAAGCATAAGCTCCTTCTCTCCTTCTCTTATCCGCATAAGCTCCCTCTCTTTTTCCGCATGAGCATAAGCTCATGCTTATGCTCATTCTTCATGCTTATGCTCATTCATGTCCATGAGCTTATGCGTAAGTTTCCGCAAGAGCTTATGTGGAAATAGAGAATGAGAGAAGCATATGCTTCTCTCATTCTCTTTTTCCGCATAAGCTCCTTCTCTTATTTCGCATAAGCTCCTTCTCTTATTCCGCATGAGCATAAGCATGTGGAAACTCATCCTTCTCATGCTTATGCTCATGCATGTGCATGAGCTTATGCTTAAGTTTCCGCATAAGCTCATGCACATGCGTGAGCTTATGCGGAAATAGAGAATGAGAGAAGCATAAGCTCATTCTCTATTTCTGCATAAGCTCATTCTCTATTTCCCACTCTATTTCCCCCTTCTCTCATTTCCCCCTTCTCTCATTCTCTATTTTCCCTCATCTCTTTCCCTTTCTCTCATTCTCTATTTCCTCGTTCTCATTCTTTTCTTTCCTTTACATCTTCTTTCCCTCTTATCTTTCCCTCTTCTTTCCCTCTTTCCTTTCCCTCTTTCCTTTCCCTCTTCTTTCCTTTCCCTCTTCTTTCTTCTTGCCTATGCCTATGCCTATGAGAATGCTCATGTTTGTTTATTTGTTTTCTGTTTTCGTGTTTGTGTCTATGTTAGACATGGGATCACGTCGCTCATCGGACGAGTACGGACAGCCTCGCAGGAGGAGAGCTCACGATCTATATGCTCCAGAGGACTTTGATTCCTCTCAGGCGACTACCCCGAGGACTACCCCTAGTCCGACTCCTCTCGGTCCTAGCACTGTGACTACCCCTGGTCCGACCCCTCTTCCACGTAGCACTGCGACTACCCCTCAGGGGACTCCTTTGCTAGCCGCGCATGGCTTTGTTGGGACTCCCGACGAGTTTGTAGCGCAGATGAGCGATGAGGAGGCAGCGAGATTCTTCTCTCTGCTCTCTCAGAGGACCTCCGCAATTCCTTCCCCTACACCGACGGGTGGACGTACAGCCCAGCCATCCCCTCGCGCCCCTTCGACCGCGGGATCATCACCTGCGCATGCCTCCCGCAAGGGAAGGAAGAGTAGGATGGGCGGCTCATGTTGTGCTGACTCAGGAGATGTAGACGAGTCAGCACACTCACGCTCCTTTAGGTCTCCACTTGGTCCGGAGACACAGTATCAGTCAGGTCCCTTTCCCTCTCCTACTCCCACAGCTACTCCTCGATCCGGAAGCGGTCGCGCAGCTTCCACTCCTTCAGACTCTGCTACCGTCAGTCCCCCTTACTCATCAGGGGATCTCTCCTATCAAATCACATCTGCCGGAGAGATAATAGAAGACAAAAAGGGCAAAGCAGTGATGGCCGCCATGAGGCGGTTGATGAGTCATCACTTCAAGAGCGGCATAAATATCGATTGGCGGTATCAAGATGCCCAAAAGAAGCAGGCGGTGATCGATGAGTTAAAACTCAGATTTCCTAATCCGCCAAATGTGGAGTTTAATAACAGTTATATGCTCGAGCGCATGGGTTTGGTCCTAAAGCATCGCAGATCAACCATGCATACTTCCATTACAAAGGGGTTGTCTAAACCCAGCTGGGCAGACAAAGCTGATTGGAAGTTCTTGAAGAAGCAGAATAGGGACCATCCTGAAATGTTCGAGGGTCAGAGGAGGGCTGCGAAGAGACGGCTGGATGTCGTAGGTACTTCGCACTTTGGTGCAGGTGGACGGTATGCGTTCGAGGCAACCGTGGTAAGTTTACTTCTTTCCATTTAATGTATTATTCTATTTGTTTTACTTACATATTACATGCACTTTAGCTAACTCTAACTCTCGTAAATTGGATCCACAGCAAGCTGCGATGGGTCGTCTTCCTACGGATGCAGAGACGCGGCGCGCATTTCGGATAGGAACCAAGCCGTGGTTCATTGAGCAAGAGGCAATGGGAGCGACAGTCGATTGGGCTGAGGTGGCTGCTCGCACGGTATAAGTTTACTCCTGCTTGTAATCTCACTTTTTAATTTAAGTTCCAATCTAATTTTCGATTTATATGGTTCAGTCTCAGGGTCAAAGCTCAAGCGTCCCATCATCAGAGACGAGTGATCAACAGGGGCAAGGATCGGATGCAGGTGCCGATGACGAAGGAGAAGACGCAGGTGTCGGGGACGAGGGAGAAGATGCAGGTGCCGAGGACCAGGGAACAGCCCAACAAGACGATTCGGATTCGGATTCGGATTAGTAGTGGTAGTAGCATTTTTCATATCCGCTCGTTAGAGCCATTTTGTATCACCCTTTCACAGGGTAATTTTGTTTCAAACACAGTTGTATATGTATATGCATTTCTTCCTCATCGTTCACAAGAACAATTTTGTATCACCCTGCAAGCAAGGGAAATTTTGTTATAAAAAACTTTCTTTTGTAATTACAAAAAAAAAAAATGGTTAGTGGGGCTAAACAGGGCTTCCTTTTGGCCCTGTTTAGCCCCACTAACCATTTTTTTTACCTTCTGTTAATCGTCGCTATATAGCGACGTTTACCAGTGTCGCTATATAGCGACGATTAACAGAGTCGCTATATAGCGACGTTTTTATCGTCGCTATATAGCGACGTTTACATCGTCGCTATATAGCGACGATTAACAGCGTCGCTATATAGCGACGGTTTATAGCGATGCTCCTTTTCCGACGATTTTAACGACTTTTATAGCGACCTTTGCGCCCGTGAAAAAAAAAAATTTTAATGTAAAAAGCGTCGGTATTTCCGTCGGAAAATGGCCTATGCCTTGTAGTGTCTTAGCCATTCTTGCCTCCCCATCACTTTGTCACACCTTCATCCTACTTTCATTGGGAATGGGTTCTCAAAGCCATAGAGCTAGTAGACGTGAAAGATGTAGGAACCCCCCCCCCCCAAATCTTGTTGATGAGGAGCGCAAGAGAGCCTCTAGAGCTAGAGCTCGTGTTGCCACCACCGATCCACCTCCACCTCTACATCCCACCTCCACCTCCACCTCCACCCCCACCCCCAGCCCCACCTCCATTGTCCCCCCCTCCACATTCTCATCCGCTCCCCTACCTTGAGCCTCCGCCCTTCCCCTAGCCACTGACATTTTACCCTCCACCTCTACCTCTTCCCCCACCACCCTCCCCCCTCCCCCTCTCCCCCTTCCCCTTGGTGCCTCCCTTCCCCCCTCCACCCTACCATCTCCCATTGATCCCCTTGCCCCACCTTGCAACAGCAGTGTTGCTTCACGACGTGACTTGCCGAAGTCCACTATCCATCATTGTACTACCAAGATTGTGCAGTCCTTTTTTAGTGACCTTATGCCAACTTCGCAGTCTGCTCTTCTCACGTCTCTGATTGATCGCCTTGACTTGGTAGAGTGTAGTAGGCTTGCTGGTCTTCATGCACGTAGAGATAGGGTTGTATGTAGCGAGGTCCTTAGTAGTGTTTGACGTTCCTATGCTTAATAAACTCCAGTGATGCCTTGGCAGCACATCGTGCTATTGTGGCTACCATTAGTAGACCTCAGATGATAGGCCATGTGCATACCACTTCACATCTTCTTCAGATTGCACCACGCACATTACGAGCAGGCATGATTAGGAGGCAGAGTCTAGAGGATAGTGAGACTGATGCTCTTTGGGCTTGAAGTGGTCATGCACCTCGCAGTGATCCATTGTTGGATGATTCCACTAGGTCCTTCATATAGCAGTTTTGGGAGGAGCATTGCAGAGCATCCTCAGTGTTCAAGAAGGCATTGCGGAAGAGGGTATCACGCGGTGTGTACATTGAGCATGGTGCATGTTTTTTGGAGTGTACCCAAACTGAGTTGTACACTTAGTTTGTAGAGGCGCACCCAGAGTTTAGGAATGGGCATAGGTCATTTGAGCAATGTAGGCCATGGTTTGTGCAATGCTCTCAGGAGCATGACATGTGCTATTGTCGCTACCATGCTCGGGGGGGTCACTATGTATAAACCCTCTATATCACGTGCGTTCAAGGCCTATATTTAAAATCCCTTATCTGTAAATTTTTTCATTGATAAAATGTACCCCTTTTCTATACAAATCTGTAAATTTTTTCCAAAACTATTTTAAATAGTCCCTTATGTATATTTATTTCTGTAAATTTTAGGAATAAAAAATATCCTTCTTTTGAACTCACGTGATAGGGTTACATATGATGAGTGACCCCCCCGAGCTACCATGTGGATTTTGGATTGATGTATGATGTATTCCATTCCCTTGATGGTCATGGTGGAGTGGTTCCTACTAGCCCTCGTGACTTCATTTATTCCATATTGTGTACACGAGATGGCGATGCTTTATTCCACTCCCTTGATTGTGTGGAAGGTAGGTGTACGTTGTGTGGTGACTTTGCTAGAGTGCCACGAGTTGCACTAGATACTTGTGATGTGCAAATGGTTCGTTGGTAGCAGTATGAGTACAGTAGTACCCCGAGATTAGATGGTGGTGCATAGTCGAGGAGGTTGTATCTTGTGGGGAAGGAGACTCCACGTGTTGTATTCATTGACAATTTTTTAGGGAAGCTGTACCGCTACATACGCCACTTGCACACTATGAAGTGGGAGGATCATCAATTCCGTGCATGTTTAAGGACATTTCCTATAGGGGTGGTTGTCTCAGTGGTGGACTTTGCAGAGAATTATACCTTTGCACCATAGCATGAGATCCAATTGGAGTATTATTTCTCCGAACATGTGACGTGTGATTGAGTTATTGGTCTTTTTATGGCCTCATTATATTGAATTATTTCAATAGTCATTTTTTTTTCAATGCCATATTGCAAGTTGCTATATTTGTGCACATTAGCTATCGTCATGTGTTAGAATCCAAGAGCATGTGCCTAGCGTGCCCCCCGCCAAGACCGCTAGCACCTCACGGAAGTGCACAACCTTCATGGGAGAGACCACGTCCTTACACTCGGTCATACCGAATGCCTTCAAGATCTCGCGAGCATATCTCTGCTGAGAGATGAAAATCCTGCCAGGTTTTTGCCAAACCTCAATGCCGAGGCAAAAGTGCATGAGCCCCAAATCTGTCATCTCAAACTCGGAACTCAACGACTCCCTCAACTGTTGCAGCATCTTCTCATGATCTCCTGTGATGATCAAGTCATCCACGTAAAGGACTATTACCACATACTTGCCATCCTGCTTACAAACATACAGGTTAGCATCGATAGCAGGGGGTCCGGGGGGCGCAGGCCCCCGGTGGGGGTCTGGGGGCAAAGCCCCCAGCGATCCTTCATCTGCCCGACGGCATGTTTTCTAAAGGGTCGGTTGGTCTTTCAGGCCGACTGTCTATTAGGCCGACTGCCTATTAGAAGGCCGACCGTCAACCACTCACACTATATAAGTGGCCACCCCCTATCATCATATCACCAGTTCTTCACGCTCATAGTCCTCCGTCCAGCATCTGTCTAGATCACCATCGAAGCTCTGTCTGTAGAGCGCACGGGTGGACAGCCAACCATCAGTTGTATCAACAGTTTGGTATATCAGAATATTTGTATTCTCTCCAGCTTTCCATCATGTACTTGCGTTTTGTTGTTATCTTCCGCTGCGTACTATTTTCTTACATGGTATCAGAGCTCTGGTTATCTAAGTAACGACTTTATTGCAAGTTCAACGAGCTTTGTTAGCAAAGGCTACTAGGAGTGATGGCTGCACCAACCCCGTTGCGAATTCGTCCACCTGCCTTCAATGAAGGCAAGCTCGATGGGACGAATTATACTTTGTGGAAATTCAAGATCAGCGCGATCTTGGATTCATATGAGCTTCTGGATACTGTTCTGGGATTGGATCTAGAACCGGTTGGATCACCGAATCCAAACAACCCCAACGTCATAACGCCACCGAATGCAGATCTTCTTCGGGCATGGAAACGAAGGAACGCAGATGCACTCTGCGCTCTTGTTACCAGTTCAAGTGATTCTGTTTTGACTCTGATTCAGCATACAGACAAGGCAAGTGAGGCTTGGAACATACTGAAAGGTCAGTATGAAACGCGGAATCAGACCAGAATTCAAAATCTAGAGAATATGCTTGCTGCAGAGAGGTGCTCTGATGGAGAATCAGCTGAGACATTCATCACATGGATCAAGAATCTACGTGATCAGATGGCAGCGGTTGGGATTACAAAGACCAGCGAAGAGTTGGCCAGAAGGTGCATTCGGATCCTTCCACAAAAGTACGATGCGTTGGTCACGACACTCAACACGCAGGTAAGAAATCCACCCCTCACTTTTGAAGAGTTCAGCGCGATGCTTCTAGAGGAGGAGATGCGAATGAAGACCCGTGATGGCGGAAGTGATGCAGCATTCTCAACCACATCCAAAGGGAAGGGTGGAGAGAAGAAGAATGGTAAGAAGAAGAAGTTTTCAGGTAAGTGCCACTACTGCAACAAAAGCGGTCACATGATCAAGGATTGCAGAAAGAAGCAGCAGGACGAAAAGAATGGCACTACACAGTCTTCTTCGAAAGGCAAGGAATCTGCCAACACAGTTGAAACTGAGTTGGAGCTATGGGTTGCAATTGAAGATAGGAGGGGTAACTTGGACTATTTATGTCCCTTCATCTTCCACACACCTTTGTATGTGGGATAATTCAACCCTTTCTCCTTCTTCTTATCCCCTTTGTCCATGAGAGATTTGCACCTCCAACACCCCCCTCCAATCGATCATGGAGAGAGGTGGCCGGGGATCAGACCCGGGCTCTGATACCATGTTAGAATCCAAGAGCATGTGCCTAGTGTGCCCCCCGCCAAGACCGCTAGCACCTCACGGAAGTGCACAACCTTCATGGCCACTACGGAGGCTCTGGCATGTGTGTATGGCAGGTCCCCACCCCTGCCATAAGGCACCCTTGCCTAGCCAGCCCTCCAACCTCCACAAAAGGCAAGCTTGGGGGAATTGAAGATAGGAGGGGTAACTTGGACTATTTATGTCCCTTCATCTTCCACACACCTTTGTATGTGGGATAATTCAACCCTTTCTCCTTCTTCTTATCCCCTTTGTCCATGAGAGATTTGCACCTCCAACATCATGCACAAGCTCATGTGGATGGCATTGATAGCATCATGGACTCACGTGTCATTGTGTGAGAGTATCACTTCTACATTAGCGATGATCGATCACATGATGCCCATTTTGTGCAACATTGCTTCACTTTGCAGGATAGTTTCTTGAAGGATCATGGTGTCACATCGCAGCGGTGCTGGATCTAGTCAAACGGTTGTGGTGGTCAATTCAAATCTGCTAGACAGTTTTATTGGTTCTGCAGATGGCACCATGAGATAGGCATTCCGATCACATGGAGCTACTTTGAGACAGGGCATGGTAATGGAGAGCATGATGGTGCATGTGCTTGCATGAAGCGTGCTTTGCGTCGATACCAATTGTATCACAGTGTCGATCACTTCAAGGATGCATATGATGTGGTGCGATGGTGCAGCCAACACTTATCCACTAGTGCTATCTCCTCATTTCAGTCGCGTATTTCAGTCGCGTGACGATAGGGTGGTGAGCTGGTATTTTTGGTGCATGGACATTGGGAGTATTGATCGGTCTAGGCCTTTTGATTGTCATTCAGTGTCTGGCACTCTTGATTTCCATTCCATCAGGAGCATAGGTGATTCTCACCGCGTGATCTTTTCTCCACGGTTTGCATGTTTTTGCTCTGCATGCATTGATGATGATAAGGGAGGGTGCTCCATGACACCATGGGCCGATCCATGGGCACGGCAAGTGCTTTCTCCCTTCTAGCCTTGGGAGGAGGTACATGATGATCAGGATGTGGGATTCAGTTCCTCTAGAGATTACAACCAGCTTACAGATATGTTGTGTATTGGTGATATCTTCGCGGTCATTGCTTTGGAGGGCGATGAGGAGGGTGTGGATTATTACTTGTTGCGATGCTCTATGGCAAAGAGTGTGCTGAATGAGGATACAGTGGATGGGAATGGGATGCACTTCAATGCTCATAGCATGATCATAGGTGGCTACTAATTTCAGCAGTTACAGAGGCATGGTCGTTATATTGAGTTTCAGGAGTACATGGTGGACCAGGAGGCATACATGGATTCTCATCTTGTTGTTGCCATCAAGATTACTTTGAGTCATGTTCACACTCGCAAGGTGACGTCCACTCCATGATGGTGCCTTCTAGTGGAGGATCACGAGAGGATACTTGCAACTATTAGCATGAGAGCCGACGATCCTGAGCAGTAGCACATTACATATCATAGTTTTGGGGATCATCAGTTGATCAGATAGATTTTTTTTGGGTATCACTAGTTGATTACATATTTTTGTATTCGATATGTATAGGCTCACTGTGTGAGCGTACCATTGTAATTTTCATGGACTCATATTTTATTTCACTATGATGGTTTTATACACATTCATACACATCATTGTATTAGATTCTATTTTATACATGATGTCCATTGTCTTCTCGATGGAATTTGTTGTTTCTGTAAAACAAAAAATTGTTAATTAATAGTTATGTTGTAATTGTGTTTTGTGCTTTAGGACATTTTAAAAATGTGACTAAGAAAATTTGTGCACGTACTAACCAAATACACATGTGGACTTATTTGTTGGGGATGAAACTCTACACAGCCCTTAGGCTACCCTAGATATACATCCTTGCAATATGTCATTGCCAAATGATTTTGTATGTGCCACGTGGAAGGTATAATGTGTACATTTTTGCAAGCACTCACTACTAGTGACTACGTATTAAAAATGGCGCACCTACTAACCAAATACGCATGTGGACTTATCTATTGGGGATCAAACTTTGCACGGCCCTTAGGCCACCATAGATATACATCCATGCAAGATTTTGTTTCCAAATTATTTCGTATGTGCCGCATGGAAGGTATAATGCGTACATTTTTGCAAACACTCACTACTAGTGACTACGTATGAAAAATGGAGAACGTACTGGCCAAATAGGCATGTGGACTTATCTGTTGGGGATGAAAATTCACACGGATATTAGGCTACCTTAGACCTACATCCATGAAAGATTTGGTCTCCAAATAATTTGGTATGTGCCGTGTGGAAGGTATAATGCGTACATTTTTGCAAGCACTCCCTACTAGTGACTACATATGAAAAATGGCACACGTACTGACCAAATGTGCATGTGGACTTATCTGTTGGGGATGAAACTTTGCACGGCGCTTAGGCTACCTTAGACCTACATCCATGCAAGATTTGGTTGCCAATCGATTTCTTATGTGCCGCGTGGAAGGTATAATGCGTACGTTTTTGCAATCACTCCCTACTAGTGACTACGTATGAAAAATGGCGCACGTACTGACCAAATAGGCATGTGGACTTATTTGTTGGGGATGAAACTTTGCACAACCCTTAGGCTACCCTAGATATACATCCCTGCAAGATTTGGTCTCCAACTGATTTGGTATGTGCCACGTGGAAGGTATAATGTGTACATTTTTGCAATCCCTACTAGTGACTATGTATGAAAAATGGCGAATGTACTAACCAAATACGCATGTGGACTTATATGTTGGGGATGAAACTTTGCACATACCTTAGGCTACCCTAGAACTAGATCCATGCAAGATTTGGTTGCCAATCGATTTCGTATGTGCCACGTGGAAGGTATAATGCGTACATTTTTGCAATCCCTACTAGTGACTACGTATGAAAAATGGCGAACGTACTAACCAAATATGCATGTGGACTTATCTGTTGGGGATGAAACAGTGCAAGGCCCTTAGGCTACCCTAGATATACATCCTTGCAAGATTTCATTGCCAAATGATTTCGTATGTGCCGCATGGAAGGTATAATGCGTACATTTTTGCACGCACTCACTACTAGTGACTACGTATGAAAAATGGCAAACGCACTAACCAAATACGCATGTGGACCTACCTGTTGGGGATGAAACTTTTCACGGCCCTTAGTATTCCTTAGACCTACATCCATACAGGATTTGGTCTCCAACTGATTTGGTATGTGCCGCGTGGAAGGTATAATGCGTACATTTTTGCATGCACTCCCTACTAGTGACTGCGTATGAAAAATGGCGCACGTACTAACCAAATACGCATGTGGACTTATTTGTTGGGGATGAGACCTTGCATGGCTCTTAGGCTACCATAGACCTACATCCATGCAAGATTTGGTTGCCAATCGATTTCGTATGTGCTACGTGGAAGGTATAATGCGTACATTTTTGCATGCACTCCCTACTAGTGACTACATATGAAAAATGGCGCCCATACTAACCAAATACGCATGTGGACTTATATGTTGGGGGTGAAACTTTGCATGGCTCTTATGCTACCCTAGACATACATCCATGCAAGATTTGGTTGCCAATCAATTTTGTATGCGCCGCGTGGAAGGTATAATGCATACATTTTTGCATGCACTCCCTACTAGTGACTACCTATGAAAAATTATATACGTATTATATTATTTTGGACCAATTGTACATAAGCATGTATTAATGTTTGACACATGTTACTACCATTGAGCACCATTCCATGCTAAACATTGACATTTTTTTCTTAATCTACAATTTACAAAAATTAGTGATAATATTAGTGTAATAATTGCAAGCATTGATATATACAAAATTCAATATGATATTCAAAATGATAAAGTTCATAGCAATATAGAGAGATCGAGAGAGAGAGAGATAGAGAGAGAGAGAGAGAGAGAGAGAGAGAGAGAGAGAGAGAGGGGGACCTTATACTTGAACACCTTTTTATTTTAAAATCATCTATTTTTTTAATTTTTTAAAAAAGAGATTAAAGTAGTTTTTATATTATTTTTTAAATTAGGAAAGTTCTGATTTAATTGTAAAAACATATATACTAGTTTGTTTTTAAAAATCATATATTAAGAAAAAAGAGAAAACAAGAGTTTAATGTAGTTTTTATATTATTTTTCAAAGGGTGAGGTTTTAGACTCTATACTTAAAAGATATAGTCTACAATCATCATGTGATCGATCATATAGAAATTCATTGCATGTAGTCTACAACCATCATGCGAGCGATCGATCAATGTGTAGGGTTGTAAGAGAACCAAGCAATAGGTGAAATTCATATAGAAGCTAGGACCTTAAAGGGCTATTACCAAGCCATGGAACTTTAAATATATTGATGGGAAACTCAATGTGTAATAAATTGTAAATGAAGTGTTCAACTTCAAAGAACAAAGCTCTACTAAACTTGTCCTTCTAGTGTATTTGCCAAAATGGTTGTTCTCTTAGCATATATTATCAGCATGTACGTGACCACTAACTATACAATAGAAAGTGTAGCATCTTTAACACAAAGTTTGAACAACACATTCGCCTACACATCATTTTCAAATCATATGGTGCGAGAGGTTGATGTAAGGAGAGGATAGATCATGTGGCTAGCAATCCCTTTAGGTGGCACGTGAAACTATAGAAATAGGGAACTAGGGAAGGTTGTAGATCTATGTATCGATATAGTTACATAGACAAATACAAAGACTTATGTGATTCCATGAATCCTTATTAATTTTCATTACCCAAATAGAATATTAATTTCCATGTGTTTTTTTTGTGCATGCGCCAGCCAGCGCGCAGGTTCTGGCACCACTGTTCATATGCAGATAGCGATCTTGAGAGCTGAGATGAGGGCACTGCAGGATGCTGGGGCACCCCCTCACTTGGTTGCGAGTCTCGATTCAGTCATCGATGCTCTAGGTCGATTATACACATTTGAGGACGTTTTGGATACCTTTTAGGCATAGGCTGTCGATGGTCATGGCTTGGGTTGGAGAGCCATTTGAGAGTTGTTTGAGCGTGAGTCACCTCACAGGCAGGCCTTAGAGGATATTTTTTGGGATGGTCACATTGAGGCAATGCGACCACGATCAAGGTAGCCCTTTTATATTTTATGTTATAGGCACCCCGTCATAGCAGCGCACATTTATCCGAGATATCTCGCTGCGAATGGTGGTCGATTTCCTCACAACCATCGAATATCCAGGTCATTTGCAGCTATACACAAGTTTGTGCTTGGTCATCGGGTAGACTACCTTAGTACCCGTCCAAGATCAGGAGTGGGACATGGTAGGATGGGATGTTAGGAGCATCAGACTTCGGTGTTGACGCGAGGTACTAGAGCTGCACACTATCCTTGCACCGACATTGCGAGTTGTTGGAGGATGGATTAGGGGGGATGTTCATTCATCAGTGGCCTCATCCTTGCACGACATGGTCTCTTCCCTATCGAGATCACTTTTGATTCCACCTCCCCACCTCCCACATCTACGGAGCCTCCCACATCTACCGTCACCTCCCACATGTGCACCACCTCCCACATCTACACCGCCTCAGCATGAGTTGGATACTCGAGATGCACGGATTGCAGAGTTGGAGGCATTGTTGGCTAAGTCCAAGGTAAATGTTAGTTATTCTGATTATTTTAGTTTATTTTTTTGTTGCATGATTTGAACTGAAGTTTTTTGGTTCATTCTCACCATGTACACGACCTGTTTCCTTGGTAGGCACATCTATTGCGACAGGATATGGATTCTCTTATACGACAGTTGGAGGTGGATATGGAGTCTCGTGTATGACAATTGGAGGCAGATTTGGAGGAGTAGAGGATTCGGACACGCATAGCCTACCATCGAGCGGAGCACTATATTTTGCAGTTGAGACATATTAGTCGTGATCCATCCCAGTGTGGCCCTATACCCCGCCCCTCCTGTAGATGTGCCAACTAGGACACCCATAGATGCACTAGTCATAGCCAAGCTTCCTGTCGCCACTTGCATCCTTTGCACGAGGATTTTGACATCGTAGGGTGGTTTGGACTAGGGTGCAGCCACATCGTACATCTCCATTGCGTCACCCGCCACATGGTGGCACGATCAGTGTGCCCTGTCAGTGTGCCCTGTATGCTTTGCTGACATTGATGTGGCCACATACAGAGGACTGGGCATGGATGATTTGTATCCTGGTCATCGTCAGGCCATTGATACATTTGCCCGCGTGGTCTTGATAGAGCACTACAGGGAGGAGGCATAGAGAGCTTTGCTGCAGTAGGAGGGTGCTGATACTTCAATGGTTGTAGCATGTCTTTTGTGATGCTTCTCGTATGGTGATTTCATGCTAGGTGACGAGGCATGAGCAGAGGAGGCACGTCGTATTGAGTGAGAGGCAGAGCTTCAGATATCATTGCAGCAGTGGGTGGAGTAGCAGCTTGAGACTAGTGTCCGTATCTTGCAACTCCCGAAAGTTGCTACAAGAATGACTGCTTCAAAAGCTGGGCACACAGCAGCAAAGAAAGAGAGAGATCGGGAGAGAGAGAAAGGGAGAGAGAGAGAGAGAGAGAGAGAGAGAGAGAGAGAGAGAGAGAGAGAGCACTACAAGAGAGGGGAAGATTTTTATATATTTTTATATCTTACTTATAATATAGATATAATTGTGTGTGTGTGTGTGTGTGTGTGTATAGAGAGAGAGAGAGAGAGAGAGAGAGAAGAGAGAGAGAGAGTGAGTGAGATAAGAGAGAGAGAGAGTGAGTGAGATGAGAGAGAGAGAGAGAGAGAGGGGGGGGGCGAGCAAGCGAGACAAGAATGAGAATGAGAGGGGGGGAGAGAGAGAGAGAGAGAGAGAGAGAGAGAGAGAGAGAGAAAGAAGAGCTAGAGAGAGAGAGAGAGAAAGATAGAGACAAGGAATACAGAGACAAGAGAGAGAGAGATTATATATATATATATATATATATATAGAGAGAGAGAGAGAGAGAGAAGGGGGAGAGATGATAGAGAGAGAAAGAGAGAGGAGGGGTTAGAATCAGAGATAAGAGAGAGAGTTAGAGAGAGAGAGATAAGAGAGAGAGAGAGAGAGAGAGAGAGAGAGAGAGAGAGAGAGATAGATAGATAGATAGATAGATATTAACATCTCTTAAAGGCCAAACGGCCTATGAGACTAAAACAGTTGATACATCTGCTAGTGTTGTCTCATCAAAGAGAACAACAAAATAAATAAGCTGAAGGCTGAGAGCTACTAAAGGTACTTACAGTCAGAGGGACTGCAAGTAACCCAAAACTAATGAAATACCAAGCAAGTATTTACTAAAAGTACCAATTGATCAGCATAGGCAGAAAGCTAATCAATAAAAAGGTTGCACTCTTCTTATGTCAAAAATCCCAATCATGGGCAGCTCTAGGATCTCATAACTCGGTGCCACACGTTTTCGGTGTTTGGCAATGATGGCACCGATCCGATGAAGATATGGGTGCTAGGCACGGGGTCTTGGGGGCTTGGGCCTCTGTGACCTAGATATGGCGATGGCTCGGTCCAAAGAGTGTGGCAATCTGCCTGTGTGTGATAAGGTGGTGGTGGCGCCAGGGGTTTCTGATGGCGGGGAGGGCATAAAACTAGCTGAGGTGCTGGCAGTGAAGAAGTCTCTGAGTGTACTTTGCCTGGGTGGGGCTGTGGTCTCAGATGTTTGTCTCCCAACAAAGTCTCTCTATGTCGCTTGAGCTCTGATAAAAACAAACCCAAGTATTTTTTATCTTCGTACTCCATCACCCTACGGAGTGGGCCAAATCCCTTTCTGAATAGATAGTGGTATCTTCCTCGGACAACAAGACAAAGAGAGAGAGAGAGAGAGACAACAAGACAAAGAAACTAAAGACGTGCTTGATAGACGCGCAAAATAATAGACGCATCTCCAAGCGTTGCTAGAATAGTGAAAATACGAGCCCGTCTAATAGCGCATCTATTAGCGGGTTTGCACTGCAAATTTAGACCCGAATTTAGACGCAACACAAAGAATACAGAAAGTGAGATTTTGGTGTAGGCTGATAAATGTACATCACTGCTTTCCAAACATTGCCCATGATTACCAAAGCACATAATTTTAACAAAAAATTCTATGCTTTTTTGCAAACCCACACTGTACAAAAATTAAGTGAGGTGAGGAGAATGAGACAATATGTAAAATAGTTTTGCCAATATCAATGATGGGCTACGGCTCAATCTCATCCTCAATGAGATCAACCCTTGCCAAACTATCTACTTCAAAATCCAAGCCACTGTTGAGATCTACAAATACATTTAGCCCACTACTACTTGTGCTACTCATGTGCTCATCGAAATCAGAATCACCAATGGTAGGTTCGTCCTCATGGGTAATGGCCTCAATATCTGTATCTCCTATCTCATGATCATCCTCGTCTCTCGTATCATGGTCATCATCACCTCCATGGCCATGATCATCCTCCATACGCTCCATATTAGTAAATGTACGTCTATACATCACTTTGAAACGTGGCGTAATAGGTATGACATGCCACCACCTATTATTATCCACCATTGGTTGATAGACAACCTAATTCAAACACAAATACAATCATGTTATTTTCCTTGCATCGAAGGTATCAAATATTTAAAAGTGAGTATTTTTATGTGTGTACAATACTTGTTCACATTGCTGCGGTAGTACTAGTGTGTCCTTCTTACTTTGCCAAAACTTTGTGGAGTCAATAGTTACAAAGCCACTTGCATGGCGTTTGATTGTTGCGTTAAGGCCTCTTTCTACCACGTCCTT
The DNA here is from genome assembly GCF_047967505.1 of Dipteris shenzhenensis. Lineage (NCBI taxonomy): Eukaryota > Viridiplantae > Streptophyta > Polypodiopsida > Gleicheniales > Dipteridaceae > Dipteris > Dipteris shenzhenensis. The sequence continues at coordinate 41,766,304 of NC_141628.1, read as the reverse complement.
AAACCACTTTACATCGAAAACATACACAAAGAAGTGTCGAAAGTGAAGCTTAATAATATCTTGGATTATGCCACAATAATAATCCATGGCTCCATTGGCTCCCTCAAAGCTAGCAATGACGCCGCAATCTTGTGTGTTTCTCTTATCATCAATCCGTAGAATAGAGAATGTGCATGCCTCAAACAGTGGAGTCGATGATGTGGTAAAAAGATTGTCCTACTCCATGCTATCATCCCTACCTGAGGAATGATGGACATATAAATCTTGCACCATATCATCAAACACCTCCTCCTCCATGGCCTCATGAGGTAATGGTGGAGGGCTACTATCACCATCACTCCATGCATTCGTAACGGTCCCTCTTGAAGATCCCACCTCATATTGTCGACGCTTCGCCTCCTCACAATGAGCATAGGGCAACATATGCGGGTGTGGCACTGCATCCTATATCAAATTAAAACGGGATCATAACTCAAATACATGAACACCCATAGGTATATCAATCAACCTCAACTCTTTAACACTTACCATGTTTACAGTCGCATCCCATTCTCCATACTTTGAGATATGATTGAGCGTAATTCTGCGTGCACGATACATGTTTCCTTGACATCGATCACACATACATTTGATTTTTTGCTCCAACCACATTTCACGATGGTAGATACGGAGGGATTCATCCTCACTGGAGCTACTTGTTGAAGTTGAAGATATCCTACAAATAAACAACCCAAAAAATTTGTTCTTGCATGAGTTGTAAATATCAAAACTCTATGGAGCATCTAAAAGCATGTCTAACACTGCGTCTGTACTATGGAACGTGTCTATAAGCACGTTTAAAACGTAGTGTAGACGTGCATTTAGATGCGTTGATAGACACGCCTTTAGACGCGTTGCTAGACACGCTGATAGACGTGCTTTTAGACGTGTAGACTGTGAGCTGATTTTTAAATCTACTTTTAGCGCGCTTGCTTTTCTTCACATACTTTTAGCGTCATGCAGCTTGCTTTCCTATTAATAGACATAGCTTTGGGCATCCACACTTATCTCCAAGCACCCACACTCATCTCCAGGCTTACACAATCATCCCCAAGCACACAAGAGAAGAGGGTGAACAAGGAAGAGAAGAAAGAGAAGCAGCTTTGAAGGAGGACAAGAAGCTTCCATACCTCTATCCAAGGTAAGTCTCTTGGCAGTTGATCTTCTTTGGAAGTTGCTCTCTTTGGATTCGTCCTTTGTCGTATGGAGGAGAGAGAGAGAGAGAGAGAGAGAGAGAGCAGAAGGCGACGCCATGTGGAGCGATAGCAGAAGGTGCCAAGATAGCCACCATGTGGCATCGCAGCAGCAGCAAAGAGAGAGAGAGAGAGAGAGAGAGAGAGAGAGAGAGAGAGAGAGGAAGGATTTTATATATTTATATATTAATATTTATAAATAAGTATATATATATATATATACTTTTATATATATTTTTTTTATATTTGAGAGAGAGAGAGAGAGAATATATAATATAAAATATATTGTACAATAGTATATTATATAAAATATAGATATAATTGTGTGTGTGCGTGTATATATATATATATATATATGGAGAGAGAGAGAGAGAGAGAGAGAGAGGGAGAGAGAGAGAGAGAGAGATGTGTCTTGAAACTTGGAATTTCAATTCTTTAAATTAAAGAATTTTTGGGAGGTAGCAAGCTAAGGGTGTCCACTTTTGGACCACCCGTGGGGGAGTGTGACCCCCCCTCGAGGAGTGGTAGCAAGCTAAGGGTGTCCACTTTTTGTTCACTCCCCAATCCTAAGGAGGTGGAAAAACAAGCTTTTTAGCACACAAAAATGCAAATCTCACCTACTTCCCTATGGATCTAGTCTTTGAAGTCTTCTGACACAACATCACACTTGCTATTGTGCACACAATCGTATAGTCTGATCGAAAATTTGATGCACACACAAAAAATTTCTTTGTGTCACACGGCATGGTTCCAGGGTGGTCACACGTTTGTCACGAACAAAGAGTGTCATATAAAATTCTAAATTTCTCACTCATTTTAGATTAAATGTTATTGAAACTTTGTAAGTGGTCTCTTTGCATTATGTAGAGCTTAACTTGATTTATTGGTAATTTTTTGAATGATTTATCTAATTATAAATAATTATTTATAATAAATAAAGTCATAAAATACATGCATTTTAGTAGCACACCACATTTTTTTAGTATTTTGAATAATTAAGCAAATCCAATTCGGTGGAAGGTTAGTAGGCACATAAGGGTGTGTGGTTGAATCATCAAATCCCAAATCCAACGGTTAGATTTAGGAAGATTGAAGTTTAATTTTTACTTTTACTCCTTAGAGGATCAACAAAGAATATTAAAAATAAATCTAGTAATTCTCAAACATAACCAAACATTTCAAAAATGTCAATATTTTTAGTCCTCTGCATGATGAATAAGAGGAAAAAATTTTGGTTAAATTTGAGTAAGGGAAACGTACGATATGGCCTCCAACAATTAAATCTCCCTTTTGTGGGGGAAAAAGGGCCACCCAAGCCTAATACCAAGACAAGGTAGGCTTGGTATTAGGCTTGGTGAGGTAGGCTAGGAGCATCACTGATCCTAGTGGCAAGCCTTTGGAGTCTACATGCTGCCCATGTGGAAGGCTGAGTCATCAAAACCATGCCACGTTGTTAGACCACGTGGTGCCATCTCATCAAGCAGATGTGACATCACTCCTTGCCATGTCACCTTACATTGCCACACGTGCTGCCACATGTGCCACCTCATCATTCCACATCATCAGCCATGTGATCACACAATGCCACCTTGGCATACCTCCTCTCCTGGCCACGTCACCAATCCCTCCACCTCAATTTGCCATGTCAATCTACCACCTCATGAATGCCAACTCATCATGCCACATCATGCCCAGTACCACATCATGACCATGCAGGAAGAGACTATATTACCACATCATGACCATGCATGGTGCCACATCAGCCAGATGTATACACATGACGATGTGCGATGCATACAATACCTCGATCGAGGTACATATGATGGGTGAGGCATACAATACCTCATTCGAGGTATGTGACCGAGGACACATAGGGATACCTCGATCAAGGTTCATACATACATGCATGCGCAATGCACTAAATACCTCGATCGAGGTATAAGGTCTGATCGCGGCTCTGGGCATAGCAGACCTCTCCACCAAAACTAAGCCAATTAGTATCAATCTTAGCACCTCTCCACCAATAATAATGAAGAGCAATCTAAGAGCAATCTAGTGGATGAGTTGAGGCTCTCTATAAGACACCACGTTTTGGTTCATTTCACCCATTCTTAGCCATTCTTGCCTCCTCATCACTTTGTCACACCTTCCATCCTACTTTCATTGAGAATGGGTTCTCAAAGCCGTAGAGCTAGTAGACGTGAAAGATGTAGGAACCCCCCCCCAAATCTCATTGACGAGGAGCGCAAGCGGAAGGCTCATGAGCGCAAGAGAGCCTCTAGAGCTCGAGCTCGCGCTGCCACCACTGATCCACCTCCAGCTCTACCTCTACATCCCACCTCCACCCCCACCCCCACCTCCATTGTCCCCCCATGCTCATCCGCTCCCCTACCTCTAGCCTCCGCCCTTCCCCTAGCCACCTACATTTTGGCCTCCACCTCTACCTCTTCCCCCTCCACCCTCCCCCCTCCCCCTCCCCCTCCCCCTCCCCCCGCTCCGCTTGGCGCCTCCCTTCCCCCGTCCACCCTACCATCTCCCATTGATCCCCTTGCCCCACCTTGCAGCAGCAGTGTTGCTTCACGACGTGACTTGCCGAAGTCCACTATCCGTCGTCGTACTAGCAAGATTGTGCAGTCTTTTTTTTGTGACCTCACGCCAGCTTCGCAGTCTTCTCTTCTTACGTCCCTGATTGATCACCCTGACTTGGTAGAGTGTAGGAGGCTTGCTGGTCTTGGTGCACGTAGAGATAGGGTTGTATCTAGCGAGGTCCTTAGCAGTGTTCGACGTTCCTATCCTTCTATTAAGCATAGGAACTCTAGTGATGCCTTGGCAGCACGTCGTGCTATTGTGGCTGCCATTAGTAGACCTCATATGATAGGCCATGTGCATACCGCTTCACGTCTTCTTCAGATTGCACCGCGCACATTGCGAGCAGGCATCATTAGGAGGCAGAGTCTAGAGGATAGTGAGACTGATGCTCTTTGGGCTTCGAGTGGTCGTGCACCTCGCAGCGATCGATTGTTGGATGATTCCACTAGGTCCTTCATACAACAGTTTTGGGAGGAGCATTGCAGAGCATCCCCGGTGTTCAAGAAGGCATTGCGGAAGAGGGTGTCACGCGGTGTGTACATTGAGCATGGTGCATGTTTTTTGGAGTGTACCCAGAGTGAGTTGTACACTCAGTTTGTAGAGGCACACCCGGAGTTCAAGATTGGGCAGAGGTCATTTGAGCGATGCAGGCCATGGTTTGTGCGATGCTCTCAGGAGCGTGACACATGCTGTTGTCGCTACCATGTGGATTTTGGATTGATGTATGACGTATTCCGTTCCCTTGATGGTCATAGGGGAGTGGTTCCTACTAGCCCTCGCGACTTCATTCATTCCATATTGTGTACACGAGATGGTAATGCTTTATTCCACTCCCTTGATTGTGTGGAAGGCACGTGTACTTTGTGTGGTGACTTTGCCAGAGTGCCACGAGTTGCACTAGATACTTGTGATGTGCAGATGGTTCGTTGGCAGCAGTATGAGTACTGTACCTTGACATTAGATGGTGGCGCACAGTCGAGGAGGTTGCAGCTTGTGGGGAAGGAGACACCACGTGTTGTATTCATTGACTGTTTTCGAGGGAAGCTGTACTGCTACATACGCCACTCGCACACTGCGAAATGGGAGGATCGTCAGTTTCGTGCATGTTTGAGGACATTTCCTATAGGGGTGGTTGTCTCAGTGGTGGACTTTGCGGAGAATTACACCTTTGCACCACAGCATGAGATCCAATCGGAGTATTATTTCTCCGAACAGGTGACGTGTGATTGAGTATTGATTTTTTCCCCGCCTCATTATATTGAATTATTTCAATAGTCATATTTTTTTTTCAATGCCATATTGCAGGTTGCTATATTTGTGCACATTAGCTATTGTCATGCACAGGTTCATGTGGATGGCATTGATAGCACCATGGACTCACGCATCATTGTGCGAGAGTATCACTTCTACATTAGTGATGATCGATCGCATGATGCCCATTTTGTGCAGCATTTCTTCACTTTGCATGATAGTTTCTTGAGGGATCATGGTGTCACATGGCAGCGGCGCTGGATCTGGTCAGACGGTTGCGGTGGTCAGTTCAAATCCGCTAGACAGTTTTATTGGTTCTGCAGATGGCACCGTGAGACAGGCATTCCGATCACATGGAGCTACTTTGAGACAGGGCACGGTAAGGGAGAGCACGATGGTGCAGGTGCTTGCGTGAAGCGTGCTTTGCGTCGATACCAGTTGCGTCACAGTGCCGATCGCTTCAAGGATGCACATGATGTGGTGCGGTGGTGCAGCCAGCACTTATCCACTAGTGCTACGTCCTCGTTTCAGTCGCGTGACGATAGGGTGGTGAGCCGGTATTTTTGGTGCGTGGACATTGGGAGTCTTGATCGGTCGAGGCCTTTTCATTGTCGTTCTGTGCCTGGCACTCTTGATTTCCATTCCATCAGGAGCGTAGGTGAGTCTCACCCCGCGATCTTTTCTCGACGGTTTGCATGTTTTTGCTCTGCATGCATTGATGATGATTGGGGAGGGTGCTCCATGATACCATGGGCCGATCCATGGGTACGGCGAGTGCTTTCTCCCTTCCAGCCTTGGGAGGAGATACATGATGATTAGGATGCGGGATTCAGTTCCTCTAGAGATTATGACCAGCTTACAGATATTTTGCGTATTGGTGATATCTTCGCGGTTATTGCTTCGGAGGGCAATGAGGAGGGTGTGGATTATTACTTGTTGCGATGCTCTATGCTGAAGAGTGTGCTGAATGAGGATACAGTGGATGGGCATGGGATGCACTTCAATGCTCATAGCATGATCGTCGGTGGCCACTATTTTCAGCAGATACAGAGGCGTGGTCGCTATATTGAGTTCCAGGAGTACATGGCGGATCGGGAGGCATACATGTATTCTCATCTTGTTGTTGGGATCAAGATTACTTTGAGTCGTGTTCGCACTCGCAAGGCGACGTCCACTCCACGATGGCGCCTTGCAGTGGCGGATCACGAGAGCATACTTGCAACTATTGCCATGAGAGCTGATCCTGAGGAGTAGCACATTACATATCATATTTTTTGGGATCATCAGTTGATCAGATTGATTTTTATTGGGTATCACTAGTTGATTACACTTTTTTGTATTCGATATGTATAGGCTCACTGTGTGACCGTACCATTGTAATTTTCATGGACTCATATTTTGTATTTCACTATGATGGCTGTATACATGTTCATACACATCATTGTATTAGATTCTATTTTTAACATGATGTCCGATGTCTTCTCAATGGGATTTGTTGTGTTTGTAATACAAAAAATTGTTTATTAGTAGTAATGTTGTAATTTGTTTTGTGCATTAGGACATTTTAAAAACGTGACTAAGAAAATTCGCGCACGTACTAACGAAATACGCGTGTGGACTTGCTTGTTGGGGATGAAACTTCGCACGACTCTTAGGCCACCCTAGACATACATCCACGCGAGATTTGGTCTAAATTGATTTGGTGTGCGCCACGTGGAAGGTACAATGCGTACATTTTTACAATCCCTACTAGCACTCGTGACTACGTATGAGCTATGGCGCATGTACTAACGAAATGCGCGTGTGGACTTATCTGTTGGGAATGAAACTTCGCACGACTCTTAGGCCACCCTAGACATACATCCACGCAAGCTTTGGTCTCCAACTTATTTGGTATGCGCCACATGGAAGGTATAATGCGTATATTTTTACAATCCCTACTAGCACGACTACGTGTGAGAAATGGCACACGTACTAACCAAATATGCATGTGGACTTATCTGTTGGAGATTAAACTTTGCACGGCTCTTACGTTACTGTAGATGTACATCCACGCAAGATTTGGTGCCCAACTGATTTGGTATGCGCCACGTGGAAGGTACAATGCATACATTTTTACAATCCTACTAGCACGACTACGTATGAGCTATGGCGCATGTACTAACGAAATACGCGTGTGGACTTATCTGTTGGAAATGAAACTTCGCACGACTCTTAGGCTACCGTAGACGTACATCCACGCAAGATTTGGTGCCCAACTGATTTGGTATGCGCCACATGGAAGGACAGTTGCGTACATTTTTACAATCCCTACTAGCACTCGTGACTACGTATGAAAAATGGCGCACGTACTAATGAAATACGCACGTGGACTTATCTGTTGGGAACGAAACTTCACACGCCTCTTAGGCTACCCTAGACGTACATCCACGCAAGATTTGGTCTCCAACTGATTTGGTATGCGCCACGTGGAAGGACAAATGCATACATTTTTACAATTTCTACTAGCACGACTAAACCCTAAACCCTAAACCCTGGACCCTAAATCCTAAACCCTGTTGGGCACGAAACTTCACACGCCTCTTAGGCTACCCTAGACGTACATCCACGCAAGATTTGGTCTCCAACTGATTTGGTATGCGCCACGTGGAAGGACAAATGCGTATTTTACAATTTCTACTAGCACGACTAAACCCTAAACCCTAAACCCTGGACCCTAAATCCTAAACCCTGTTGGGCACGAAACTTCACACGCCTCTTAGGCTACCCTAGACGTACATCCACGCAAGATTTGGTCTCCAACTGATTTTGTTTGCGCCATGTAGAAGCAATCCCTACTAGCACGGCTAAACCCTAAACCCTAAACCCTAAACCCTGGACCCTAAATCCTAAACCCTGTTGGGGACGAAACTTCACACACCTCTTAGGCTACCCTAGACGTACATCGACGCAAGATTTGGTCTCCAACTGATTTGGTTTGCGCCACGTAGAAGCAATCCCTACTAGCACGGCTAAACCCTAAACCCTGAACCCTAAATCCTAAACCCTGTTGGGGACAAAACTTCACATGCCTCTTAGGCTCCCTAGACGTACATCCACGCAAGATTTGGTCTCCAATTGATTTGGTTTGCGCCACGTAGAAGCAATCCCTACTAGCACGGCTAAACCCTAAACCCTAAACCCTAAACCCTGGACCCTAAATCCTAAACCCTGTTGGGGACGAAACTTCACACGCCTCTTAGGCTACCCTAGATGTACATCCACGCAAGATTTGGTCTCCAACTGATTTGGTTTGCGCCACGTAGAAGCAATCCCTACTAGCACGACTAAACCCTAAACCCTAAACCCTGAACCCTGGACCCTAAATCCTAAACCCTGTTGGGGACGAAACTTCACACGCCTCTTAGGCTACCCTAGACGTACATCCACGCAAGATTTGGTCTCCAACTAATTTGGTTTGCGCGACATAGAAGCAATCCCTACTAGCACGACTACACGTTAGCGTACCACCAAAGTCAAAAGAAAATAGTAAAATTAAATTGTGGCCTAACATGTCACACCTTCCTTGTACTCCCATACATGAGTAGAGTTTAAAAGGGAGAAGTGGGATTGTTAATATGTGTATATTTTTTTGGTGCATAGCCACAACAACCCTTTCTTTTTACATAAACCAAATACCAACACTTTTCCTTATACCAACCGCCAATCCTTTCTCTTGTACATAAACCACTAAATGCAAAAGAAAATAGTGAAATAAAATGGTGGGCTAGCATGCCACACCTTCCTTGTATTCCCGTATACATGCATTAATTGCCAATTGTGTTGATTTCTCTTCTTTGTGTTCATTATCTTTTATACATGCATAATAATTAGATTGGTGCATTGGCAAATGTCATATTAAGGAAATTGAAATAGTCCTTAGAAACTTGGAAGGCATATGCGATTGTGATTTGGAAGGCACATGTGATTGTGGTTCGAATATGACAAATAATTAGGTCTTGTTTTCTTTGATCACCAATTAGCACAAGTATTGTTAACAATAAGAGACAAATTAAACACTGAGTCATAATAAATAACAGCAAAATCATGCAAAGGACAAGTCTAACTCCATTTTTGAAAAAAATCCCCAAAAAATTTATATTTTTTAAAAATTGTAGGGACAAAATATACGCTTCATGTCAATAATATTAAAAAACTAGAATTGTGAAAAAAGAATGCATAAAATATTACTTATATTTTATTGCAGAACTTAAAAATGTCTAGTATTACCATTTGCAAAAAGTATTCTCTCCTTTAATTTAAAAAACATGACAAATTGCAAAGGAGAAGAAACTGCTTCATTCAACTAAGAGAGTTGCTAGAGCTTTTTCTTTGAAATACCAATCGTTTTCTATGCAAGTGCCCATATCAAATCCATATAAAAGAATTTCTACACCCTACAAACTAAGCATGTCCACACATTGGTGATTTCTCGAATTTTTTCCTTTTGTCATGTTGTTTAAGTATCTCTAGATCACACATTCCCTCAAGTTCATTGGTGTTGAAAGAATTTTTTATCAATTGATTTACACATAGGTAACAACATTGCCCTCGGAGTCATGGATAAGTTTTGTACCAATATACATTTCTAGAATACTTTTTGTAAATAGCATAAATTGAAAGTTGGTAAAATTGATGTTACTTTAATATCTAATTTCATTTGATGAAACAATTTTACATTGGGCTATGGCATTGTCTAAAAAAAGTAATTTTCTTTTTATACAAATTAGTTTATCAAATGGTTGAATTTCAACATATTTTGATATTAAGATCGGAAGGCTAGATTTGGAAGCATGAATATGACAATAGTTGTCTTTTTGAAAAATTGATGAAAATTTGGATTTTGAAACACACTTTATTGACAAACATGAATAGAATAAAATTTTTGTTTAAAAAATGAAAAACTTTTATCAGCAAAATAAAATTTTCATCCAAAAAAAGATGAATTTTGATATGTTTAATGTTTAATGTTTGCAATTAATGTTTAATGTTTACAATTACTTCACATGGCATTCTTTTTTAAATACCTTATGTATTAAACAAACTATAAACTGAGATAAACTGAGATAAACAAAGTGTGAAGAACATCATGAAAGTACAAAAATGCTCATACATCATAAAAGTGGGAACAATATCATGAAAGTACCAAAATGAATCTGTACATCATCATCATCATGCTACAAAAGTGCATCCCTATACAAGAAACGTGTGAAGCCTAAACAATCAATCTGAATCTGAATCTGATAACTCTACATATGATCCTCTAGTGGAACGCTGACGTGGCTCCTGTATGACTCGCTGCCCAACCGTCCGCTGTGTGCCCTCAGGCAATGCCGGCTCAGATGGGCCAGCCTCATCACCTGCATGAGATGGGCCAGCCTCATCCTGATGAAGAGGAGGGCATGCTGCACGCGCCACTGCTGCCATCTCTGCCTCCCTCACCTCCTCTATGTACGCGCGTCTCAGCTCCCATAGCCGTGCATCTGCGAATACTCGTGCCTCAAATCCAGTGCGAGTAATCATCTCTACATGTGAAAGACGCTGGTCTCGACCGCGCCCTAACTGCTGCTCTACCCACTGCTGCAATGATGTCTGCAGCTCTGCCTCTCGCTCAATCCGGCGTGCCTCCTCCGCTCGTGCCTCGTCACCTGGCATGAAATCACCGTACGAAAAGCGTCGTGGAACGCATGATGCAACCACCGATGTATCCGTACCCTCCTGCATCAGCAATGCTCTCTGTGCCTCCTCCCTGTAGTGCTCTGTCAAGACTACACGGGCGAATGGATCAATAGCCTGACGATGACCAGGATATAGATCATCCATGCCCAGTCCTCTGTATGTCGCCACATCAATGTCGGCAAAGCATACAGGGCACACTGAACGTGCCACCATGTGGCGGGTCATGCAGTGGAGATGTGCGATGTGGCCGCACCCTAGTCCAAACCACCCTACGGTGTCAAAGTCCTCGTGGCAGAGGACACAAGTGGCAGTAGGAAGCCTCGCTACGACTGCTGCGTCTATGGGTGTCCTAGTCGGCACATCTACAGGAGGAGCAGGGTATAGGGCCACACTGGGGTCGATCCTATGGCGCGACGGATCACGACTAATATGCCTCAACTGCAAAATATAGTGCTCTGCGCGATGGTATGCTATGCGTGTCCGAATCCTCTGCTCCTCCAAATCTGTCTGCAACAGTCGTACGCGAGACTCCATCTCCTGACGTAATAGATGTGCCTGCAATGCAAACATGTCGCGTACATGGTGAGAATTAACCAAAAAACTTCAGTTCAAAACACGCTACAAAAAAATAAACTAACATAATCAAAATAACTAACCTCGTCCCTAGACTCGGCCAACACAGCCTCCAACTCTGCAATCCGTCTGTCTCGAGCCTCCAACTCGTGCTGAGGCGCCGTAGATGTGGGAGGTGGTGTAGATGTGGGATGCTCCATCGATGATCGAGGTGGGGGAGGTGGAATCGCAATAGATCTCGATAGGGCCGAGACCATGTGCTGCAAGGATGATGCCACTGAATGAACATCCCCCCTAATCTGTCCTCCCACCGCTCGCAATGCCGGTGCAGGGATGGTGTGCAACTCTGGTCCCTCGCGTCGACGCCGAACACCTACAATCTGACGCTCCTGACGCCCCATCCTACCATGTCCCGCTCCTGATCCTGTGAGGTAGTCCACCCGATGACCAAGGACAAACTCAGCGTAAAGCTGCATGGCAAACGACCTGGCTATCTGGCGGTTGTGAGGCAACCGACCACCATTCGCAGCAAGATATCTCGGATAAATGTGTGCTGCTATGATGGGGTGCCTACACCGTAAAATATGCAAGGGGAGCCCTGATCGTGGTCGCTAGCCCTCGGTGTGACCATCCCAAAACATGTCGTCCAAGGCCTCCCTGTGATGTGACTCCCGCTCAAACAACTGTCGAATTGCTCTCCAATCCAAGCCACCACCAGTGATCTCCGCCTCGGCCTGTGCCTGAAAGCTATCCACAACGTCCTCAACTGTCTCCAATCGACTCAGAGCCTCAATAACTGAATCCAGGCTCGCAACCAAGTGAGGGGGTGCCCTAGCATCCTGCAGTGCCCTCATCTCAGCTCTCAGCATCTCTATCTGCATACGAATAGTGGTGCTAAAACCTGTGCGCTGGCTAGCGCATGCACAAAAAAAACACATAAAAATTAATATTCTATTTGGGTAATGAAAATAATATTCTATTCAATATGACTTATAATCTATTTACGTAATGAAAACTATTTGTACGTACTCCTTGATGAGGTAGATCCTATGCACCTACCGGTAGATGGGCCAAATGTGTGGCTCAATATTAATCAATATTATTAATAATTCTTAATTTTGATTAGAATTTTTTCACTCTAGTCGTTGCATTTTAAAACTTAGATGTCTCAAATATTTTCTCCTTATATGTTTCCCTTTTTTCACTTTTTATCCAATATGAAACTTTTCCACATGTGGTGTAAGGACCACATTGTCCACTAATGGCCCCTATACTAAGGACAGATAGTGGAGAGGTTTGGTTAATAAGACCTTCTTTGAATGCTTTACTGCCTTGGGTTTGCAATAGATATGGAGGAGATAGAAGGATACCTAATACATTACTTTGAACGATACACAAGCAAGGCGCATCTAGTATTTCTCGGACTACACATTAAAAAAGAGAGCGGGTTCACACTACAGACCTTTTAAAGCGAGAACTTTGAGAAAATAATTAAGCCTTTTCAATATTATCTATTTTGGTTGGGCAATCCACCTCAACTAGTGACCATTCCTATAAATCATCACTTGGTTCAAGACATTTTGTATAAGACTCACTCGACTTCTAGTTGTAAAAATAGTTTTGGAATGAGATCATCCACATACGTAGCAACAAAGGGCACAAGATCCCTAGAAGAGGATTCAAAAACTTTGAAAATTAAATCCTTGGATGTCCCTATGCAATGGGAAGGGTTGCATACGATAACTAATGTTAATTTTGGTTGAGCTCAAGTAATAAGCGTCACCGTTGCCTATGGTTGGACTAGCAAGAAAGAGACCATCCTTGCTTACAATGAAACTAGCATATAATTCCTTGAGCATGTGGTTGACATTCCATGTGTGACATAGTTTCAACGAGGGAAAGGAGATATGTAGCATCCGCACTATTTTGGTTATGAGGTGGTTCACGTGATTATTGATACAAAGTCTTTTTGGGAAAACATCTTAGTCATTTGTAAAAGACAAGATAAATGTTGTTAACATTAGTCATAGGTTTCCCTACGGTGCAAAAAGGGATGTATGTGTGCCACATGGCGAGTTGCCATGTAGCAAACAACATGGAATGGGATGCTTCAAATGTCGACTCTTGAAAGTTATGGAGTTCTCTCTCTCTTAAGTCTCTTATCTATGATCATTAAGGGATGATTAGGAGAGATTCAGTCATTAACAGGCTCTATTTGAACTTAGGTCTATAGTTGATCAAAACACTTGCATATATTAGCATGAATGTGGAATGAATATAGATCCACTAGAGTCCCATGTGCAATGAATGTTAGGTATTCTAGTTAAACTTTCAGTTTCTTTATGGCGTATTTCTTTCTTCTTATACATATAAGAGAAGTAGATGAATTATGGAACTAGACAACAAACATGATCAAAGTGCTAGATCTAAAGCATGCCATAGTGATAGCATAAGAATCTCAAATAGTTTATAGGCACAGACCGTAATATTCGAGTTCTTGAAGACCCATCCAAATATTCTCAATCTTGTAATATTCTTTTTTCAGTTATGCTAGAGTCTATGCATAACTTAGAAGAATTAGACATTTGCAAACTATTCCATGTCTTCTTAAGGTCTAAGCCACTATTTCATGTCTTCTTAAGGGATATTGAAGATTTGGACTAAGCCACTATCTAGGCATTTCCAAGCTATAGCCTTATCATGCATGCTTAGTCTAATCAATCTATTGACTAATAGGGGACATATGCCTTCAACATATTTCCTAGTAGAATCGATCCTTACTAATTGCCAAATAGTTAAAGGATGATTTATCATTAGTAATTTCCCAATATATTAGGGATGATTACCCAAGCTTAAACCTAGTTTCCTTCTAAAGAACTTGCTTGCCCCAAAGTGTCTAGTCAACTTCAAGCTTTGGTCACCAACCATGTCACTAGTCAATCTTTAATGTCCAACTCCAATAGTTGACTAGTAGGTTTATGTTTGTGTATTAATTCGATAAGTCGAGCGAGTCTTATACAAAATGTCTTATTAATTTGATAAGTCGAGCGAGTCTTGTGCCTCATTAAACGTTTTTTAAATTTAAAATTTTCACATTTTAAATTATAAATGTCGTAATTCAAAAATAAAAAAAAAATTTACAAATGCATTTCAAATTTATAAATACTTTATAATTATTCCTATGAACGTTTTTTTATTTAATAAAAATAGCTCTATTTAACAAAAAAAAATCTCATTTTCACATTTTAAATAAAAAATGTCGTAATTTATAAATTTCAAAAAAACATTAAAATGCATTATAAATTTAGAAATTTTTTATAATTTTCCTTATAAACTAAAATTTAATTAAATTCTACCAAAAAGAAAATGCTACATTAAAAAAACAAAAATATAGAACATCTTCACATTTTGAATAAAAAATGCCTCATTAAACGTTTTTTAAATTTAAAATTTTCACATTTTAAATTATAAATGTCCTAATTCAAAAATTTAAAAAAAATTTACAAATGCATTTCAAATTTATAAATATTTTATAATTATTAATATGAACGTTTTTTTATTTACTAAAAAAGCTCTATTTTGAAAATAAAATTTCATTTTCACATTTTAAATAAAAAATGTCGTAATTCATAAATTTTAAAAAAACATTATATTGCATTTCAAATTTAGAAATTTTTTATTATTTCTCTTTTAACCTAAAATTTTTTATTATTTCTCTTTTAAATTCTACCAAAAAGAAAATGCTACATAAAAAAAACAGAAATATTTAACATTTTCACATTTTTAATAAAAAATGCCTCATTAAACGTTTTTTAAATTTAAAATTTTCACATTTTAAATTATAAATGTCATATTTAAAAATTAAAAAAAAAAATTTACAAATGCATTTCAAATTTATAAATATTTTATAATTATTAATATGAACTTTTTTTATTTACTAAAAAAAGCTCTATTTAAAAAAAATAAATTAATTTTCACATTTTAAATAAAAAATCTCGTAATTCATAAATTAAAAAAAAACATTAAAATGCATTTTATAATTTTTCTTATAAACTAAAATTTTAAATTACGTTTTTTAAAATTAAATTTTTCACATTTTAAATTATAAATGTCGTAATTTAAAAATTTAAAAAAAAAATTACAAATACATTTCAAATTTATAAATATTTTATAATTAATAATATGAACGTTTTTTTATTTACTAAAAAAAGCTCTATTTTAAAAAAAATTTTAATTTTCACATTTTAAATAAAAAATCCCGTAATTCATAAATTTCAGAAAAACATTAAAATGCATTTTATAATTTTTCTTTTAAACTAAAATTTAATCAAATTCTACATAAAAGAAAATGCTACATAAAAGAAAATGCTACATAAAAAAAAACCCTACCTGGACTCTCCCGCTCCTGCTCTGTCCATCTCCGTCGATGTCCGTTCGTGGCTCTCCGTCGCTCGCGCTTTTCCGTCGAAGTCCGGCAAATCCGAAATCGGTGGATGATCGATCGAGGTATGCGGAATGAGGGGGGTCGCTCTCCTTTTATAAGAAAAATTAGGGTTTAGCTACCTCGATCGAGGTATTCTTGACATGCCCATACATCTCGGCACATATACCTCGATCGAGGTATTGGCATGCCACGATACCTCGATCGAGGTATTCTTGACATAACCATACATCTCGTTGGCATGCCACGATACCTCGATCGAGGTATTCTTGACATGCCCATACATCTCTGTACATCTACCTCGATCGAGGTATTGCCATGCCACGATACCTCGATCAAGGTATTGTGACATGCCCATACATCTCGGTACATCCACGTCGATGGAGGTTTTGACATGCCACGATACCTCGATCGTGGTGTGTTGGCAGAAGCGGGATGCCAAGTCATGTGTCCAGCATACCTCGATCGAGGTATGTCATCCGCCCTGTTGGCTGCCCTGTCGGATGGCACATACCTCGATCGAGGTATGCTGGACATGCCACCTGACCTCGATCGAGGTTGAGCTGGATTGCCACAATACCTCGAACGAGGTAGATGTGGCATGTATAGCTGGCTTGCCAGCAAGCCTCGATCGAGGTAGAGGCTCGGTCCGGTGAAAAAGCTACGTACCTCGATCGAGGTATTGGCTAGGCTCGGTTGTGCTCGTGTGTGATTTTCATTGGAGCTTATACCTCGATCGAGGTATTGGAGACCGAAGCAAAACCTTTGTATTTTCACTCGAGCGGGTGTCACACTCACCCGAAAGTGGTCCGGAAGTGGACACCCTTAGCTTGCTACCTCCCCAAGTCAAAATACAAAGGTTTTGCTTCGGTGTGAAATACCTTGATCAAGGTATCGTGTCCAATAAAATTGGCACACGTGGACATCCGAACTGAGCCCATACCTCGACCGAGGTATTACATTTCAATCAAGTGAACCGAGCCTATACCCCGATCAAGGTATCGTGGCATGACAACTATACCTCAATCGAGGTATTGTGGCAAGTCCAAATACCTCGATCGTGGTATGCTGGACAGATGACATGGAGGCATGTCAAAAACCACGATCGAGGTATGAGGCATCCAACATGGTATTCCACGTACTGTGCTAGCATCTGACATACCTCGATCGAGGTATCATGGCAAGTCCACATACCTCGATCGTGGTATGCTAGACCAATGACATGGAGGCATGTCAAATACCACGATCAAGGTATGTGGCATCTGACATGGTGTTTAGCGTACTGTGCTAGCAGCTGACGTACCTTGATCGAGGTATCATGGCAAGTCCACATACCTCGATCGTGGTATGTTGGACCGATGAGGTATGTGGCATGTCAAATACCACGATCGATATATGTGGCATGTCATATACCACGATCGAGGTATTTGCCATCTTACATGGTATGCTCGACCAATGAGGTATGTGGCATGTCAAATACCATGATCGAGGTACGTGGCATGTGAAATACCACGATCGAGGTATGTGGATGCCACATACCTCGATCGTGGTGTTTTGAAACCCTAAATTTTCATATATAAAGAGCGCGACCTCCCCTCTTTGTTCAAACCTCGATCGAGCTCCTCCTCATCGAAATCATTGGAATTGCTGGAGCGACGGAGAACAACAGATGGAGATTGACGGAGAATGACGGACTGACGGAGATGGATGGACCGAGAGATTCCAAGTGTAGTTTTTTTTTTGCGAAAAGTTATTTAAATTTTAGTTTATAATAAAATGTAATTTAATTATAAAATATTTAAAAATTTAAAATGCATTTAAAAGTTTTTTTATATTATTTTTTTAATTACTGAAGTTTTAATTTAAATGTCAAAACATATATTTTTTATTTTTAAAAATCATCTATTAAAAAAAAAGATTAATGTAGTTTTTATGTGATTTTTTAAATTAACAGAGTTTTTAATTAAATATAAAAACGTTAAATTTTTTTTAAAATCATCTTTAAAAAAAAAAAGAAAACAAGAGTTTAAAGTAGTTTTTATATTATTTTTAAATTAGTAAAATTTATATTTAAAATGTCAAAATGTATATATTTTGTTTTTTAAAATCATCTATTTAAAAAAAAAGAGATTAAAGTAGTTTTTATGTTATTTTTCAAATTAGTGAATTTTTTATTTAAATATAAGAACATTTAAATTTTATTTTTAAAAATCATCTATTAAAAAAAAAGAAAATAAGAGTTTAAAGTAGCTTTTATATTATTTTTCAAGTTAGTGAAGTTTTTATTTAAATGTCAAAACGTATATATTTTATTTTTTAAAATCATCTATTAAAAAAAAGAGAGATTAAACTAGTTTTATGTTATTTTTTAAAGTAGTGAATTTTTTAATTAAATATAAAAATGTTTAAATTTTATTTTTAAAAATCATCTATTAAAAAAAAGAAAACAAGAGTTTAAACTTATTTTTGAAGTTAGTGAAGTTTTAAATTAAATGTCAAAACGTATATATTTTGTATTTTAAAATCATCTTTAAAAAAAAAGAGAGATTAAAGTAGTTTTTATGTTATTTTTTAAATTAGTGAAGTTTTTATTTAAATATAAAAACGTTTAAATTTTGTTTTTTAAAATCATCTTTAAAAAAAAAGAAAACTAGAGTTTAAAGTAGTTTTTATATTATTTTTCAAATTAGTGAGGTTTTTATTTAAATGTCAAAACGTATATATTTTGTTTTTTAAAATCATCTATTAAAAAAAAAGAGATTAAAGTAGTGTTTATATTATTTTTGAAATTAGTGAAGTTTTTATTTAAATATAAAAACATTTAAATTTTATTTTAAGAAATCATCTATAAAAAAAAAGAAAACAAGAATTTAAAGTAGTTTTTATATTATTTTTCAAGTTAGTGAAGTTTTAAATTAAATGTCAAAACGTATATGGTACTGCCTTCTACTGTTGCCGCCCTCTGCCACATGGCACCCTCTACCACCCGCGCATTGATGTTTGCCGTCTCTGACCCACCACTGGGCCAGATCTGACCTGCCACCGTGCCACATTAGACCCGCCACAGCGCCAGACTCTCTGCCCCACTTCTACTCTGCCTCTTCTACTCTACCCTACCAGATAGCATATGCCTCTGCCTCTTCTGCTCTGCTCTGTTGCGCAGCCTACCAAGCCTCGAGCCTCCATGCCATGTGGACATCAAGGCGCCATGTGTCTCGCCACACTACGACTGTGGGATAATTAGCAGATGTGACACGTGGCAACACGATGCTCACGGATTTGTTTTTCCACTCGCATCTGTTCCCACTTGTCACTGTGTGAGACATGTGGCATGTCTCCCACCCGTCCTACTACGTAATAACTGCTGTTGGCTGCCTTGTGACCCTCTGTCCTGCTTTTGTTTTAGACTCTAGATGTTCATTAAAGCCTCTACGAGTTTGCCTTAAGCCTGCCATGTGGTAGTCCACTCCTCTCCCTGCTCTCTCTCTCTCTCAACTGCCCGCGCCACCTCTCCTCTCTCTACATGATAGTCTCCCACCTCTACTGCCCCCTCCTCTCTCAACTGGCCGTTCTTTCTCTCTCTACTAGCACACATGTCCCCAAGCCTCCTCTCTCCCCCAAACTTCCATCCTTCTCCCCCAAACCTCTAGAATGCTTCCCCAAGCCTCCAAATCCTCTCCACATGGCATGCATGGTATTTCTCTCCTTAAGAGATAGTAAGAAGATGCACAATAACTTTTAACAAACTTTGTGTAAGTAAAAGCTGTGTGTACAATAGACTTTGTGTATATAAAAGCTATGTACAATAGACTTTGTGTATGTAAAAGTTGTGTGTACGATAGACTTTTTGTACAAAAGAGAATGCACAATAGACTTTGTGTATGTAAAAGCTAGGATCCACCATAGTAAATTATGCTACACCAATTTTCTTTATGTAAATCTATTCCTATTTAAAGAAAATAACGACGCTCCAAAATCATGTTTGCTACACTTAGTCTCTTATTTAATATGCACTTCTAGACCACGCCACCCGCCAACGTGGAGGGCAATTGTCATGTGTCCCCTAGGAAGGCGGCGACCTTGATGAGCATATGGGAAATTAGGAATAGGCTGTCCTTTCAGCATGGTGTCTAGCTGGGGTTCAGGGCCCCAGTCAGTCTTGCCTTGGTTAAGACCTATCATCAAGATTTTGCCAGAATCCTAGCTAGGGACGATCAGCCAAGCCTTATACGAGGTTGATTAGAGTCTCAGCATAGCTTAGGTCCACCTGTTCGCAGCGTAGGCCCCAGGCTCCCCGTCCTCGATGTGGGCCAAATTTTGTAAGGTCACTTGACCCCCCCCCCTTTTTTTTCCTTATTAATATAGCCGGCACTTTTATTTTATTTTATTTTTGAAAAAAAGATGCACTCCTAGATAATCTTGCATACAACATCTATTAATGGGTAATATTTAGAACCGTCCTTACATATGGGTCTTGTATTTCTTTTTCTTTTTAACATAGGTTTTTTAAATTTTATCAATTTAAAAACTCTTCATTTGAACCCATGTCCTATGATTAATATTTTTTGTGCATCTCTCAAAGTAGTTTCTCCTCTCTCTTTTTTTCTCATAATAGAGATATATTACCAAAATTATGCTAGAGATGGTCACATGGATGCCATGTGATATCCAAGCTTCCCCTCCCTAATTCCTTCGAACCACACTGGTAGCGTAGAGTACCTTATCCAAGATATAGCCAAGTTCTCTCTCTCTCTCTCTCTCTCTTACTTAGTGAAATCTCTTTGCCACTCGAATTTCACATACAAAAAATCAAGAGGTACTACTAGATAGTTTATGCTCAATTGTTTTTAGTGCTAGATCAATAGTAGTGAGAATGAGAGCTTGGTTAGCATGGATTGCCTAAGTGTTTCTTGATTTTGTAAAATATTTTAGCAAGATTTATAGTTCTCTTTTATTTTATTTTTGAAAGGGCTTCTCTTGGTTAGTGTGCATCTCTCTCTCTCTATGGTTTTGCAAGCATTAAGAGAAGTTCTTTTCTCTTGAAAATAAAGAAAATATCTCACAAGTTGCCCCTCTACATGCTTGTCACCAACCACTAGGTAGTTATCTGTCTCGATTTCGTTCAAGAAAATTTGTTGATAGAAAGTGGCTCTAAAGGTCCAATGCTGTGCTTAACTTAAAGGGGCATATAGAAGAAGCGCTGTGCTAACTTTGAGAAAAACAACGTGGGGATTGCAATTTTATGTGTGTGCATCTCCCAAGATATGGGAAATTGGCATTAACTTTGAGAAAAACAACGTGGGGATTGCAATTTTATGTGTGTGCATCTCCCAAGATATGGGAAATTGGGAATGCCAGTGAGCCTTACATTCACTTTCACTTCACCCGAAGAGACCTCCTTTGACTCTCCCTCCTCTCTCGCTCTCTCTCTCAAGCTCCTCGTTACACAATCGGCGAGTGCTACACCCGAGCCGAGCAAGAGCATTCACTTATCCTTCTCTCTATCTATCTCTCTCTGTGCATCTCTATCTCTCTCTCTCTCTCTCTCTCTCTCGCGCCCAGCATACCCACCCAAAGATGATGATAACGATCAGAAAATCGGCTTTGGTACGCGCTTCGTCTGCCACACCTCATCGAGTTTTGTGGAATTCCAACGTCGACCTCATCGTTCCCCGCATACATACTCCCAGTGTCTATTTCTATAAGTCTAATGGATGTCCGAACTTTTTCTCCTTCGACCATCTTAAGGATCCGTTGGCCAGCACTTTGGTAGCGTTTTATCCCATTGCAGGGAGGTTGAAACCAACCCAAGATGGGAGGATCGATATTGATTGTAACAATGAAGGGGTACTGCTTGTAGAGGCAGCCGCGGATGCATTCATGAGCGACTTCGGTGATTTTACTCCCAGCCTGAGGATGAAGGAGTTGATTCCCAAAGTCGATTATACGAAGGGCCTGAGCAGTTTTCCCCTTCTCGTTGCTCAGGTAAGCATTTCACCCGGCCAACTTCTAAGTTCGAAACCAACCCCTTCCGTCTGGGTTGGGTCGGATGAACTCCGGTATATAAGACATTTCCTGAGTCCCGACTTCTTACATTCTGTGTCTGTATCCGGTTTCCTTGTCGATCGAGCTACCTTTTGGCCTTGATCGATGAAGCATTAGATGGGTCCACATCCTGTGTCGTGTATCCGGTTTCCTTCTCGATCGAGCTACCGTTTGGCCAAGTGATGGATGAAGCATTAGATGAGTCCACATCCTGTGTCATGTATCCGATTTCCTTGTCGATCAAGCTACCTTTTGGCCTTGATCGATGAAGCATTAGATGCGATCCCACATCCTGTGTCCTATATCCGGTTTCCTTCTAGATCGAACGACCTTTTGGCCTTTTGTGACGTTCGATGAGTCCAACGTATGATGAGATTCTTTCCCGTGTTCTGCATGACACTCGTCTGGCTCGCTTTCGAACTTACAGGCTTTTAATGCTGCTGTTTTCTGCTCTCTACATGTCTTCGTGCTGTAATTATACACGGGTTGTATTAGTTCCGTAACTCCCGTTTGCTCACTCATGTTTGCATTGCAGGTAACATTCTTTAAGTGCGGAGGGGTTGCATTAGGCTTAGGCCTGCAGCATCAGGTGGCAGACGGGATGTCTGCGCTACATTTTGTGAACACATGGGCGGATATGGCTAGACGGAAGGGGGAGGGGGTCAGGCCCTTCATAGACAGGACGCTGTTAAGGGCGAGGGATCCACCGAAGCCGAGGTTTGAGCATGTGGAATACGAGGCACCGCCTCAGCTATTGCCAAAGCAACAACAAGAGGGTGATGATCCTAAGGAGGGCGTTGGCTTCGTTACGGAGATGTATGGATTTAGTAAACAGCAATTGGAGGCCCTCAAGAAGGTGGCAACTCAAGGTGATGCTAATGTCTCCTTTAGCACCTACGAGGTCTTGGCTGCACATGTGTGGCGCTGCATGTGCAGAGCACGTGCTTTGTCTGAAAAGCAACCTACCAAGCTCTATGTCGTCATCGATGGTCGGTCCCGCCTGCGACCACCTTTGCCCAAAGGCTACTTTGGTAATGCGATCTTCTCAGCAACTTCGACATCACTTTCAGGAAATCTACTTGCAAGTCCGCTTGGTGCAGTCGCCAGTCAGATCCACGAAACACTAGCATGCATGGATGATGAATATCTACGATCCGCATTGGATTATCTAGAGATGCAAAGCGAGCTGGTAGAACTTGTGCGTGGGAAGCACACATTTAAAGCCCCAAATCTTGGGATCACTAGTTGGTTGCGACTACCCATTTATGAAGCAGACTTCGGGTGGGGTCGACCAATTTACATGGGCCCTGCATACATTGCCTTTGAGGGCTTGTCCTATGTGTTGCCTAGCCCCCTTGACAACAATTCCAATAGCTTGTATGTTTGCGTGGCTCTCTTATCTAGCCATATGCTTCGCTTTCGTAAGCTTATCTATTGCTCTGAAGGCCTAGAAGAGTTGCCCTCAATTGCATAAGAAGGCTCCCTTCATTGAGTCCATTATCCTTTCAAAAAGGCATCCTTTTGTATCATCATGATCATGTTTTTTCATGTGCTTATGGATCCTTCGATGATTAAATACAAATGACATCCATGTTTAAGTCTTGATCTTGCATAATGTGTGGTTGCACCATTTAAAAGTTACATTTCGACTAAGCTATAGATACATTAATATGGTTAATATAAAGACCATAGATTTGACCTTACTCCTTGATTTAAAAATCATGTACATCCAATCTTATGTGTTGATTTTAGAAATTATGTACATCCTTCGTAATTGTGACTACTACCATCGCCATCACCTTATAGCAAGAAAAGTTTTATTCATTTTGAAGTCCTTTTATATTCAAATGGCTTAATCTTAAGTTGTGCAACCTGTGGATGGCATTATTTCAACGTGCTATTCACACTCTCTCTCATTCTCATAATCCATTCTCCATCTCCTCTTTCTTTCCCTCTCCTCATCTCCTTTTTCCCATGTTTTTCTTTGTCTCCCCTTTCCCCTTGTCCTTTCCCTCTCCCTCTCCTTCTCCTCCCATTGTCCTTTGCACCAAGATGCTAAGCTTGTTTTCTTACATTGATCACTATATTCTCACAAAAATCATTGGACTTTGATTTTTTATGTTCTTGGATTCGAATTGTACTATTGTGCTTTTCTCTTTGGAGGCCCATTTGCTATTGATTCTATATTCTCACAATGCCATCACGAAACATCCTTGGGCCGATGTGTATCATAAGGTGTAACAAATTAAACTTAATCATTTCTTCCTTCTCGGCGCTTGGGTGCTTGTTTCGGATAGATTGTTCATTTGTGTTTATTGACTCTTTAATGAGGATTTTCATGTAATTTTTTTAAATTGTTAAAAAATTTTAGTTGCCACCATCACGCCCATCCACAAAGTCACCATCTCATGCACTCGATAAATAAGCAAGCCACCCTCCACATCTCACGCCAAGGACAATAGATTGAGCTCTTGCTGCATCAAAACTTTTTAGTCTCAATGTAGTCAACAAGCTTCAATCACTTGAGAAAAATCAACCATTCATCCAATGTTCTATGTGTCATCAACTCGATGATATGAGAGCCTGGCTTTGACATGAAGTGATCAGACATCTTATTTCACATGTGAAAGAAGGGTATAGATATGATGTCCCTAGCTAACATGGACATTTAGCACACAGATGCTATTTTATGCTAAGAGACAACTTTGACACATTGCAGTTGATGCATTGATAGTGCTATGCTCTTTTAGTTGAGACATTATTGATGCTTATGCCCATGGATGGTGTTTATCATGAAGCACTTGGCTCTTATTGGCATTGGGTTTGCCATTGTTTTGTCATTGCAGGTTGACATTTTCTTTTGGGCTAGATTTTCTTATATGAATATATAGTATATGCACATGAGTCAAATGTCTTTTGATGCTTTGAGCTTTGAGTTTTTGGTGATATTATCCTCCATTGTGATAGACATATTTGGGTGCATCCGATATTTGGTGTGATTCTTTCTTGCAGGCACTAACATTTGGGATTTTGCTTGATTTAATGCATCATGGCATCCTCTTCCATCTCTAAAAAGGAGTTTTTTAGCATTCAAAAGTTTGATGGGACAAACTTTTCTTTGTGGAAAGAACAGATAAGGGATGTGCTTATTCAAAAGAAGTAGATTAAACCTTGGGCAGGGATTGCAGCTAAGCTTGTAGATATGTATGAGGATGATTGGAATGAGATGGATGCATTAGAAAAGTCCACTATTAGAATTCATCTTGCACTGCTCCTTCCAAAATGCATATTTTATTCTAGATTGTCGAACAAGTCCATGATGAAATTCTTTGTTTTTTTTGTATGCTTCTTTTTGTTCTGGAGATGTTGCACTCTCAAGTGCTCGCTTTAGATCATCATGGTCATTGCACTTTGACATTTTTTGCCTCTTTGGAATTTTAACATGTCCAAAGCTTTTTCCAAAAAGTATACAAAGTATGAAAAGATGCCGGCTCATGCCCTCTTTGCCTCTGTGTTTCTCCAATAGAGTTAAATACTTCTTTTTTTGTCAAACCTATTGAAAGATACATTTCTGATAGATGGGGTTGCGGTAAAGCATTTTCATGAATGTGGTCTTTCGAAATTGCTGTTGTCGCAACTGTTGAGGCTCTTGTTTTGGGCCTTCCTGTGTTTCCATGAATGTTAAAATTTAGTCCATACTTCGCTTTATTAGCCAAACTCCAATATGCGCCATGTGATAATCCTCCAATAATGCGATATGTATTATTGCAAATACTTTTTCCATTTATAAGAGGCCTTATCTGTTGTCCTGAACTTTGCCTTCTCTTATCATTTACAAGAAAGCAAGAGAGTCTCGTGAGTAGGTATTCATTTCTTCTGCTCCCTTTCCTTTTCCCGACATGTTCTCTACACCCCTTGATGTCATGTAAGTTAATGGATCGCAAACATCTACGCTTACAACATGGGGACGTCAATATTAATCTCCATGCAAAGGTGGTACTGGAGGGTCGCCTCCTATATATACCGTGCAATGTTTTTCATTATATCATTTCTTAGTCGATTGCTTGCAGCCATGTAAAAAAGCACGATTTTGTGTTTAAATGTTTTCAAACAATTTTAAATCAAATAAAATGTATGTACACCCGAAGAGACTTCGATTCGCCGTCCTCTCTCAAGCTTCTTATTGGGAATGTCGTCCAGCAGTGGGCCAGTGAGCCTTACAAGTTACATAATCACGGGTGGTACAGTGAGCCAGTTAGCCTTAGATAATCACGGGCGTCCGGTGGTACACAATCGGGCGTCAGGTGGTAGAGATTCAGTCAGCCTTACATTTTAAATCAAATAAAATGTATGTACACCCGAAGAGACTTCCATTGACTCGCCGTCCTCTCTCAAGCTTCTTATTGGGAATGTCGTCCAGCAGTGAGCCAGTGAGCCTTACATAATCACGGGTGGTACACCCGAAGTGACTTCCATTGAATTCGAGTGAGCCAGTGAGTTTTACAAGTTACATAATCACGGGTGGTACAGTGACCCAGTTAGCCTTACATAATCACGGGCGTCCGGTGGTACACAATGGGGCGTCAGGTGGTACACATTCAGTCAGCCTTACATTGACTTTAACCGAAGAGACTTCCATTGCCTATCCGTGTTCTATCTCAAGCTTCTTAGTACACTGTAATCGGCAAGACTTGCTACATCCGAGCCGAGCAAGAGCATTCACTATCTCTGTCTCCCTCCTCTCTCTCTCTCTCTCTCGCCCAGCAAACCCACGCAAAGATGATGATAACAATCAGAAAATCGGCTTTGGTACGCCCTTCGTCTGCCACACCTCATCGAGTTGTGTGGAATTCCAACGTCGACCTCATCGTTCCCCGCATACATACTCCCAAGTGTCTATTTCTATAAGTCTAATGGATGTCCGAACTTTTTCTCCTTCGACCATCTTAAGGATCCGTTGACCCGAACTTTGGTAGCATTTTATCCCATTGCAGGGAGGTTGAAACCAAGCCAAGATGCAGGGAGGATCGATACCGATTGTAGCAATGAAGGGGTTTTGCTAGAAGAGGCAGCCGTAGATGCATTCACGAGCGACTTCGGTGATTATGCTCCCAGCCTGAGGATGAAGGAGTTGATTCCCAAAGTGGATTATACGGAGGGCCTGAGCAGTTTTCCCCTTCTCGTTGCTCAGGTAAGCATTTCACCCAGCCAACTGCGATGTATTAAAACACCACGTAATGCTTTCCTATATATACCGTGCAATGTTTTTCATTATATCATTTCTTAGTTGGTTGCTTGCAGCCATGTTAAAAAGCACGATTTCGTGTTTAAACAATTTTAAATAGAAAAAAATGTATGTCCTTAAAAAACCTTGATTTGGGAAAAGTGGGAATTGCAATTTTTTCAAAATTACTAATATAGTGTTCATTTAAGTAAATAAAATTTAGAATCTTTTGTGTGTAGACTTGCGGGAGAAGTTTGCACCTTTAACTTCTTCTTTAGAGATTATATCCTTTTGGACTTTATATGGAGAGGGATCTTTCTATCATTTTTTTTGTATATTTTTTTTAGGGGAGAGATTGTACATAGAATTAAGATTTATATATAAAAAGACTTTACGTTTTAGATATTTCTGGAGAGGGGATACTTTTTTATATACATAGAGAGGGGGTCTTATTTGGAACTCTTGAGAGCTTTATTTTTTGTGTGCATGTTTTTGGGGGAAGGTTGCACAAAATATGTATTGTAAAATTTTAGGAGAAAAGGTTGCACATAATATGTATTGTATAATTTTAGGAGAAAGGGTCACACGTGACACAACCTCTATAAAGAGAACGAGTAACCTGACCCGTCTACGATGGGCTACAGACCCACTCCGCAGGGTCTCAAGGTGGGATCTTAAAAGGGAAGTAGCAAGCTAAGGGTGTCCACTTTTTGTTCACTCCCCAATCCTTAGGAGGTGGAAAAACAAGCTTTTTGGCACACAAAAATGCAAATCTCACCTACTTCCCTATGGATCACGTAGTTAAAGTCTTCAGACACAACATCACACATGCTATTGTGCACACAATGGTATGGTCTGATCGTAAATTTGGGATCACTAGTTGGTTGCGACTACCCATTTATGAAGCAGACTTCGGGTGGCATTAGGAAAAAAGGGAGCTCATTTTGGGGCCTTTTACGGTTTGGAAAAATAAGCTCTCAACCAATCAATAGAGGGCCAACGTAACGTTGAAAATTCACGAAAATAGAAAAAAGAAACAATACTTTATGTAGGTACAAGCGTGCTACATTAATGTGGAGATTGGTTTTTTATTCTCACAAGATCTTTGGACAAGAAGATAGAATCTAAACTGACATTTTATCTGACAAGGGCCTTCCCGCTTCCACCTTCCTTTGAACTTTGAAATGTTGTGCCGCCTTTCCTTCGAAAGGTCTACCATTCTACACCATTGCCTCATTGTGCAGCAGCCTTTCTTTTCCAAAACTGCTCCCTTGATCCTGTTTGGCGTAGAGTAAGATGTTTCTCGTCAACTGTCTGTCTGCCCACTTTCTCTTTCTTGAAACTTCAAATTGTTATCTTAGTTACATTACTTTGCTATTGTTACAGATTCAGAAAATCTCCATGGTGAATCAAAACCATGGCCGTTCTTGTGGAAGACGCTCTGTGGATGATAATGCTATGAAGGCAGAATTATACCAAACATCCTTACCCCGTCGACCTGCTTCTTCTATTTCGTTGGTAGAGAATTCAAGTACAGTCATAACGGAAGGAGCTTGGGAAAGGTTTAGTGTTTCGAAAGGAGCATGGGTGCTCATGCAACCTAGCAAAAGAAAAAGACCCCAAACAAAAAACATTTTCTTGGCGTCATGGAAGGGAAGAGTACGAGATTTTAAAATCACCAGAGGGAAGATATCCGTGAAAGAAGTTTTGATTCAGCACGTGTACATGCATAAAGAACTTGTCTTGTGAGACTATCCAAAAAATCTTCTGCAACACAGGCCTAATTGTATATTTTTCTATTGTGGTTTTTTTCTTTATGAGGTGTATGGATTTTTAAGATGAAGCTTTCTCTCTTAGCTTATTGACATTCTTGTGTTTTATTTCAGATTTATATCCTTCATCCTATGAGACATGGCAAAACATCGATTGTATTCTGGGATTTATAGATGTTCTGCATGGATCGATAAGAGAAGAACAATACCAAGGTCGATGTGCAACAAAGCTAGCTCAATCGGGTATATTTTTTACTAATCATTTTTATTAGTTGCTGAGCAAAGCTAACACACATGGTGTGTTAATAAAACAAGACCTTCCGGCAAGGAATTCAGTGGATTGGCCTCACCCACATTCTAGTGTTACAGAGGCATATAGGGCGAAGCTTTTCACAGAAGTACAGAAAGCTCTGAGGCCCAATATTGCCACTAGGATAGTAAAAATTTCTTTATGCATGCCTCTCACAGTTTTTGTGGACTTGTTTAATACCTTTCCAGTGAAGGTTTCAAAAACAATGTTCACAGTTAAAGCAACAAATTCGGCATGCATGCCACAATTTTTGGATAAAGGTTGGGATAAGAAGACATGTAGTTCAGTGTTTTGTGAGGTTGTCCAACCTTCTATGCAACTGAAGTACATGGTTGCATCACAAAATTTTATTTTCTCTTTTTATTACAAGTGCAGTCGAATGCTAGGCACAAAACTAGTCCCAATGGATCAAGATGAAGATTCTTTTGGTACAGAAAATAAACTTCTTGATATTGATGTTGTTGAGAATGGTGATGTGCTAGTCAATATCTCATTAAGAGAATGTTGCTCCCTAGCTCAATTGCGCAGTGACATTCTGTTTGAGACAGAAGGTTCTATTTCAAATGACTTTTTATTTATCTACAACAACAAAAAGGCACACCATATGATTTATCCTAGTCTCATTAAGCATTGCTATTAGTTTACTTCACCGCTCTGATTCATATTGCTTTTTTGTAGTTGCTCAAAAGAAGAGAGAGCTCAATAAAATGCAAAGACATTGAAAATTTAAAAATTGAGATAACACAGACTCCATAAACAAAGGTTTTGTATTCAATCAAGTAAGATTTTGTACAGAACTGTTTAGTTAAACATGTAGAACATATTTCTGACATCCATTTTCTATTTATGTACAGCTTGATCCAGAGGCTGCTCTACATTTTTTGGAGGATCTTTTTTCTGCTGCTCCATCCTGTCCTGTACAGTATGTTGGTGTTGCTCCATTGTCTCCTCCACTGCCCCAGGAGCATCTCTTTGCTGCTGCTCCATCTTCTCCTCAACAACATCAGCAGCAGGTCCTTGTTCGTGTGGCTTCTCCTCCTCAGCACTAGGTGATTGCTCCTGTGGCTTCTCGTCCTCAGCATTAGGTGCTTCATCTGTGGCATCAAGGTGTATGACACCTTCTTGTACTTTAGAGCTCTCCCCCAACTCCACAGTAGCTGGTACAATAAGTTTGGGGGAGGCATAGCTCAAAAACCTCCAAATTGTATGAGCTCTAAAATTATATACATAGTTTGAGCTGAAGCTATCCTCTTTCATCTGCAATGGCAGACGATAATTTAGAACACTTTGTATCATTATGAATTATCTTCAAGCTAAATGAAAATTATTTTTTCTTACAAGGTCTGGCTGTTCTTTCTCAAAATAACTTGAAAGTAGATATTCTGCACTGATCAGCACTCTCCATTCGCAGCTACTTGAGTCATCTTGTTGTGGTGTCTGTACAGTTGGAAAGATATGTTAGAAACTGTTAGCATCTGCACAAAACAAAATTATTCAATAAGTTCAAAGACATAGCATGAAATAGACATCAGTAGAGGGAATGACTTTTTACCTCTAGACTTATTGGCTCTATTGAATCCAAAAGAGAGACATTGGGAGGACAGTGATCCAATGCATCTAAAAACCTTCTAATACAACTGCAATATGTATAATTTAGTTAGTATGATATCAAAATAATGAAGTTTTAAGTTCAAAAAGCACACACAGCACTTACAATTTCAGCTCTCTGTGTGTGTTTTTAAGAGAGTTGAATAGAAAGCATTGCTTCTGCTGGATGTCAATAGAAACAAAACTCCAGTGGTCACTGCATAAGGAAAAAAGCATAAGGAAATCAAAGGCTACAAGAGTTCCCAATCTTAAAGAAGAATCTTAAAAGAAGTAGTCACCCACATACCTGTTATGGTATGGAAGTAGCAAAACATTAATTACTTCAAAATTGCAGTGTTTAAACCAGCTGGAAATACTAATGGGAGTTTCCTTTGCATCTCTTAATTTAGAAGAAATGGCAGGATCAATAATATGGACTATATGCTGTACAGAGGGGTGAAGCCAGCTTCTCATCATGCTGCATAGGACCAAAAAATAATTAGGGTAGGTTATAAAGGAGGTACAAGGAGGATTGTTTTGCAAAAAATGTAAAATAATAGACACTTACTAGAGCATTGCAAGAATGATAGTATCTGAGCAATACTCATTCTTATGAGCCAATGCTGCCAAGCATGGTTTTGTCAAGTCAAAATCATTCACTGAAACTTCATCCTCAATATGGACAACTATATTAGGGCCCAGCTCCTACAACCTTCTATGTATCTGCAGCTCCCTCTTTCCAGTCTCCACATCCATAACAGATTTTGTTTCTTTTATTTGCTGCTTCAGTGACTCCACATAAGCAGCCTTCCCTCTGGTGTTCTTTGAGTGCGTTACCTCAACAACCTTAACCTCATCTACCTTCAACTTCCTTGTAGGTGGAATTAGCAATATGTCTCTCATCTTTATGTCCTGCCATTCCACAGGATGAACAAGCTTGTCATATCTCCATCTCACTCTGGACAAAGTATTGAAGTCTTTGGCCATCAAAGTCACCCTATGAGCATGGGCTGCTTCCAGCATTGCATCTTCAAAATATTTTTCCAAGTAATCCTCTGCCATTTCCTGTAAGGAAAGAATGGAAGTTCTATTCCACCTGAACCCAAGGTGCCAACTATCACATATTTCTCTCACCAGTCTTTGAAAAGGTGCCTTGGGTATTGCAAAGCCTATAGCTTTCTGTTGCTTCCTGATCTCCCTTAGCACACCTGCACCATGATTCAATCTCTTGGCCTTTTGCTTGAGCAGGCTCATTGGCTTACCCTTCCTGCCATGTGCAGCTCTTCCCTTTGGAGGCACACTAAATTTCTTGGTACCTGCCCCAGCTGCTGTTGCTGCAAGCCCTGGCCCTTTGCCAACTTTCCTTGCAGTTGACTTGGTTCTTGCCATCACTCTGAAAAACTACATACAAAGGATTGGAAAGAGATTACAGACATGGCGAACATGTTTTGACAAAAAAAAGGCAATCACAGGGGTGGATGAAGCAACATAGAGAAATTTGCAATAAAATGCGATACGAGGAGTTTGAAATTCCTAACAGGTCCAAATCACGTTTTCCTGCAAATTCCTGAAATGACATGCTGGTGCATTCCTACAGTGATTTCTCTGTCTCTACAACTAAATACAGTATGAATGGAGTTTATGCAAGAAGAGTACAGCCATGGATAGCTATGGAAGTCACAAAACCAAAATGACAGGGGTGGATGAAGCAACATTTCAATATTTGCAACAAAATGCGATTTCAGCTGCTTGAAATTCCTAAGGCCTTCTCCTCACGTTTTCCTGCAAATTCATGAGGCAGCATGCTGGAATATACCTTCAGTCATTTGAAGGTGTTTGCATAACCATGCAGGATGGATTGAGTCTATGGAAGGCAAGAAGTGTGCACAGACTGAAGGAAGAACCCATAAGTACAGTTTTACCCTCACATGCAAATATCACACTTGAAGATCTGCATTCCTACAGTGATTTCTCTATCTTGACAACTAAATAAAATATGGACTGAGTCTATGCATTTCCATGCAGGATGGATTGTTTCTATTGTAGGCAAGAAGATTGCAGAGACTAAGGGGAGAACCCATTGTTACTGACCTGAAATCTATCTGTGGATGTGCTGTGCTGCTGATGAGTAACCTGTGCTGAGGATGAACCTGTGCTGCTGGATAGGATGCTGATGTTGCAGAGTATGGAGGTAGGGAGGCAAGAGAGCAGAGACTGGAGGGCAAGAGGTCTGAAATAGGATACCACAAATAAGTGCAAATACAAATAAGGCATCTTCTAAATCCCACACGTGTGGAATGTAGTCGTTTTTCACACGTGTGGATGGGACCTAGATCTCTTGGAGTTTGAAATTTGGCACGTTTGAAAGGTACACTTTATGCCTTAGAACTTGTGCCATTCATGATTTCATAATCAATTCCACAACCACTCTTCCCTCCCCTGCCTCCCAATCTTTCATCCCTGCCACGACCCTCGCATCTTCCATTTCCTTCTCTCTGATCCTTTCCTATCCAGCACACTCCATCCAGACTGCAACTTGCCTGAAGACTACTACCACTGCTAGATCTCCAGGTTACCTAGAGTGCAGAGTTCAAGCTAGTGAAAGAGCAGGAGATTTACCAGTGCAACTCCAAAAGCATGGAAAAGGAAAAAAAAGGTCAGAATTCTAGATGGGTTTCAATGTTTTTTGACATATATTTCTTCCATCCATTGGATTTTTGATGTCCAAATGTCTTCACTCAGCTCCACCCTTCTTGTTACATTTTCAATTGATACTGTCCAAGAATGTGGTAAATCACCCAGGAATTTGATTGGAGATGGATATGAATAGAAACTAGAAATTTGCAACAAAATGCGAGGAGAGTGGTTTATAAATCTCTAAATAGCCCATATCGCATTTTGCTGCAAATTCCTGTTGTTGACACATTCCTCATGAAAAGCTTCACTCAACTCCAGCATTTCTCTTACATATGAGATCATACTATCCAGGAATCAATGAGATGAACCTAGTGTTTGATTTGACATGCATATGAACAGAACTGGAGAATTTGCAACAAAATGCGAGGAGAGTGCTTTATATTTTCCAAATGGTTGCCCATCGTGTTTTGCTACAAATTCGTGTGTCTGATTTGGTTCTCACTTCTACCTCATTGTTTTGCTATCTTTAGCCCTGTGGAATTCTTCCTTGATGATGAGAAATGTTTTTGCTTTGGAACAACTGGCTCCCAGGCCCCACCTTTCAAGAGGAAGCTGGACTTTTCTGCTGCTATTATTAGACCACAGCAATCACTAAGTGAGTCATGAGAGCTCATGAAGCAATTATCTGGTGATATCCAATGCATTCACTAATTGCATATGTCAGCATATAGAATTCATAGTATATAAGTTTTTGAACAGGCAAAAAGAAGAGACTGGAGCAGAGTGCTGATTCTTCCATCACAAAACAAATGGAACCAGAAGAGGACAAGTCTCCAGATTTGCTCCTATTTGAGTTTCTTCACAAATGCAAGGCTCGGAGTAACTTCCATATATACCACAGTATTTTCAACATGGAGTTCACAATGAGCTCTGTACTGGAGCATCACAAAGATTTTCTTTCAGACTATTGGGATACCTTCAAAGAACTGACAGAGGCAGGAAGAATTGTGAAAGGAGAAAAGGTTTTTGTGCATATAAATCATATTGTCTCCATTGACAGGCTGAGGTACCATGTGAACAGAAGATTTGACAGCCTGCCTGATCAATATAAATTCAACTGTAACTTGCACACCAGAAAGTGCAGAGTGCTTGAGGAAACCATGGCATTCCTTATGTACATTGTCTTTAGTCAGGAGTCTTTGGATGAACAAGGGTAGGAGATTGAAGAAGAAGACACATTTGAAGCAGAGGAAAAGGAGGATGTTTCTTTGGTCACAGAAATGGCAGAGCAAGAAGAAGACATCAACCTTCAGGATGAGGGGCTGCAAGTGGCTGCTCTTGACCTTGTTCAACTGAGGACAAAAACTCTGAGGGGAGCAGAGCCAGTTGAAGATTTTGATGTTCAGAGCAGCAACTATGCAGTGCCCATGCTTCCACGTGTCTTGATTGGTGGAAAAGATTATGTTTTCCTCCATGATATAGACTGTATGTTCAATTTGAGGGAGGACTATGCCATTTCCCTTATTGCCCAGGCTTCAAGGCTTGACAAGGAGGTTGGCATAGAGGATGACCATTCACTACTGGCTTTGGAAACAATTTTTGATCCTGTAGAGGCCCTTACATTTTGTTTCAAAGAGGCTGAAAAGTTCCAAGAGCCAGATGAAGCTGCCTTCCAGCTCACACAGGAAGCTATGAATCTCTCAGCACTATACACAGAAAAGCCTAAAGAAGAGGCTGGACAAGAGGGGAGAGGGATGAATCTTTGGAAAGGTGAACTGCTTGTTGCTGATGAAAATGAGAAGGTACTTCAAATCAAATACTTTGTCTTCTGCTTAACTTTGTTTTTGTAGGTTGTGTATTGTGTCACTCCAATATTTTGATATGTGGCAGCTACAAATTGAGGATGACATCCTCCAGAGATCAAGTGGAAGAAGGCCGATTGGGTTTCGCAAAATGTCAGGCCTAGCTCATTATATTCATGATCTAGGCAGTGCCAAGATCTTGATTTACCATAGGCAGTTGAGCAACAATGGAGAAGCCATTGTTTACTTCTTAAAATGTTTGTCCAGGGCTTTAGGTGGACATGTTCTTTCATGGCAAAAGGAAAAGATCATTTTGATAGAGAGGTTGTCTGCCATAGATATATTTGGAGATTATGTGAATAAGCAAGCCTCTAGGGCCGCTTACTTTTTGTCTTACACTTCTTATGCATTAACATGTGGTGTTAAGGAGCCCAAATGTCTAGAGGGCTATGGAAAACACCAGCTCATAAGGTTTCGAGAGCCACCCATGATTGCATCAGGCCACACAGTCCAAGAAGAGGAACAAGTGGAGACAGCTGAAGAAAAGGATACCCCTCCCAGACAAGCAACAGAGGTAAGCATTGATAAACAGATAGTCGACATCAAGCCAATAAAGAAGAAAAAGACTCCAATCAAGATCAAAAAGAGAGTTCCGATCGGCAGAGGCCTGAGATAAATAGGATTTAGTCATCAAATATAGCACAAACATTATATTAAAGTTGAACTGTTTTGTACAAAGTCTTTGATATCTGGTATGATCTTGTATAAATGAACAATAAGTTGAAGATGAAATGATTTGTACATTTAGATAGAGTGGTGTCGTTAAATATTAAACAAACAATATATTGAAATTGTGAACAAATTGTATTACATTTAGATCATATGTTTCACAAAAGAAATACTTTTGATGCATAACACTAAGAGTCACTTGTTCCACAAAAAAAAATTCTATTGAATGAGTTTGAAAACATGTGGACATAACACCAATAAGTTACAAATGAGTCCTATTCATGTTTACTTGTCCATTTATGGTTTCTAAATATCTTGGATTCCCTCCATTGTCTATGTCTCTCTACTGCAATTGAATTGTCTAGAGCTTGTCTTCGTCTTTGCTTTTGGGCTAGAAGAAAAGCAAGCTTGATTTTGGAGCTAGCAACTTTTCTTTTAGCATGCAACCTCTGTAGTATGCCTCGGTAAAACCATTGGAAGACTTCCTTCAGACTATTTGCCTTCTAACTCCCTCCATAGTGTTGTGTGTGTCTGAAAAATGCATTACGTGCCATGTAGTGAGACTTCTCCATGCCTTGGGTAGACCAAATTGCTGGGCATCCATACTTTTCAACAAAATAGGGAAGGTAGTTGTAGATGATATGTTGTAAGACATAAGAATGTATAGTAAGTAATAAAAAAAAGAGGATCACACTTAAGTAAAAGAAAAAGACAGAACCTTACCATGTAGTGAGTTATATTGCAGGCTGTCCACGCGTCTTTCATTGACTTCCCAAAATGTTTAATTGCCTCCTCAAAGTTCTTGTAATCACTCTTTGTCCATGTTACTTTGTCACAGAACATGAAGAGTTGATCAAGAGACCTCCACACCTCTGCCTTCCTATTTCGTGCTTCCCCATCTGCCTCATGATCTTTCACAGCATTATGGACTTGCTTCCACAATCCATAATTAATATTTGAAACTGTTCTACCTTGCCTTACTTGCTTACTGTGTTTGGGTCGAGACAAGAATCTTCTTGCCTTAACACCACCAATAGAGGGCTTGATTGGTACCTCCTTGCCATTGGTAGACTTTTTAAAATCCTTTGTGATTTGAACATTTCCTCCACGCAGACCTATATTGGATAACACTTTTTCCAATGCTTGAAGAGCATCCTTTCTATTTTTTTCGGGACGGAGTTTCCAAGCAAATCCAATATATAAAAATACCAATTTCTCAATAATTCGACCTAGACCATGCAATGTGCAAATGTGAACATTACATAGTGGAATGTCCAGAATGGCCTTGAAGTCAGGGTCAACTTTATCTCTATTAGGTGCTCTCTTCCACCATTTTGAATCCATTACTTGAGCTGATTCTTTGCAGTAAAGACAAGGAGACTTTGAGTTGCCTCCTTTACTAATGTTATACATGCACTTAAGTGTTTCAAGATCCCCGGCCATGTGCCACTCTACTTGAAAATCACCTTTTCCTGCAACATGGAGATTCTCGCCTTGCACTTGTCTTTTGATTATTCTTGGTATTTCCGTGTGGTGAAACACCCAATCTAGTGTTTCATGGTCTTCGGTCTTCACCTGCTAGATTATAGAAAACAAAAGTCTTACTATAACAGATTTGAAAACAATGACCAAAATCAAGTATAAAACAAAAAATGATCATACCTGGAACGAGCCTAACCACCATATGTGTTTCTCTGACTACACACTAAAATACTTCGAACTCGCTTCAGTCAATGATGTATCAATTTCTCCATTCATCAATGTAATAGTAACTCTTTCCATTTTCTTTTCCTTTACAACCTCACACTCATCTAGTTTGATAACAAATTTCAAAATGCCTTTGCACTCCTCAAATGTTATTCCATAAAACTCGACCATTCTTCTTTGAAGTTGTTGTAGATCTACAAATATATTGTTCCAAGGATCATACACAGTGGTTCCTTTACCACCATGAAATATTTCTTCAATATGGATATATTTCCTAATAAATTCATCTATACTTTCATTCAAATGACCTCTTATCCTCCACACGGTTGCTGGATTTGGCAGTAAAACTCGTTTAATCCTTTGATCTTTCAAAGTTGAGGATATCGCATGGAAAATCGAACTATATCCCTTCCTGCTAACTCCACTAACATCAAGAGCCTCTTGGATTATAGTGCCATCAACTTGATTATTGGATACAAAGTCCTCTACAACATTGCGTTTGACTGTTTTGTATTTTTTTTCCTCAATCAAACCTTTTGCTACACCGCAAGAAAGCAATCCTTTCATTTGTTTAACAGGAAGAAGGTTCGGGTCCATATTTTCTTTTGCAAGCTCCAATAATTTCCTGTAGTAACAACACAATATGCCTATATCATTCAGCACCTCCATTCTTGTTTTGCGATAATCGACGAAATAGATATAGTCATTTGAGAGCCTTTTTGAGTATACAAAATGATAAATTTCAATCTAACCTTGCTTCCTGAATTCGTTGCTTGCATCCACCATTCCCAGCCTTCAAATTTGCAATGTTTTTAATCTTCCTGCTACGTAGTCTGTCTCCAAGCACGGTTCTCTTCTTTCTTGCTCTTGTCAACTCTTTTTTACTCTTTGAATGCTCCTCAATTTCATTCTGCAACTGCTGCTCCAATTTTGCACGAATGGCTATCTCCTGCATCTTGGCCCCCTTTTCTTGTAGGTACATCATTTTATACGTTTCCGCAAATGCAGACTGCACTGAAATATAACCAAGAAGTCCATTTTGTCCATCGCCGGCAAACCTGAATAATGTGGTGGGATTGACAAATGGTGTAGAGTTTTTTACTTGACATTTTGGATATATGCTTCCATCGCACCATAAGTCAATATGTTGAAGCCCTTCTCTTCTCATATTTTCCCACTATTGAGCATTCAGCACCGTATCCTTTTGTCTTTTTTGTGCTAGAGCATATTGTTCTTCTAAGTCGATGTGAAGATGGTGTAATCGCGTCTTCTGAGATAGTGACTCACTAGTATCGGCCATTTTTTGTGCTTCTGAGGTTGCGAAGTTTGTTTTTCAATCTCATAGTCATTTTGTAACATGAATCATGGAAGTGTGGCAGTATCCATGTGAATATTTTGAAAACTTGCAATCACCAAGTTCAGTGATGGATTCTTTATGAAAGGCTTGCACACGTCGGCAAAAGAGATGCAGAATCTTTGGTAAACAAAAAAAAATCTAAGGAGATATTTAATGCAAAATCGTGTTAGTCAAACAAAAGATTATCTTATTCCTTTTTGAATTGACAGTTCTGTAGTCCTTACTGACAGTTCTGAGCCACGTTTCCGTATTTTACTATTTTTGAGGTCTTTTAGGAGAGAAATAAATAAATAAATAGTGAATTTTTTACAGGGCCCCAAAATGAGTTCCCTTTTTCCCTAATGGGTCGACCAATTTACATGGGCCCTGCATACATTGCCTTTGAGGGCTTGGCCTATGTGTTGCCTACCCCCCCTGACAACAATTCCAATAGCTTGTATGTTTGTGTGGCTCTCTTATCTAGCCATATGCTTCACTTTCGTAAGCTTATCTATTGCTCTGAAGGCCTAGAAGTGTTGCCCTCAGTTGCATAAGAAGGCTCCCTTCATTGAGTCCATTATCCTTTCAAAAAGGCGTCCTTTTGTATCATCATGATCATGTTTTTTCATGTGCTTATGGATCCTTGGATGATTAAATACAAATGACATCCATGTTTAAGTCTTGATCTTGCATAATGTGTGGTTGCACCATTTAAAAGTTAGATTTCGACTAAGCTATAGATACATTAATATGGTTAATATAAACACCATAGATTTGACCTCTTCTTCTCCTAAGCTTGTTTTCTTACATTGATCACTATATTCTCACTAAAAATCATTGGACTTTGATTTTTTATGTTCTTGGATTCGAATTGTACTATTGTGCTTTTCTCTTTTGCTATTGATTCTATATTCTCACAATGCCATCACGAAACATCCTTGGGCCGATGTGTATCATAAGGTACTATAAATCAAACTTAATCATTTCTTCCTTCTCGGCGCTTGGGTGCTTGTTTCGGATAAATTGTTCATTTGTGTTTATTGACTCTTTAATGAGGAATTTCATGTAATTTTTTAAAATTGTAAAAAAATTTAGTTGCCACCATCACGCCCATCCACAAAGTCAGCATCTCATGCACCACAACAAGACAAAGCACCTACAAACGTGCACACAGACACGTTTACTCAACTAAAAAAAAAACTTACGGGTGTGTCTATTTGCACGTTTAGAGACCCGTGTCTAACAGTGCATCTATATAGCGCACAGACGCACATATAGACGCACATATAGATGCATAAATAGACGCTCTGCTAGAAAATTTAAAAACCAGACAGATGCATCGTTAAACTCATGTATAGACGCCTTTATAAACGGTCCTATAGACACTTTTATAGATGCACAAATAGACACACCTCGAACAGACAGACGCGTATATAGATGCGTTTATAGATGGTTTGATAGATGCGCTACATAATATTTTGTAAATTTATAGAATGTTGTGTATGTTGTGTATGCTATGTAGTTATAGCAATCCCATTTCCACATTGTGTAATTCAATTCTTACAGCCAACCGCATTTTAATTAGCACTCTTGCAAGCACATCTATAGCCAACAAATACAATTCCAAATAAAACATTACAACTCCAAAACGTTTAGTTCACAAGGCATTAATTGATAGAACATTGCACAAGAAAATGAAAAGCTCAAAAAGTGCTTGTATGTACATATAGCACGAAGCTAAGCCACGTCCTATGGCTTCAAGTACAAAAAATAAGAGGAGTGTATATACAAGAGGCACGAAGCCAAGCTAGTGGCTTTAAGTACAAAAAAGAGTAGCTAGCACTACTTCTACGACTAATCTAAGTTCTCCACGTCCTCGCTCCCTTTTGCGCTCCCTTCTGCGCTCCCTTCTCCGCCTCCTTCCTCGTCTTCTTGTGCAGGGGCCTGTAAACAAGGGAAAACACATATCAATGTATGAAAAATCAAATCTTTACTTATAATATTGAAATTATTTAATTACTTTCAAATACCTCAGGGGACGCTCCAGTAGCCTGGATATACTGCTCCTCAGTATCAACCTGTCATTATAAAAGTACTTCTATGTATCTCCTCTGTGATGGTGGCGGTGGTAGGCTATCTCGACAGGAGTAGGGTATCTGCCCACGATATCAAGCTACAAGATGACACAATTTGCAGAGGGGTTAGTACAAAGAAACAACCTCCTAATAAACTACATAAACAATATAATTTGAGATCGATACTTACAAATTGGGCCTCCCATGATTCAACACACCCTGCTCCAAAATGCACGCTTCCATATTGTTCCATATGGATCCTTCGTGCCTCCACGCGCTGCAGAGTGGGTTCCTCCCTCGCTGACTTCATTGCTTTCTTCCACTCATGCTTGTGAGCGGTGTGGGGCGGGCCCCTTGGTGGTTGACCTCCCTCGAGTCTGGCAAGCTCCGCTAGTGCCTGCCTCTTAAGCAAAGATCTTTTATTGCCAAGTATCGTAACAATCTTTGACTTGGCCCATTTATTTGTGAACTGAAGATTGGGGGGGTTAGGATACCTAGAGCGAACAGTAGCAAGGGTCTCATCAGCCAACCTCTTTGGCTGGTCTTTGTAGTGGATAAAGCAATCTCTATAATTGTTAGCAATTACAGAGCGCATGAAGGCCATGATGTCCTTCCCCCGTGCATGCATCAAGATGCCTCCTGTCTAAGTGATGTCATAGAAGATCGTACCATCACCCGGAGGCACGTCTAAATCATATGAATCATGCTCGTCCCCACCACCACCCCTCCCAAAGCACTATGCCATGCATCCCCCACTGCTCTCCTTGCTACTACACCTGCTACCGTGTCGTGTCAAGTTGATACGCTAGCCACTCGTAGCTGGAGACTGCACAGGACTACATGGACCACTCGTAGCTGGAGAACCGAGTCTTGAGTGCACAGGAGTATGCCGACGTCTTTGCGAGAGAGAAGGACGTCTTGACGGCATGAGGGAAGGGGCATAAGATGGCATGGGGGAAGTGGCATAAGACGGCATGGGGAAAGGGGCTCCGCTATGTAGCTGGCTAGGATGTGTTGACTCCGCTGGGGTAATCTCATCTGGTGTGGGGTTGGGGTGGTTTGGAGTCTGTAGTGCCGACTCCTGAGTTGTCTTTAGAGTACCTGTCATGTAGCCGTATAACTCCCCAGGACTGGGAGGGTGCCCTAAAAGGTTATATAACTCCCAAAAGATGGTATCCCGAAGATCAGGTGAGCTTGAAGAGCTTCCTGGCCACATGATGAACTAGAAAAAAGAAAAAAAGAAGATTACTGATGAGCTGAGAAGAGAAAAAGAAGAGAAAAAAAGAGAGAAAAATTACCACGAAAAGAGAGGGAAAGAGAGGATAAAAGAGAGAAGGAAAGAGAGGCAAATATAAGAAAAGAGAGAAGAAAAGAGAGGCAAATCCTTTTCTTGGAAGTGGAAGTGGAAAGGGAAAGAGAAAGGGAGAGGAAAGAGAAAGGAAAGGAAAGGGAAGGGAAGAGAAGAGAAGAGAAGAGAAGAGAAGAGAAGGGAAAGGAAGGGAAGGGAAGGGTAGGGTCTAAAATTGTCAGAGTACGTCTATAGACGCGTATGAGAAGCGCGTCTATTTTTGCGTAAAACCATTATTTGTGATTATATAAATTATTGAAAACATCATTTTTCAGGTTTAAATAAGGATTAGGGTATTCTCACATGGGAAAAATCAAATCTTAAAAATATCATTTCCAGGAGGCCATTGAGGGCATATGGTCCATGTGCAAGATTTCTAGAGGGAAAAACCCATGTAAGCCCTAAATCTGACATCGTATGACCTAGGCCTAGTGTTTTGAAAAAACATGGCCCTGGTCGCATGATGTCGGATATCATGCTTCCAGGGCATATTTTGGGATAAAAATTCATAAACCTACCTGGAATACCTAAAGGATAACCTGGGTTCAAAAGAAACAAACTTTGTTTAATTTTGCTTCCTAGATCCTAAACCCTATTTTTAATTCCATACCAAAACACGGATTTTCCTTGTTAAAATGGAACCTAGAAGGACCCTTGGGCTATTCGCCAACATCCTGATCAAACTTGTTGGTTGCAAGGAGAACGGTAAGGAATGCATCTCTCTCGACCAAATGAATTAGGGAAGATGAATCATCCTCTATGGAAATAGCATACTTCACGGAGAGAGATAGGGACATTATCCATGGACCCACCTAGTTTCTTCTTAAAGTTAGCACTCTAGTCAAAAGAGCTCAAAATATCCAATGAAACCCATTGGTGAGTAGAGTTAGCAAACGCAACAGATTTCCCATGGATAAGTCTATCAAAAACCTAAAGAGAGGGATTATCAGCAGGAAGGAGAGTTCTCAAATGCGACTCAAGATGGAATGCCTTGTAAAAGATAGAGTAAACCCGATTTGCAATGGCATGGGAATTAGTGGATGAAATCCACTAATCAAAAGCCTCTCTAGGTGAAGCCATGAGTGCAAAAGGATGCTTGGGATGATGAAAGAAGAGACTGTGGAAAGCAAGGTTACTCAAGAGTGGGAAAATGACAATGTGAAAATGACCTTAGAAGTGCTCTAGGGGAAGATATGAGTGCAACATGACGCTCAGGAAGATGAAAGAGGAAGCTGTGGAAAGAAAGGTTACTCACAAGAGTGGGACAATGACAATGTGAAAATGACCTTAGAGGTGTAGTTTATAAAAGGGTCAGTGTCCTTAAAAATGTTTTTAATTAAAATATTTTTATATTTAATGTTTTTTTTTTGAAAAATCTCTCTCTCTCTCTCTCTATGTCCCCCCTCTCCATCTTCTCTCTCTCTCTCTCTCTCTCTCTCTCTCTCTCTCTCTCTCTCTCTCTCTCTCTCTCCCCCCCCCTCTCCATCTTTGTCTTTCCCTCTCTTTGTCTCTCCCCTCCCTCTCCCTCATCCTATAGAGGCTTATATGCATTCCGATCTATGATTGTACTTTGCCCCATAGATCCGCGAGGTCTTTCGAGGATGTGAATATTTCTTTATTTCTTTCTCCCTTTCCCTCCCTTTTCAGCCCTCATTTCCATCTCTCTCTCTCTCTCTCTCTCTCTCTCTCTCTCTCTCCCCCTCCTCTTCCCTCTCTCCTTTTACTAAACCTCTCACACAAATAAACACAAAAATATTTTAAAATACATAGATTACTTCTTTCTTTGTGTCTCTCTTTCAAGATACCCCTCACACAAACAAACAACAAATTATTGTGAAATACTTAAGATATGCTCTCTTCCTGCTTTGTTTCTCCCTAGCCCCTCACACAAACAAACAAAACATTATCAAGATCATATCTCTCTCTCTCTCCTCCCAATACTCTTTGATTAGTTTAAGATCTCTTTTTATTCCTTCCTTCTCAAATACTTCTAAAACATAGTAGGTTGAAATACAATCTCTGTCTCTCTCCCCCACTCATCCCCTCAAATAGAAAAAAACATAGTAGTTTAAAATATAATCTCTCTCTCTCTCTCTCTCTTTCCCTTCCTCTATCTATCCCTCATCTATACCAGTGAAGAAACAACACCAAAAATAGTCTTATAGTTTTGAATATCTTCTACGTCAATCTCTCACTCCTCCTTGACAAAGTGTGAGACAAAAAAATATCTACTCAATATAAGGAAACTTTCAAAGCAAAATCACTTCATTACATGGAAAATTTGTGTTTCTTC
This sequence comes from Dipteris shenzhenensis, assembly GCF_047967505.1. Taxonomy (NCBI): domain Eukaryota; kingdom Viridiplantae; phylum Streptophyta; class Polypodiopsida; order Gleicheniales; family Dipteridaceae; genus Dipteris; species Dipteris shenzhenensis. The sequence goes on along the minus strand of NC_141628.1, from coordinate 41,721,635 downwards.
TTCTAGACACAACAAGACAAAGCAACTATAGACGCGCTTGGTAGACGCGCAAAATAGCGGGCGCGTCTATAGGCGTTGCTCTAGTAGAGAAATTACGGGCGCATCTATTAGCGCGGCTAAATGCTCGTCTATTTGCGCGTCAATCACCGCGTTTATTTGCGCGTTAGACCTGAGAAAATACCAGCCCATCTAACATCCCGTCTATTAGCGCGTCTATTTGCGCGTGTATTTGCGCGTTTATTTGCACGTTTACACTGAGACTCAGACGCGTATTTAGACGCGCGGTTAGATGCGCTCCAGAGAATACAGAAAGTGAGATTTTGGTGTACATCATTGCTTTCCAAACATTGCCCATGATTACCAAAGCACATAATTTTTTGCAAGCCCACATATACAAGAATTAAGGGAAATGAGGAGAATGAGACAATATGTAAAATAGTTTTGCCAATATCAATTGTGGGGCTACGGTTCAATCTCATCCTCAATGAGATCAACCCTTGCCAAACTATCTACTTCAAAATCCAAACAAGTATTTAGATCTACAAATACATTCAACCCACTACTACTTGTGCCACTCATGTGCTCATCGAAATCAAGATCTCCAATGGTAGGCTCGTCCTCACGGGTAATGCCGGCCTCAATATCTATATCTCCTATCTCATGATCATCCTCCTCTCTTGTATCACGGTCATCATCACGTCCATGGGCATGATCATCCTCCATACGCTCCATATTAGTAAATGTACTATACATCACTTTGGAACGTGGCATAATAGGTATGACATGCCACCACCTATTATTATCCACCATTGGTTGATAGACAACCTAATTCAAACACAAATACAATCATGTTACTTTTCTTGCATCAAATATTTAAAAGCGAGTATTTTTATGTGTGTGCACAGTACCTGTTCACATTGTTGCGGTAGTATTAGTGTGTCCTTCCTACTTTGCCAAAACTTTGTGGAGTCAATAGTTACAAAGCCACTTGCATGGCGTTTGATTGTTGCATTAGGGCCTCTTTCCACCACGTCCTGAAACCACTTTACATCCAAAACATACACAAAGAAGCGTCGAAAGTCAAGCATAATGATATCTTGGATTATGCCACAATAATCATCCATGACTCCATTGGCTCCCTCAAAGCTAGCAATGATGCCGCAATCTTGTGTGTTTCTCTTATCATCAATCCGTTGTGTTCGAAAATGCTTGCCCTCACACCATATAGCATTGAACATAGTGCACTACACCAAGAAAAAATCAATTAAATAAGCAATCTAAATTATAAAAACCTCCTAACTTATGCATAACATTCTATATACCGACCTTGCTCATGCATTCCCTAGCATACTCCCATTCTTCCATTGTGATATGCATCCCCTCATCTTTCTCTGCTTTCTCCATTTCATCAAGTAGCCAATCCACATGAATATCCTTTGGAAGTGCTCTTAGACGCTGAGGGTATGGCACACGAGATCCGTGGTGTGTACGAAAGAGGGCCCTTTCTTCTTGTCTTGTTGCCTTTGCATCCTCGTATCTTGTCACCCATCTTTTCATCACATCACTATTAAGCACGCAAAAGAGGTTGATACTATTACGCAACTCCGTGTCTATTACTTTGTTGCGTCCTCTTCCTTGAGGCACAATAGAGGTCATCCTTAGGTCTTCATCATCTCTCCATAGTCATGGGAGAGAGCTATCCACATCAACAAGAAACTCAGAAATATATACAAGTGACTCTTGTACCAACCAACCCTCGGCCATGCTACCTTCGGGTCTTGCATTTTGTCTCACGAAGCCCTTCAAGGTCTTCATGAAGCGCTCGAGGAAGAACAACCATCGTGCATGTATAGTACCGCATATAGCAATCTCATCCACCAAATGCACTATGAGATGTAGTTGGCTTGTGAGAATAGAATGTGGAAATGTCTCCTCCACTAAACAAACCGCCTCCACTGACATAACTCGAGCATTCTCAAGCGTGGTGGGATCTATTTCCTTTGAGCTCACATACCTCACAAGCTCGCCCATCTTGTAAATACAATCTTTCACGTCCTTTGATGCACTACGTGAAATGCTAGTAGGTAGTATGAACTGAACCCGCGAGGAGGTGGTTTATTAGTTGCTTATAGCTATTCACTCACAAATTTGAAAGGAAAAAGATATTATGCATATAAAATACTTACTTGGAGCATCTTGTGCCAATCATGAGATTTCAAGCCATATAATTGCTCTACACCTCTTTTCTTGCTCTTTGTAAAGGCTCCCTTCAAACACCTCATGCATCCAGTGGGAGTACGAATTGTAGTAATAGCACGCTTCACCGTCGCCATCTCTAGCTTTGATAACATCCACGGTGCACGAGGTAAAAAAACACGCCCATTTGGTCTCTCTTGAGGCCAAGCTTCATGCATCCTCCCTGTGGTACGTAGATCCTCCCTTATGCCTGCCGAATCTCGTGTCCCATTCAAATGCTCCCAAATGGTAGATGCCACATTCTTGAAGATATGCATGGGATCGAGCAGGTGATTGATCTTGAGGTGGGACCAATATGGTAAACGATAAAAGATGGAGTATCTAAACAAAATAAAGTGTTAGCGTGCAATCTTCACTTTCAACCAATATAGCCAATCTTTACTTCCAGCCAATAGTTACAAATCCTTACCGGCTCATGCCAAGTGGTGGAGGAGTCGTGGATCCATCCCAAATTCTCATCCAATCTCCCGCGGTGAGTGATTGTGGGAGGACTTCATTCCAAGGGGCAACATATCTAGGATGATCAGGTGGGAGAAATCGATGGTGATTCTCATAGATGACCTTATTCAATGCGTCTGTCCGTGAGGCAACTAGCGAAGGACCACAAACAGGACATGCATGGTAACCCGATGTAGTAAGACCTGAAACAATAGATGCAATTAAGAGTGGAAGGTGGGTTTAGGGTGCCACGCCCTTGCCTATTCATAATTAAAAAATGCAATTCTTACCTGAACACTCGCCATAGCCTGGGAAGTCATGCATCGTCCACATCAAGACTGCTTTGCAGTTGAAGTCTCGTGACGAGGGAGTCCTGCTCACATCATGCACCTCGATACCTCTCCAAAGTATCTCTAGCTCATCAATCAAAGGCTCCAAATAAACATCAGGGTTTTTGACTTTATGTTTCCCTGGAATTAGAAGGGACAGCATGACATATCCTTTCTTAATAGCCATAGAGGGTGGAAGATTGTAATTCACCAATACCACTGGCCATACACTGTAAGACGTGCTTTTGAGACCAAATGGGTTCACACCATCCATACCCAATCCAAGTCTCAAGCTCCTAGGTTCTTCCTTGAAGCTTGGCCATGTGTCTTCAATATGCTTCCACGCAGGAGAGTCCGCGGGAGTTCTCCACTTGCCATCAATGGGAGGAATGCCATGACATGAGCTCTGCAATAGATTTGCACTTGAACATATGTTGGATGCGAGGGATTATGGGAAAATGTCGCAATACCTTACGAGGCACGTCCAAGGTTTTGAGATCTGCTCTATATCTTGCCTCTCCACAAGTAGGACACTCTCTTGCATCCTTATGTAGTCCACGAAACAAAACGCAATCGTTGACACATGCATGGATGCGCTTGTAATCTAATCCTCCAAGAGAGGTCACATGTTGCCTTGCCATATCTCTTGAGGTCGGTAATTTATTCTCCCTTGGAAGCATTTTACACAATAGCCTGCACGTGAAGACCATAAATGAGGAAAAGCATTCGAGTAATTGACCCACGCGCATAATTCATCATGTTTGCAAAATCGACTTTAAATTAAAGCTTACTTGAGTAATGCATTCAAACTTGCATTGCTCCATCCATAGATGGTTTGCAAGTTTAGTAACTCAAGGGAGGCACGCAGAACAGAGAATGTGCACCCCTCAAACAGTGGAGTCGATGCTGCGGTAAAAAGATCATCCTGCTCCATGCTATTATCCCTCCCTTGATGGACATATAAATCCCACACCATATCATCAAACACCTCCTCCTCCACGGCTTCATGAGGTAATGGTGGAGGGCTACTATCACCATCACTCCATGCATCCATAACGGTCCCTCCTGAAGATCCCACCTCATATCGCCGACGCTTCGCCTCCTCACGACGGGCATAGGGTAACATGTGCGGGTGTGGCACTGCATCCTGTATCAAATTAAAATGGGATCATTATAACTCAAACATATGAACACCCATAGGTATCTCAATCAACCTTAACTTACAAATCCTTACCCTGTTTACGGTCACATCCCATTCTCCATACTTTGAGATATGATTGAGCGTAATCCTGCATGCACGATACATGTTTCCTCAACATCGATCACACAAACATTTGATTTTTTGCTCCAACCACATTTCGCGATGGTGGATACGGAGGGATTCATCCTCACTGGAGCTGCTTGTTGAAGATGGAGACATCCTACAAACAAACAACCCACCAAATTTGCTCTTCTTCAAATGCTTAACTTAAAAACTCTGTGTCGCGTCTAAATGCCCGTCTATCGTCGCGTCTAATGTCGCGTCTATCTGCGCGTCTAAATGCCCGTCTACTCTGTGTATTTAAACGCGCCTGTAGATGCGCTAATAGACGCGACTATAGACATGCTTACTCTATGTATTCAGACGCGACTATAGACGCGCTAATAGACGCGACTATACCCGCGACTTTTAAACCTGCTTTTCGGCACGCCGCTCGCTTTGCTTTTCTTTTAACTACTTAAACTTCGCGAGCGGCTTTCTTCCTTCTTTATTAGCAGTTCTATAGATTCGAAGCTTAAGAGAGAGCCTCCCATACACACACAGTTCCAAGCTTTCACTCAAGGCAAAGGGACCGTACCTACACAGCTTGCTTCCAAGCCAAAAGAAGAGAAGGAGTACGAACAAGGAGAAGAAACAAGTTTGGAAAAGAAAGATTCTTCCATACCTTTTTCCAAGTAAGTCCTTTTGAAGTTGTTCTTGCTTGCTCTTTCCAGTTTTGTACTTTTTCGCATCCACGAAACGCAGCATCTAGGTATGAGCGACACGTTCTTTTGTCGGGCAAAACGTCCTTTTCCACTTTTGAGTATTCTCGACTGTCGGAGCGCGTGTATACAAGCGTCTGAGGGCGCGTCTAAACACGCGTCTACAGGCGCGTCTATTTGCGCGTCTGGCTTGCTACAGACACGCAGAGACGCGGATATAGACGCCCAAATAGACGATCTGTTAAACGGAAGTTTAAACGAATTGTTAGACGCGCTGTTAGAGGGATGTTTCGACGGGCTGTTAAACGCGCTTTTTAACGCACTGTTAGACGGATGTTTTGACGGTTTGTTAGATGCGCTTTTTAACGCACTGTTAGACAGGTGTTTTGACGGTCTGTTAGATGCGGTGATAGATGCGCTTTTACTTGAACTGTTAAACGCTCTGTTAGACGCGTTTATAGACGCGAAGATTAGACGGGTCTATAGATGTGCTCTGACAGAGCCTCTTTTTTTTTTTCCCCTTTCTTCTCAGCTCCCAAAGTAATAGATTTGTTTATTTTTTTCCAGTTTAACATGTGGGGAGGAAGTGCTTCTAGCTCACCTGATCCGCGTGAATCGATATGGAAGGATTTATATAATATTTTAGGCACCCTCCTAGTCCTGCGGAGTTATACGGGTACATGACGGGTACCCTTAACACTCCCCAGGAGTCGGCAGTACAGACTCCGAGCCACCCCACACCGCCTGAGATCACCCCAGCGGAGTCCGCACAGCCGTCTTATGCCCCGTCTTATGCCCCTTCCCCTGTACCGTCTTATGCCCCTTCCCCCATGCCGTCTTATGTCCCTTCTGCCATCCCGTCTTATGCCCCTTCCCCCATGCCTTCAGGAGGTCCTTCTGCCTCAGCGAGCCGTCGACGTACTCCCCAGCCATCGAGACTCGGTTCTCCAGCTACGAGTGGTCAGCGTAGTCCCGCGCAGTCCCCAGCTATGAGTGGCCAGCGTACGAGCTCGACACGACAGGGTGGCAGGCGTAGTAGCAGGGAGAGCGGTGGCGGATGCATGGCATAGTGCTTTGGGCCATGTGGCGGTGAGGCCGAGGATGATGATTCCGATGATTTAGACGTGCCTCTGGGTGATGGTACGATTTATTATGACATCACCCAGACAGGAGGCATCTTGATGGATGCGCCGGGGAAGGATGTAATGGCCTTCATGCGCTCTGTAATTGCTAACAATTACAGAGATTGCTTTATCCACTATAAAGACCACCCAAAGAGGTTGGCTGATGAAACCCTCACTACTGTTCGCTCTAGGTATCCTAACCCCCCCAATCGCCAGTTCACAGATAAATGGGGGAAGTCAAAGATTGTTACGATACTTAGCAATAAAAGATCTTCCCTTAAGAGGCAGGCACTAGCGGAGCTTGCCAGACTTGAGGCAGGTCAACCTCCAAGGGGCCCGCCCCACACCGCTCAGAAGCATGAGTGGAAGAAGGCAATGAAGTCAGCGAGGGAGGAGCCCAGTCTGCAGCATGTGGAGGCACGGAGGATCCAGATGGAGGAGTATGGGAGCGCGCATTTTGGAGTAGGGGGTGTTGAATCATGGGAGGCCCAATTTGTAAGTATCGATCTCAAATTATATTGCTTATGTAGTTTATTAGGAGGTTGGTTGTTTCTTTGTACTAATCCCTCCACAAAGTGTATCGCGGTCATGCAGCTTGAGATCGTGGGCAGATACCCTACTCCAGTGGAGACAGCCTACCACCGCCACCATCGCAGAGGAGATACATGGAGGCACTTCTATGATGACGGGTTGATTACTGAGGAGCAGTATACCCGAGCGACTGGACATGCCCCCCAGGTATTTGAAAGTAATTAAATAATGCCAAAATTATAAGTAAAGATTTGATTTTTCATACATTGATATATGTTGTCCCTTGTTTACAAGGCGCCCCTGCACAAGACGACGAGGAAGACGAGGAAGGAGGTGCAGAAGGGAGCGCAGAAGGCAGCGCATCAGGGAGCGTGGAAGGCAGCGAGGATTAGTCGTAGAAGTAGTGCTACTATTCTTTTTTGTACTTAAAGCCATTGGCTTGGCTTCGTGCCTCTTGTATATAGACTCCTCTTATTTTTTGTACTTGAAGCCACATGACATGGCTTAGCTTCCTTATTTTTTGTACTTGGAGCCACATGACGTGGCTTAGCTTCGTGCTATATGTATATACAAGCACTTTTTGAGCTTTCAATTTTATTGCATTTTGGAGTTGTAATATTTTATTTGGAATTGTAATTAAAATGAGGTTGGCTGTAAGAATTGAATTACAGAATGTGGATATGGGATTCTTGTAACTATATAGCATACACAACATACACAGTATTCTGTAAAATTTAAATTAAAAAAAAAGGCACGTCTATCAGTGCGTTTACAAACGCGTTTATATTCGCGTCTGTCTGTTCGATATGCGTCTATACGCACGTCTATCAAAGCGTTTATTTTCGCGTCTATTTACGCGTGTATGAGCACATCTATACGCACGTAAGTCTGATATATAGACGCGCTAATAGATGCGGGTCTCCTGATGCGCAAATAGACGCGCCCGTAAGTTTTTTATTTAGTTCATGAAACGCGTCTGTGCGCGCGTCTATGGGTGCTTTGTCTTGTTGTGAGAGTTGACTCTCTATACTCCAAAAAGGTAGAGAAAGAGCCAAAAATGATAGAATGCTAGTAAGCAACTCTCCATAAACTAGACATGAAGAGAATGTCATTGTCTCTATTATCAGCGACTTCATTGATCTCCTCAATCTTCACTTTTCCTTTGTCCTCCCTTGGATGCTCTATGTTATTATTTGCACCCCCATTTGCATTCTTTTTCTTATCCTTTTCTCTTTTTTCAACTTGTAGCAATCCTTTTTCATGTGGCCCTTCTTGCCACAGTGGTAACACTCAATAGTCCATGCCCTAGATTTACTACGAGATTTCTCTCTTTTTTGGGACTTCCCCCTAAAGTGTGATCTTCCCCTTTGCACATTTAAGGCTGCATCCTACTTGTTGCCATCCATAGAATTTTGTCTAATCTCCTTGGCCAACAAGCTACCCACAACATCATTAAACTTTAATGCTCCACTAGGTGCAGCTAGAGTTACTGTTGCTATACAGAAGGTATCCCATGAGGATGGCAATGAACACAACAAGAATATAATATTGAATTCATTCAACTGAGAAGGAATGGAGACCCCTTTCTTCATCTGTAGCTAAACAACCTCTTCATCAAGTAAACTTTATTAGAGGCAGTTTCATTCTCATAAATGGCACATAATTTCTTCTAGAAATCTTTCGTAGTAGTATGCTCATTTACTACTATGAAATAACATGAATATGCAAGATGAATTCTAATAGTGGACTCTTCTAATGCATCCATCTCATTCCAATCATCCTCATACATATCTACAAGCTTAGCTGCAATCCCTGCCCAAGGTTTTAATCTGCTTCTTTTGAATAAGCACATCCCTTAGCTGTTCTTTCCACAAACAAAAGTTTGTCCCATCAAACTTTTGAATGCTTAAAAACAGCTTTTTAGACATGGAAGAGGATGCCATGATGCAAATCAAGCGCAATCCCAAATTTTAGTGCCTGCAAGAAAGAATCACACCAAATATCGGATGCACCCAAATATGTCTGTCACAATGGAGGATAATATCACCAAAAACTCAAAGCTCAAAGCATCAAAACGCATTTGACTCATGTGCATATACTATATCACAACAAGACAAAGCACCTACAAACGCGCACACAGACGCGTTTACTCAACGTAAAAAAAAACTTACGGGCTCGTCTATTTGCACATATATTTGTGCATTTAGAGACCCGCATCTAACGGCGTGTCTATATAGCGCACAGACATGCATATAGATGCATAAATAGATGCTCTGCTAGAAAATTTAAAAAATAGACAGACACATCGTTAAACACGTGTATAGACACATTTATAAACGGTCCTATAGACGCTTTTAGAGACGCACAAATAGACATGCCTCAAATAGACAGACGCGTATATAGACGCGTTTATAGACGCGCTACATAATATTTTTTAAATTTACAGAATGTTGTGTATGTTGTGTATGCTATGTAGTTACAGGAATCCCATTTCCACATTGTATAATTTAATTCTTACAGCCAACCGCATTTTAATTAGCACTCTTGCAAGCACGTCTATAGCCGACAATTACAATTCCAAATAAAACATTACAACTTCAAAACGTTTAGTTCACAAGGCATTAATTGATAGAATGTTGCACAAGAAAATTGAAAGCTCAAAACGTGCTTGTATGTACATATAGCACGAAGCTAAGCCACATCCTGTGGCTTCAAGTACCAAAAATAAGAGGAGTGTATATACAAGAGGCACGAATCCAAGCTAGTGGCTTTAAGTACAAAAAAGAGTAGCTAGCACTACTTCTACGACTAATCTAAGTTCTCCACATCCTCGCTCCCTTCTGTGCTCCCTTCTGTGCTCCCTTCTCTGCCTCCTTCCTCGTCTTCTTGTGCAGGGGCCTGTAAACAAGGGACAACATATATCAATGTATGAAAAATCAAATCTTTACTTATAATATTGACATTATTTAATTACTTTCAAATACCTCGGGGGACGCTCCAGTAGCCTAAATATATTGCTCCTCAGTAATCAACCCGTCATTATAAAAGTGCTTCCATGTATCTCCTCTGTGATGGTGGCGATGGTAGGCTGTCTCGATAGGAAAAGGGTATCTGCCCATGATATCAAGCTGCAAGATGACACAATTTGCAGAGGGGTTAGTACAAAGAAACAACCTCCTAATAAACTACATAAACAATATAATTTGAGATCTATACTTACAAATTGGGCCTCCCATGATTCAACACCCCCTGCTCCAAAATGCATGCTTCCATATTACTCCATTCGGATCCTTCGTGCCTCCACGTGCTGTAGACTGGGTTCCTCCCTCGCTGACTTCATTGCTTTCTTCCACTCAAACTTGTGAGCGGTGTGGGGTGGGCCCCTTGGTGGTTGACCTCCATCGAGCCTGGCAAGCTCCGCTAGTGCCCGTCTCTTAAGCGAAGATCTTTTATTGCCAAGTATCGTAACAATCTTTGACTTGACCCATTTATCTGTGAACTGAAGATTGGGGGGGTTAGGATACCTAGAGCAAACAGCAGCAAGGGTCTCATCAGCCAACCTCTTTGGCTAGTCTTTGTAGTGGATAAAGCAATCTCTGTAATTGTTAGCAATTACAGAGCGCATGAAGGCCATGATGTCCTTCCCCCATGCATCCATCAAGATGCCTCCTGTCTGAGTGATGTCATAGAAGATCGTACCATCATCCGGAGGCACATCTAAATCATCTGAATCATCCTCGTCCCCACCACCACCCCTCCCAAAGCACTATGCCATGCATCCCCCACCGCTCTCCCTGCTACTACGCTTGCTACCGTGTCATGTCGAGCTAGTACACTGGCCACTCGTAGCTGGAGAACCGAGTCTCGACTACACAGGAGTATGCCGACGGCTCTGTGAGACAGAAGGACCTCCTGACGGCATGGGGGAAGGGGCATAAGACGGCATGGGGGAAGGGGCATAAGATGGCATGGGGAAAGGGGCTCGGCTATGTAGCTAGCTAGGCTATGTTGACTCCACTGGAATAATCTCATCTGGTGTGGGGTTGGGGTGGTTTGGAGTCTGTAGTGCCGACTCCTGAGTTGTCTTTAGAGTACCTGTCATGTAGCCGTATAACTCCCCAGGATTGGGAGGGTGCCCTGAAAGGTTATATAACTCCCAAAAGATGGTATCCCGAAGATCAGGTGAGCTTGAAGAGCTTCCTGGCCACATGATGAACTAGAAAAAAGAAAAAAAGAAGATTACTGATGAGTTGAGAAGAGAAAAAGAAGAGAAAAAAAGAGAGAAAAATTACCACGAAAAGAGAGGGAAAGAGAGGATAAAAGAGAGAAGGAAAGAGAGGCAAATATAAGAAAAGAGAGAAGAAAAGAGAGGCAAATACTTTTCTTGGAAGTGGAAGTGGAAAGGGAAAGAGAAAGGGAGAGGAAAGAGAAAGGAAAGGAAAGGGAAGGGAAGAGAAGAGAAGAGAAGAGAAGAGAAGAGAAGGGAAAGGAAGGGAAGGGAAGGGTAGGGTCTAAAACTGTCGGAGCACGTCTATAGACGCGTATGAGAAGCGCATCTATTTTTGCGTATAACAGTGCATCTATAGACGCGGCTATCTATTTCTAAAAACAGAGTAGATGCGTATATAGATGCGGTTTTAGACACGCTCTTCGATGCGTCCATAGACGCGCTCCGACAGACGGACTATTCTAAAAAGTCGAAAAGGACATGCGCCCGACACAAAAGCGCAACACTGATACCAAAATCATTTGTTTCTTGGATACGACAAAGGACGAATGCAAAGAGAGCAACTTTCAAAGAAGATCAACTGTAAAGAGACTTACCTTGGATAGAGATATGGAAGGTTCTTGTCCTTCTTCAAAGTTGCTTCTCTTCCTTGTTCACCCTCTTCTCTTGTGTGCTTGGAGATGATTGTGTAAGCCTGAAAGTAAGTGTGGGTGCCTGGAGATAAGTGTCGGATTGTGGATCTGTTAATAGCAAAGCAAGCAAGCCGCGCGAAGCTTATGTGAAGAAAAGCAAAGCAAGCATGCTAAAAGTAGATTTGAAAACTGCATCTATAAGCGCGTCTAATGGCACATCTATACACACATCTAAATATGCGTGTAATTGCACATTTAAATATACAGAGCAGATGCGGTTTTAGATGCGCCTATAAATGCGCACCAACAGAACAGACAAACGCGGTTTTAGATGCACCACCACAGAGTTTTAAGATTAAATATTTGAAGAAAAACAAAATTTTTGGGTTGTTTGTTTGTAGGATGTCTTCATCTTTAACAAGTAGCTCTAGTGAGGATGAATCCCTCCGTATCAACCATCGCGAAATGTGGTTGGAGAAAAAATCAAATGTATGTGTGATCGATGTTGAGGAAACATGTATCGTGCACACAGGATTACACTCAATCACATCTCAAAGTATGGAGAATGGGATGCGACCGTAAACATGGTAAGTGTTAAAGAGTTAAGGTTGATTGAGATACCTATGGGTGTTCATATGTTTGAGTTATGATCCCGTTTTAATTTGATATAGGATGCAGTGCCACACCCGCATATGTTGCCCTATGCTCGTCGTGAGGAGGCGAAGCGTTGGCGATATGAGGTGGGATCTTCAGGAGGGACCGTTATGGATGCATGGAGTGATGGTGATAGTAGCCCTCCGCCATTACCTCATGAATTCATCGAGGAGGAGGTGTTTGATGATATGGTGCAGGATTTATATGTCCATCAATCCGAAGGGAGGGATGATAGCATGGAGCAACGATCTTTTTACCGCAGCATCTACTCCACTGTTTGAAGGGTGCACATTCTCTATTCTACGTGCCTCCCTTGAGTTACTAAACTTGCAAACTATCTATGGATGGAGCAATGCAAGTTTGAATGAATTACTCAAGTAAGCTTTAAAGTCTATTTTGCAAACATGGTGAATTATGCTAGTGGGTCAACTACTCGAATGCTTTTCCTCATTTATGGTCTTCACGAGCAGGCTATTGTGTAAAATGCTTCCAAGGGAGAATAAATTACCAACCTCAAGAGATATGGCAAGGCAACATGTGACCTCTCTTGGAGGATTAGATTACAAGCGCATCCATGCATGCGTCAACGATTGCGTTTTGTTTCGTGGACTACATAAGGATGCAAGAGAGTGTCCTACTTATGGAGAGGCAAGATATAGAGCAGATCTCAAAACTTTGGACGTGCCTCGTAAGGTTCTGCGACATTTTCCAATAATCCCTCGCATCCAACATATGTTCAAGTGCAAATCCACCATTGCAGAGCTCATGTCATGGCATTCCTCCCATTGATCAACCGATGGCAAGTGGAGAACTCCCGCAAACACTCCTGTGTGGAAGCATATTGAAGACACATGGCCAAGCTTCAAGGAAGAACCTAGGAGCTTAAGACTTGGATTGAGTATGGATGGTGTGAACCCATTTGGTTTCAAAAGCACCTCTTACAGTGTATGGCCAGTGATATTGGTGAATTATAATCTTCCACCCTTTATGGCTATTAAGAAAGGACATGTTAGTTGTCCCTTCTAATTCCAGGGAAACATAAAGTCAAAAATCCTGATGTTTATTTGGAGCCTTTCATTGATGAGCTAGAGATACTTTGGAGAGATATCGAGGTGCATGATGTGAGCAGGCCTCTCTCGTCACGAGACTTCAACTGCAAAGCAATCTTGATGTGGACGATGCATGACTTCCCAGGCTATGGCGAGTGTTCAGGTAAGCATTGCACTTTTAATTATGTGTAGGCAACCGATGTGACACCTTGAACCCACCTTCAACTCTTAATTGCATCTATTGTTCAGGTCTCACTACATCGGGTTACCATGCATGTCCTATTTGTGGTCCTTCGCTAGTTGCCTCATAGGCAAACGCATTGAATAATGTCATCTATGAGAATCACCATCCCACCTGATCATCCTAGATATGTTGTCCCTTGGAATGAAGTCCTCCCACAATCACTCACTATGGGAGATTGGATGAGAATTTGGGACGGTTCCACGACTCCTCCCCCACTTGGCATGAGCCGATAAGGGTTTGTAGCTATTGTGTGCTATATTGGCTGGAAATAAAGATTGCCCGCTAACACCAGCTTTTGTTTAGATACTCCATCTTTTATCGTTTACCATATTGGTCCCACCTCAAGATCAATCACTTGCTTGATCCCATGCATATCTTCAAGATTGTGGCATCTACCATTTGGGAGCATTTGAATGGGACACGAGATTTCGTAGGCATAAGGGAGAATCTACGTACCACAGGGAGGATGCATGAAGCTTGGCCACGAGAGAGACCAAATGGGCGTGTTATTTTACCTCGTGCACCATGGAGGTTATCAAAGCTAGAGATGGCGGCGGTGAAGCGCGCTATTACTACAATTCGTACTCCTACTGGATGCATGAGGTGTTTGAAGGGGGCCTTTACAAAGAGCAAGAAAAGAGGTGTAGAGCAATTATATGGCTTGAAATCTCACGATTGGCACAAGATGCTCCAAGTAAGTATTTTATGTGCATAATATCTTTTTCCTTTCAAATTTGTGAGTGAATAATTATAAGCAACTTATCAACCACCTCCTCCTGGGTTCGGTTCAGACTACCTACTAGCATTTCTTGTAGTGCAACGAAGGACGTGAAGGATTTGATACAAAATATGATGCGTATCAATGCTCCATGCAAGGTGTTTATGGTGTACTTTTTCATTTCTAGGTATGTGAGCTCAAAGGAAATAGATCCCACCACGCTTGAGAATGCTCGAGTTATGTCAGTGGAGGTGGTTTGTTTAGTGGAGGAGACATTTCCATGTTCTATTCTCACAAGCCAACTACATCTTATAGTGCATTTGGTGGATGAGATTGCTATATCTGGTACTATACATGCATGATGGTTGTTCTTCCTCGAGCGCTTCATGAAGACCTTGAAGGGCTTCGTGAGACAAAATGCAAGACCCGAAGGTAGCATGGTCGAGGGTTGGTTGGTACAAGAGTCACTTGTATATATTTCTGAGTTTCTTGTTGATGTGGATAGCTCTCTCCCACGACTATGGAGAGATGTTGAAGACCTAAGAATAACCTCTATTGTGCCTCAAGGGAAAGGACGCAACAAAGTAATAGACACAGAGTTGCTTAATAATATCAACCTCTATTGCGTGCTTAATAGTGATGTGATGAAAAGATGGGTGACAAGATACGAGGATGCAAAGGCAAGAAGACAAGAAGAAAGGGCCCTCTTTCGTACACACCACGGATCTCGTGTGCCATACCCTCAGTATCTAAGAGCAATTCCAAAGGATATTCATGTGGATTGGCTACTGGATGAAACGGAGAAAGCAAAGAAAGACGAGGGGATGCATATCACAATGGAAGAATGGGAGTATGCTAGGGGATGCATGAGCAAGGTCGGTATATAGAAAGTTATGCATAAGTTAGGAGCTTTTAGTAATTTAGATTGCTTATTTAATTGATTTTTTCTTGGTGTAGGGCACTATGTTCAATGCTATATGGTGTGAGGGCAAGAATTTTGGAACACAATGGATTGATGATAAGAGAAACACACAAGATTGCGGCGTCATTGCTAGCTTTGACGGAGCCAATGGAGCCATGGATGATTATTGTGGCATAATCCAAGATATTATTAAGCTTGACTTTCGACGCTTCTTTGTGTATGTTTTGGATGTAAAGTGGTTTAAGGACGTGGTGGAAAGAGTCCCTAATGCAACAATCAAACGCCATGCAAGTGGCTTTGTAACTATTGACTCCACAAAGTTTTGGCAAAGTAGCCCATCATTGATATTGGCAAAACTATTTTACATATTGTCTCATTCTCCTCACCTCACTTAATTCTTGTATATGTGGGCTTGCAAAAAAGCATTCATGTTTTTGTTAAAATTATGTGCTTTGGTAATCATGGGCAATGTTTGGAAAGCAATGATGTACACCAAAATATCACTTTCTGTATTCTTTGTTTTGCGTCTAAATATGCGTCTAAGTCTCAGTGTAGACGCGCTAATACACGCACAAATAGACGCTCTGACAGACGTAGTATTAGACGGGCCCGTATTTTGTGAGTGTATATGCGCTAATAGACGTGTCAGTATATGCGTAAATAACCGAACTGTTAGACGCACCCGTAATTTGTCTATTTAAACAATGCCTATAGACATGCCCGCTATTTTGCGTGTCTATCAAGCACGTCTATAGTTGCTTTGTGTTGTTGTGTATATTCATATAAGAAAATCTAGCCCAAAAGAAAATGTCAACCTGCAATGACAAAACAATGGCAAACCCAATGCCGATAAGAGTAAAGTGCCTCATGATAAACACCATCCATGGGCATAAGCATCAATAATGTCTCAACTAGAAGAGCATAGCACTATCAGTGCATCAAGTGCAATGTGTCAAAGTTGTCCCTTAGCATAAAATAGCATATGTGTGCTAAATGTCCATGTTAGCTAGGGACATCATATCTACACCCTTCTTGCACATGTGAACTAAGATGTTTGATCACTTCATGTCAAAGCTAGGCTCTCATATCATCGAGCTGATGACACATAGAACATTGGATGAATGGTTGATTTTTCTCAAGTGATTGAAGCTTGTGGACTACATTGAGACTAAAAAGTTTTGATGCAAGAGCTTAATCTATTGTCCTTGGCATGAGATGTGGAGGGTGGCTTGCTTATTTGTCCAGTGCACAACAACACAAAGCAACTATAGATGCGCTTGATAGACGTGCAAAATAGCGGGCGTGTCTATAGGCATTGTTTAAATAGACAAATTACGGGCGTGTCTAATAGCGTGTCTAACAGTTTGGTTATTTACGCGTGTACTGACACGTCTATTAGCACGTCTACACTGAGAAAATACGGGCCCGTCTAATATTGCATCTGTCAAAGCGTCTATTTGCACGTGTATTAGTGCGTCTACACTGAGACTTAGATGCGTATTTAGATGCAAAACAAAGAATACAGAAAGTGAGATTTTGGTGTGCATCACTGCTTTCCAAACATTGCCCATAATTACCAAAGCACATAATTTTAACAAAAACATGAATGCTTTTTTGCAAGCCTACATATACAAGAATTAAGTAAGGTGAGGAGAATGAGACAATATGTAAAATAGTTTTGCCAATATCAATGATGGGCTACGGTTCAATCTCATCCTCAATGAGATCAACCCTTGCCAAAGTATCTACTTCAAAATCCAAACAAGTGTTTAGATCTACAAATACATTCAACCCACTACTACTTGTGCTACTCATGTTTCTCATCAAAATCAGCATCACCAATGGTAGGCTCGTCCTCACGGGTAATGGCCTCAATATCTGTATCTCCTATCTCATGATCATCCTCCTCTATTGTATCACGGTCATCATCACCTCCATGGCCATGATGATCCTCCATACGCTCCATATTAGTAAATGTACTATACATCACTTTGGAACGTGGCATAATAGGTATGACATGCCACCATCTATTATTATCCACCATTGGTTGATAGACAACCTAATTCAAACACAAATACAATCATGTTATTTTCCTTGCATTGAAGGTATCAAATAATTAAAAGCGAGTATTTTTATATGTGTGCACAGTACCTGTTCACATTGTTGCGGTAGTACTAGTGTGTTCTTCCTACTTTGCCAAAACTTTGTGGAGTCAATAATTACAAAGCCACTTGCATGGCATTTGATTGTTGCATTAGGGCCTCTTTCCACGACATCCTTAAACCACTTTACATCCAAAACATACACAAAGAAGCGTCGAAAGTCAAGCTTAATAATATCTTGGATTATGCCACAATAATCATCCATGGCTCCATTGGCTCCCTCAAAGCTAGCAATGATGCCGCAATCTTGTGCGTTTCTCTTATCATCAATCCGTTGTGTTCGAAAAGCTTGCCCTCACACCATATAGCATTGAACTTAGTGCACTACACTAAGAAGAAATCAATTAAATAAGCAATCTAAATTATTGAAAGCTCCTAACTTATGCATAACATTCTATATACCGATGCATCCCCTAGCATACTCCCATTCTTCCATTGTAATATGCATCCCCTCGTCTTTCTCTGCTTTCTCCATTTCATCAAGTAGCCAATCCACATGAATATCCTTTGGAAGTGCTCTTAGATACTGAGGGTATGGCACACGAGATCCGTGGTGTGTACAAAAGAGGGCCCTTTCTTCTTGTCGCAGAACCTTACGAGGCACGTTCAAAGTTTTGATATCTGCTCTACATCTTGCCTCTCCACAAGTAGGACACTCTCTTGCATCCTTATGTAGTCCACGAAACAAAACGCAATTGTTGACGCATGCATGGATGCGCTTGTAATCTAATCCTCCAAGAGAGGTCACATGTTGCCAGCTTGCCATATCTCTTGAGGTCGGTAATTTATTCTCCCTTGGAAGCATTTTACACAATAGTCTGCACGTGAAGACCATAAAGAGGTTTATTCTCCCTTGTAAGCATTTTAGTCTATAGACACGCTTTGACAGCTTTAGACCCTTCCCTTCACTTCCCTTCCCTTCTCTTCTCTTCTCTTCTCTTCTCTTCTCTTCCCTTCCCTTCCCTTTCCTTTCCTTTCTCTTTCCTCTCCCTTTCCCTTTCCCTTTCCACTTCCACTTCCAAGAAAAGGATTTGCCTCTCTTTTCTTCTCTCTTTTCATATATTTGCCTCTCTTTCCTTCTCTCTTTTATCCTCTCTTCTTTTTCTCTTCTCAGCTCATCAGTAATCTTCTTTTTTTCTTTTTTCCAGTTCATCATGTGGCCAGGAAGCTCTTCAGGCTCACTTGATCTTTGGGATACCATATTTTGGGAGTTATATAACCTTTAAGGGCACCCTCCCAGTCCTGGGGAGTTATACGGCTACATGACGGGTACTCTAAAGACAACTCAGGAGTCGGTACTACAGACTCCAAACCACTTCAACCCCACACCAGATGAGATTACCCCAGCGGAGTCAACACAGCCTAGCCAGCTACATAGCCGAGCCCCTTTCCCCATGCCGTCTTATGCCCCTTCCCCCATGCTGTCTAATGCCCCTTCTCCCATGCCGTCAGGAGGTCCTTCTGTCTCACAGAGCCGTCGGCATACTCCTGTGCAGTCGAGACTCGGTTCTCCAGCTACGAGTGGCCAGTGTACTAGCTCGACATGACACGGTAGCAAGCGTAGTAGCAGGGGGAGCGGTAGGGGATGCATGGCATAGTTCTTTGGGAGGGGTGGTGGTGGGGATGAGGATGATTCAGATGATTTAGACGTGCCTCCGGATGATGGTACGATCTTCTATGACATCACTCAGATAGGAGGCATCTTGATGGATGCATGGGGGAAGGACATCATGGCCTTCATGCACTCTGTAATTGCTAACAATTACAGAGATTGCTTTATCCACTACAAAGACTAGCCAAAGAGGTTGGCTGATGAGACCCTTGCTGCTGTTTGCTCTAGGTATCCTAACCCCCCCAATCTTCAGTTCATAGATAAATGGGTCAAGTCAAAGATTGTTACGATACTTGGCAATAAAAGATCTTCGCTTAAGAGGCGGGCACTAGCGGAGCTTGCCAGGCTTGATGGAGGTCAACCACCAAGGGGCCCACCCCACACCGCTCACAAGTTTGAGTGGAAGAAAGCAATGAAGTCAGCGAGGGAGGAACCCAATCTACAGCATGTGGAGGCACGAAGGATCCGAATGGAGTAATATGGAAGCATGCATTTTGGAGCAGGGGGTGTTGAATCATGGGAGGCCCAATTTGTAAGTATAGATCTCAAATTATATTGTTTATGTAGTTTATTAGGAGGTTGTTTCTTTGTACTAACCCCTTCGCAAATTGTGTCATCTTGCAGCTTGATATCATGGGCAGATACCCTTTTCCTATCGAGACAGCCTACCATCGCCACCATCACAGAGGAGATACATGGAAGTACTTTTGTAATGACGGGTTGATTACTGAGGAGCAATATATCCAGGCTACTGGAGCGTTCCCCGAGGTATTTGAAAGTAATTAAATAATGTCAATATTATAAGTAAAGATTTGATTTTTCATACATTGATATATGTTGTCCCTTGTTTACAGGCCCCTGCACAAGAAGATGAGGAAGGAGGTGGAGAAGGGAGCACAGAAGGGAGCGAGGACGTGGAGAACTTAGATTAGTCGTAGAAGTAGTGCTAGCTACTCTTTTTTGTACTTAAAGCCATTAGCTTGGATTCGTGCCTCTTGTATATACACTCCTCTTATTTTTGGTACTTGAAGCCACAGGATGTGGCTTAGCTTCGTGCTATATGTACATACAAGCACGTTTTGAGCTTTCAATTTTCTTGTGCAACATTCTATCAATTAATGCCTTGTGAACTAAACGTTTTGAAGTTGTAATGTTTTATTTGGAATTGTAATTGTCGGCTATAGACGTGCTTGCAAGAGTGCTAATTAAAATGCGGTTGGCTGTAAGAATTAAATTACACAATGTGGAAATGGGATTCGTGTAATTACATAGCATACACAACATACACAACATTCTGTAAATTTAAAAAATATTATGTAGCATGTCTATAAACGCGTCTATATACGCATCTGTCTATTTGAGGCGTGTCTATTTGTGCGTCTCTAAAAGCGTCTATAGGACCGTTTATAAATGCGTCTATACATGCGTTTTACGATGTGTCTGT
This sequence comes from Dipteris shenzhenensis, assembly GCF_047967505.1. Taxonomy (NCBI): domain Eukaryota; kingdom Viridiplantae; phylum Streptophyta; class Polypodiopsida; order Gleicheniales; family Dipteridaceae; genus Dipteris; species Dipteris shenzhenensis. The sequence goes on along the minus strand of NC_141628.1, from coordinate 41,701,330 downwards.
CTGTTTTTTAAATTTTCTAGCAGAGCATCTATTTACGCATCTATATGCACGTCTGTGCGCTATATAGACATGCCGCTAGACGCGGGTCTCTAAATGCGCAAATGGACGTGCAAATAGACGCGCCCGTAAGTTTTTTTTAAAGTTGAGTAAACACGTCTGTGTGCGCGTTTGTAGGTGCTTTGTCTTGTTGTGATATAGTATATGCACATGAGTCAAATGCGTTTTGATGCTTTGAGCTTTGAGTTTTTGGTGATATTATCCTCCATTGTGACAGACATATTTGGGTGCATCCGATATTTGGTGTGATTCTTTCTTGCAGGCACTAAAATTTGGGATTTCGCTTGATTTGCATCATGGCATCCTCTTCCATGTCTAAAAAGCTGTTTTTAAGCATTCAAAAGTTTGATGGGACAAACTTTTCTTTGTGGAAAGAACAGCTAAGGGATGTGCTTATTCAAAAGAAGCAGATTAAAACCTTGGGCAGGGATTGCAGCTAAGCTTGTAGATATGTATGAGGATGATTGGAATGAGATGGATGCATTAGAAAAGTCCACTATTAGAATTCATCTTGCATATTCATGTTATTTCATAGTAGTAAATGAGCATACTACTACGAAAGATTTCTAGAAGAAATTATGTGCCATTTATGAGAATGAAACTGCCTCTAATAAAGTTTACTTGATGAAGAGGTTGTTTAGCTACAGATGAAGAAAGGGGTCTCCATTGCTTCTCAGTTGAATGAATTCAATATTATATTCTTGTTGTGTTCATTGCCATCCTCATGGGATACCTTCTGTATAGCAACAGTAACTCTAGCTGCACCTAGTGGAGCATTAAAGTTTAATGATGTTGTGGGTAGCTTGTTGGCCAAGGAGATTAGACAGAATTCTATGGATGGCAACAAGTAGGATGCAGCCTTAAATGTGCAAAGGGGAAGATCACTTTTTAGGGGGAAGTCCCAAAAAAGAGAGAAATATCGTAGTAAATCTAGGGCATGGACTATTGAGTGTTACCACTGTGGCAAGAAGGGCCACATGAAAAAGGATTGCTACAAGTTGAAAAAAGAGCAAAGGATAAGAAAAATAATGCAAATTGCGGTGCAAATAATAACATAGAGCATCCAAGGGAGGACAAAGGAAAAGTGAAGATCGAGGAGATCAATGCAGTCGCTGATAATAGAGACAATGACATTCTCTTCATGTCTAGTTTATGGAGAGCTGCTTACTAGCATTCTATCATTTTCGGCTCTTTCTCTACCTTTTTGGAGTATAGAGAGTCAACTCTAGAAGAAGAAACACAAATTTTCCATGTAATGAAGTGATTTTGCTTTGAAAGTTTCCTTATATTGAGTAGATATTTTTTTGTCTCACACTTTGTCAAGGAGGAGTGAGAGATTGACGTAGAAGATATTCAAAACTATAAGACTATTTTTGGTGTTGTTTCTTCACTGGTATAGATGAGGGATAGATAGAGGAAGGGAAAGAGAGAGAGAGAGAGAGAGATTATATTTTAAACTACTATGTTTTTTTCTATTTGAGGGGATGAGTGGGGGAGAGAGACAGAGATTGTATTTCAACCTGCTATGTTTTAGAAGTATTTGAGAAGGAAGGAATAAAAAGAGATCTTAAACTAATCAAAGAGTATTGGGAGGAGAGAGAGAGAGATATGATCTTGATAATGTTTTGTTTGTTTGTGTGAGGGGCTAGGGAGAAACAAAGCAGGAAGAGAGCATATCTTAAGTATTTCACAATAATTTGTTGTTTGTTTGTGTGAGGGGTATCTTGAAAGAGAGACACAAAGAAAGAAGTAATCTATGTATTTTAAAATATTTTTGTGTTTATTTGTGTGAGAAGTTTAGTAAAAGGAGAGAGGTAAGAGGAGGGGGGGAGAGAGAGAGAGAGAGAGAGAGAGAGAGAGAGAGAGAGGGAAATGAGGGTTGAAAAGGGAGGGAAAGGGAGAAAGAGAGAGAGAGAGAGAGAGAGAGAGAGAGAGAGAGAGAGAGAGAGAGAGAGATGGAGAGGGGGGACACAGAGAGAGAGAGAGATAGATTTTTCAAAAAAAAAACATTAAATATAAAAATATTTTAATTTAAAACATTTTTAAGGACACTGACCCTTTTATAAACTACACCTCTAAGGTCATTTTCACATTGTCATTGTCCCACTCTTGTGAGTAACCTTTCTTTCCACAGCTTCCTCTTTCATCTTCCTGAGCGTCATGTTGCACTCATGGCTTCCCCTAGAGCACTTCTAAGGTCATTTTCACATTGACATTTTCCCAATCTTGAGTAACCTTACTTTCCACAGTCTCTTCTTTCATCATCCCAAGCATCCTTTTGCACTCATGGCTTCACCTAGAGAGGCTTTTGATTAGTGGATTTCATCCACTAATTCCCATGCCATTGCAAATCGGGTTTACCCTATCTTTTACAAGGCATTCCATCTTGAGTCGCATTTGAGAACTCTCCTTCCTGCTGATAATCCCTCTCTTTAGGTTTTTGATAGACTTATCCATGGGAAATCTGTTGCGTTTGCTAACTCTACTCACCAATGGGTTTCATTGGATATTTTGAGCTCTTTTGACTAGAGTGCTAACTTTAAGAAGAAACTAGGTGGGTCCATGGATAATGTCCCTATCTCTCTCCGTGAAGTATGCTATTTCCATAGAGGATGATTCATCTTCCCTAATTCATTTGGTCGAGAGATATGCATTCCTTACCGTTCTCCTTGCAACCAACAAGTTTGATGAGGATGTTGGCGAATAGCCCAAGGGTCCTTCTAGGTTCCATTTTAACAAGGAAAATCCGTGTTTTGGTATGGAATTAAAAATAGGGTTTAGGATCTAGGAAGCAAAATTAAACAAAGTTTGTTTCTTTTGAACCCAGGTTATCCTTTAGGTATTCCAGGTAGGTTTATGAATTTTTATCCCAAAATATGCCCTGGAAGCATGATATCCGACATCATGCGACCAGGGCCATGTTTTTTCAAAACACTAGGCCTAGGTCATACGATGTCAGATTTAGGGCTTACATGGGTTTTTCCCTCTAGAAATCTTACACATGGACCATATGCCCTCAATGGCCTCCTGGAAATGATATTTTTAAGATTTGATTTTTCCCATGTGAGAATACCCTAATCCTTATTTAAACCTGAAAAATGATGTTTTCATTAATTTATATAATCACAAATAATGGTTTAGGGTTTTTATGGAATATGTTGGTTCCAGTTTGTCTTGTGGATTGATGAATATGCTGGACACAAGGGTGGAACCAAATGATTTTTTGGTTGGGGGATGGCTTCATTTGGCCACTACATTAATAGGGTGGCTCAGCACATTTTGGTCTTCCATCGGCAATTATCGCTAGATGGAAAGTTAAACATTATGAAGTTTAGGGTCCTTAGTCAGATGGTGAAAATGAGATCCATCCATCTTACTATAGATCGTGTTGTTTTGATTAGCCATAATGTAGCTTTATTTTTGTTCTCAGATACACAATCCGGACCTCTCCATAACATCATAGCTATTGTAGGGGTAGCTAGTGTTACAGATCCCCAAGCCATAGAAAAGGAAATTGTGCAACCCTCTCTTCCTCAACAAGCTAAAAAGGGAGCTGAACCAATCAAGAAGAAGCATAGGCTAGAGTAATATGTGCCCTAAAGTGGATCTTCTTTGTAATTATACCACTCTGGGTCAATAAAGAATACAACACTACAAGGCACATGCCCTTTTTCGATGAAAATACCGACCTTTTTTAAACTTTTTTTTTTTGACAGGCGCAAAGGTAGGTATTTATGTGTCTATGAGCATCGAAAAAGAATGGTCGCTATATAGCGACACTAATAAACATCGTTCTATAGCGACACTGGTAAACGTCGCTATATAGTGACTATTAACACTCACAACAAGCCTTGTTTTGTCCCGCTAATGTTTTTTTTTTAGTAATTACAAAAGAATGTTTTTTGTTATAATATTTCCCTTGTGAAAAGGGTGATACAAAATCGCTCAAACGAGCCGAGCGACAGAAGCACATACATGTCAAAGATATACAACATTGTTTGTTACAAAATTACCCTTTCAAAAAGGTGATACAAAATCGCTCAAACAAGCCGACATAAAGAAGCATATAAATGGCGAAGTATATGCAAACTACTACTAATACTGCTACTACTACTGCTCATCTGAATCGTCATCCTTGTCCTCGCCCTCGTCGTGCTGGCCTGATCCCTGGCCTTCGTGAGCTGCGCCTGATCCCTCGCCCTTGTGAGCTACGCCTGATCCCTGACCCTCGTCGAAGCCGTGTAAGCCTAATCCCTTCTCATCACCGCTCACCTCCACTGATGTGACGTTCGAGCTTTGTTCTAAGAGTGAAGCCATATTAATTGGAAATTAGATTGAACACACTATTCAAAAATTTTGGACTTTCTCTCCTGGTTTGGACTTTTTTTTGGAGCATATCCTCTCCACTCATCAACTTCACTTAGTGAGCTCAAAAATTGGGTTTTTTAGAGCACTAAATGGGTCACTTATATACAAATATGGCCTTATTAAGCTAAAAAGTCAAGTGGCGACCTCTCATTTTAAAAAAAATGGCTCAATGAAGCTATTATTCCCAAACTTGTGCATGGTGCCCCTTATCCAATAACTATGATAATAATAACAGTAGTCTCCTAACTCCAGTTCATTTATAACACTATACTGATAAAGTGAAAATATGATACCATATGAAAAGAGTTTGCTGAATTCAACAAATAAGTGGTGTATAGATACACATTTATAAAAAGAAAAAGAGTTTGTTGAATTCAATATATAAGTGGTGTATAGATACACCCTTTTTTTGAAAAACAAAGCATACAATACATTATCTTATAGATACACCATTTGTATGGAAAAAAGCATACAAAACATTATCTTATGCATCTGAATCTCGTTCAAAGTCATCAGAGTCATGTAATGTATTTGCGCTTGATGGGTTAAGTATTGCCAAATGATGTTTAATATGGACATGACTTGGATCAAGGATTGTGATACATTTTCAACATTGTATCCATGCTTCTTTTTAAAACTTTGTGTCCTCAATTTCCAACAATGAATAATGCTGCTAACTTCCACCTCTGTTAATCCCTCATTATTTGGAACCCATTCACGTTTGTTTTGCAAGCATCCCTCATAGAGTTGTTTTATTGTATATCTTCTTGGGAGATTTTACAATGGCTTTGGTTCATACCATAAAGCTGTGAATGTTATAGGAGTTCCCTTATCATCCCAAATTGGGCCACCTTGGTCATCCAACTCTGAACCTGGATTAGATGCCCAAATTGCAACAAATAGACCCTCTTCAATCTCATTAAATGGTATAAACTTTGGTAAGGGTTTGTCTCCCTTCCTGCCACAATATTTTTGAGGTAAAAGGCATTCCTCGGCTTCCTCCATAGCTACTAACATATTTATATCCAAAGGAAAACTTGGTGACCTAGCTTATTCCGGCCAAAAGGATTCACAGTATTCAATGCTTATTAAGTTTTCTTATCTTTCTAAAGATTGGATAAGTGCTTCAGTTGATTTAATTGTCTCCAAATTCTTAGTTGATTGCTCTGGATATTTTTGCATCATACTTTGAAGATGTTTAATGAAGGCTTTCAAGCCTTTCATTTCATCTATGTCAAGTGATTTGTTTTTTGCAAGAACAAATCTATTTTCCTCCAATGGAATTATTCGTTGTAATATAGCATATGACTCACTCCATAAATGATCTCCATCTACTGAGTAGTGCTTCCATTGCATCACTGGAATATTAATGTTATGCATGTAAAACCGAAAGTAGTGTGGATTTGTGTGTCCTATTAGGGTATCATCTCCTCCTTGTAAATGTGGCTGTATGAATGCTCTCTAATCTACCATCCTGTCTAAGATAGCCACTTTTGATTCTTCCTTGCGAGACCCTCCAAATTTTTTCCCAATTCGAAATAGCATATCCTCCATTGTCAAAACATCCATTGACTTCAACTCACCAGAGATAACCTTGAAGATTTGATCTATGCCTTCATGTGTATGGCCGACAAGAAGAAAGCCAACTTCCACTTCTTCAAATATTTTCAAACCAACCAGCATAGAGCATAAAGCAAATATATATTTATTCTTGTTCTCTCTCCAATAATTATCAGCTTGTATTTGCAATGTGTTAGGTAAACATCCGCGAGCATCTCTAACCTTTCTTATTTTTTTCATGATTGACGTAACAACTTGGTTATTATCATGATCATGAAAACTATCAATCCATACATCACAAAAGATTCAGTATCCATGTACTAATACTCCACAAAAGTGTGTTTTTAGTCCACGTTTGCCCTCCAATGTCGGTGGGATATGTCTATATCGTGGCAAAGTTGTTGTATTCTGGTCCATGCCATCAATGGTGATGCACATGGTCTTATCGACATGTGTAATAGCTTCCTCTCTCCAAGAAGCATATAGCTTTTAGGCATCCTACACATGACGTAAATGGATTGATTGCCATTTAATATATCTTTCTCGCTGCTGCTCACATTTACTATGTTCAATGGCATTTTTTAATTCATCACATGTCTTACATTTTGACATCCTTTGCTTTGATGGTTTCTTGACATGGCGAAAATTTCTACACCAAATTTTGTACAAGGTTGACGGTGAAATCATGCTCTCGTCTCTGTCTTGTAAAGTTTTATTGACAGTTTCTAGGACGACCTTCTTTGTCATTCCCAAAGGAAGATGTTGTTGACATTTGACACATCCATCTAGCATTGTTTGTTGAAGATGAGGTTGTGGTAATGCATGGTCTTGGAGAACTTGCTTTAATGTTGCGGTTGCATTTATAGTGCTTCCATGGCGTTTAAGGTTGTAGGTATTTCCATGAATTGTGTGAACCACTTTTTCTTTCACCTTTGCCCAGATGGTCTAGTATGTGCCATGTGATAGTCCAGTTAACCATTGATATCCTCGATTACAAATGGGTCTCCCATTAACCATGGGTTTCAATCTAGGTTTACAGTGTCTTGTGATTAGTGCCTTGATGAAGAAAGCATGAAAACTCTTGAAGAAGATAGTTATGTCTATTAGGCATTGTCTTACTCCAAATACCAAGGCATATGGCTGCACAATCATCTTTCCCAACTTTTCTAATGCAAAGTCTCTTGTAACAAGCTCGCATAAGCATCCTTTCCATATTCTCCTCGGATAACATTACATGTCTCTTTGATTCTGGAATTGATGCCATGATTCTTCGCCTCTTCATACTCACATACTTGCTTTTTGTAAATAGTGTCTTGCGTTTTCCAGTTGTAAGCCCATCAAACCTCGAATCCATTTCCCTTGAATCTTCATCTCTATAATCAAATGTTGTGTGGGCATGAGAATTATTTGATACCTTATAATATCTTGGAAATGACAATCTGGTAGACATGTTCATTGATGTCAATTTGTTGCCAATGCCTCTTGAATTTTGTGGTTGAACTCTTTCTCCTTCGTAACTCAAGATTCTCCCATCTATATTCTTTGGCATGCTAGCAACAATATTACAAACAACATGACAAGTCTCAGATTCTTTGCCCCTTTTGCCCTGTGTTGGAGTGATAACATCATGATCATTGTCACTTATATCATTAATTCCTGTTATTGTATCACTTATCCCATCAATCTTTGTGTGTATTTTTCTTTGTGGTCCCATCTTATTATTCTCAACACAAGACAAGTATTCTATATCAGTAAGCATGTTTGAGTCACTTGGAACACACGACAAGTCTTCTATACTAGTGAGCCTGTTCGAGTCACTTGCAACACAGGACAAGTCTTCTATACCAGTGAGCCTGTTTGAGTCACTTGCAACACAAGACAAGTCTTCTATACCACTGAGTATATTTGAGTCACTTGCAACACAAGAAACCTTTTCTACATCAACATCTGTTACTATAATGTCCTCAATACCTGTGAGCATGCCACTATGATACTCTTGATCACTACTATAGCTTCTTATCAATTTGGATCCCATTTGTGTTATAGTCCTTTTCTTCTGATAATATTATGTTGTGTCTTCCATGACATTGAAGGAAACTCTCTTGGGCAAACTTGATTTCAGGACAGCTAACTCCCATTTACAAGTACTATGAACTTGTAGATGAGACATAGTATTATGGATGTCTAGATGTGAATTACTATCCATTGCATTTTGAATGACACCTGCACTAGTCAACTTAATTATCTCCACTATACAGAGAAAACTCTGAGCATAGCCCTTAAAGTTGCCAATTGCTAAAACTTCTCCAGAGCAAGATAACATCGGTACTTTTTCCCCCTCAAAATAAGTTTTCTTGATATCTTGAAAGTATGTCTTTGGAACAATTTCGTCTTGGTCCCAAAGTGTTTTGTGTGCTTGCATATCAAATATGTCACATTGTAAGATATCTCCCAATGTTTCAAAGTCTCCATGTGGATATTTTAAATGTACTTCAGGATTTACAATGTTGGTGATTATCACTACACATCTTCTCTCACCACAACGTTGGAAATGACACACATTCATAGGATCAAGACTATGAATTCGTCCAAAAGCCACCACTTCATTCTTCTTATATAACACCACATCCATACGCTCTGTTAGGGTGAATAGCTGTTTTATGTACAAAAAAGAATTAGCAACTCAAAAAAAGACACAATAAATAATCATTGAGCTTATTATTACTTAATAACTTTTATATGAAAACTAGTAGAGAAGGCATTAAACCTAAACCCTACATCCTAAACTTTAAACAATTAATACCAAAACATCTTAACCACCGTAAATCCTAAACTTTAAACATTTAAATCCTAAACCCTAAATCCTAAACTCCTAAACAATAAATCCTAAACCTTAAATCCTAAACCCTAAACTCTAAATCCTAAACCCTAAACCCTAAATCCTAAATCCTAAACCCTAAACCCTAACCATAAAATACAACCAAAATTTAATGAATTTTTTTAATTTGTACAACAGGTTGGGGGATATATCCAACCTGTTGCACAAATCAAAAAAATTACAAAAATCAAGAATTTTCTTGATTTGTGCAACAGATTGGATATACGGTTGGGGGTGCCCCCCCAACTTGTTGCTCAAGCAACAGGTTGGGGGATATATCCAACCTGTTCCACAAGTCAAGAATTTTCTTGATTTGTGCAATAGGTTGGATTGAGCAACAGGTTAGGGGATATATCCAACTTGTTGCACAAATCAAGAAAATTCTTAACTTGTGGAATAGGTTGGATATATTGAGTAACATGTTGGGGGTTATATCAACTTGTTGCACAAATAAAGAAAATTCTTGACTTGTAGAAAAAGTTGTATATATCTCCCAACCTATTGCTTGAGCAACAGGTTGGGGGATATATCCAATCTGTTGCACAAATCATGAAAATTATTGATTTGTGCAATAGGTTGGGGGATATCAAGCAATAGGTTAGGGGTGCACCCCCAACTGTGTTGCACAAATCAAGAAAATTATTGATTTGTGCAACAGGTTGGATATTCCCCAACCTGTTGCTCAAGCAACAAGTTGGGGGTGCACCCCAACCATATATCCAATCTGTTGCACAAATCAAGAAAATTCTTAATTTTTGTAATTTTTTTGATTTGTGCAACAGGTTGGATATATCCCCCAACCTGTTGCTTGAGCAACAGGTTCAACATGTTGCTTAATTTTTTTGATTAGTGCAACAGGTTGGATATATCCCCCAACCTGTTACTTGAGCAACTGGTTTGGGGATATATCCAACCTGTTGCACTAATAAAAAAATTTACAAAAATCAAGAATTTTATTGATCTGTGTAACAGATTGGATATACGGTTGGGGGTGCACCCCCAACCTGTTGCTTAAGCAACAGATTGGGAGATATATCCAACCTGTTCCACAAGTCAAGAATTTTCTTGAGTTGTGCAACAGGTTGGATTGGGGGAAACAGGTTGGGAGATATATCCAACCTGTTCCACAAGTCAAGAATTTTCTTGAGTTATGCAACAGGTTGGATTGAGCAACAAGTTGGGGGATATATCCAACCTGTTGCACAAATCAAGAAAATTCTTAACTTATGGAATAGGTTAGATATATTGAGTAACAGATTGGGGGGTATATCAACCTGTTGCACAAATCAAGAAAATTCTTGACTTGTAGAACAAGTTGTATATATCCCCCAACCTATTGCTTGAGCAACAAGTTGGGGGATACATCCAATCTATTGCACAAATCAAGAAAATTATTGATTTGTGCAACAGGTTGGATATCCCCCAACCTCTTACAACAGGTTGGGAGGTATATCTAATTTGTTGCACAAATCAAGGTATTTTCTTGATTGTGCAACAGGTTGGATATATCTCCCAACATGTTACTCAACCCAACAGGTTGGATATATCTCCCAACATGTTGCAAAAATTAAGAAAATTCTTGACCTGTGAAATAGGTTGGATATATCCCCCAACCTGTTGCTCAAGCAACACGTTGGGGGTGCACCTCCAACCGTATATCCAATCTGTTGCAAAAATCAAGAAAAATCTTGATTTGTGTAATTTTTTTGATTTGTGCAGCAGGTTGGAAATATCCCCCAACCTGTTGCTTTGTTGCACAAATAAAAAAAATTCATTAAATTTTGGTTGTATTTTAGGGTTAGGGTTTAGGGTTTAGGGTTTAGGATTTAGGATTTAGGGTTTAGGATTAGGGTTTCGGGTTTAGGACTTAGGATTTAGGGTTTATAATTTAGAGTTTAGGGTTTAGGGTTTAGGATTTATTGTTTAGGAGTTTAGGATTTAGGGTTTAGGAATTAAATGTTTAAAGTTTAGGATTTACAATGGTTAAGATGTTTTGGTATTAATTGTTTAAAGTTTATCCAACCAACCGTATATCCAATTTGATTTTCTTGATTTGTGCAACAGGTTGGATATATCCAATACTAGGTACGATCCTTTGCAAAGGCTTTACTTTAAGTAATTATAAGTCTACCTAGTTAAAGTATCCTACTTATTAGGGACAAGCACATAGGCTAAAAGCACACCGATTCATATTTTCTTACATTCATGCTGCATGGTGTATCAGAAGAAATGAAGAAGTATGTGATAAGAAATATTCATAAGAAATATTTTTAAATATTATTAATGCATAATATTCATAATTTATATATTTATTTAAATTTATATAATAATTACATTATATTTATATTAGTTTTTAAGTTAATAATGTATATTTTTATTAAAACTAAAATTTAATATCTAGTTAATAGCAGGAAGAATATTGTATAGATTTTTCATATTAAGAACTACCTTAGAAATACATTCACTAATTATTCATTGTTTTAAGCATAAGTATTATATAAAGCACATATGCTAGAAGACTTCCCACTCAAAAATATTTTCATTGTTATATTTTTCTAATTAATGTATTTATATAATAATTATATAATATTTATATTAATTTATAGATTAATAATATATATTTTCAGCAAAATTATATTTTAATATTAGTTAATAAAAATTTATTATATTATGGAGAAAAAATATTATAAATGGATTTCTTATATTAATAAAGTATTGTGAGAAGAGTTTTTGGAGAGATTTCTGGTTAAATTTTGTTTTGAAGTTCTTGCATACGCAATAGGTAGAGAGGTTTGAGTGGTTTTGAGGTTGAGAGAGAAATTTGTAATATTATAAATGGATTTCTTATATTAATAAAGTGTTGTGAGAAGAGTTTTTTGAGAGATTTATGGTTAAATTTTGTTTTGAAGTTCTTGCGTATGCAATAGGTAGAGAGGTTTGAGAGGTTGAGAGAGAAATTCGTAATAGATTGTTTTCTAATTTATTTTTTTTTTTAAATTATTGCGTGCCCAATAGGCTGAGAGAGTTTGAGATTGAGAGAAATTTGTGACAATAGGTTATAAGAGTTTAAGGTAAAGAGGAAAATTTGTGGGAAAAAAGATTTAATGCAAAAGATGGTTTTTTGAAGTTGTTGTGTATGCAACAAGTTTTTAAGAAAAGAATCGGATTTGAAAAAAAAAATTCAAATTTACAAAAACTTGATTCTTAGAAGTTCTTGCATACGCAATAGGTTGGAAATGAGTAATTCACCTCTTGTGACACTTTGAAAATTTTGAGAATCCTGCAACAAGTTGATGAGAGGAGAGAAGTGTGGAGTGTGAAAGAATGAACTTTGAATGAAAGAGAGAATGAAGAACGTTCTACTTATAGTGAACCTAAAAGAACTAAAAAAACCTAAAAAACTAAAAAAAGTTGACTTTACCTAAAAGCTACCCATTTCCTACAAAACTCTACTTCTCCTCATTCTCTCTCACAACTTTCATGGAGCTCCTCCACCACCTCCCCACCTAGGTACTCCCTCCCTCCCTTCCCTTCCCCTCTCCTCCCTCCCCTCCCTTCCCCTCTCCTCCCGCTTCCCATCCCCTCTCCTCCCTTCCCACCTGTTGCTGTTTTCCATCCCCTCTCCTCCCGCTTCCTCTCTCCCGTCCCCCCTCCCTCCTTCTGCTTCCCCCTTCCCCTCTCCTCCCTTCCCCTCCCCTCCTCCTCTTTTCCCCTGTCCTCTCCCTCCTCCCGCTTGCCCTTCCCCTCCCTTCCCCTCTCCTCCCACTTTCCCCTCCCCTCTCCTCCCTTCCTCCCATCGCCTCTTCTCCCGCTTCCCCCTCCCCTCCTTTTCTCCCTCCCCTCCCCTCCCTTCCCCTCTCATCCCGCTTCCCCCCCCCTCTTCTCTCGCTTCCCCTCTCCTCCCCTCCCCTCCTTTCCTCCCTCTCCTCCCGCTTCCCCTCCCCTCTTCTCCCGCTTCCCCCTCCGAGCGGTGAGGGGGAGGTGAGGGGAGGGGAAGGGCGAGGCGGGGAGGGGAGGGGGAGGAGCGGAGGTGAGAGGGGAGGGGCGGGGGGAGGGGCGAGAGGGGAGGGGCGGGGCGGGGAGGGGAGGACAGGCGGGGCAAGGAGGGGAGGGGCGACGGGGAGGGGAGGGGAGGGGAGGGGAGAGGGGAGAGGCGAGAGGGGAGGGGCGGGGAGGGGCGAGAGGGGAGGGATGGGAGGGGAGGGGAGGGGAGAGGCGGGGATTAACCCCCCTCAACCTGTTGCACACACAACAGGTTGAAGGGGTTAATCCCCCCCTCCCCGCCTCTCCCCTCCCCGCCCCTCCCCTCTCGCCTCCCCTCTCCGGCCCTCCCCTTGCCCCTCCCCTCTCGCCCCTCTCTCGCCCCCTCCCGCCTCCCCTACCCGGCCCTCCCCTCGCCCCTCCCCTCTCGCCCCTCCCACCTCCTTGCCCCCTCCTCATCATGGGAGGCGTCCCTCCCTCGCCTCCCACGGCGGGGAGGCGGCGGGGAGGCGCGAGGGGCGGGGGGAGGGGCGGGGGCGGGAGGTGAGAGGGGGGGGAGGGCAGGAAGGAGGACGGGAGGGGCAAGGAGGGGAGACGGGCAGGGAGGAGAGGGGAGGGGAGGCAAGAGGGGAGGGGGGGAGGGGAGGTGAGAGGGGAGGGGAGCAAGGACGACGGGAGGGGCGGGGAGCGGAGACGGGCGGGGAGAGAGGAGGGGCCGGGAGGGGAGACGGGAGGGGAGGGGAGAGGTGGGGAGGCGGGAGGAGAGGGGAGGGGCGGGGAGGGGAGGGCCGGGCAGATGGGAGAGGAGGGGAAGGGAGGGCGGGGGGATTAACCCCCCCAACCTATTGCGCACGCAATAGGTGGGGGGTAATCCCCTCCTCTCCTTAAGTGGGGGTCCTTCGGGGCTCCCAAAAAAAAACTAAAAAAATAAATTTAATTAATTTAATTTTAAAAAAAGAAAAAAAGAAAAAAGAAATAAATAAATAAAATTAAAAAAATTAAATTAAATTTCAAATAAATAAATAAATAAAATAATTTAAAAAAATAAAAAAATTAATTAATAAATTTAATTTCATTTAATTAAAAAATTAAAATTAAATAAATAAATAAATAATTTTAATTTTAATTTTTTTAGAAAAAATAAATTAAAATTTAAATATATAGATATATAAATAAATAAAATAAAAATTTTTAAAAATCAAATAAAATTTTAGAAAAATTAAATTAAATTTTTTTTTCTATGTTTATTAAATATTTTGAATGAAATTATTTATGTAAAAAAATATTAGATTAAAAAATAGTATCTAGAAATATAAAAAAATATTTTTAAAAATATATTTAAACTTGTAAAAATTCAATTAATTTTTAATTTGTAAATATTTAATGAGCAATTTTTTTAATATTTTAAGTTTGAAAATCATTGTTATTCTCATTTTTTGTTTTTGATTGCTTTGCAGAAAACTATGGCTTCGAGTTTTGGTTCCAAGGTGTCTTTCAAATATCTTGAACATGCTTGGTATTTTATGGAGCGCAAATCAAAGTATTTTTTGGTGATCATTGCCGAGAATGTGTCAAGCGTGAAATATTCTCCAGAGGCAGTAAGAAATGGTGGCATGGTCTCAACCATTAACATTAAAGAAAACAATTTGATAGAAGTTGTGTGCAAAGGGAAGAATGACAACGTGGTCTACAAGTTACGAGTTACGCACAAGCACTTCTTGAAGCCCTTACCAGATTCAATTGAGGGATCCCAAGAATTACTCAGTGCCTTGGAAGCATTGAAGAAAATGTGGAATGCATTTCCAAGTGGTGGTGTTGTACTTTTAGCAACAATAAGTACGCCATCTATAACATGTAACCCTCAAGTTGTACCACCAATATCTATGGCGATGACTACGGTATCTCTGACAAGAGTAACTACAATATCTGAAGTAGTAACTATCGTATCTCCAACTGTACCTACACCATTAACTGCTGCAACTAGAGGAACAAGGAGTGATCGTGGAGCAAATTCAAGCTCCACAGCTATTCCCAGAAAGAGAGCAAAAATAACTCCTGCTCCATGTGTAGATCGTTCAAGTGCAGGTTATTTAAAACCAGGCAAAAAATTGGATAGTGATGATCAGGAGAATCCGCAAGAAGAAGATACAAGTCTCGCAGACTTTTCTATTAGTGTGGCAGAATTACATCCTCCAGAGGATGAGCGGTACATTTGGGGATTTTCACAATTCAACGTGGCCAGAATGCTTATTGATTGAGCTTCGTTATTCACAAATCAAAGAAAGCTAGATAAGACATTTGCACATAAATTGTATGAAGATACGAGGAAAACAAGAACTCTAGTTGCCACTAATATCACTCTTCGTCCTATGGCGTTTAAGAGACTTCAAGAAGATGATCTTGCATTGCCTAATGTCACATTTCAAAAGCACATGGACTTTCTTGATGCTTTTGAGAACTTTAGAAGGAGTGACTTTGTTTGTGGAGAGTCTTTGTACCAAAGCCGATATGGGACTGACATCGAGAAGAGATTGCATTGCCTGATGTCACATTTCAAAAGCACATGGACTTTCTTGATGCTTTTGAGAACTTGAGAAGGAGTGACTTTGTTTGTGGAGAGTCTTTGTACCAAAGCCGATATGGGACTGACATCGAGAAGAGATACATGCTAGCAAAGAATAGATTCTTGGAAAAATGTAGGTTTGAGCCCATTGATGGGAAACACTCTTGTGAAGCTTGCAGGATCGCCCTTGATGAGGGAAGAAAAGGAAACTTGCCACAAATTGAGTGGTTGGAAAAGTTTCAACGGGTCATTTGTCATGTATGCATATTTAACGATGACTCAAAGTACATTCTAGAATCAGAAAGGCTAAATTCTGCTCCATTTAGGTTGAAAAAACGCTCTTCTCTTTCTGGGATCCTGATAAAGGCAAGGAAGTTATGGGTGGGCTATGGAAAGCCACAAACAGTGAAGGGCAGGAGACCTACATCTGAGTACTTGGCAAAGAGGACTCGGTTCTGTAGATGCTTGAAAGGTGTTGTAAGCAATACGCAAGGCATACCAAGTAATAAGGTTGAGGCAAAGGATCTGAACACCGCCGTTGCAAGATACATGGATGTTACTTGCATTGTCTTCTGCAAGGACTCAGTGTTTCAAAGCATGGTGGATGTTTGCCAAGCATATGAAATAGGAAAGATATCCTTTGAGGCGCCAGAGCACACTGCAACTCAAAGGAAAGAAATAATGAAACCGATGTCTATTGTTTGGTGGAGAGCATTAAGGTTTGTTCCAGATGCAATAATAGAAGAAGTATGCAAGAAGATCCTAAGTGGGGACTGCTTCTTTGGAAAGAAGAGCAAGCATAGCAACTTGGATGAAGTGGTCACCTGAATGATTCAAAGTGAGGCTGCTCTCTCAGCACTATTGTTTTTATTGAAATCTGATGATGAGTTAGCTGGCAAGTCAATTAATGTGGATAAGAAGAAAGCACTTAGCCTAGGTCAACTCCTTGATAAGACATGGGCTAGAAAGTGGTTGGCTTCAATGGATGCAGATGCCACACCAACAAAGGATCTAAGAGCTAAAATGCCAAAGATTGTTGAGACAGAATATATGGACATCAAGAAAAAGGCTTTGTAGTCCACTACCCAAGGTAGAGCAATTGGTGGTTTAGATGATTGTTCTCCATTCAGCTTCTCCTATGATATCTTGCTATCAGAGAATGATACAAAATTTGCACACATCAATGGCATTGATACAAAGCATTTCATAACAATGAGCGGTCATGGTTGGGAGAAGCCATGTGTATTTTTCATAGATGAATTGCAAGACCTTGCAGTGTCACGGATAGTTGAACTTGTGCGGTTTATCATAGAAGGTCCTATGGCAGATAAGAAAAGATCAACATTGGTCCTGTTCGTAACAGAATCACAAAGGGATGCCTTGTATGCGAGTTTGACATCTGCATTTGGGTATTTACTTTCAAAAGTATACCATGGTATAGTCCTATGCAATCATATGACTGTCTTGGAAGGCATCGCCATTCAAGTCTTGCAGCCTTTCTTGATGTGCTTCTTATCCACAGGTGGTGGCAATCTAATCAAAATTCCTTTAAGGACTCTCGAGCTTCATTACTTTGAGGACAATAAGGTTAAACTTGATGCAACAATGGTGGATTATAGAAAGCCAATGGATCCTGATGTGATACTAGAGATGACAAAGAATTTACTAAATGATGGGTGGGAAGTAGCATTGTATTGAATGGGTTTTACTGCTGAGAAATTGCTACGCCAAGGTAGAAATGTAAATGTCATTGATACCCTCCATCAGATTGAGTTCTTTGACATGTATTACAGTTGCACTACCTTCTTTGAAGAGGAAAATGTCAAAGACAAGGGTAGTGAGTCTGAGGGTGATGATTCTAGCTCAGGTGATGATGAGGATGAAAGCTCTGCATCTGATGACTTATGCCAAGAAGAAATCCGCACAAAGAATAAGGGTGATCAGTTAGATATCAATGCTCCACTCTCACGTAACTACGCAGGAACCAGCTAACTCTACTTGTAAGCCCCCCATATGAGGAGAAGGCATTTGAGTAGCTCGGTTATCCGGTAGGTCCTGGTTTGGACACCAGATGGGGCCCATGTGTGGCCTAATGGCTGGAGCTTCAGATAGAGTTGGCACACCGCCAACTAGGCTAGATGCAAGTGTGGGAAGGCATCTCTTGTCTGACCGCATTGAGGGTAGATGGAGCATTTCCCGAGGCAGCCCACTCTCAGGTTGCGGGGCCCGTTTGGAGCCTCAGATGAGATCCCTCAGTTTTGTGACTAGTGTACTAAGCAGGTTTCCCAATAAGCCCCGGGAGAACCATTCTCGAGGCGGTCACTATGTATAAACCCTCTATATCACGTGCGTTCAAGGCCTATATTTAAAGTCCCTTATCTGTAAAAAATTTCGTGAATAAAATGTACCCCTTTTCTATACAAATCTGTAAATTTTTTCCAAATCTATTTTAACTATTCCCTTATGTATATTTATTTTTGTAAATTTTAGAAATAAAAAAAATCCTTCTGTTGAACTCACGTGATAGGGTTACATATGATGAGTGACCCCCCCGAGGAACCATTGGAGGGCAGGGATGCGGGTGCTGAAATATATCAAAGGCACACTTGATTATGGCATCACCTATACCAAGGGCAACATCTTGATCGGATTCTGTGACTTGGATTGGGCAGGAGACGTGGACAGCAGGAGATCAGTGACAGGCTACTATTTCTCACTTGGATCTGGAGTTGTGTCATGGGTCAGTAAGAAGCAACCCACAGTTGCTCTTTCTTCTACCAAGGCTGAGTACAAATCTGCATGCTTTGCTTCTTGCGAGGCAGTGTGGTTGAGGAGGATTTTGGGGGACATGGGTGCAGTGCAAAACAAGCCTACGCAGTTATCATGTGACAATTAGAGTTGCATGGCGATTGCAAAGAACCCGGTGTTCCATGCTCGCACAAAACACATTGAGATTCAATATCACTTTGTACGTGAGCTCATCATGGATGGAGAGGTCGACTTGGTGTATTGTTCGACTATAGAGAATGTTGCAGACATCTTCATGAAGGCTCTTGGAAGAGACTTGCTGGAGAGGCATCTTCATCGACTTGGCATTGGGCCAAAAAGGTAAGTTCACTTGCGGGTGGACATGGAGGGGGGGTGTTAGATATCAATGCTCCACTCTCGTGTAACTACGCGGGAACCAGCTAACTCTACTTGTAAGCCCCCCATATGAGGAGAAGGCATTTGAGTAGCTCGATTATCCGGTAGGTCCTGGTTTGGACACCAGATGGGGGCCATGAGTGGCCTGATGGCTAGACAGCTTCAGATAGAGTTGGCACACCGCCAACTAGGCTACATGCAAGTGCGGGAAGGCATCCCTTGTCTGACTGCACTGAGGGTAGATGGAGCATTTCCCAAGGCAGCCCACTCTTGGGTTGTGGGGCCCATTTGGAGCCTCATATGAGTGATCCCAGATGGCTGTGGGCCGGTTCTATCATATGGTCGGTGGCCTGTTTCCCGACCCCCAGTCGACCGTTTTGGGCGGACTGGGTCGATCACCCAATTGAGCCTAACCGACTACGACTGGTGACTATATAAGAGCAAGCCTGTGAAGCCCATTTTATCATTGGCTACAGCAACCCTGATTCCTTAGCATCCAGCCTCAGTCTTCTACTGTTTCCAGCACGCCATCAAAGCTTCTTTCACAGGAGCGCACGGTTGGGAGGCAGCGCCATCTATTGTATCAGTTCTACAGTAATCAAATTTTTGATTCTCCATACTATCTTGTTTTCTCTCTTGCGTAGGACATCCTGTTATCTGTTGAGCACAGACATTATATTATTTTCTTACACAATTGTCAACTAGAGTCAAGGAGGTTCCACTCATCATACGGGAAGGCTCGTGGCATTAAGAAGTAGTAGTACAGCACGTCATAGGAAAAGGTAAGGCTAAAGAGGTGGAAGCACTTCCCTTGAAATTAAAAGTGAGGAAGGCACCTTTGATCTTGGGTGAAGGACATGCAAGTGGATCAAGCAAGGAAGCCTTACCCAATGAAGGTATGGATGAGGCAAAGCATGACTAGGAGGAGTTACCAGGAGGCATAGATGGTTCTTCAACCATGACCTTACAGACTCCAAGGCAGCCTACTAGTTAGGAACCCAGTAGCCAGGACCCTACTCACCAAGAACTTGGACATGAGACTTTAGATCAGCCTACTAGTCAGGTGCTTGGAACTGAAGAGCAAACTACTAAGGACCTTACTACTGAGACTCCAGTCTTAGAGCAGCCTATTAATCAGGACCCTGGTAGTCAAGGGCGCATTGAGGACATTGATATTGTCTTAGAGTAGCCTATTAGTCAGGACCCTGGTAGTCAAGGGCTTGGCATTGAGGACATTGGTACTGAGGAACATGATGGTTGATGGCTTTGTAATCACAAGTTTTGAACTTTGCAAGTTTTGAACTATGTAAAGCGAATATCTAGTAAAAAGTTAACTACTTTTTTGATTTCTTTACTCTTATTATTGTGTATAAAGATTGTTTATGAGGTCCATTTTATACTTAATGGTGTATTTTAAACTTTATGTCAATGTATTTTTATAGTTAAGGGTGTTTTTAAATACCAAGTGAGGTGTATATGTACACCATTTACACATAAAAGGATCTATGTACACTACCTTTCTAAGTTTATGTACACTACCTTTCTAAAAGAAATGGTCATAAAGGTGTGTGCACACCACTTATACATAAAGGTGTTTATTTACACCACCTCTCTAAGAGAATTGGTCATCTATTGATGTTCTTAGGTGATAGTAGCTCAATTCATAAGAAGTTATGAAGATGTTTATGTAGACCACCTCTGTAAGAGATTTGGTTATGCATTGATGTTCTTAGTACTTAATCACCAAATCTTTTGTTTGGAGTTGTCAAATCTAGTTCAAAAAACAACATTACTAGTATATTCATAAATTTTGGACTGTTTTTTAGTCCATTTCTCAAATTCGACTTTACAAAAGTCCAAAAATTTTGAATAGTGTGTTATTGGAACTTAAAGAATAAAACAATTTAAAAAGTGAGATTACAAGTAGTAGTAGACTCATACCGTGCGAGTAGCCACCTGAGCCCAATCGACTATCGCTCCCATGGCCTCCATCTCAATAAACCATGGCTTTGTTCTTATGCAAAACGCGCATCTCGCCTCTGTGTCTGTGGGAAGGCGACCCATCACAGCTTGCTGTGGGCCCAATTTATGAGAGTTAGATAAAGTGCATGCAATATATAGTAAAACTTGTAGAATAATACATTAAATGAGAAGAAGTAGACTTACCACAGTTTCCTCAAACGCCAACCGTCCGCCTGCACAAAAGTGCAAAGTACCTATGTAGTCCAGACATCTCCTCGCAGCCCTCCTCTAACCGTGAAACAGTTCGCGATGGTCCCTCTACTGCTTCTTGAAAAACTTCCAGTCAGCTGATGGAATCTCGTGTTCCATTGATGGAATCTCGTTTTGGGCAATGGAAATCGGCGCTGATCTTTTACACAGTTGAAGTATATACCGTTTTATCCAATATGACCAAAGGAAAGGTCAAGTCCTTTGCACAAGCCGTGAGCTCTTTTGTAGGGGCTTCTCCAATCACAAACCGAACAAGGCAAGGCAAAGTCAAGCACACACTGAGTTCCCAAGAACAAATCAACAACCTCCAAAGGGAGAATAAAAAGCTTAAAATATAGATGGAGAGTGTACTCAAGCACCTAGCCATGCTGGAGAAAATATAGTGAATGCCATGCCCATCCTTACTTGGGATGCTATAGTAGTTGAGGCATTTCAACACACACTACAAAATCATGCCATTGTGACATTCAACACACGAGAGGATACATTGGAATCCTTCGTCAAACCAAATCCTTACAAGGCACCAAGATATGGATAGCAAAAGATCTTACCCCTCAGCAACTTAAGATGAAGGCTAATGAACTACAGAAAGTAAGGGAGGCTCAAAACAATGGAAAATGAGTAGTATATCGTGAAGGCATAGCAATAATCAAAGAGTTTAAATCCAAACCAAAAGAATCTCAGTCTTAAACTGATGTATGGCCAATCATGGTTTTAAGAATACTATGTAGGTACCCTAAATAATTGGAGTTGCTTTTTGCACTCCTTGGGAGTTGCCGTATACCCTCCCTAAGCAGATGTACTAGTGATTTTTTGATGATTTTTTTGTTGTCCCATAGATTGGTTGGTCTCCCATGGACATTAATAGACTCTCTCTCTCTCTCTCTCTCTCTCTCTCTCTCTCTCTCTCTCTCTATCAATGTATATTCATACATCTAACAATGTCTCATGATCAAGTCCATTATGTGTGTCCCTTAATACACTCTCAACCTCTCTCTCTCTCTCTCTCTCTCTCTCTCTCTCTCTCTCTCTCTCTCACACTCTAATTATTTTCGATCTCTCTCACTCTCTCCCTCTCTTATTCTCTCTCTCTTCTATAATAGAGATACACAAATATCCAAAGAGATTTAAAATTACAAATATTTATCGCTTTATCATTCATAGACCATAGAGAGCCATCAATCTAGAGGTGCAAACTTAATATATAAATTCTTAAAATGAATGAAACAACACTGTGTATTGGTTATGATTTCTATTCATACATGTAAGAGTGCTTCATGGCCAAGTGCATTGTTGAAGCACTAAGGATCCAAGAAACTACATATTATGAATCCCTTGCTATGATGTCTCTACTATCTCAAGAGTATGGGGGGGCAATAATTCTTGCAAAGGATACTTGTCTCATCCCTCTATCTAACTTTGCCTTTATCCATTACTTCCCATTGCAGGTTCTGGGTCAACGTTTGCTTGGGTGTAGCCAATCGCAGAACTATTTTTGGGGCGGGCCATTTTGAGGCCATGACACGATGTGCTCTCGTCGGAAATTTTCCCAACGTTAGAATGACACATTGGAGTAATAATGAGATGCAATCTATTTATTTTGAACACTACGGAGCTCAAAACACGGCAGCTCTACAGTACTTTGGACAGCACAGTTGAGCTGCCTGACCACTATCATCATGCAGCCTTTTACCCCATAGCTTTGTCACCTGTCACTGTGCACGACACCCATGCAAATCATTAAAATTCAAGGTTGGCTTGGAGAGACCATCGCATTGGCTCTTGGCGTAATAATGAGATGCAATCTATCATTCTGAACATCGCCGTAGTGCAGTATCGTGTAGTCTCTGGCCTGACCACTTGTCATCACACAGCTTTTTGCCACAGCTTTGCCCACCCAAATCATAGCTTGTCTTGGAGAGACCACCACCGCATTGGTTTTTGGTGTAAAAATGAGATGCAATATATCATTCTCAGCATCGCCTCACATAGTCTCTGGCCTAAGCCCCTATCATTGCCCAAAATTCAAGGTTGTCTTGGAGAGACCACTGCGCTGGTTCTTGGAGTTATATCTCTATTACCTATTTTTACATATGAGAGGAGGTCTATGATGACCAGCACTGGCAAACAGAAGGAGGTATATCATGACAACCACCGTGTTGGTTCTTGGAGTTATATATTTGTGTACCAAGGAAAATGTATTTCCTTGTGCAACCAAGCAAAATGCTATTGATGATATGGCCCTTGAGGGGTCCCCTTTAGGGGCAAGGGACATATCGACATGCCATTTCTTTCCAATGGCATCCAAGATATTGTATAATGCATGACAATATGGCCCTTGCCCCTAGAGGGGACCCCTCAAGGGCCATATCGCCAATTGCATTTTTTAAAAGTTTAATTGTATTTTTTAAGATGTATCTCCATGCAACCACAACGGTGGGCCGTTGGAGCTATTTTAGCGCTATTTTGGTCATAAACCAAGCAAATTTTAGTCCTGCTTTACTGGTATTTAGTCCTTGTTGCAATACTTAAATATAAATGAGGGCAAAAGTACAAATCATCGAGTGAAAATTGAGCAAAAGAGATTACAATGTACATCTACGTCCAATAACAGGTTATATAAAAATTAACAACTTATACTGGAGCAAAAACTGAACAAAGGATCTTACAATTATAAAAACTCAACAATTGCTGAGAGCCTTAAAGGCCAAAAGATTACACTAGCAACCATAACCATTCAAATATAAAAGTTAACAAGAGTGCATACTGAGAGCCTCAAATTGAACAAAAAGAGGTTACATAAATGTAATAAAAACTCATCAATTGCTGAGAACCTTAGAGACCAAAACATTACATCTAGTGAGCCAAAAGATTGTTGAGAGCCTTACAGGTTAAAAGATTACATCTAGCCATTGCTGAGTGGTTATGAGTCTTGTTTGAGCAAGAGGGAATTTGTACAACTCAGTATTTCCTCCAGTCTAGCTTGTTGCATTAAATTTTTGTAGGGAGCCAAAGGAGGAGACGATGGAGAGGCCAAAGACCATGCACATTTTCCCCCACAAGTTGAGAGTACTCTGTTGTGATAATACTGAGGACTTCGTCGATGTCTACGGGAAACCCATATAGCACAGCCATGAAAAGGCTAAAGGTGAGCATGTCATCTAAGATGGTGACATGTAGATATGGGGGGAATCGACTATGTGCCAACATTTCTACTCCAGGTGAGTAATTAGGGAAATTTGGAGCTCATTTTGGGGCCCTCTAAGGACTTCCCTTGAGAATATTCTCTCAAAAAAGGGGGGGCATGGATAATTTTTTGTAGATTATCTCAAAACTTGCCGGACTTGGCATTTTTAGAACCTACTCTTTGAGGGCTTTCCAATGATATATACCATGATGGGGTTTGGATGTGAGAATGGAAAGATACATCGAAGATTCCTTTCTTCTAGGAATCTTATTCCTTTCTTATAGGAGAATATTCACGTAACGTAAGAGGATTCCTAGAAGAAAGGAATCTTCCCTATATCTTTCCATTCCCATGTCCAAACCCCATCATGGTATATATCATTGGAAAGCCCTCAAGGAGTAGGTTCTAGAAATGCCAAGTTCGACAAGTTTTGAGCTAATCTGCAAAAAATTATCCATGCCCCCCTTTTTTGAGAGAATATTCTCAAGGGAAGTCCTTAGAGGGCCTCAAAATGAGCTCCGAATTTTCCTAATGGCAACACAATCACCTTATATGAGAAGGCAGATAGCATAGGGATCACAGTGCATCAAGGGGGGGTGGTAGTAGGCATGGTGAAGATGAGTGGGTGAGCGACAGATGAGTAGGGGAGTAGATGAGTGACGAGAGTTGGAGGAGGGAGCGTGGAGCAAAGTAGAGTAGGAGTGAGAAAGAGCTAGAGGAGGGGTGTGTTGCAAAGTAGCAGAGTGTGTGGAGCAAATTTGCAAAGTAGGGGAGGATAAGAGCAATGTAGTAAAATGCCAAATGCCATGGATCTTATATATTCTAAAGTTTGAGCCACCATGGTGGCTGGGAGCCTGGGGTTCCATCCATATTAATTGCAGGCCACCGAGGTGGAATCTTAGGTACCACCCCATACGAGCTGGTAATTCTCGAAAAAGTAAATCATGAAGCCTAATCACCTCTTATTACTCATTATTAGTCTACTGAGCATGCAAGTCCGGTGGCTAGTAATTTTTAATGCACTCATAGTGATCATGCATGCTTAAGCCTGGTAATTCTCACAAATGTAAACCATGAAGCCGAATCACCTCTTATTACTCATTATTAGTTTACTGAGCATGCAAGCCCGATCGCTAGTAATTTTTAATGCACTCGTAGTGGTCATGCATGCTCAAGCCTGGTGGTGGGTGAGCAGGCCAGAATGATGGCTCTTAATTAACTACCAGCCCAGTGGAGTCATAGCCACAATAGATGTGGCTGATGAGAGCCACCACCATCAGGTAGTAATTCCCACAAAAGTAAATCATGAGTCCTACTCACCTCTAATCACTCATTACCATGCACTCTAGTACTCTACTTAGCATGCGATCTTGGTGACTAGTAATTTTTACTACACTCATAGTGATCATGCATGCTTAAGCCGGTGGTAGGTGAGCAGGCCACTACGGTGGCTGGTAATTAACTGCCAGCCCGGTGTAATCATAGCCATGGCAGACGTGGCTAATGAGAACCACCACCATCGGGTAGTAACTCCCACAAAAGTAAATCATGATGCCCAATCACCTCTAATCACTCATTACCATGCACTCTAGTACTTTGTTGAGCATGCAAGCTCGGGGACTAGTAATTTTTACCACACTCATAAGCTCGGTGCCAGGCTAGTATGGTGGCTATTAATTCTGCCAGCCCGGTGGAATCGTAGCCATGATAGACATGGCTAATGAGAGCCACCACCACCGGGAAATAATTCTCACAAAAGTAAATCATGAAACCTAATCAACCCTAGTCACTCATATTACCATGCACTCTAGTACTCTCCTGAGCATGCAATCCCGATGACTCATAATTTACTGCACTTGTAGTAATCATGCATGCAACCCGGTGGTGGGAACTGGAAGGTCCGCTGGGGTGATCTCAGGCGGTGTGGGGTGGCTCAGAGTCTGTACTGCCGACTCCTGGGGAGTGTTAAGGGTACCCGTCATGTACCCATATAACTCCGCAGGACTAGGAGGGTGCCCTAAAATATTATATAAATCCTTCCATATCGATTCACGCGGATCAGGTGAGCTAGAAGCACTTCCTCCCCACATGTTAAACTGGAAAAAAATAAACAAATCTATTACTTTGGGAGCTGAGAAGAAAGGGGGAAAAAAAAAAAAGAGGCTCTGTCAGTTCGCGTCTATAGACCCATCTAATCTGCGCATCTATAAACACGTCTAACAGAGCGTTTAACAGTTCAAGTAAAAGCGCATCTATCACCGCGTCTAACAGACCGTCAAAACATCCGTTTAATAGTGCGTTAAAAAGCGCGTTTAACAGCCCGTCCAAACATCCGTCTAACAACGCGTCTAAAAGCGCATCTAACAATTCGTTTAAATTTCCGTTTAACAGATCGTCTGTTTAGGCGTCTATATCCGCGTTTGTGCATGTTTGTAGCAAGCCAGACGCGCAAATAGACGCGCCTGTAGATGCGCGTTTAGACGCACCCTTAGACGCCTGTATACACGCGCTCCAACAGTCGAGAATACTCAAAAGTGGAAAAGGACGTTTCGTCCGACAAAAGAACGTGTCGCTCATACCTAGATGCTGCATTTCGTGGATGCGAAAAAGTACAAAACTAGAAAGAGCAAGCAAGAACAACTTCAAAAGGACTTACTTGGAAAAAGGTATGGAAGGATCTTTCTTTTCCAAACTTGTTTCTTCTCCTCCTCTTCTCCTTGTTCGTACTCCTCCTCTTCTTTAGGCTTGGAAGCAAGCTGTGTAGGTACGGTCCCTTTGTCTTGAGTGAAAGCTTGGAACTGTGTGTGTATGGGAGGCTCTCTCTTAAGCTTCGAATCCATAGAACTGCTAATAACGAAGGAAGAAAGCCGCTCGCGAAGTTTAAGTAGTTAAAAGAAAAAAAAAGCGAGCGGCGCGCCGAAAAGCAGGTTTAAAAGTCGCGGGTATAGTCGCGTCTATTAGCGCATCTATTAGCGCATCTACAGGCACGTTTAAATACACAGAGTAGACGGGCATTTAGACGCGCGGGTAGACGCGACAGTAGATGCGACGATAGATGGGCATTTAGACGCGACACAGAGTTTTTAAGTTAAGCATTTGAAGAAGAGCAAATTTGGTGGGTTGTTTGTTTGTAGGATGTCTTCATCTTCAACAAGCAGCTCCAGTGAGGATGAATCCCTCCGTATCCACCATCGCGAAATGTGGTTGGAGCAAAAAATCAAATGTCTGTGTGATCGATGTCGAGGAAACATGTATCGTGCACGCAGGATTACGCTCAATCATATCTCAAAGTATGGAGAATGGGATGTGACCGTAAACAGGGTAAGGATTTGTAAGTAAAGGTTGATTGAGATACCTATGGGTGTTCATATGTTTGAGTTATAATGATCCCGTTTTAATTTGATACAGGATGCAGTGCCACACCCGCACATGTTACCCTATGCCCGTCGTGAGGAGGCGAAGCGTCGGCGATATGAGGTGGGATCTTCTGGAGGGACCGTTACGGATGCATGGAGTGATGGTGATAGTAGCCCTCCACCATTACCTCATGAAGCCGTGGAGGAGGAGGTGTTTGATGATATGGTGCGGGATTTATATGTCCATCAAGGGAGGGATAATAGCATGGAGCAGGATTATCTTTTTACCGCAGCATCGACTCCACTGTTTGAGGGGTGCACATTCTCTGTTCTACGTGCCTCCCTTGAGTTACTAAACTTGCAAACCATCTATGGATGGAGCAATCCAAGTTTGAATGCATTACTCAAGTAAGCTTTAATTTAAAGTCGATTTTGCAAACATGATGAATTATGCGCATGGGTCAATTACTCGAATGCTTTTCCTC
Organism: Dipteris shenzhenensis; assembly: GCF_047967505.1. Lineage (NCBI taxonomy): Eukaryota > Viridiplantae > Streptophyta > Polypodiopsida > Gleicheniales > Dipteridaceae > Dipteris > Dipteris shenzhenensis. The sequence continues at coordinate 41,673,519 of NC_141628.1, read as the reverse complement.
ATTTATGGTCTTCACGTGCAGGCTATTGTGTAAAATGCTTCCAAGGGAGAATAAATTACCGACCTCAAGAGATATGGCAAGGCAACATGTGACCTCTCTTGGAGGATTAGATTACAAGCGCATCCATGCATGTGTCAACGATTGCGTTTTGTTTCGTGGACTACATAAGGATGCAAGAGAGTGTCCTACTTGTGGAGAGGCAAGATATAGAGCAGATCTCAAAACCTTCGACGTGCCTCGTAAGGTATTGCGACATTTTCCCATAATCCCTCGCATCCAACATCTGTTCAAGTGCAAATCTATTGCAGAGCTCATGTCATGGCATTCCTCCCATCGATCAACCGATGGCAAGTGGAGAACTCCCGCGGACTCTCCTGCGTGGAAGCATATTGAAGACACATGGCCAAGCTTCAAGGAAGAACCTAGGAGCTTGAGACTTGGATTGGGTATGGATGGTGTGAACCCATTTGGTCTCAAAAGCAAGTCTTACAGTGTATGGCCAGTGGTATTGGTGAATTACAATCTTCCACCCTCTATGGCTATTAAGAAAGGACATGTCATGCTGTCCCTTCTAATTCCAGGGAAACATAAAGTCAAAAACCCTGATGTTTATTTGGAGCCTTTGATTGATGAGCTAGAGATACTTTGGAGAGGTATCGAGGTGCATGATGTGAGCAGGCCTCCCTCGTCACGAGACTTCAACTGCAAAGCAGTCTTGATGTGGACGATGCATGACTTCCCAGGCTATGGCGAGTGTTCAGGTAAGAATTGCATTTTTTAATTATGAATAGGCAAGGACGTGGCACCCTAAACCCACCTTCCACTCTTAATTGCATCTATTGTTTCAGGTCTCACTACATCGGGTTACCATGCATGTCCTGTTTGTGGTCCTTCGCTAGTTGCCTCACGGGCAGACGCATTGAATAAGGTCATCTATGAGAATCACCATCGATTTCTCCCACCTGATCATCCTAGATATGTTGCCCCTTGGAATGAAGTCCTCCCACAATCACTCACCGCGGGAGATTGGATGAGAATTTGGGACGGATCAACGACTCCTCCACCACTTGGCATGAGCCGGTAAGGATTTGTAACTATTGGCTGGAAGTAAAGATTGGCTATATTGGTTGAAAGTGAAGATTGCACGCTAACACTTTATTTTGTTTAGATACTCCATCTTTTATCGTTTACCATATTGGTCCCACCAAGATCAATCACTTGCTCGATCCCATGCATATCTTCAAGAATGTGGCATCTACCATTTGGGAGCATTTGAATGGGACACGAGATTCGGCAGGCATAAGGGAGGATCTACGTACCACAGGGAGGATGTATGAAGCTTGGCCTCAAGAGAGACCAAATGGGCGTGTTTTTTTACCTCGTGCACCGTGGATGTTATCAAAGCTAGAGATGGCGACGGTGAAGCGTGCTATTACTACAATTCGTACTCCCACTGGATGCATGAGGTGTTTGAAGGGAGCCTTTACAAAGAGCAAGAAAAGAGGTGTAGAGCAATTATATGGCTTGAAATCTCATGATTGGCACAAGATGCTCCAAGTAAGTATTTTATATGCATAATATCTTTTTCCTTTCAAATTTGTGAGTGAATAGCTATAAGCAACTAATCAACCACCTCCTCGCGGGTTCAGTTCATACTACCTACTAGCATTTCACGTAGTGCATCAAAGGATGTGAAAGATTGTATTTACAAGATGGGCGAGCTTGTGAGGTATGTGAGATCAAAGGAAATAGATCCCACCATGCTTGAGAATGCTCGAGTTATGTCAGTGGAGGCGGTTTGTTTAGTGGAGGAGACATTTCCACGTTCTATTCTCACAAGCCAACTACATCTCATAGTGCATTTGGTGGATGAGATTGCTATATGCGGTACTATACATGCACGATGGTTGTTCTTCCTCGAGTGCTTCATGAAGACCTTGAAGGGCTTCGTGAGACAAAATGCAAGACCCGAAGGTAGCATGGCCGAGGGTTGGTTGGTACAAGAGTCACTTGTATATATTTCTGAGTTTCTTGTTGATGTGGATAGCTCTCTCCCACGACTATGGAGAGATGATGAAGACCTAAGGATGACCTCTATTGTGCCTCAAGGAAGAGGATGCAACAAAGTAATAGACACGGAGTTGCGTAATAGTATCAACCTCTTTTGTGTGCTTAATAGTGATGTGATGAAAGGATGGGTGACAAGATACGAGGATGCAAAGGCAAGAAGACAAGAAGAAAGGGCCCTCTTTCGTACACACCACGGATCTCGTGTGCCATACCCTCAGCGTCTAAGAGCACTTCCAAAGGATATTCATGTGGATTGGCTACTTGATGAAATGGAGAAAGCAGAGAAAGACGAGGGGATGCATATCACAATGGAAGAATGGGAGTATGCTAGGGGATGCATGAGCAAGGTCGATATATAGAATGTTATGCATAAGTTAGGAGGTTTTTATAATTTAGATTGCTTATTTAATTGATTTTTTCTTGGTGTAGTGCACTATGTTCAATGCTATATGGTGTGAGGGCAAGCATTTTCGAACACAACGGATTGATGATAAGAGAAACACACAAGATTGCGGCGTCATTGCTAGCTTTGAGGGAGCCAATGGAGTCATGGATGATTATTGTGGCATAATCCAAGATATCATTATGCTTGACTTTCGACGCTTCTTTGTGTATGTTTTGGATGTAAAGTGGTTTAAGGACGTGGTGGAAAGAGGCCCTAATGCAACAATCAAACGCCATGCAAGTGGCTTTGTAACTATTGACTCCACAAAGTTTTGGCAAAGTAGGAAGGACACACTAATACTACCGCAACAATGTGAACAGGTACTGTGCACACACATAAAAATACTCGCTTTTAAATATTTGATGCAAGAAAAGTAACATGATTGTATTTGTGTTTGAATTAGGTTGTCTATCAACCAATGGTGGATAATAATAGGTGGTGGCATGTCATACCTATTATGCCACGTTCCAAAGTGATGTATAGTACATTTACTAATATGGAGCGTATGGAGGATGATCATGCCCATGAACGTGATGATGACCGTGATACAAGAGAGGAGGATGATCATGAGATAGGAGATATAGATATTGAGGCCGGCATTACCCGTGAGGACGAGCCTACCATTGGAGATCTTGATTTCGATGAGCACATGAGTGGCACAAGTAGTAGTGGGTTGAATGTATTTGTAGATCTAAACACTTGTTTGGATTTTGAAGTAGATAGTTTGGCAAGGGTTGATCTCATTGAGGATGAGATTGAACCGTAGCCCCACAATTGATATTGGCAAAACTATTTTACATATTGTCTCATTCTCCTCATTTCCCTTAATTCTTGTATATGTGGGCTTGCAAAAAATTATGTGCTTTGGTAATCATGGGCAATGTTTGGAAAGCAATGATGTACACCAAAATCTCACTTTCTGTATTCTCTGGATCGCGTCTAACTCCGCGTCTAAATGCGCGTCTGAGTCTCAGTGTAAACGTGCAAATAAACGCGCAAATAGACGCGCTAATAGACCGGATGTTAGACGGGCCCGTATTTTCTCAGGTCTAACGCGCAAATAAATGCCGTTATTGACGCGCAAATAGACGAGCATTTAGCCGCGCTAATAGACGCGCCCGTAATTTCTCTACTAGAGCAACGCCTATAGACGCGCCCGCTATTTTGCGCGTCTACCAAGCGCGTCTATAGTTGCTTTGTGTTGTTGTGGAACTGTGTGTATGTTTGCATGCTGAATATGTCAAAAGTTGTTGTGGACTGTGCGGCTAGGCTAATCTATAGACGAGGCATACGTATGTGAGGCTAGTAGATGTAGCTATGGAGAAACAATCTGGTAGGTTGTGACATATGAGGCTATCACCAACACAAAAGAACTGACAGCAATGTGTGAAGTATGCTGCAAACACTTATTTCATTAATTTTGGACTTGTCAATGTACAAATTCATTTTTACATATACTTTTGGACTACTTTTTGGACAAAATTTAAGAAAAAACCCACTCTTCAAAGCACATATGAAAATAAAAAAACAAACAATTTTTAGAGATTTTTAAAGGAGATGAAATCAAAATTATAAAATCTAACGTGAGAGATAAGTTACACCAAAAGATAAGATTCAGCAATTGTAAACTCTCATAATATTTACAATGGTGTTAACAAACACCTTCAAAAGTTACAATATTAAGCAAACTCTCTTACTATTTATAATGGTGTTAACAAACACCAAAAGTTACAATAAGCCTCTCACTAGAAGGCATTAATATTTTCCATTGATATCCTAGATTTGAACAACCCATTCAAGGGCCGAGACCATCTCATCATGATCGATGTAGTTAAAACTATCGAAGAGAAGTAAGGAATTATAAATTTTCTCCTTTATAGCACCTTCTTGATTCCGTATGGCTTGCACTTCCTAGGGTGGAAATATCCCATAACAAGCCACACGCAAAGTAACCTTACTTAGATAGTATGTTAGCTCTCTCTTATATGAAAGTAATCTATCTATTTCACTAGTAGACCTACTTATTTTTTCTCTCTCCTCCTTCTCTAGGACCTTCTAAAGAGCAAACTCCTCCTTTTAGTCCTAGGTTAATGGAGCTCGCTATCTCTTCCTCTGCTCTGTGTTCGCCTCATTCTCGGTGATCCAATCTTTGTTGGTGCTAATGGCTTCCTCCACACAATTGATGACTTCAAAAAGATCCATGAAGCTTTAAGCTACAAGAATATGGCATTAGGAACAAGAGATAGTGAGGGAGTAAGGCGAGATGGAAGAAGAGTTTGAGAGTAAGGCTATGAGATGAGCGCAAGAATGATAATGGGAGTAGACTCGAGTTCCAAAGTAAGAGGTTGTGGGAAATATGGAAGGAGTAATCTTGAGGAGAGGAGAAGGTAATGAGAGCAAAGTGGAAGAAAAGTTTGGCTGTAAGGCTGCGGGCAAAAAGATGGAAGAAGTAAGCTTGAGGAGAGGAGGAAGGTAATGCGAGCAAAGTGGAAGAAGTGTTTGGCTATAAAGCTACAGGTGAGATGTAGAGGAAGAGTGACTAGAGAGGGATTTATAGAAGTGAAAACTCATAATGTGAGATGAAAGATTTAGAATAAAGAATTGGGAGAGGCTAATATGTCGCTAAGATGATGTTGGAGAACGCTAGACTACTAGATTGTGTGAAGTAACAGATGCAAGATCATAATGCGAGACATGTGAGACAATGGATTTTGATTACATTGAAATCTATAAAATAAATTAATGGAACACACGAATGATATAATTATTAGATTCTCATCATGAGCTATTTATTGTGGGTTTATTGTATATAATAAGTTAGACTTTGAATAAAGTGAAACCGATTAAATAAATTTAGAGAGGTGAGTTGTTCATTGAGTGAAGTAGAAGATGCAAGACCATAATGTGAGAGAAATATGAGAGTAGAGATTTTGAATACATTTAAATCTATGAAATAAAGTGATTGAAGACAAGAATAATATAATTATCACATTCCTATCATGAGATATTTATTATATAATCAAATATGCTATTTTTTCATCATCAAACATTTAATATGTATCCATGATAAATGTCCCTTATATGTATCCATGAGTAAATTCCCGTTATGTATTCACATATTTAATAAAATCAACCAAAATAACATTGTGAGCCAAGGAAAACAAGTCACACATGTATCCATGATAAATTCCCATTATGTATTCACAGATTTAATAAAATAAACCAATATAACACTATGAGCAACAAAATCACAAATACAAAGTTTTGTCACTTTGCACTTGTACATGCATCACTTGCCAATAAAGTTTTTCGTACTTCTAAGAAAACTCATGTACATGCTAAACCCCATCATAAAGCTTCATAATGAAGTGGATTATGATGCTTGTTGTGGACTCCATTGTGATGCTTTGGAAGTAGACTCTTTCTCTCAAGGCTTTGATGCTTTAGGCGTATATGGACTCTTCCTTCGGGCCTAGAATTTGTCTACTTCCAAGCATGGACTTGGTTGTGATAGTTTAGGCATAGAATTCAATGGAGGTTGTGATTCTTCGGGCATATATTGAATCTCTACTTTTGAGTGTGGGGTACATGGTGACTCCTTGGGCATAAACTCTTTGGGAGGTTGTGATGCTTACGGCATAGAATGAGTCTCTACTTCCACTCGTGGACTTTTCTAGGATGCTTAGGGTGTAGACTCCCCAAAATGGTGTGATGCTTTGGTCGTAGATTGAGTCTCTACTTTTGCAAGTGGATTCCCTTCTGATTCTTTGGGTCTATACTCCTCGTGCATATGTTGAATCTCTACTTTTGTGGCGGCTGGACTCGATTGTGATGCTTCGATAGTAGACTCTTTTAAAGGCTATGATGGATTGGGAGTATATTGAGTCTCTACTTCCTTGAGAGCCTTTGATGTAGAATTGGGTGTCTCATTACTTTAATTGGAGATTGAGCAATTACGTATCAAACGGTATGAGCCACAAATGTATATAGTTCTGCATCGGAATATGTAGACATTGAGGATTGGGAGCCCTTCACATCAACTATTTCATGGAGGAGCAACTTGCAGTTGTAGCACACTCTCCACCCACAATTGTATGGATCATTTTGCTCTACTTCCCATCATTGTAATTCCATTGCTTCTTGCAACTCACCATCATACTTTGTGACTTGTTCGATTGCACTTATTAATCCTGATGTAGACATATCCATCATAACATACAAGGGAATGAATAAGTGCATCGTTGTTAGGAAATTAAGGGACACACATTGGCATTTGAATGCAACTAGGTATTATTTTGGGTTCTCACCCATCCGGCCACAGAACACCGGGATGTTTGCCATTGAGGAAAATAGAAAGAAAAGGAATTTTGTGGGGAGGTGGAAATGGAGCAGATATCTTCACCAAGGCACTCGAGAAGGATCAGCTTCAGGGTCATCTTCAGAGACTTGGCATTGGGACGAGAAGGTAGTTCACCTATGAGTGGACATTGAGGGGGGGTGTTAGATATGCCCAATGACCCATCCTCCTGGTAACCACCAGTGGTCCAAGGTGCTCAAGTTGTAAGGCCCCCATATGAGGAGAAGCCATGTGTGAGCCCGAGACATTGGATGGATCCTGATTTGCATGTCAAATGAGGTCTATCAATGAGACCATTGATGGTAGAAAGGAGATTGTGTGCGAGCCCCTTATTCTTGCTAAGGCGATGGTATAGGGAATATTCCCTGAATATTCCATGGACGACTAGTTGGTTCCACCGACTAGGTTGATTGGTGAGATCCACCGACTAGGTCGACTAGTTGACTCCACTGACTACGTTGATCTGACTACTACCCTCATAGCTATAAAGAGGCGACCTCCCCAATCCATTGTATCAGATAAGTTCAGATCAGATCAGATCTTCTAGCTAGTAGCTCTTCACCTAGTATCTGTCTAGATCGCCATCTAAGCTCCACTATGGGAGTGCATGGTTGGACGGAGAAATCATCTACACTACATCAGTATTAAAGGAAAATTTTATTCATCTCCAATTTGCTGTGTACTCTCTATTCTTTGTTCAGTTTTTGTTTCGCTGCACCGTGTAATTTAACATGGTATCAAAGCCCAAGTGGCTCTAAGGATCGAAGAATAGAAGAGAGGCGAGGGCTTCAATAGCATACCGAGTGATGGCAACAGGAAACGGCTCAATAGGAAGCAGCTCGAGTTCAACAGTAGTTGCTGCTGCACCAACAATCTAGGAATTGAGGATTCGCCCACCAGCCTTCACTGAAGGCAAGCTAGATGGTATGAACCACACTCTATGGAAGTTTAAAATTACTGCTATTCTGGATTCATATGAGCTTTTGGAGACAATATTGGGGACTGACCCAAAACCACAAGGAATCCCCGACCCAACAAATCCAGTGAGTACGATACCTCCTAATGCCAACCTTCTACGAGCTTGGAAACGTAGGAGCGCAGATGCTTTGTGTGCCCTAGTTACAAGTACTACTAATAGTGTTTTGACCTTGATTCAGCATACATCTAAGGCAACTGTGGCCTGGAACATATTGAAGAGTCAGTATGAGATGCAGAATCAGACAAGGATCCAAAATCTAGATAATCAGCTTGCAGCTGAGAAGTTTAATGAAGGAGAGACAGCGGAGGCGTTGATAACCCGAATCAAAAATTTGTGTGACTAGTCTAGTGCTGGGTTACAAAAGACTAGCGAAGAGCTAGCTCGGCAGTGTCTCCAAATATGTCCACCAAGGTTTGATGGACTTGTAACATCGCTTAACACTCAGATGAGACCCCAACCATTGTCATTTGAGGAGTTCTGTGCTTTACTTATGGAGGAGGAATTGAGGCTTAAAGCTCAAGATGGAGGCGACAATGGGGATGCTACGTTCTCTGCCACTACGAAAGGCAAAGGTGGTTCCTCCACCAAAGGTGAGTCCTCTACTAGTGGTGACAAAAAGAAGAAGGGTGGCAAGAAGAAGTTTAAGGGAGAATGCTTCTACTGCAAGAAGAAGGGCCATGTGATTGCCAAATTTCCAGGTCAAGAAAATAGATTAAAAGAATGGTACCCTAAAGAAGACAGATAAGGGGAAAGAGACAGCTAACAAAGCAAAAGCAGAGTTGGGATCTATATCTGGCCATTAAGGAAGAGTGATCCTCAGTTCAAAAAGCATCAACCACTGATTCATGGGTGTTGGATAGTGGTGCCTCCCGTCACATCACCTGCAAGAAGGGTCTATATTGTTCCATGCAGCCTCTATAGGAACCCATCACCATGACGGTTCGAAATAACGTAAAATGCCCTATTGAGGGTACAGGTACGGTTTCATTTGTTTCTATAAATGGAGATGTTAAGAAACTATCTAATGTGCTGTACATTCCACAAATCAAGAGAAATTTGCTCTATCAGTTGCTTCCATAACTGACCTTGACCATGAGGTGAGGTTCAACAAGACAGGAGCAAAAATTCTGGATAGTGCTGGCAATCTTGTTGGCACAGGAGTAAGGAGGAACAACCTATATGAGCTCACTGCTCTTATAGCCACTGCTGGAGTGCGCCCAAGCAAACTTTGGCACAAAAGATTCGGCCACATCGGATTTGCAGTGTTGAAGGAGATCCATAAGCAAGGTATGGTTGATCACTTACCTGCAGTAGCAGAAATCAAAGAACCATGTGAAGCTTGCATGATGGGCAAGCAATAGAGAAAGGCATTCCCACAAGAAAGCAAGAATAGAGCAAACACTCCTCTAGAGTTGGTGCATGTTGACTTGTGCGGTAAGATGCCTACACAGGCCTTGGGGGGATCTTCCTATTTTTTATTGATTGTCGACGACTATAGTAGGAAGATGTGGGTGTACTTTCTTCACAAAAAGGCTCAAGTTTTTGGTAAATTGAAAGAATGGCTATAGCTTGTTGAAAATGAAATAGGGAGAAAAGTGAAGAAAATCAGATCGGATGGTGTTGGTGAGTTTGTTTCTACAAAGTTTGGAGATTTTTGCAAGAGCAAAGGGATCAAGTGACAAACGACGACACCACGTATGCCTCAGCAAAATTCGGTTGTTGAACGCTGAAAGCGGACCACCGTGGAGATGGGGAGGTGTATGTTGAAAGGTGCTAGACTGCCAAACCACTTTTGGGCTGAGGCTGTCAATATTGCAGTTTACATCCTTAATCACAGCTATACAAAGGCACTCAAAGGTAAAACACCACATGAGGCTTACAGCGGTAAGAAGCCATCTATCTCCCACTTCAGAACGTTTGGGTGTGAATGCTATGCACATGTACCAAACAAAGAGAGAAACAAGCTACAACCAAAAAGCACCAAATGTATCTTCTTAGGCTATTGTGATTAGAAGAAAGCCTATAAGTTGTATGACCAAGAGGCAAAGAAGATCATAGCAAGCTGCAATGTGGTGTTCAAGGAGCAGCCACATGTAGTGGAGGCAGAGAAGAGCTCTTCCACTTTATCATCAAGAGAAGAGGTAATTCACTATGGACCTATCCCAGGAGCTATAAAGGAGGAGGAAATATCAGATGATGAACGTATAAGTCACCAATCTGTTGTTACACGACCACCAGAAAAGCCATTGCCGCGATGGGTAAGGCAGCTCTACGACCATGATAACCAAGTGCCTATGTCTGTTGAGCAGCATGCAGATGGACCAAGGCGGCAGTCTCAGAGAATCGAGGAGCAAAGGAGGGCTTCTGCTCACATAGTCAATATGGCCTAGATGGCTGATATTATTGCAGAAGTATTAGCCTGCAAGTCTGGAGGAAGCACTTGTAGACCGAGATTGGAAAAACGCTATGCAAGTAGAATATGATAGCATCATGAAGAATGAAACTTGGGAGCTAGTTGATCGACCACCTAACGAAAGGGTTATTGGCACCAAGTGGGTTTGGAAGGTAAAGTACAAGGCCGATGGGACTTTGGAAAAGTACAAAGCCAGATTGGTTGCACAAGGTTTTCTGCAGGTTGAAGGGATTGATTTTCAAGAATCTTTCGCTCCGACTGCCAGAATGACCACTATTCACACAGTACTATCAATGGCTGCTCATAAAAAGTGGCCAGTTTATCAAATGGATGTTAAATCAACATTCTTGAATGGTGACCTCAAGGAGGAGGTGTACGTGGCTCAGCCACGTGGGTTTGAGGCCCCCCATTCTGAGAACAAGGTATGTAAGCTGAAGAAGGCTCTGTATGGGCTGAAATAGGCCCCAAGAGCATGGTACCAAAACAAATAGACAAATTCTTTCATAAATTAAACTTCAAAAGATGTGCCTCAGATGCTAACTTGTATGTGTACCTGTAGGAAAGGTTGAAAATCTGCTATTATTGTTCTATATGTGGATGATCTCCTTATTACAGGTGACTATGAAGACATGATCCAACAAACTAGAAAGGCATTGAGCATAGATTTTGAGATGACAAACTTAGCCTTGATGCACTATTGTTTGGGGATTGAAGTCTAGCAAGAGCCAGGCAAGATCTTCATCTCTCAGTAGAAATATGCAAGGGAGATCTTGAAGGCATTTGGAGGTACAGGAAGTTGGTCGACAGTCTCATCTATATGTGCAACACCAGACCGGACATCAGTTTTGATGTTGGCGTTTTGAGCAGGTTCTCCAATAAGCCCCAGGAGAATCATTGGAATGTAGGGATGCGGGTGCTCAGGTATGTGAAGGGAACTCTTGATTATGGCATCACTTATGGTACGGGCACTTCCTTGGCTGGTCATTGTGACTCAAATTGGGATGGAGATGTTGATTCTAGCTGGAAATTAGTTTCTGGATATTGTTTCTCTTTAGGTTCAGGTATCTTCTCTTGGATCAGTAAGAAACAACCAATAGTGGCATTGTCTTCTACCGAGGCTGAGTACAGGCAGCATGTTTTGCTTCTTGTGAAGCAGTGTGGCTGAGGAGGATCTTCTGGCACATGGAAGTGCAAGAGCATGAGGCAACTGTGCTGAGGTGTGACAATCAAAGTTGCATGGTCATTGCTGAAAATCCAGTGTTTCATGTGCACACAAAACATATAGAGATTCAGTATCACTATGTGCGTGATTTGATCGAGGATGGGATAGTGGAATTGGTCTAGTGTCCAATAGAGCAAAATGGAGCAAATATCTTCACCAAGGCACTCGGGAAGGATCACCTTCAGGGTCATCTTTAGAGACTCAGAATTGGGCCGAAAAGGCAGTTCACCTACGGGTGGTTATTGAGGGGGGGTGTTAGATATGCTCAATGCCCCACCCTCCTGGTAACCACCAATGGTCCAAGGTGCTCAAGTTGTAAGGCCCCCATATGAGGAGAAGCCATGTCTGAGCCTAAGACACTAGATGGATCCTGACTTGCATGTCAGATGAGGTCTATCAATGAGACCATTGATGGTAGAAAGGTGATTATGTGGGAGCCCCTTATTCTTGCTGGGCTGATGGTATAGGGAATATTCCCTGAATATTCCATGGACGACCAGTCAGTTCCACCGACTAGGTTGATTGGTCGACTCCACCGACTAGGTTGACTGGTTGACTCCACCCACTACCTTGATCCGACTACTGCCCTCATAGCTATAAAGAGGTGACCTCCCTTGTCCATTGTATCAGATCAGTTCAGATCAGATCAGATCTTCCAACTAGTAGCTCTTCACCTAGTATCTATCTAGATTGCCATCTAAGCTCCACTGTGGGAGTGCACGGGTGGACGGAGCCATCATCTGTGCTACATCAGTATTGAAGGAAAATTTTGTTCATCTCCAATTTGCTATGTACTCTCTATTCTTTGTTCAGTTTCTGTTCCGCTGCGCCGTGTAATTTAATAGTGGAGAGGGAAGAAAAATAGTTGACTAACTATTAACAATGGAGAGTGGTATTTTGAAATAAAATTTACGAGATGAAACTTCTAGAAAACTTATGTAAGCCGAAAATGGAGATTCCAGAAATGAGCGAAAAGCCATGCGAGAAGAATCAATAGCAATGAAAAGATCATAAACAACCTTCATGGTCGAGCCATTATTGTGGGAGATTAGGGCTCAGTGCCGCATCAAGTTGTTCATGAGAGTAAAGAAGAGGGCCATTATCAGGGTAAGAAGATGCAAGGCCAGCACATCACCTTTAGCTTCCTCTAAATCTTGCAATCTCCTAGAGATTTATTCTAGTGGCGTGCAGTCTGGCATTGCAACTTCTTCTTCTGGGCAAGTTGATGGAGTACTTTCTGAATGATGGCCTTAAGCCGGAGGACCCAAATGATGTAGTTGGGACACTTTGTTTGGTGGTGGCCACATTCCCCACAATAATAACAATATATGACTCACATGCAGGCAGTTCGCCTCCATGGGGTAGGTCTAGGCTTCATAAATTACCTTGAATTGTGTGGGCACAAAACTCCTTTGAAAATGGTATCTCCTTGGGACTCGTAGACAGCTCGAGCAAGTGTATCGGCCACACTATTCTTGGACCTTGGGCTATGATGTAATTGGATCTCTTGGAATTCTTGCCAGAGTTGCGTGGCGTGTTGATGATGCAGGGCCAAGGACTCGCTTTGTACCTTCCAATCACCACTGGCTTGTCGGCACACTAGCTGGGAATCCCCCCGCACTTTGAGTTGGGTGATTTGATAGTCCTTAGCTTTCTACAAATTGAAGATAAGGGCTGAATATTCAGCTTGATTATATGTGTTGGTGGCCATAGGACTGCTATACCAGAATTCCACCTCGTCAAGAGAAAGTAAAGATACTCCGACTCTGGCTGCTTTTGTTGTGGGCTTGTAGGAACTGGCAAAGTGCATCACCCATGTTGACATCATACAAGGACCAAAACACCGACATCCCAAGTCTCTCGGTAATCAAGAATGGGAAGTATTAGGGGATGAGGGAAAGCCAACACTTCGGCAAGGCATGCAGGACCAAACAAGCTTACAATCCTTTGCTGATGATTGATTTTATGACCAAATAAGATCACAACATGCAACTCAGCGTGCAGTACAAATGGTTGATTTGGTAGAAAAGGATTCCAGGGTTGGAACATTTCAACCATTCAGATGCATATTGCTACATAAGAATTTAAAAAATTCTAACCGCTTGGCATAGTCATAATAATAACTTTTGGGCTTCCCAGCTTCCTTAACCTTCTTCTTATGGACTTTCCTCTTTCTTACTTTTAACGGTGTAGCACTAGAATCACAACTGGAATCCGACATCTTTGTTGACTAGCCTTGGGAGCATCAATCATTGGATCGGCATTCTCCATCCATCATCGTCACCTAGGAGGAAGCGACCCAAATGCACCAAGTAATAATCAAATAGCAAGTTTGTGAACTAGGATTAAAAAATAGATTCTTAAGATGAATCCCCAATCCTTAGGGAGTTCCCACTTGTCAACAAACCTTACTTCTCGTACCACCTCTGAAGTTGCCCAAACTTTGGCTGCTGTAGAGCTTGGAGAATTAAATTCGAAACCTTGCCAATGAATGTTAAGAATTTCAATTTCTTTTACATCCCTAAGAGCTCCCACCTGGCTCCCACCCATCGTCTGAATCGGCAAGTTGGTGGATCACATGGCACTACAAGTCAATTGGGAGTTCTACGAATACATTGTTGAGAGTTCAGGCTCAACATCATGTGATCATGTGTGCATAGCACCATCACGTGATCATATGTTAATAGCACTAACCTTATATAGTGCTATAAAGGAACGGGTTAGATCCCCTAACCCTAACCTTGAATGGGTTTGTATATATTCTATTTTTTCAACTAAATCTGTACAGTTAGTCATTTGTGGTGTGCTCTCTAGCTGTGCCCTCTCTCCTCATCTCCACTCTTCTCCTCTCCCCTCTTCATATTTTGTCATGGTATCAAAGATTGCTTGCCTTCCACGGAGGCATTGCGATCCTTGAGAGTGTGAGAGAGTGTGAGAGAGTTCTCGAGTGTTCTCTTTCACTGAGAGAACTTCTGTTTTCTTTGAGAGAAATTTATGTTCATGTGAGAATTCCGTCCTTGACAGATTGATAGATTTCCGTTAATCTCCTTTGCTCATTCTGGGACATTTTCGTCCATTGCACTTCTTCTTGTGAGAAAGAAAGAGAGAGAGAGAGACTCTGAGAGAGTCTTCTTTAAGCTTCTTCTCGGCTTTGGGCTTGGCAAGATTTTCTTCAGCTTTAGGATTGACGGTCTTCTCATCCTCCTTGATGGTTATCTACATCCTCTTCTTCTAGCAACTAACGTCTCCTACGATCCAAGTCATAGTTGTAGATCATCAACCTATGCGAGCATCAGCACTCCAAGACACCCTGCACTCCATCAACACCCAGCAAAGAGCTCCTTCATCATCTACCCCGAGGGGTCCACTAGGGTTTATCGTGTGGTATTATCGTATGGTACCACGTGAGTGTAAGGGAGGGGGGTTATATAAGGGAAGGAAGGTACATTTTATAAGGTAAGGTCTTGTAAATAGGGGAATTTTCATATATTTATTACATGCAGGTGATGTCTCCTTATTACTACTAGTAAATCCCCCGTGTCATCTACGAACTTCAAGTGACCTCCACAACGAGCTCAAAACTAGTGACCGCCATCATCAGTAGCCACTTGTAGCCCTCAACTCAATGGCCAAATAGTGGCTCTCCTTGTTCAATGCCCTGCATGCAAATCCAAAGCAACAACCTTCAACAACTCGGATGCTTCAATCTCTAAAGACAACCTTCGTCGCTTCTACGCCATAGAGCCTCCTCACAACATCGATCAACAGCCTCTCCAACCAAGCGCACAACGATCGGGTCTCCACGAGCAAGGCAGCTACAAATGACTCCATCCACACCATGCTCCAACGCCCCAATAGGCTCCTTACAATGCATCCAGGCCTTGTCTTCCAGCTCTCCAGGGCCATCTATGACACTGCGCTCTAGCCTTGTCTTCAAAGCTCCAGCAAGCTTCCACGGATGGACTAGCCACTCTCCAATGCCACGGCCTTCTACTCTCAGTCATGCCTCCTAGCTCGGGGGGGTCACTCATTATATGTAACCCTATCACGTGAGTTCAACAGAAGGATGTTTTTAATATCTAAATTTAACAAAAGTTAATTTACATAAGGGAGTATTTAAAACAATTTTCAAAAAAATTTACAGATTTATATAGAAAAAGGGTACATTTTATTAATGAAAATTTTACAGATTAGGGATTTTAGAAATATGCCTTGAACGCACGTGATATAGAGGGTTTATACATAGTGACCCCCCTGAGCCTCCTAGACAGCCTCTCTACAACTGCTTCTTCACAAAACCTTCACGAAACAAGACATTCACGATGCCTGCATCCAAGCGACTCCAGCCTTGCTTCTCCATACCAAACAACGGCAAGCCGATGAGTAATCCACCTTCTACCAACTAACCTTGCTGCTCCGGACTGCAACAACCTTGCCCACGAATCTCTCCAACCACCAATAGCAACTTAAAGAGACAGCATGCATGTATAGCATCTGCAAATAGCCTCGACTACTCCAACGTGTAGGAGATCTTCACGGCTCCCTCGACACCATCAGCGATTAGCCTAACGAAGACTTCACGAGCTTCGAAAGACATCTTGCCAAGAGGATCGCCTCTAACATCTCGGAGGACGACAGAATCTACGTGATTCCGATGAAATCTCCATAAATTCTGTTATCTCCCCTTGTGACACATGGCCTTATCACCTTATATGCCATGTAGGCTCAAAGTGCCACATTATCACAGCTACATAAGCAAGCCACGTCACCTTACCAACTCATCAGCCATGTCAGCAGCCATGTCATCACTACCATGTCATCTATTGACATCATCATCTGTTCCACCTCAGTAGTGCCACCTCAGCTATCCAGTCAGCACTGACCTCTGCAGGCACACACAGTGCTCCACGGTCACTCCATGTGACCACTCCTGCCACCTCAGCACAGGGCTCCACTGGCACACCTCTTGCTAGGCACAATGCCACATCATCACTGCATGTGACCCATAGTGACACATCATCATTGAGCACCATTTGCACTCCTTTTGCCCCTATACCTGGATCAAGTCGTATCTCTTGATCTAGGAAGAACTTGAGGGCGCTCCAAAAAGGAAAGTCACTCGTTTTTTTGTGCTCTATGCGCTTGTCACACCATGCGCACATTTTGGTTCAAGTTACACTCACATTTGAGCCTCGCCATGACAAAACCACTTCCTTCATGCACCTTTGCCTCTACATCGACGCATCTGACCCAGCACTTAAAAAGAACAAAAGAAAAGGAATTATTTGATGTTCTTTCATCAATCGATGGTTGGTATGGATCTAGATCAGAGTAGACTAGATCGCCATAGAGGGGACGCTTTGAATTTCCCCAAGTTGCAAATCTAAGCCATGCCCAAAATTCTCGACTAGTACCTACTCGGAGTCAGTCCATACACTCACATATGGTTTCACATCATTACACTACTTGAAACCTTACATTCATCAGCTCAGTGAGAAGACTTTAGAGAGTACAGAGGCATTGCAAATTGTTTCAGTGGGCAGATAGCACTTGATTTCACACACACATGCCACCATTGTAAAGCCCATTCGGCTATCTCACGGCATTGTGCGCATCATTTCAGCCTTGTAAAGCCTCTTGGCTATTCCTGGCATCATTGCCACAAGCCTTGTAATACAAATCAGATTTCATATATTGCAGTTCTATCTTTACCAACGGTTCAGATATTTCACTTGACAGTCAGTGTATTTGCAGTTGATTCATACAGAGATTTTCATGACACTTTTGAGTACATTTCTTGCACCATGTCTACAACTAGCAACTTCAATCTGGAGTCATCTACTAAAGATCGACACAGGGATATGCATTTTTCCTTGGTCAAGGTGCTATATCATGGTTGTCAAACAAACAACCAATTGTTTCTTTGTCTTCGACTGAAGCAGAATATAGAGCACTCACTACAGGTGCATGTGAGGCTATATGGCTCAAAATACTATTGTTAGAAACAGATTACTTTGATGAGTCAAAGCCAACAACAATATACTGTGATAATCAATCGGCTCAAACATTGGCTAAGAATCCATTATATCACTCCAGGACAAAGCACATTGATGTCAGAGAACACTTCATTAGAGAAAGCATGTTACTTGGTGACATCACAGTGCAGCATTGCAATAGCAAAGAGAATGTTGTAGACATCTTTACCAAACCACTCGGTAAAGAGCTTTTTGAGAAACACCGATTAGCTCTTGGTTTGATGCAGAGGAAGGACATTCCCATTAAAGGGGTGTGATGGAATGTAATGCTTAGTCCTTCTTTGATTCCCCAGAATCATCATCTTGAGGGAAGGCCTACTTCATGATGTTGATCTTGAAGGAAGGTGTTGAGAGTTCACGCTCAACATCATGTGATCATGTGTGCATAGCACCATCACGTGATCATATGTGCATAGCACTAACCTTATAGAGTACTATAAAGAAAAGGGTTAGATCCCCTAACCCTAACCCTAAATGGGTTTGTATATATTCTATTTTTTCAACTAAATCTAGTGTACAGTTAGTCATTTGTGGTGTGCTCTCTAGCTGTGCCCTCTCTCCTCATCTCCACTCTTCTCCTCTCCCCTCTTCATATTTTGTCATACATCTCTCCAAGTACTGATGGCTGCCGCCTCAAGGCTTCAAAGGAAGTCCTCAAAAGTGTTAAACTCGGACATACAGGTTACTTGGCTTGTAGAACTCTGCAAACTAGACACTTCTCCTTTTTACAGCATGTTAAAATTCATCTCCTATCCAAAGTTATGACCTCTCCAATCTTCCCAATTATAACAATAAATTGCTAACCTCCCCTGTAATTTCATGAAATTTCAATTGGCTTGGAGGTATCTTAATAATTTTGCAAAAAGACAGAACATGGGTTCAAATCCCATGTGAAGCACTCAGTGCCACATCATCACACACATAGTTCCTTGTCATTTTATTTTTATTTTTAAATTTGGGATTGCAACATCATGAAGTGAGGGACTGCCACATCATCGACACCGGGTCTACTACCATATCATTAAGTGTCGCCGTCGCAGTGCCATGTCAGCAGCAGCCACAAGGGGGTTGCCCAGTTCAAAGGGAGGCCAACGGCAGTGCACGAACAAAGAGTGGCATGGCGGAGAACCCAAGAGCAGATGGGAGAGGCACTGCGGGAGGTGCGCCAGAGGTTGAGGAGAAAGTGGAGGCACGGAGGATGAAGAGCAGAGAATGAAGAGCGCTGTGGCGGTGGCAGCTGTGGGGAAGAACCGAGGCACGGTAGGAGGTGCTGTGAAAGAGGCACTACGGGAGGTGCCAGAGGTGGAGGAGGGGAGGGAGAGTAGGAGGTGAGAGAGGGAGGTGAGGGAGTGCAAGAGGGGAGAGAGAAAAAAATATATTCTTTTTCTAGAGAGAGAAGAGAGAGATTGAGAGGGAAGAGAAAGTAGAAAGTAGAGAGGGAAGAGAGAGAGAGTGAGAGAGGATAGAGGGTGGAGAGCCTGTAATGGAGTTTGTAATTTTGTAAAGTTTGATGGTGGAGAATGTGGCATTGCAAACCTATTTGACCTCTTGATAAGATAAAATGATAGCCCCCAATATTAGGTTGTGAACACTTCACAAAAATATATAACTATGGGCTCTTTGGTTCTATCGTAATTCCCACAACCATGCTAGAAGTTATATCTTTCTTAGAGAAGCTTGCATTCCATGGCTCCTCATTTTGCTCCATATCTTTCCTCGACATCATAAGATGTAGCTCAATTTTTCTTTGAATGAGAAACCAAACTTTTCTTTCCATGTGCATGTGAGTCCAACACCTCTCTCTCTAGAGATTTATTTTTCTCTCTCTTAATCTCTCTCTCTAGGATTTGTAATTCTCTCTCTCTCTCTCTCTCTCTCTCTCTCCTCTTCTCTCTCTACCTAGGATTTATCATTCTCTCTCTTCATATCTCTCTCTCTCTCTCTCTCTCTCTCTCTCTCTCTCTCTCTTTTCCTAAGATTTGTAATTCTCTCTCTCTCTCTCTCTCTCTCTCTCTCTCTCTCTCTCTCTCTTACCCTCTCTACCTCCCTCCCTCTATCCTCTTGGCCGCTAGGATTTGTCATTCTTTCCCTCTCTCTGTCTCTCTCTCTCTCTCTGAATTCTCTCTCTTAATCTCTCCCTCCCTTCCTCCCTCCCTCCCTCTCTCTCCCTCCCTCCTCTCTCCCTTTCTCTCTCTCCTCTGTCCCTCTTCTCACTCTTAATATCTCTTTCTCTCCTCCCCTCTTCTCTCTCATTTGTCATTCTCTCTCTCTCTCTCTCCCTCCCTCCCTCCCTTGGCGGCCACGGCCGCCAGAAGTTTCATTCTCTCTCTCTCCCTCTCTCTCATTTCTCATTCTCTCTCTCTCTCTCTACCTCCCTCTCTTGGCGGCCACGGCCGCTAGAAGTTCATTCTCTCTCTCTCCCTCTCTCTCTTTCTCTCTCTCTCCCTCTCTCTCTCCCTCAGTCTCCCTCCTCTCTTCTCTCTCATTTCTCTTTCTCTCTCTCTCTCTCTCTCTCTCTCTCTCTCTCCCTCCCTACTCTCTCGCTCCCTCTGGCAACCACGGCTGCCAGAAGTTTCATTCTCTCTCTCTCCCTCTCTCTCTTTCTCTCTCTCGCCCTCTCTCTCCCTCTCTCTCCCTCTCTCTCTTTCTCTCTCTCTCTCCCTTTCTCTCTCCCTTAGTCTCCCTCCTCTCTTCTCTCTCATTTTTCTCTCTCTCTCTCTCTCCATCTCCCTCCCTACTCTCTCCCTCCCTCTAGCAGCCACAGCCGTCAAGAGACCCTCTTCTCTCTCTTAATCTCTCTCTCCCTCTCTCCTCTCTCTCTTTCTTTCCCTCCCTACTCTTCTCTCTCATTTAAGGAGCCCCTCTTCTCTCTCTGAATCTCTCTGTCTCTCTCCCTCTCTCTCTTTCTCTCCCTCCCTACTCTTCTCTCTCATTTCTCATTCTCTCTCTCCCTTTGGCGGCCACGGCCACCAAGAGCCCCTCTTCTCTCTCTTAATTTGTCTCTTTCCCTCTCTCCTCTCTGCCAAAAGTTTCATTCTCTAAAACTTCTCTCTCCCTCCCTCTCTCTCCCTCTCTCTCTTTCTCTCTCTCCCTTTCTCTCTCCCTCAGTCTCCCTCCTCTCTTCTCTCTCATTTTTCTCTCTGTCCCTCTCCCTCCCTACTCTCTCCCTCCCTCTAGCAGCCACGGCCGCCAGGAGACCCTCTTCTCTCTCTTAATCTCTCTCTGATTTAAGGAGCCCCTCTTCTCTCTCTGAATCTCTCTCTCTCTCCCTCTCTCCTCTCTCTCTTTCTCTCCCTCCCTACTCTCTCTCTCATTTATTATTCTCTCTCTCCCTTTGGCGGCCACGGTCGCCAAGAGCCTCTCTTCTCTCTCTTAATTTCTCTCTTTCCCTCTCTCCTCTCTCTTTCTCTCCCTCCCTATTCTCTCTCATTTCTCATTTTCTCTCTCTCTCTCTCTCTCTCTCTCTCTCTCTCTCTGTCTCTCTCATTTCTCATTCTCTATCTCTCTCTCTCTCTCCCCTCCTCAGGGGCTCCCTCCCTACTCTCTAGCTCCCTCCCTACTCTCTACTCTCTCCTCTGGTGGCAAGACTTTTCATTCTCTCTCTTTCTCTCCCTCCTCCCTCTTCTATCTCTTAATCTCTCTCTCTCCCTACTCTCTTTCACTCTTTCTCTTCCTCCCCTCATCTCTCTCTTAATCGCTCTCTCTCCCTCCTTCTCTTTCTTTCTTTCTTTCTTTCTTTCTCTCTCTTTCTCTCTCTCTCTCTCCCTCCCTCTCTCCTAATCTCCCTCCCTCTCTCTCCTTCTCTACCTCCCCTCTCCTCTTCTCTCTCTCTCTCTCTCTCTCTCTCTCCCTCGCTTTCTCTCTTTTCAAATGTACAAACTCAAATTTCAATAAGAAACTAATTGAAATAGAACTCAAAAACTCAAATAAGAAACTAATTTAAAAAGAATTGTAATGCCTACTAAAAAAACCCCCTCCTCTAGCTGCCACGGCCGCCAGGAGTTTTCATTCCCTCTCTTTTACTCTTTGAGTTTTCATTCTCTCTCTCTCTCCCTCCGCCCCTCTTCTCTCTCTTAATCTCTCTCCCTCCCTCCCTCTCTTCCTTCTCTTTCTCTCTCTCTCTCTCTCTCTCTCTCTCTCTCTTTTTCACTCACTCTCTCTCTCTCTCTCTCTCTCTCTCTCTCTCTCTCTCTCTCTCTCCTACTTTCTCTCCCTCCTTTCTTTTCTCTCTTAATCTCTTGCTCTCTCTCTCACACTCTCTCTCTGTCTCCTCTCTCCCTCTAGCTCTCTCTTTCTCTCTATCTCTCTTTTCAAATTTAGAACACAAATTTCAATAAGAAATTAATTGAAATAGAACTCAAAAACTCTAACAAGAAACTAATTGAAAAAGAATTGTAAGTAAAGAAAAAGAATTACAAGAAGAATTGTAGAATTGCGAGTATAGAAGAAGAATTGCAAGTACCTGGAAAAAGTGAAAAAAGTAAGGCTCCGCTTATCCTTGCTCTTCCGCTCTTGGTTGCTTCCATGAAATGAGGAGAGAATGAGAATGATTGAATGGAAAGAAGAGTATATATAAGAAAAACTAGCCCACTCCTCCCACTCACGAATAAATTTGAATTTTAAAAAAAGAGAGGGAAATTTTAATTCATTCTTCTAGATAAATTTGAATTCAAATTTGTGTTCAACATTCTTCTTGATACTTTCTTCTCGTACGTCCCTCTTCATTCTTCTCGTAAGTCTCTTCTTATCTTACTCGTGGTTGTTCTACTCTTAGTTTTAAGAATTTGACCTCTCCCTCTACTCCTCTCCTCTTCTCTATGTAGTGGGCTCTCTCTCTCTCTCTAATGGAGCTCCCTCTCTAGTCGCATATCTCTCTCTCTCTAGTTGCATACCTTCCTCTAGTCGCATACCTTCCTCTCTCCCTCAAGTCTTCTCATCTCTCCTCTCTCTCTAATCGCTTACCTTCCCCTCTCCCTAAAGTCTTCTCATCTCTCTTCTCTCTCTACTAGTGTTTCCCTCTCCATCACGTCTTCTCACACCTCTCTCTCTAGTCGTGTACCTTCCCTCTCCACTTCCACTCTAACTCCTCTCCACTCCCTTCCCTCTTCTCTCACCTGGGGGTCGCGGCCCCAGGAGTCCTCTCTCTCTCTCTTCCTTCTCTCTCTCTCCTCCCCTCCCCTTCCCTCCTTGCTCTCACTCCTCTCCCTCCCTTACTCCTCTCACTCTCCTCTCATCCCTGGGGGCCGCGGCCCCCAGGAGTCCTCTCTCTCTCTCTTCCTTCTCTCTCTCTCCTCCCCTCCCCTTCCCTCCTCGCTCTCACTCCTCTCCCTCCCTTACTCCTCTCACTCTCCTCTCATCCCTAGGGGCCGTGGCCGCCAGGGCTTCTATCTCTCTCTCATCTCCTCCTCTCTCTCTCTCTCTCTCTCTCTCTCTCTCTCTCTCTCTCGCTCCCCTCCCTCCCCTCACTCCTCTCTCTCTCTCCCCTCCCTTTTCCTCACTCCTCTCACCCTGGGGGCCGCGGCCGCCAGGACCCCCCCCGCTCTCTCTTTCTCTCTCTCTCTCTCTCTCTCTCTCTCTCTCTCTCTCTCTCTCTCTCCCCCTCCCCTCCCTCCCCTCACTCCTCCCGCCGCCCCCTCACCCTCCCACTGCCTCCCCCTACCCCGCCGCTCCCCCCTCCCCGTCTCCCCCTACCCTCGCCTCCCCCTCCCGCCACCCTACCCCCGCTCCCCCCTCCTGCCTCCCCCTACCCCGCCTCCCCCCCTCCCACCTCCCTACCCCTGCTCCCCCCTCCCGCCTCCCCCTACCCCGCCACCCCCTACCCCGCCTCCCCCTACCCCCACTCCCCCCTCCTACCTCCCTACCCCCGCTCCCCCCTCCTGCCCCCTCACCCTCCCGCCGCCTCCCCCTACGCCTGCTCCCCCTACTGCCGCTCCCCCCTCCCGCCTCCCTACCCCTGCTCCCCCCTCCCGCTCCCTCACCCTCCCGCCGCCTCTCCCTACCGCCACTCCCCCCTCCCGCCTCCCCCTACCCCGTCGCTCCCCTACCCCCGCTCCCCCCTCCCGCCTCCCTACCCCCTACCGCCCCCTACCCCCGCTCCCGCCTCCCCCTACCGCCGCCCCCTCACCCTCCCGCCGCCTCCCCCTACCGTCACTCCCCCCTCTTCCACCGCCTCCCCCTCCCGCTGCCCCTCTCGCCGCCTCCTCCCTCTCTCTCCCCCCTCCATCCCCCCTCTCTCTCCCCCCTCTCTCTGCTCCCCCCTCCTGCCGCCTCCCCCTACCGCCTCCCCCTCCCACCGCCTCTCCCCTCCATCCCCCCTCTGCCACCGCCTCTCCCTACCGCCTCCCTCTCCCGCCGCCGCCTCCTTTCCTCCCTCTCTCTCCCCCTCCACCCCTCCATCCCCCCACCTCCCTCTCGAACCTCTCTCTCTCATACCCCCCCTCTCTCTCCTCCGTCCCTCCTTTCCTCCCTCTCTCTCCCCCCTCCACTTCCCTCTTCCTCCTGGAGGCCGCGGCCTCCAAGGCTCCTCTCCTTCTCTCTAAACTTTCTCTCTCTCTCTAGTTCCTCTCTCTCTTTCTTTCTCTCTCTCTCTTCAAATCTAAAAAAAACAAATCTACAAAACTTAGATAAAGAATTAATAAAAAAATTTTACAAGTACCTTGAAAAAGTTTGTAACTTTGCTCTTTCTTGCTTTCTTGCTCTTCCTTCCTTGCTTTCTTGCTCGTCCTTGCTTTCTTGCTTCAATGAATGAAATGAGGGGAGAATGAATAAAGAAGAAAGACTATATAAAAGAAAAACTAGGTTTTCCTCCTCCTCTCCTATTGGCTTTCCATTCCTCTCCTCTCTCCTATTGGCTTTCCATTCCTCCCCTCTCCCATTGGCTCCCATTACTCCCCCTCTCCCATTGGACCCCCATCCCTCATCCCAATCTTCCATTGGCCCTCCCCCCATCCATTTCTTCTTCCTCCCCCATTGCCACCACTCCCATCCCACATTTTCACCACGTCCCATACTCCTCCCATTCCCCCATCCCACCCTTCCATTTTCCAAAATCCCATATTTCCCCATCTCACCCTCGTCTTTTTCATCCCCTATTAACTCCCCTCACTCATTTCACTCCCTTATTATCCTACTCCCCTATTACCTCCCCCTCTCCCATTCCATTCCTCCCTCCCCACTCTCACTTCCACTTCCCGTTACTCACTTGCCATTTGCAAACTATTAATATATTATTATACTATTTTTTATACTTATTATCATACACCCCTATTACCTCCCCTCTCCCATTCCACTCCTCCCTCCTCACTCCCACTTCCACTTCCCATTACTCACTTGCTATACACATTTGCAAACTATTAATATATTATTATACGATTTTTTATACTATTTGCAAACTTACATGTGGGCAAAATCACAGGTGTCAAAGTGATCCTATCGTGGTCATACAACAACTGTGCTTTTATTCAAGGGCATATTTACAAGGGCGTATTTATCCTCATCAACAAGCTTATTTCAGCTTTTATTTTGACACAATACTCAAGGTATGAAGTGCATAATTTGTGCACTAGGTGTTTACTTTGTTGTATCAAAATTGTTTACCACACACACACACATATACACATACCGAGAATTTGCTAATATTATCGCATCTACATTTCTCCGATGGGCACAAAACTTTGTACACACCTCAACCTAGGTCGTATTGACTTGCATACAAAGTGGTGCACCCATCCCATAAGTACTTGTTTGGATAACACACCTGCAAACGTATTTTATGACGATTGTGCATAACACTAGGAACAAAATGGTGTATAATGTGCGATCGACTATGCAAAGCATATCCAATGGACACAAGACTTTGCACGTTTCTCAACCTAGGTAGTATTGACTTGTGTGCAAAGTGGCATCCCCATCCGATAAGTACTTGTTTGAAAAACACACCTAGGATCGTGTTTTTTGACGGTTCTACATGACACCAAGGCAAAAATTGTATTTAATACTCAATCTACCATGCAAAGCATATCTGATGGGCACAATACTTTGCACGTGCCTCAAAAGCGGTGGTATGGTGTTCCATGCAAAGTGGAACTCCCATTCAATAAGTACTTGGTATGATAATACACCTAAGAGCGTGTTCTTTGGCGGATGTGCATAACACTAGGGGGGAAATGGTGTATAATGTGTGATCCCCCATGCAAAGCATAACCAATAGACACAATACTGTGCACGCACATCAACCTAGTTGAAATTGACTTTCTTGCAAAGTGGCTCCCCCATCCGACAAGTACTTTTTTGAATATCACACCTAGGACCATGTTTTTTATTGGTTGTCCATGACACTAAGGCAAAAACATTGTTTTATGCTTGATCAACAATGCAACGCATATCTGATCGTCACAATACTTTGCACACATCTCAACCTAGGTGTTATTTACTTACATGCAAAGTGGCGTGCCCATCCCATAAGTACTTAGTCGAATAACACATCTAGGACCGCGTTTTTTGACAGTTGTGCATGACACTAAGGCCAAAATGGTGTTTAATGCTTGATCGACAATGCAAAGCATATCCGATGGGCACAATACTTTGCATGAGCCTGAACAATTGTGGTATTGCATTGCACGCAAAGTGGTACACCCATCTGATAAGCAGTTGTTCGGATAACACACCTAAAACCGTGTTTTTTTATGGTTGTGCATGACATTGAGGCACAAATGGAGTTTAATACGTGATATACCATGCAAAGTACATCCGATGGGCACAATACTTTACACCCACGTCAACCTAGGTGTTATTGAGTTGCATGAAAAGTGGCGTGTCGGTTAGATAAGTACTTGATCCGATAACACACCTAGGACCGTGTTTTTTTACAAATGTGCTTGACACTAAGGCAAAAACGGTATTTAATGCTCAACCAACCATCCAATGCATATCCTACTTTACTCCTCAACCTAGGTGGTATTGACTTGTTTGAAAAAAGGCACACCCATCAGATAAGTACTTGGTTGGATAACACACCTAAGGGCGTGTTTTTTTACAGATGTATCTATCACTAGGGGGAAAACGGTGTATAATGCCTGATCGACCATGCAAAGCATATCCAATGGTCACAATACTTTTCACGCACCTCAACCTAGTTTAACTTGACTTGGGTGCAAAGTGGAGCCCCCATCCGATAAGTGCTTGTTTGAATAACACACCTAGGACCATGTTTTTTTATGGTTGTGCATTACACTAAGGCAAAAACTGTGTTTTATGCTTGATCGATAATGCAAAGCATATCCGATGGGCATAATACTTTGCAAACACCTTAACCTAGGTGAAATTGACTTACATGCAAAGTGGAGCGCCCATCCCATAAGTACTTGATCGAATAACATACCTAGCAGCGTGTTTTTTTACGGATGTGCATGACACTAGAGCAAAAATGGTATTTAATGCTCGACTGAACATGCAAAGGATATCCGATGGGCACAATACTTTTCCTATGCCTCAACCTAGGTGGTATTCAAATGTTCTCAAAGAGGCACACCCATCCCATAAGTAATTGGTCGGATAACATACCTAAGGGCGTGTTTTTTTGCGGATGTGCATATCACTACGGCAAAAATGGTGGATGATGCGTGATCGACCATGCAAAGCATATCCGATGGTCACAATACTTTGCACGCACCTCAATCTAGTTAAAACGTACTTGCGTGCAAAGTGGAGCCCCCATCTCAGAAGTAGTTGTTTGAATAACACACCTAGGACCATGTTCTTTTATGGTTGTGCATGACACTAAGGCAGAAACGGTGTTCTATGCTTGATCGACAGTGCAAAGCATATCCTATGGACACAATACTTTGCACACACCTTCAACTAGGTGGAATTGACTTACATGAAAAGTGGCGCGTCCATCCCATAAGTACTTGATCGGATAGCATACCTAGCAGCGTGTTTTTTTCGGATGTGCATGACACTAGAGCAAAAATAGTATTTAATGCTCGATCGACCATGCAAAGGATATCCGATGGGCACAATACCTTTCCTACACCTCAACCTAGGTGGTATTGAGATGTTCTCAAAGAGGCACACCCATCCGATAAGTACTTGGTCAGATAACATACCTAAGGGCGTGTTTTTTTGCGGATGTGCATATCACTACAGGAAAAACCGTGGATAGTGCGTGATCGACCATGCAAAGCATATCCGATGGTCACAATACTTTGCACGAACCTCAACCTAGTTGAAACAGACTTGGGTGCAAAGTGGAGCCCCCATCTGAGAAGTACTTGTTTGAATAACACACCTAGGATCGTGTTTTTTTATGGCAAAAACGGTGTTTTATGCTTGAGCGACAATGCAAAGAATATCTGATGGGCACAATACTTTGCACGCACCTTCAACTAGGTGGAATTAACTTACATGCAAAGTGGGGCGCCCATCCCATAAGTACTTGATTGAATAACATACCTAGCCGCGTGTTTTTTTACGGATGTGCATGACACTAGAGCAGAAATGGTATTTAATGCTCGATCGACAATGCAAAGGATTTACGATGGGCACAATGCTTTTCCTATGGCTCAACCTAGGTGGTGTTGACATGTTCTCAAAGAGGCACACCCATCCGATAAGTACTTGGTCAGATAACACACCTAAGGGCGTGCTTCTTTACGAATGTGCTTATCACTAGGGGAAAAACCGTGTATAATGCATGATCGACAATGCAAAGCATATCCGGTGGTCACAATACTTTCCACACACCTCAACCTAGTTGAAATGGACTTTCTTGCAAAGTGGAGCCCCCATCTGGGAAGTATTGAACTTTGAATAACACACCTAGGACCATGTTTTTTTATGGTTGTGCATGACACTAAGGCAAAAATGGTGTTTTATGCTTGATCGACAATGCAAAGCATATCGGATGGGTAAAATACTTTCCACATACCTTAAACTAGGTGTAATTGACTTACATGCAAAGTGGCATGCCCATCCCATAAGTACTTGATCGGATAAAATACCTAGTAGCGTGTTTTTTTACGAATGTGCATGACACTAAGGCAAAAATGATATTTAATGCTTGATCGACCATGCAATGCATATCCGATGGGCACAATACTTTTCCTATGCCTTAACCTAGGTGGTATTGACATGTTTTCAAAGAGGCACACCCATCCGATAAGTACTTGGTCAGATAACACACCTAAGGGCGTGCTTTTTTGTGGATGTGCATATCACTATAGGAAAAATGGTGTATAATGCATGATCGACCATGCAAAGCATATCCGATGGTCACAATACTTTGCGTGCACATCAATATAGTTGAAACAGACTTGTGTGCAAAGTGGAGCACCCATTCGATAAGTACTTGTTTGAATAACACACCTAGGACCGTGTTTTTTTTTGGTTGTGCATTCCACAATGGAAAAAACGGTTTTTTATGCTTGATCACACCTTAAACTAGGTGTAATTGACTAACATGCAAAGTTGCATGCCCATCCCATAAGTACTTGATCGGATAACATACCTAGCAGCGTGTTTCTTTATGGATGTGCGGGAGGTAGCAAGCTAAGGGTGTCCACTTTCGGGTGAGTGTGACACCCGCTCGAGTGAAAATACAAAGGTTTTGCTTCGGTCTCCAATACCTCGATCGAGGTATAAGCTCCAATGAAAATCACACACGAGCACAACCGAGCCTAGCCAATACCTCGATCGAGGTACGTAGCTTTTTCACCGGACCGAGCCTCTACCTCAATCGAGGCTTGCTGGCAAGCCAGCTATACATGCCACATCTACCTCGTTCAAGGTATTGTGGCAATCCAGCTCAACCTCGATCGAGGTTAGGTGGCATTTCCAGCATACCTCGATCGAGGTATGTGCCATCCGACAGGGCAGCCAACAGGGCGGATGACATACCTCGATCGAGGTATGCTGGACACATGACCTGGCATCCCACTTTTGCCAACACACCACGATCGAGGTATCGTGGCATGTCAAAACCTCCATCGACGTGGATGTACCGAGATGTATGGGCATGTCACAATACCTCGATCGAGGTATCGTGGCATGGCAATACCTCGATTGAGGTAGATGTACAGAGATGTATGGGCATGTCAAGAATACCTCGATCGAGGTATCGTGGCATGCCAACGAGATGTATGGTTATGTCAAGAATACCTCGATCGAGGTATCGTGGCATGCCAATACCTCGATCGAGGTATATGTGCCGAGATGTATGGGCATGTCAAGAATACCTCGATCGAGGTAGCTAAACCCTAATTTTTCTTATAAAAGGAGAGCGACCCCCCTCATTCCGCATACCTCGATCGAGCTCTGCCTCATCCACCGATTTCGGATTTGCCGGACTTCGACGGAAAAGCGCGAGCAACGGAGAGCCATGAACGGACATCGACGGAGATGGACGGAGCAGGAGCGGGAGAGTCCAGGTAGGGTTTTTTTTTATGTAGCATTTTCTTTTATGTAGCATTTTCTTTTATGTAGAATTTGATTAAATTTTAGTTTAAAAGAAAAATTATAAAATGCATTTTAATGTTTTTCTGAAATTTATGAATTACGGGATTTTTTATTTAAAATGTGAAAATTAAATTTTTTTTTTAAATAGAGCTCTTTTTAGTAAATAAAAAAACGTTCATATTATTAATTATAAAATATTTATAAATTTGAAATGTATTTGTAAATTTTTTTTTTTAATTTTTAAATTACGACATTTATAATTTAAAATGTGAAAATTTTAATTTTAAAAAATGTAATTTAAAATTTTAGTTTAAAAGAAAAATTATAAAATGCATTTTAATGTTTTTCTTAAATTTATGAATTACGAGATTTTTTATTTAAAATGTGAAAATTAATTAATTTTTTTAAATAGAGCTTTTTTTAGTAAATAAAAAAAGTTCATATTAATAATTATAAAATATTTATAAATTTGAAATGCATTTGTAAATTTTTTTTTTTAATTTTTAAATTACGACATTTATAATTTAAAATGTGAAAATTTTAAATTTAAAAAACGTTTAATGAGGCATTTTTTATTAAAAATGTGAAAATGTTAAATATTTCTGTTTTTTTTATGTAGCATTTTCTTTTTGGTAGAATTTAAAAGAGAAATAATAAAAAATTTTAGGTTAAAAGAGAAATAATAAAAAATTTCTAAATTTGAAATGCAATATAATGTTTTTTTGAAATTTATGAATTACGAAATTTTTTATTTAAAATGTGAAAATGAAATTTTATTTTCAAAATAGAGCTTTTTTAGTAAATAAAAAAACGTTCATATTAATAATTATAAAATATTTATAAATTTGAAATGCATTTGTAAATTTTTTTTAAATTTTTGAATTAGGACATTTATAATTTAAAATGTGAAAATTTTAAATTTAAAAAACGTTTAATGAGGCATTTTTTATTCAAAATGTGAAGATGT
This sequence comes from Dipteris shenzhenensis, assembly GCF_047967505.1. Taxonomy (NCBI): domain Eukaryota; kingdom Viridiplantae; phylum Streptophyta; class Polypodiopsida; order Gleicheniales; family Dipteridaceae; genus Dipteris; species Dipteris shenzhenensis. The sequence goes on along the minus strand of NC_141628.1, from coordinate 41,642,578 downwards.
TCTATATTTCTGTTTTTTTTATGTAGCATTTTCTTTTTGGTAGAATTTAATTAAATTTTAGTTTATAAGGAAAATTATAAAAAATTTCTAAATTTATAATGCATTTTAATGTTTTTTTGAAATTTATAAATTACGACATTTTTTATTTAAAATGTGAAAATGAGATTTTTTTTTGTTAAATAGAGCTATTTTTATTAAATAAAAAAACGTTCATAGGAATAATTATAAAGTATTTATAAATTTGAAATGCATTTGTAAATTTTTTTTTGATTTTTGAATTACGACATTTAAAATTTAAAATGTGAAAATTTTAAATTTAAAAAACGTTTAATGAGGCACAAGACTCGCTCGACTTATCAAATTAATAAGACATTTTGTATAAGACTCGCTCGACTTATCGAATTAATACACAAACATAAACCTACTAGTCAACTATTGTAGTTGGACATTAAAGATTGACTAGTGACATGGTTGGTGACCAAAGCTTGAAGTTGACTAGACACTTTGGGACAAGCAAGTTCTTTAGAAGGAAACTAGGTTTAAGCTTGGGTAATCATCCCTAATATATTGGGAAATTACTAATGATAAATCATCCTTTAACTATTTGGCAATTAGTAAGGATCGATTCTACTAGGAAATATGTTGAAGGCATATGTCCCCTATTAGTCAATAGATTGATTAGACTAAGCATGCATGATAAGGCTATAGCTTGGAAATGCCTAGATAGTGGCTTAGTCCAAATCTTCAATATCCCTTAAGAAGACATGAAATAGTGGCTTAGACCTTAAGAAGACATGGAATAGTTTGCAAATGTCTAATTCTTCTAAGTTATGCATAGACTCTAGCATAACTGAAAAAAGAATATTACAAGATTGAGAATATTTGGATGGGTCTTCAAGAACTCGAATATTACGGTCTGTGCCTATAAACTGTTTGAGATTCTTATGCTATCACTATGGCATGCTTTAGATCTAGCACTTTGATCATGTTTGTTGTCTAGTTCCATAATTCATCTACTTCTCTTATATGTATAAGAAGAAAGAAATACGCCATAGAGAAACTGAAAGTTTAACTAGAATACCTAACATTCATTGCACATGGGACTCTAGTGGATCTATATTCATTCCACATTCATGCTAATATATGCAAGTGTTTTGATAACTATAGACCTAAGTTCAAATAGAGCCTGTTAATGACTGAATCTCTCCTAATCATCCCTTAATGATCATAGATAAGAGACTTAAGAGAGAGAGAACTCCATAACCTTCAAGAGTCGACATTTGAAGCATCCCATTCCATGTTGTTTGCTACATGGCAGCTCGCCATGTGGCACACATACATCCCTTTTTGCACCGTAGGGAAACCTATGACTAATGTTAACAACATTTATCTTGTCTTTTACAAATGACTAAGATGTTTTCCCAAAAAGACTTTGTATCAATAATCACGTGAACCACCTCATAACCAAAATAGTGCGGATGCTACATATCTCCTTTCCCTCGTTGAAACTATGTCACACATGGAATGTCAACCACATGCTCAAGGAATTATATGCTAGTTTCATTGTAAGCAAGGATGATCTCTTTCTTGCCAGTCCAACCATAGGCAACAGTGACGCTTATTACTTGAGCTCAACCAAAATTAACATTAGTTATCGTATGCAACCCTTCCCATTGCATAGGGACATCCAAGGATTTAATTTTCAAAGTTTTTGAATCCTCTTCTAGGGATCTTGTGCCCTTTGTTGCTACGTATGTGGATGATCTCATTCCAAAACTATTTTTACAACTAGAAGTCGAGTGAGTCTTATACAAAATGTCTTGAACCAAGTGATGATCTATAGGAATGGCCACTAGTTGAGGTGGATTGCCCAACCAAAATAGATAATATTGAAAAGGCTTCATTATTTTCTCAAAGTTCTCGCTTTAAAAGGTCTATAGTGTGAACCCGCTCTCTTTTTTAATGTGTAGTCCGAGAAATACTAGATGTGCCTTGCTTGTGTATCGTTCAAAGTAATGTATTAGGTATCCTTCTATCTCCTCCATATCTATTGCAAACCCAAGGCAGTAAAGCATTCAAAGAAGGTCTTATTAACCAAACCTCTCCACTATCTGTCCTTAGTATAGGGGCCATTAGTGGACAATGTGGTCCTTACACCACATGTGGAAAAGTTTCATATTGGATAAAAAGAAAATATTTGAGACATCTAAGTTTTAAAATGCAACGACTAGAGTGAAAAAATTCTAATCAAAATTAAGAATTATTAATAATATTGATTAATATTGAGCCACACATTTGGCCCATCTACCGGTAGGTGCATAGGATCTACCTCATCAAGGAGTACGTACAAATAGTTTTCATTACGTAAATAGATTATAAGTCATATTGAATAGAATATTATTTTCATTACCCAAATAGAATATTAATTTCCATGTGTTTTTTTTGTGCATGCGCCAGCCAGCGCACAGGTTCTAGCACCACTATTCGTATGCAGATAGAGATGCTGAGAGCTGAGATGAGGGCACTGCAAGATGCTAGGGCACCCCCTCACTTGGTTGCGAGCCTGGATTCAGTTATTGAGGCTCTGAGTCGATTGGAGATAGTTGAGGACGTTGTGGATAGCTTTCAGGCACAGGCCGAGGCGGAGATCACTGGTGGTGGCTTGGATTGGAGAGCGATTCGACGGTTGTTTGAGTGGGAGTCACATCACAGGGAGGCCTTGGACGACATGTTTTGGGATGGTCACACCGAGGGCCAGCGACCACGATCAGGGCTCCCCTTGCATATTTTACGGTGTAGGCACCCCATCATAGCAGCACACATTTATCCGAGATATCTTGCTGCGAATGGTGGTCGGTTGCCTCACAACCGCCAGATAGCCAGGTCGTTTGCCATGCAGCTTTACGCTGAGTTTGTCCTTGGTCATCGGGTGGACTACCTCAGTACCCGTCCAGGATCAGGAGTGGGACGTGGTAGGATGGGGCGTCAGGAGCGTCAGATTGTAGGTGTTCGGCGTCGACGCGAGGGACCAGAGTTGCACACCATCCCTGCACCGGCATTGCGAGCGGTGGGAGGACAGATTAGGGGGGATGTTCATTCAGTGGCATCATCCTTGCAGCACATGGTCTCGGCCCTATCGAGATCTATTGCGATTCCACCTCCCCCACCTCGATCATCGATGGAGCATCCCACATCTACACCACCTCCCACATCTACGGCGGCTCAGCACGAGTTGGAGGCTCGAGACAGACGGATTGCAGAGTTGGAGGTTGTGTTGGCCGAGTCTAGGGACGACGTTAGTTATTTTGATTATGTTAGTTTATTTTTTTGTAGCGTGTTTTGAACTGAAGTTTTTTGGTTAATTCTCACCATGTACGCGACATGTTTGCATTGCAAGCACATCTATTGCGTCAGGAGATGGAGTCTCGCGTACGACTATTGCGCAGACAGATTTGGAGGAGCAGAGGATTCGGACACGCATAGCATACCATCGCGCAGAGCACTATATTTTGTAGTTGAGGCATATTAGTCGTGATCCGTCGCGCCATAGGATCGACCCCAGTGTGGCCCTATACCCTGCTCCTCCTGTAGGTGTGCCGACTAGGACACCCATAGACGCAGCAGTCGTAGCGAGGCTTCCTACTGCCACTTGTGTCCTCTGCCACGAGGACTTTGACACCGTAGGGTGGTTTGGACTAGGGTGCGGCCACATCGCACATCTCCACTGCATGACCCGCCACATGGTGGCACGTTCAGTGTGCCAGCTATATGCTTTGCCGACATTGATGTGGCGACATACAGAGGACTGGGCATGGATGATCTATATCCTGGTCATCGTCAGGCTGTTGATCCATTCGCCCGTGTAGTCTTGACAGAGCACTACAGGGAGGAGGCACAAAGAGCATTGCTGATGCAGGAGGGTGCGGATACATCGGTGGTTGCATCATGCGTTCCACGACGCTTTTCGTACGGTGATTTCATGCCAGGTGACGAGGCACGAGCGGAGGAGGCACGTCGGATTGAGCGAGAGGCAGAGCTGTAGACATCATTGCAGCAGTGGGTGGAGCAGCAGCTAGGGCGGGGCCGAGACCAGCGTCTTTCACATGTAGAGACGATTACTCGCGCTGGATTTGAGGCACGAGTATTCGCAGATGCACGGCTATGGGAGCTGAGACGCGCGTACATAGAGGAGGCGAGGGAGGCAGAGATGGCAGCAGTGGCGCGTGCAACATGCCCTCCTCTTCATCAGGATGAGGCTGGCCCATCTCATGCAGGTGATGAGGCTGGCCCATCTGAGCCAGCATTGCCCGAGGGCACACAGCGGACGGTTGGGCAGCGAGTCATACAGGAGCCACGTCAGCGTTCCACTAGAGGATCATATGTAGAGTTATCAGATTCAGATTCAGATTGATTGTTTAGGCTTCACACGTTTCTTGTATAGGGATGCACTTTTGCAGCATGATGATGATGATGTACAGATTCATTTTGGTACTTTCATGATATTGTTCCCACTTTTATGATGTATGAGCATTTTCATTTTTTAAACAAAAATTTTATTCTATTCATGTTTGTCAATAAAGTGTGTTTCAAAATCCAAATTTTCATCAATTTTTCAAAAAGACAACTATTGTCATATTCATGCTTCCAAATCTAGCCTTCCGATCTTAATATCAAAATATGTTGAAATTCAACCATTTGATAAACTAATTTGTATAAAAAGAAAATTACTTTTTTTAGACAATGCCATAGCCCAATGTAAAATTGTTTCATCAAATGAAATTAGATATTAAAGTAACATCAATTTTACCAACTTTCAATTTATGCTATTTACAAAAAGTATTCTAGAAATGTATATTGGTACAAAACTTATCCATGACTCCGAGGGCAATGTTGTTACCTATGTGTAAATCAATTGATAAAAAATTCTTTCAACACCAATGAACTTGAGGGAATGTGTGATCTAGAGATACTTAAACAACATGACAAAAGGAAAAAATTCGAGAAATCACCAATGTGTGGACATGCTTAGTTTGTAGGGTGTAGAAATTCTTTTATATGGATTTGATATGGGCACTTGCATAGAAAACGATTGGTATTTCAAAGAAAAAGCTCTAGCAACTCTCTTAGTTGAATGAAGCAGTTTCTTCTCCTTTGCAATTTGTCATGTTTTTTAAATTAAAGGAGAGAATACTTTTTGCAAATGGTAATACTAGACATTTTTAGGTTCTGCAATAAAATATAAGTAATATTTTATGCATTCTTTTTTCACAATTCTAGTTTTTTAATATTATTGACATGAAGCGTATATTTTGTCCCTACAATTTTTAAAAAATATAAATTTTGTGGGGATTTTTTTCAAAAATGGAGTTAGACTTGTCCTTTGCATGATTTTGCTGTTATTTATTATGACTCAGTGTTTAATTTGTCTCTTATTGTTAACAATACTTGTGCTAATTGGTGATCAAAGAAAACAAGACCTAATTATTTGTCATATTCGAACCACAATCACATGTGCCTTCCAAATCACAATCGCATATGCCTTCCAAGTTTCTAAGGACTATTTCAATTTCCTTAATATGACATTTGCCAATGCACCAATCTAATTATTATGCATGTATAAAAGATAATGAACATAAAGAAGAGAAATCAACACAATTGGCAATTAATGCATGTATACGGGAATACAAGGAAGGTATGGCATGCTAGCCCACCATTTTATTTCACTATTTTCTTTTGCATTTAGTGGTTTATGTACAAGAGAAAGGATTGGCGGTTGGTATAAGGAAAAGTGTTGGTATTTGGTTTATGTAAAAAGAAAGGGTTGTTGTGGCTATGCACCAAAAAAATATACACATATTAACAATCCCACTTCTCCCTTTTAAACTCTACTCATGTATGGCAGTACAAGGAAGGTGTGACATGTTAGGCCACAATTTAATTTTACTATTTTCTTTTGACTTTGGTGGTACGCTAACGTGTAGTCGTGCTAGTAGGGATTGCTTCTACGTCGCGCAAACCAAATCAGTTGGAGACCAAATCTTGCATGGATGTACATCTAGGGTAGCCTAAGAGGCGTGTGAAGTTTCGTCCCCAACAGGGTTTAGGATTTAGGGTCCAGGGTTTAGGGTTTAGGGTTTAGGGTTTAGTCGTGCTAGTAGGGATTGCTTCTACGTGGCGCAAACCAAATCAGTTGGAGACCAAATCTTGCGTGGATGTACATCTAGGGTAGCCTAAGAGGTGTGTGAAGTTTCGTCCCCAACAGGGTTTAGGATTTAGGGTCCAGGGTTTAGGGTTTAGGGTTTAGGGTTTAGCCGTGCTAGTAGGGATTGCTTCTACGTGGCGCAAACCAAATCAGTTGGAGACCAAATCTTGCGTGGATGTACGTCTAGGGTAGCCTAAGAGGCGTGTGAAGTTTTGTCCCCAACAGGGTTTAGGATTTAGGGTCCAGGGTTTAGGGTTTAGGGTCTAGGGTTTAGCCGTGCTAGTAGGGATTGCTTCTACGTGGCGCAAACCAAATCAGTTGGAGACCAAATCTTGCGTCGATGTACGTCTAGGGTAGCCTAAGAGGCATGTGAAGTTTCGTCCCCAACAGGGTTTAGGATTTAGGGTCCAGGGTTTAGGGTTTAGGGTTTAGCCGTGCTAGTAGGGATTGCTTCTACATGGCACAAACAAAATCAGTTGGAGACCAAATCTTGCGTGGATGTACGTCTAGGGTAGCCTAAGAGGCATGTGAAGTTTCGTGCCCAACAGGGTTTAGGATTTAGGGTCCAGGGTTTAGGGTTTAGGGTTTAGTCGTGCTAGTAGAAATTGTAAAAATGTATGCATTTGTCCTTCCACGTGGCACATACCAAATCAGTTGGAGACCAAATCTTGCGTGGATGTACGTCTATGGTAGCCTAAGAGGCGTGTGAAGTTTTGTGCCCAACAGGGTTTAGGATTTAGGGTCCAAGGTTTAGGGTTTAGGGTTTAGTCGTGCTAGTAGAAATTGTAAAAATGTATGCATTTGTCCTTCCACGTGGCGCATACCAAATCAGTTGGAGACCAAATCTTGTGTGGATGTACGTCTAGGGTAGCCTAAGAGGCGTGTGAAGTTTCGTCCCCAACAGATAAGTCCACGTGTGTATTTCATTAGTACGTGCGCCATTTTTCATACGTAGTCACGAGTGCTAGTAGGGATTGTAAAAATGTACGCAACTGTCCTTCCATGTGGCGCATACCAAATCAGTTGGGCACCAAATCTTGCGTGGATGTACGTCTACGGTAGCCTAAGAGTCGTGCGAAGTTTCATTTCCAACAGATAAGTCCACACGCGTATTTCGTTAGTACATGCGCCATAGCTCATACGTAGTCGTGCCAGTAGGGATTGTAAAAATGTACGCATTGTACCTTCCACGTGGCACATACCAAATCAGTTGGGCACCAAATCTTGCGTGGATGTATGTCTACGGTAACCTAAGAGCCGTGCAAAGTTTAATCTCCAACAGATAAGTCCACAAGCATATTTGGTTAGTACGTGCGCCATTTCTCACACGTAGTCGTGCTAGTAGGGATTGTAAAAATGTACGCATTATACCTTCCACGTGGCGCATACCAAATAAGTTGGAGACCAAATCTTGCGTGGATGTATGTCTAGGGTGGCCTAAGAGTCGTGCGAAGTTTCATTCCCAACAGATAAGTCCACACGCGCATTTCGTTAGTACATGCGCCATAGCTCATACGTAGTCACGAGTGCTAGTAGGGATTGTAAAAATGTACGCATTGTACCTTCCACGTGGCGCACACCAAATCAATTTAGACCAAATCTCGCGTGGATGTATGTCTAGGGTGGCCTAAGAGTCGTGCGAAGTTTCATCCCCAACAAGCAAGTCCACACGCGTATTTCGTTAGTACGTGCGCGAATTTTCTTAGTCACGTTTTTAAAATGTCCTAATGCACAAAACAAATTACAACATTACTACTAATAAACAATTTTTTGTATTACAAACACAACAAATCCCATTGAGAAGACATCGGACATCATGTTAAAAATAGAATCTAATACAATGATGTGTATGAACGTGTATACAGCCATCATAGTGAAATACAAAATATGAGTCCATGAAAATTACAATGGTACGGTCACACAGTGAGCCTATACATATCGAATACAAAAAAGTGTAATCAACTAGTGATACCCAATAAAAATCAATCTGATCAACTGATGATCCCAAAAAATATGATATGTAATGTGCTACTTCTCAGGATCAGCTCTCATGCCAATAGTTGCAAGTATGCTCTCGTGATCCGCCACTGCAAGGCGCCATCGTGGAGTGGACGTCGCCTTGCGAGTGCGAACACGACTCAAAGTAATCTTGATCCCAATAACAAGATGAGAATACATGTATGCCTCCCGATCCGCCATGTACTCCTGGAACTCAATATAGTGACCACGCCTCTGTATCTGCTGAAAATAGTGGCCACCGACGATCATGCTATGAGCATTGAAGTGCATCCCATGCCCATCCACTGTATCCTCATTCAGCACACTCTTCAGCATAGAGCATCGCAACAAGTAATAATCCACACCCTCCTCATTGCCCTCCGAAGCAATAACCGCGAAGATATCACCAATATGCAAAATATCTGTAAGCTGGTCATAATCTCTAGAGGAACTGAATCCCGCATCCTGATCATCATGTATCTCCTCCCAAGGCTGGAAGGGAGAAAGCACTCGCCGTACCCATGGATCGGCCCATGGTATCATGGAGCACCCTCCCCAATCATCATCAATGCATGCAGAGAAGCGGTACGCACATGGCCTATCATATGAGGTCTACTAATGGCAGCCACAATAGCACGACGTGCTGCCAAGGCATCACTGGAGTTCCTATGCTTAATAGAAGCATAGGAACGTCGAACACTGCTAAGGACCTCGCTAGATACAACCCTATCTCTACGTGCACCAAGACTAGCAAGCCTCCTACACTCTACCAAGTCAGGGTGATCAATCAGGGACGTAAGAAGAGAAGACTGCAAAGCTGGCGTGAGGTCACAAAAAAAAGACTGCACAATCTTGCTAGTACGACGACGGATAGTGGACTTCGGCAAGTCACGTCGTGAAGCAACACTGCTGCTGCAAGGTGGGGCAAGGGGATCAATGGGAGATGGTAGGGTGGATGGGGGAAGGGAGGCGCCAAGCAGAGCGGGGGGAGGGGGAGGGGGAGGGGGAGGGGGGAGGGTGGAGGGGGAAGAGGTAGAGGTGGAGGCCAAAATATAGGTGGCTAGGGGAAGGGCGGAGGCTAGAGGTAGGGGAGCGGATGAGCATGGGGGGACAATGGAGGTGGGGGTGGGGGTGGAGGTGGGATGTAGAGGTAGAGCTGGAGGTGGATCAGTGGTGGCAGCGCGAGCTCGAGCTCTAGAGGCTCTCTTGCGCTCACGAGCCTTCCGCTTGCGCTCCTCGTCAATGAGATTTGGGGGGGGGTTCCTACATCTTTCACGTCTACTAGCTCTACGGCTTTGAGAACCCATTCTCAATGAAAGTAGGATGGAAGGTGTGACAAAGTGATGAGGAGGCAAGAATGGCTAAGAATGGGTGAAATGAACCAAAACGTGGTGTCTTATAGAGAGCCTCAACTCATCCACTAGATTGCTCTTAGATTGCTCTTCATTATTATTGGTGGAGAGGTGCTAAGATTGATACTAATTGGCTTAGTTTTGGTGGAGAGGTCTGCTATGCCCAGAGCCACGATCAGACCTTATACCTCGATCGAGGTATTTAGTGCATTGCGCATGCATGTATGTATGAACCTCGATCGAGGTATCCCTATGTGTCCTCGGTCACATACCTCGAACGAGGTATTGTATGCCTCACCCATCATATGTACCTCGATCGAGGTATTGTATGCATCGCACATCGTCATGTGTATACATCTGGCTGATGTGGCACCATGCATGGTCATGATGTGGTAATATAGTCTCTTCCTGCATGGTCATGATGTGGTACTGGGCATGATGTGGCATGATGAGTTGGCATTCATGAGGTGGTAGATTGACATGGCAAATTGAGGTGGAGGGATTGGTGACGTGGCCAGGAGAGGAGGTATGCCAAGGTGGCATTGTGTGATCACATGGCTGATGATGTGGAATGATGAGGTGGCACATGTGGCAGCACGTGTGGCAATGTAAGGTGACATGGCAAGGAGTGATGTCACATCTGCTTGATGAGATGGCACCACGTGGTCTAACAACGTGGCATGGTTTTGATGACTCAGCCTTCCACATGGGCAGCATGCAGACTCCAAAGGCTTGCCACTAGGATCGGTGATGCTCCTAGCCTACCTCACCAAGCCTAATACCAAGCCTACCTTGTCTTGGTATTAGGCTTGGGTGGCCCTTTTTCCCCCACAAAAGGGAGATTTAACTGTTGGAGGCCATATCGTACGTTTTCCTTACTCAAATTTAACCAAAATTTTTTCCTCTTATTCATCATGCAGAGGACTAAAAATATTGACATTTTTGAAATGTTTGGTTATGTTTGAGAATTACTAGATTTATTTTTAATATTCTTTGTTGATCCTCTGAGGAGTAAAAGTAAAAATTAAACTTCAATCTTCCTAAATCTAACCGTTGGATTTGGGATTTGATGATTCAACGACACACCCTTATGTGCCTACTAACCTTCCACCGAATTGGATTTGCTTAATTATTCAAAATACTAAAAAAATGTGGTGTGCTACTAAAATGCATGTATTTTATGACTTTATTTATTATAAATAATTATTTATAATTAGATAAATCATTCAAAAAATTACTAATAAATCAAGTTAAGCTCTACATAATGCAAAGAGACCACTTACCAAGTTTCAATAACATTTAATCTAAAATGAGTGAGAAATTTAGAATTTTATATGACACTCTTTGTTCGTGACAAACGTGTGACCACCCTGGAACCATGCCGTGTGACACAAAGAAATTTTTTGTGTGTGCATCGAATTTTCGATCAGACTATACGATTGTGTGCACAATAGCAAGTGTGATGTTGTGTCAGAAGACTTCAAAGACTAGATCCATAGGGAAGTAGGTGAGATTTGCATTTTTGTGTGCTAAAAAGCTTGTTTTTCCACCTCCTTAGGATTGGGGAGTGAACAAAAAGTGGACACCCTTAGCTTGCAACCACCCGTGCATGACACCAACACAAAAATGGTATTTAATGCTCGATCGACCATGCAAAGCATATCCCATGGGCACAATACTTTTCCTACACCTCAACCTAGGTGGTATTGACGTGTTTTCAAACACGCACACCCATCCAATAAGTAATTGGTCACATAACATACCTAAGGGCATGTTTTTTTGCGGATGTGCATATCACTAGGGGAAAAATGGTGTATAATGCGTGATCGACCATGCAAAGCATATCAAATGGTCACAATACTTTGCACGCACATCAATATAGTTGAAAGAGACTTGCGTACAAAGTGGAGCCCCCATCCGATAAGTGCTTGTTTGAATAACACACCTAGGACCGTGTTCTTTAATGGCTGTGCATGACACTAAGGCAAAAACGGTGTTTTATGCTTGATCGACAATGCAAAGCATATCCGATGGGCACAATACTTTGCACACACCTTCAACTAGGTGGAATTGACTTACATGCCAAGTAGCGCACCCATCCCATAAGTACTTGATCGTATAACATACCTAGCATCGTGTTTTTGCACGGATGTGCATGACACTAGAGCAAAAATAGTATTTAATGCTCGATAAACCACGCAAAGGATATCCGATGGACACAATACTTTTCCTATGCCTCAACCTAGGTGGTATTGAAATGTTCTCAAAGAGGCACACCCATCCGATAAGTACTTTGTCAGATAACATACCTAAGGGCGTGTTTTTTTGCGGATGTGCATATCACTGCCGGAAAAACAGTGGATAATACGTGATTGACCATGCAAATCATATCCGATGGTCACAATAATTTGCACACACCTCAACCTAGTTGAAACGGACTTGCGTGCAAAGTGGAGCCCCCATCTGAGAAGTACTTGTTTGAATAACACACCTAGGTCCATGTTTTTTTATGGTTGTGCATGACACTAAGGCAGAAACGGTGTTTTATGCTTGATCGACAATGCAAAGCATATTTGATGGGCACAATACTTTGCACACATCTTAAACTAGATGGAATTGACTTACGTGAAAAGTGGCATTCCCATCCCATAAGTACTTGATCGGATAACATACCTAGTAGCGTGCTTTTTTACGGATGTGCATGACACTATGCAGAAATGGTGAGATTAATGCTCGATCGACCATGCACAAAGCATATCCGATGGGCACAATACTTTTCCTATGCCTCAACCTAGGTGGTATTGATATGTTTTCAAAGAGGCACACCCATCCGATAAGTACTTGGTGAGATAACATACCTAAGGGCGTGTTTTTTTGCGGATGTGCATATCACTACAGGAAAAACGTTATATAATGCATGATCGACCATGCAAAGCATATCCGATGGTCACAATACTTTGCACGAACTTCAACCTAGTTGAAATAGACTTGGGTGCAAAGTGGAGCCCCCATCTGAGAAGTACTTGTTTGAATAACACACCTAGGTCACAATACTTTGCACCAACTTCAACCTAGTTGAAATAGACTTGGGTGCAAAGTGGAGCCCCCATTTGAGAAGTACTTGTTTGAATAACACACCTAGGACCGTGTTTTTTTATGGTTGTGCATGACACTAAGGCAAAAACGGTGTTTTATGCTTGAGCGACAATGCAAAGCATATCTGATGGGCACAACAACTTGCACACACCTTCAACTAGGTGGAATTGACTGACATGCAAAGTGGCGCGCCCATCCCATAAGTACTTGATCGAATAACATACCTAGCAGTGTGTTTTTTTACGGATGTGCATGATAGTAGAGCAAAAATGGTATTTAATGCTCGATTGACAATGCAAAGGATTTATGATGGGCACAATACTTTTGCTATGGCTCAACCTAGGTGGTATTGACATGTTCTCAAAGAGGCACACCCATCCGATAAGTAATTGGTCAAATATCACACCTAAGGGCGTGCTTTACGGATGTGCATATCACTAGGGGAAAAAGGTGTATAATGCGTGATCGACCATGCAAAGCATAGCCAATGGTCACAATACTTTCCACACACCTCAACCTAATTGAAACAGAGTTGCATGCAAAGTGGAGCCCCATCTGAGAAGTATTTGTTTGAATAACACACGTAGGACCGTGTTTTTTTATGGTTGTGCATGACACTAAGGCAAAAACGGAGTTTTATGCTTGATCGACAATGCAAAGCATATCGGATGGGTACAATACTTTGCACACACCTTAAACTAGGTGGAATTGACTTACATGAAAAGTGGCATGCCCATCCCATAAGTACCAAGGATCGGATAACATACCTAGCAGCGTGTTTTTTTACGGATGTGCATGACACTAAGGCAAAAATCTCAATGAGATTTAATGCTCAATCGACCAGGAAAAAATATCGATGGGCACAATAGTTTTCCTATGCCTTAACCTAGGTTGTATTGACATGTTTTCAAAGAGGCACACCCATCCGATAAGTACTTGGTCAGATAACACACCTAAGGGCGTGTTATTTGGCGGATATGCATATCACTATAGGAAAAATGGTGTATAATGCGTGATCGACCATGCAAAGCATATTCGATGGTCACAATACTTTGCACGCACCTCAATATAGTTGAAACAAACTTGCGTGCAAAGTGGAGCCCCCATCCGATAAGTACTTGTTTGAATAACACACCTAGGACCGTGTTTTTTTTTGGTTGTGCATTACACGAAGGCAAAAACTGTGTTTTATGCTTGATCGACAATGCAAAGCATATCCGATGGCCATAACACTTTTCACACACCATAAACTAGGTGTAATTGACTTACATGAAAAGTGGCATTCCCATCCCATAAGTACTTGATCGGATACCATACCTAGCTGCGTGTTTTTTTACGGATGTGCATGGCACTAAGGCAAAAATGGTGGTTAATGCTCCATCGACCATGCAAAGCATATCCGATGGGCACAAAACTTTTCCTACGCCTCAACCTAGGTGGTATTGACATGTTTTCAAAGAGGCACACCCATCCGATAGGTACTTGGTCAGATAACATACCTAAGGGCGTCTTTTTTTGCGGATGTGCATATCACTACAGGAAAAACGTTGTATAATGCGTGATCGACCATGCAAAGCATATCCGATGGTCACAATACTTTGTAAACACCTCAATCTAGTTGAAAGAGACTTGCGTCCAAAGTGGAGCCGCCATCCGATAAGTACTTGTTTGAATAACACACCTAGGACCGTGTTTTTTAATGGTTTCGCATTACACTAAGGCAAAAACCGTGTTTTATGCTTGATCGACAATGCAAAGCATATTATATGGACAGAACACTTTGCACACACCTTAAACTAGGTGGAATTGACTTACATGCAAAATGGCACGCCCATCCCATAAGTACTTGATCGGAGAACATACCTAGCAGCGTGTTTTTTTACGGATGTGCATGACACTGAGGCAAAAATGGTAATTAATGCTTGATCGACCATGCAAAGCATATCCAATGGCACAATACTTTTCCTAAGCCTCAATCTAGGTGGTATTGACATGTTTTCAAAGAGGCACACCCATTCGATAAGTACTTGGCCAGATAACATACCTAAGGGCGTGTTTTTTTGCGGATGTGCATATCACTACAGGAAAAACGTTGTATAATGCGTGATCGACCATGCAAAGCATATCCGATGGTCACAATACTTTGCACCCACCTCAACCTAGGTTAAATAGACATGCGTGCAAAGTGGAGTCCCCATCTGAGAAGTACTTGTTTGAATAACACACCGAGGACCATGTTTCTTAATGGTTGTGCATGATACTAAGGCAGAAACGGTGTTCTATGCTTGATTGACAATGCAAAGCATATCTTATGAGCACAATACTTTGCACACACCTTCAACTAGGTGAAATTGACTTACATGCAAAGTGGCGTGGCCATCCCATAAGTACTTGATCGGATAGCATACCTAGCAGCGTGTTTTTTTTCGGATGTGCATGACACTAGAGCAAAAATAGTATTTAATGCTCGATCGACCATGCAAAGGATATAGGATGGGCACAATACTTTTCCTATGCGTCAACCTAGGTGGTATTGAAATTTTCTCAAAGAGGCACACCCATCCGATAAGTACTTGGTCAAATAACATACCTAAGGGCGTGTTTTTTAACGGATGTGCATATCCGATGGTCATAATACTTTGAAAACCTAAACTAGGGTGCAAAGTGGAGCCCCCATTTGAGAAGTACTTGTTTGAATAACACACCTAGGATCGTGTTTTTTTATGGTTGTGCATGACACTAAGGCAGAAACGGTGTTTTATGCTTGAGCGACAATGCAAAGAATATTGATGGGCACCATACTTTGCACACACCTTCAACTAGGTGGAATTAACTTACATGCAATGTGGGGTGCACATCCCATAAGTACTTGATCGAATAACATACCTAGCAGCGTGTTTTTTTACGGATGTGCATGACACTAGAGCGAAAATGGTATTTAATGCTCGATCGACAATGCAAAGGATTTACAATGGGCACAATACTTTTCCTATGGCTCAACCTTGGTGGTATTGACATGTTCTGAAAGAGGCACACCCATCCGATAAGTACTTGGCCAGATAACACACCTAAGGGCATGCTTTTTTACGGATGCGCTTATCACTAGGGGAAAAATGGTGTATAATGCGTGATCGACCATGTAAAGCATATCCGATGGTCACAATACTTTCCACACACCTCAACCTAGTTGAAACGGACTTGCATGCAAAGTGGAGCCCCCATATGAGAAATATTTGTTTGAATAACACACCTAGGACCGTGTTTTTTTTTGGTTGTGCATGACACTAAGGCAAGAATGGTGTTTTATGCTTGATCGACAATGCAAAGCATATCGGATGGGTACAATACTTTGCACACACCTTAAACTAGGTGGAATTGACTTACATGCAAAGTGGCATGCCCATCCCATAAGTACTTGATCGGATAACATACCTAGAAGCATGTTTTTTTACAGATGTGCATAACACTAAGGCAAAAATGATATTTAATGCTTGATCGACCATGCAACGCATATCCACTGGGCACAATACTTTTCCTGTGCCTTAACCTAGGTGGTATTGACATGTTTTCAAAGAGGCACACCCATCCGATAAGTACTTGGTCAGATAACACACCTAAGGGCATGCTTTTTTACGGATGTGCATATCACTACAGGAAAAATGGTGTATAATGCGTGATCGACCATGCAAAGCATATCGGATGGTCACAATACTTTGTGTGAACGTCTACCTAGTCGAAACAGACTTGCGTGCAAAGTGGAGCCCCCATCTGAGAAGTACTTGTTTGAATAACATAGCTAGGATCGTGTTTTTTTATGGTTGTGCATGACACTAAGGCAAAAACGATGTTTTATGCTTGATCGACAATGCAAAGCATATCCGATGGGCACAATACTTTGGACACACCTTCAACTTGGTGGAATTAACTTACATGCAAAGTGACGGACCCATCCCATAAGTACTTGATCGGATAATATACCTAGCAGCGTGTTTTTTTACGGATGTGCATGACACTAGAGCAAAAATGGTATTTAATGCTCGATCGACAATGCAAAGGATATCGGATGGGCACAATACTTTTGCTATGCCTCAACCTAGGTGGTATTGACATGTTCTCAAAGAGGCACACCCATCCGATATGTACTTGGTTAGATAACACACCTAAGGGCGTGCTCTTTTACGGATGTGCTTATCACTAGGGAAAAAACGGTGTCTAATGCGTGATCGACACGCAAAGTATATCGGATGGTCACAATACTTTGTAGGCACCTGAACCTAGTTGAAATGGACTTTCATGCAAAGTGGATCCCCATATGAGAAGTAATTGTTTGAATAACACACCTAGGACCGTGTTTTTTTATGGTTGTGGATGACACTAAAGCAAAAATGGTATTTTATGCTTGATCGACAATGCAAAGCATATCCGATGAGTACAATACTTTGCACACACCTTAAACTAGGTGGAATTGACTTACATGCAAAGTGGCATGCCCATCCCATAAGTACTTGATCGGATAACTAGCAACGTGTCTTTTTACGGATGTGCATGACACTAAGGCAAAAATGGTATTTAAAGCTCGATCGACCATGCAAAGCATATCCGATGGGCACAATACTTTTCCTATGCCTCAACCTCGGTGGTATTGACTTGTTTTCAAAGAGGCACACCCATCCGATAAGTGCTTGGTCAGATATCACACCTAAGGGCGTGTTTTTTTACGGATGTGCATATCATAAGGGGAAAACGGTGTATAATACGTGATCGACCATGCAAAGTGGAGCCCCCATCCAATAATTACTTGTTTGAATAACACACCTAGGACCGTGTTTTTTATGGTTGTGTATGACACTGAGGCACAAATGGTGTTTAATGCATGATATACCATGCAAAGCATAGCCGATGGGCACAATACTTTGCACGCACCTCAACGTAGGTGTTATATAGTTGCATGCAAAGTGGCATGTCCACCTGATGAGTACTTGATCAGATAACTTCTCCCACCAATAAATTAAGTACTAATTAAAAATTATAATAAATGAGTAGATTATTAAAAAAAGACTAATATTTATGTAATTGTTGCTACTGTAGCTTGGGACAAAGATGAGACTTATGCAACAGACACTCGGGGGGGTCACTCATCATATGTAACCCTATCACGTGAGTTCAACAGAAGGATATTTTTTATTTCTAAAATTTACAGAAATAAATATACATAAGGGAATATTTAAAATAGTTTTGGAAAAAATTTACAGATTTGTATAGAAAAGGGGTACATTTTATTAATGAAAAATTTACAGATAAGGGATTTTAGAAATATCCCTTGAACGCACGTGGTATAGAGGGTTTATACATAGTGACCCCCTCGAGAACAGACATTATCAAGAATACAAAGTGCACCACCTTGGATTTTACTATAGGGGACATTTTACAAATGAGATCATTTGCAAATAAGACTGTAGCAGAAGGTGAAGTATTGGGATTTGAACAAGTGGAGCAATGGTCATTTGCACAGATGAGGATTGTAAAAGTCACTGATGATGGTATGGTTGATAACATAACATCCTTATGTGACCCCTACTATGAGGTAGGCAAGAATATGAGATGGAGCATGCAATTTTTAAACATGAGAAAGAGGCACGTGGTTTTCAATGATAAAGACGAGGTATACTACAATATAAAAGGACCTAAAAAGCGTGCCCATGTGCCAGGCTCTATCACTTCAAATGTGGATGATTTCAATGTACTCAATTATAGAAGTGACATCTTATCTGGAGTGGATGAGTTCATTGGTTCCGAGAAACAAAATGATTTTAGAAGCGAAGCCTTATCTGGGGTGGATGAATTCTTGCACAGTGAGAAGGGCAAAGGTTTCAATAGCGATGTCTTGTCAAGTGTGGACGAGTTCATGCATATTAACAAACCTGGTGTCAATCAAGCTTGTGGATTTGTGAAAGCCATGCAAGATGTCCCAATGAGCGATGTTCTCTCAGGAGTGGAAGAGTTTCAAGGTTCTCAATACTCTCGTAGAATATTGAATTCATTGAATGGTCCTAAGAGTATGTTAAAAATGAGGATGAGGTCAACAGAGGATTATTCAGTATTTAAATTTGATTGTGATATGGCCAAGGATGCAATGACCAATCATGGATGCTTGGTTACAAACAAATGTGAGGAGAAGAAGTGCATAAATACAGATAAAAACATGCACAAGGAACAAAAACGGTCATAAATATGCATGAAGAGAAACTGAATCCAGGTAGATCCACAAAAGCAACCAAAGAGGAAGAGAGTAATGAAGGAGGAGAACATGTTAAATGCATTGGGATATCTATGTTGCGAGCGAAGATGTATGTGCTTCATTGATCTTGTAGACATCAGGGAATGTAGAGGACACGTGTGGCAAAGAAGAGGAAGCGAAAGAAATGAATACCTTCTCACAAGTCTCTCTTGCTTTCTTCAGAATGGCAATAAAAGGATAAGTTCAAGACAAAAGGTAAAACCTCTCGTAAATGGAAAATTTTTTTGCAATAAGGCATATCACAATATTACTGGATTATCCCATGGTACATATTGGGATTTAGTCACCAAGGCAAAGGGTGGCAACAAATTTAGCATTCACGGTAATAGAGAAAGGTCCAAATCAAGAATCTCAACTGTCAGGGCAGCAGCAATTTTGCAAGACTTCATACATGAAAATGCTTTACCTCAACCCCATATATCTTCCAAACTCCCTAACGATGACGCGATCACTGAAATGCACCTTCCAATGGGCTTGGCAAAGCTCGAAGTATTTGACTCTATTGCAGAAAAGCAAAGGCAAAGAGGGGATGCCATAGCTTCTTCTCATACTTTGTATACTCTTTGGAAGAAGAACTTTGGATATGTTAAAATCCCAAGGAGGCAAAAAATGTCAAAGTGCAATGTCTGTGATGATTTAAAGCGAGCGATTGAGAGTGCAACATGTCCACATCAAAGGGAATTATACAAAAAAACCTGAAAATCTCATCATGACCTTATTCGACATTCCAGACAAAAATATGCATTTTGGAAGGAGCAAGCTATTTCGCATCCTGATGACTACATGTGCCTTATTGTAGATGGCATGGATCAAAATACAACAACATTGCCTCGTTTTGTTGCCACTCCACCTAAATTACAAGGAAAGCACTTTCTAAAGACACATCTATGTGGAGTGTTAGTGCATGGAATTAAGTTCTTTGCAGATATATGGATTGACTCCTTGCATCTACATGATAGCAATCAAGTTGTAACATCTATTATGAAGGCAATTCGCAATGTACATGCAGAAAAAGGTCACCTACCACCGACTTTGAGAATACAAGCTGATAGTTGCTGGCGAGAAAATAAGAATGTACTCATGTTTGCATTTTGCTCCATGCTAGTTGCTCATCGAATCTTCAATGAGGTCGAATGTGGATTTTTGTATGTTGGGCATACGTGTACATGAGGATATCAATCAAGTTTTTAGCACACTCTCAAGAGAGCTTAAATGCAACGATGTGGAGACAATAGATGACTTGGTAAGAAGATGTGGCAGGAAAGTTGGTGGTCATAAGGAAAGTACAGTATGTGAGAGGCTCGAAAGAATGTATGATTGGAAGAACTTCATTCTACCTTTCATACAAACGGGTGGTGATGCATTGACAGGTCATACCAATCCACACTACTTCAATTCCCAGCAAGGAAAGGTAACCAACATGGGCTCCTATACAAGAATTCAATGAGAGGTCTAACTGTGAAATAGAAGGATTAAAAGCATTTATTACATACAAAGAGGAAATGCTCCAGAGATATCCTGATTCGAAGCCTACTTGGAGAGAACACACTACCACTGTAATTAACAAGACACGAAAATTAATAAAGGACCTTGAGAGAATGCGAGGCTCAAAGGATGTCAAGGAAGAATGCAAAATGTTTTGGCCAAATGTTCATAACGATTTGCGCTTAGCTCCACTCTTTGAAAATGAATTTGTATCATTACTCCCACGTCCATATTGTGGACCGAAGAAGAGAGAGTTTATGCCACAAGTAGATATAGAGGACGATTGTTTTGTTGTGGTTTGGACATCGGATGATGAATATGAGAATGTGAAGTTTTGGGTTGCAAAAGTAGTTGATGTGCAAAGAGATGATCAAGGGAGAGCTACAACATTTACAGCAGTATGGTATGAGCCAAAGGGCAGGAAGGAGAATATGGATAACAACACATTGTATACTAATTGTATAATGAAGGAGTGGGTCCCAATGATGAAGCGGTCTCACAAGTTTCGACGGAGACAATCATAGTGTCTTGGCATTCAAGGGCAAAGAAATCAAAGAAGCGCATGGGATATGAGGTAGAAGCAAAAATAAAAATACCACAGCAAAGTATTTTGCATATACACGAATTTTTAAGGATGCTCGCCATGGAGGAAGTAGAAGGAGACAACGCAAATGAAGAATGTCCATGATTAAAGCTTTGTATTGAAGTCCATTGAAGGATTTTATTTGGGTACTAGGGAAGAAGCCAATTGACAATTATAATCAGAGTCATCACCTCCTATGTCAAATGAGAGTCAAAATATGCACTGGATGTCACCCAAGGGTCAAGGCTTGGCAAGACAATAGGGAGTTAATGCAGATGTATGGCACCTGGCAAGGGACTGTCACATTGAGCAATAAGACAATGGGGAGTCAATGCAACCAAGGGGCAAGGCTTGGCAAGACAAGTGGGAGTTAATGCAAATGGCACCTGGCAAGGGACTGTCACATTGACCAATAAGACAATGGGGAGTCCAATTATGCAGATGGCACGAATTGAGGCTCTTTAAGAGCAACAATTTAAATTGTAAACATATGTTCAATCTACATCATTTTATACAAAGACTCCAGCTGAGAGCAACGTCTCTCAATGTAAACATATAATGATAGCTATAATTGCTATTATAATTCTTTGGTTCAATACAAAACTTGGGTCTTATGGCATCATGTCTTTTTTCTATTTATTAAAAGTTTTAAAAATTTTGTGCATATTGTGAGTGACAATGTTATTTACATGAAATATTTAAGTCTCCTTTCATGGATTTATAAATTTATCACGTTAAGGAAAAATATTAAAAATAATTAAATGAATAAATAACTTAGGTATAGCTAGAATTACTAAAATAGGATTATTTCAAATTCTTTCATGTTGGTGCAAAAGTATAGATTGAAAAAACAAGATTTTTATGTGAATATGATAGTGCCACAAAGTGAACTTTTGATTTGGGAAGAATATCTTCAGAAACTAAAATTTTGATTTGGGAAGGATATTTTTACAAAGTAAACTTTTCATTTGGGAAGGAATTTTGGGCTTCGTCCAAAAACAACAGAAAAAGTCCAAAATTAATGAAATAGGTGTTGTCGGTGATTGTTCTCTCTCTCTCTCTCTCTCTCTCTCTCTCTCTCTCTCTCTCTCTCCCTATCCCTCTCCCCCTCTCCATTGCAAGCATTGGAACTTGGAAGTAGCCTCTACCTCCAAGAAAATACCTAAAGCTACTACTACAACCTACAAGGATCCATGCAACTTATGGCCCGAGTGTCTCTACACGAGCTCAAACAAAACTGTCTACAGCAAGTATTTCTAAGCAGTGACTCGACTCAACCTTCTGCCATCCATATGGCTGCTCCACAACCGAGCGACTCGACCTTATGCCTTCCATATATCTTCTTCAATATCCCTCCGCGACCAGATGGCTGTCTTCAACTCATCTTCTCATCCGATGTCAAGTAGCCATTGCCTTGCAGCAGCGCCCACACAACGAATGCCCACTCTCCATCAACTCCTTTGAGGCACCCTACAACATCCACAATCTAAAGCGCCTTCCTTCATGTCATGACGGTAGTAAGCAACTCATGCAAGGAAAGCTCATCACGTATGACTAGCAGATGCACCTCTAGCGCTATAGCCAAGCTCCTCCATCGGCTAACACTCACCAACTAAGGCTTCCAACCCATCTTCAATGAAGCTATCAACAACACTAATTACATGGTGGTTGCCACAAACACGACCTACAGTAAAGGTCATGCCCATTTCTATTGCTAGCGACATTACAAGCTCCACCGAGCCGTCTCTCCAGTGACCTGCATCTGCCCGTGACCTTAGCACAACATGCTCTCTCAAACCACAATTGCCATGAATGTAAAGCTCCAATAGTGCCTCCATCCAACTATTTTAATAGTGGGTCAACATTTTCTTGGGTGTAGCCAACTGCGGAACTATCTTTGGTGCCATTTTGGGTTCGCGCGATGCGATGTGCTCTTGGGTGAATATGTGAACTTTGTGCAGACCTGCGCTCTCGTTGAAAATTTTCTCGATGTCATGATGGTGCACTGGCATCAATGAGATGCAATCTATTTATTTTGAACACCGTATAGCTCAACACATGGCATCTCTACACTACATCATGCATCTCAGCACTACTTCACGTAGTATAGTCTTTGGCTTGAGCTGCCTGACCACTTATCATCATGCAGCCTTTTGCCACAGCTTTGCCACCTATCATTAGGCATTGCATCCATATAGCTAATCATTAAAATTGAAGGTTGGCTTGGAGAGACCACCGCACTAGTTCTTGGCATAAAAATGAGACACAATCTATCATTATAAACACTACTGTAACATAGTCTTTGGCCTGATCACCTATGATCGTGCAGCCTTTGCTAATGCAAATCATAGGTTGTCTTGGAGAGGCCACCACGCTAGTTTTTGGCATAATAATGAGATGCAATCTATCATTATGAGCATCTCCTCAATGTAGTCTCTGGCCTGATGACCTGTCATCACCCAAAATTCAAGGATGTCTTGGAGAGACCACCGTGCTGGTTCTTGGAGTTATAGCTCCGTTACCTATTTCTATGTATTACAAGAGGAGGTCTATGATGACAAGCACACAGGCAAACAGAAGGAAATATATGACAGCCATTGCGCTGGTTCTTGGAGTTATATATTTGTGTACCAGAAAAAATGTATTTCCTTTGTGCAACCAAGCAAAATTCAATTGATGATATTGTTGAGAGTTCATGCTCAACATCATGTGATCATGTGTGCATAGCACCATCATGTGATCATATGTGCATAGCACTAACCTTATAGAGTGCTATAAAGGAAAGGGTTAGATCCCCTAGCCCTAACCCTAAATGGGTTTGTATATATTCTATTTTTTCAACTAAATCTAGTGTACAGTTAGTCATTTGTGGTGTGCTCTCTAGCTGTGCCCTCTCTCCTCATCTCCACTCTTCTCCTCTCCCTTCTTCATATTTTGTCATGGTATCAGAGCTTCCTTGTTTTCCGCTGAGGCATTGAGATCATCGTGAGAGAGATTGAGTGATTGTGAGTTCTCTTGAGTGTTCTCCGTGAGAGTTCACTTCCGGTGAGAGACTCCCATCTACTTTCATAGAATTTCCATCATACAATTCCATCCATGTGAGAGCGAGAGACTTTCGTTGATTGAGAGGTCTTCAGAGGTTTTGTGAGAAAGATAGGGAGTGTTTTCTTCTTGCTTGAGAGAAAGAGAGTGATTCCTTCATAATACTTTGTTCTTTTCTTTCGTGTGAGAAAGAGAGTACCTACTCATTCTGAGAGAAATATTGAGAGAGAGATGTAGAAAGATCTGCTGTGTGAGAGAGAGCAACTATGTCTCCTACATAGTAGATCTACTACAACAGATCTACTATAGTGTAGCCCCGTGTGTCTCCTCTATAACGTCTCCTGATTGCAAAGGTAGCCCAGTGCCTCCTTTGCATGCAACGACTCCAATGAAGCTCCATAGCTACTGACCAAAGCTCCAGCAGCAAACTATCTACTCGAAGTGCCTTACCTACAGCAACAGCAACATACGACACCTCAATAGAGCCCCAACTATCCTCAACAATTGGCTATTGAGCCTCGACTCCAAGCCTTCAGCAGCTCCTCACACTCAAGCCCTAAAGCGGTTTCATCTCTGGCTCCCTACGCTTCTACAGTTTCTCCATCCCATGATGACTACGCCGACTTTCAGTGCCTTCAAATGACGCCTCCAACATTGGTGTCCTCTAGCTTCTCAACGAGCTCCTACAGTTGTGCTCTTTCACGCTCAACCTTTGTATGCCAACACTCCATCAACGACCTTTATAAAGAGCTCCTTACCACCGCCAAGCTGGCCAACCGGGCTAGCTTCAAGTAGTGTCTCTCCAAGCCTCATCTTTTGGCTCCTTCATGCCCACTGATGCCTATGGGCTCCTAGCCATAGCATGGGACGTCCACAAGCTCCTTCGCCTACCTTGCAACTCCCAAGCGCAACTTGGCAGGGCTCCTGCAATGACCAGTGGCATAGCACCTGCTAATCCAATGTGATATGTGATCTGGTTACTACGATGACTCTAGCCTGCAACGCTGACTATCTTAGCTGCTCAAAGCCTGGAATCTCCAGATGTGTAGCCACCATGATTCCAACGGATGACAGCGAGAGCAAGGACATACGGACAATGGGCTCCTCCATCAATGCTACACACTGACCTCATGTCCACCCAACATAATCATGAAACTAACAGACAGAATCTTTGAAGATTCTGTCGATACACAATTGGCTATAAAGGAGACACGTGGCCTTAACCTTATCCTCACCAGGATCACAAAGGGTTGGTCACCCTTCTACCACGTGGTAGGTCATCCTCAATCTGCCATGTCACCTAGCTGACACGTGGTAGCAGTTGACTGCCGTGTCAGCAATCTTATTTGCCACATCATCCTGCCAGCTTATCAACCACATCATCACTGCCATGTCAGTAGGCTACGTCATCTGGTCATGTCATCCTGCCAGCTCATCAGCCACATCATCACTGCCACATCAGCTACCACATCAGCATAGTCACGTCACTTGCCACATCATCAATGCCACATCATTTGCCACATCACCATTGCCACATCATCTACTGACATCATCATTTGTGCCACCTCAGTAGTGCCACCTCAGCTGTCCTAGTCAGCACTAACCTCTCTAGGCACACACAGTGCTCCACAGTCACTGCATGTGACCACTCCTGCCACCTCAGCACAGGGCTCCATTGGCACACCTCTTGCTAGGCATAGTGCCACATCATCACTGCATGTGACCTACAGTG
This sequence comes from Dipteris shenzhenensis, assembly GCF_047967505.1. Lineage (NCBI taxonomy): Eukaryota > Viridiplantae > Streptophyta > Polypodiopsida > Gleicheniales > Dipteridaceae > Dipteris > Dipteris shenzhenensis. The sequence goes on along the minus strand of NC_141628.1, from coordinate 41,616,790 downwards.
ACACATCATCATTGAGCATCTTTTGCACTCCTTTTGCCCCTCCACCTAGATCAAGTCGTATCTCTTGATCCACGAAGAATTTGAGGGCATTCCAAAAAGGAAAGTCGCTCATTTTTTTGTGCTCTACGTGCTCGTCACATCACGTGCACATTTTGGTGCAAGTTACACTCACATTTGAGCCTCGCCCTCGTGACAAAACCAATTCTTTCACGCACATTCGCCTCTACATCGATGCATTTGACCCAACACTTAAAAAGAACAAAAGAAAAGGAATTATTTGCTGTTCTTTCATCAATCGACAGTTGGTATAAATCTAGATCATAGTAGACTAGATCTCCATAGAGGGGACGCTTTGAATTTCCCCAAGTTGCCAATCTAAGCCATGCCCGAAATTCTCAACTAGTACCTACTCGGAGTCAGTTCATATGCTCACATACGGTTTCACATCATTACATTACCTAAAACCTTACATTCATCAGTTTAGCGAGCAGACTTCAGAGAGTATAGAGGCATTGCAGATTGTTTCAGTGGGCAAATAGCACTTGATTTCACACACATGCCACCATTGTAAAGCCTATTCGGCTCTCTCACGGCATCGTGCACATCATTTCAACCTTGTAAAGCCTCTTGGCTATTCTCGGCATCATCGCCACAAGCCTTGTAATATAGATAAGATTTTATATATTGCAGTTCTATCTTCACCGACGGCAGCTCAGAGATTTCACTTGGCATAGTCAGTGTACTTGCAGTTGATTCATACAGAGATTTTGATGACACTTTTGAGTACATTTCTTGCACCATGTCTATGACTAGCAACCTCAATCTGGAGACATCTGCTAAGTTAGACAACTCCAATTATGGTACATGGAAATACTGAATGGAGACCATTCTTGTACTTCAGGACAAATGGGAGTATGTCGATGGGTCTACACCTAGACCATTGGCTGATCCATCCACTAATAGCACTACTCCATCTATTGTCACAGCACCAGCAATGGGATCTGTAGCTACACAAGTAGTTTCTGCACTAGAGCCATCCGGGATTATCTGGGGCTCTAAACGAGCCCCGCAACTCGAGAGTGGGCTGCCCTAGGAAATGCTCTGTCTACCCTCAGTGTGGTCAGTCATGGGATGCCTTCCCGCACTTGCATGTAGCCTAGTTGGCAGTGTGCCAACTCTATGTGAAGCCGTCCAGCCATCAGGCCACACATGGCCACCATTTGGTGTCCAAACCAGGACCTATTGGATAACCGAGCTACTCAAATGCCTTCTCCTCATATGGGGGGCTTGCAAGTAGAGTTAGCTGGTTCTCGCGTAGTTACATGAGAGTGGAGCATTGATATCTAACACCCCCCCTCAATGTCCACTCGCAAGTGAACTTACTTTTTCGGCCCAATGCCAAGTCGATGAAGATGCCTCTCCAGCAAGTCTCTTCCAAGAGCCTTCGTGAAGATGTCTGCAGCATTCTTTTTAGTCGGACAGTACACCAAGTCGAACTCTCCATCCATGATGAGCTCACGTACAAAGTGATATTGAATCTCAATGTGTTTTGTGCGAACGTGGAACACAGGGTTCTTTGCAATTGCCATGCAACTCTGATTGTCACATGATAACTGTGTAGGCTTGTTCTGCATTGCACTCGTGTCCCCCAAAATCCTCCTCAACCACACTGCCTTACAAGAAGCAAAACATGCTGATTTGTACTCAGCCTCGGTAGAAGAAAGAGCAACTATGGGTTGCTTCTTGCTGACCCATGACATAGCTCCAGATCCAAGTGAGAAACAGTAACCTGTCACTGATCTCCTGCTGTCCACGTCTCCTGCCCAATCTGAGTCACAGATTCTGGTCAAGATGTTGCCCTTGGTATAGGTGATGCCATAATCAAGTGTGCCTTTGGTGTATTTCAACACCCGCATCCTGCCCTGCAATGGTTCTCCCGAGGCTTATTGGAAAACCTGCTTAGTACACCAGTCGCAAAACTGATGGTCGGCCGTGTGTTGCACAAGTAAATCAAACTGCCCACAAGCCTTCTATATTTTGCTTCGTCCACATGTGGTGATGAATACTCATTTGAGAGCTTCACGTCAACCTCCATAGGGGTGCCAATTGTCTTGCACTCAGCCATGCCAAATGCCTTCAGTATCTCTCCAGCATACTTTAGCTGTGAGATGAATGCTTTGTCTACGAGATCTTTTCTTCATGGTTCCTTGTTATGACAAGGTCGTCCACATAAAGGACCATGATCATACACCTACCTCCTTCTCAGTGGATATACAAATTTGCATCAGATGGGCTCCTCCTGAACCCGTTTTGCAGAAAGTAGACATTAATCCACTAGTACCACGTTCGTGGGGCCTGTTTCAACCCGTAAAGTGCCTTTTTCAGTTTACAGATGTAATCGTACGAATCCTTTTGCCACAAGCCGAACCTTGTACTTATCCAATGTGCCGTCGGACTTGTACTTGGTCTTGTACACCCAGTTGGTGCTGATTACCTTGCATTTTGGTGGTCGATCCACAAGGTCCCAAGTGTTGTTATTGATTATGGAGCCATACTCTGACTGCATAGCCTCCATCCACCTATCATCACCCTGTGCCTCTTCAAGACACTTGGGTTCTTCAGCACGGATCACCTCTGTCATCAAAGCGTAATTGACCAAGTGTTCCTGCGCCCTTCTTTGCTCCTCTAATCTCCTGGACCGGCGGTGTTCGGATGGTTCCTCCTCAATGGATGGAGGTTCTATGGATGGAGGTTCTTTGCCATCCAAAATTTGCTTTACCCACTTCGGGAATGGCCGTTGCCATTGTGGTTCTGTAGGCTCTTCTGCCTCTTCTTTATCTTGAATCCTCCCAAGCACTGTTGGGGGAGTTCGGTCTGCTGTTGGTGGTTGTACTGAATGGATATCCTCGTCCTGGTTGTCTGGGAAGGAAGCATCCTCCTCCAATTGATGCGGCTATTCTGAGAAGACCACATCACAACTTACTATTACCTTATTGGTAACAGGATTATAGAGATGGTAACCCTTCGCCTCTTCACTATAGCCCAAGAAAATACACTTCCGGCTCTTTGGTTCCCATTTGGTCCTTTTAGCATCAGGGACATGCGCAAAACAGTCACATCCAAAAACTCTGAAATGTGCAGCTAAAGGTTTCTTACCAGAAAAGGCCTCAAGTGGAGTCATCCCATTCATAGCTTTCGTGTAGCTATGATTTAGAATGTAAACTGCCATGTTACATGCTTCATCCCAGAAAGTCTGGCAAATCTTTCCCTTTCATCATACTCTTGCCCATTTCGTAGATGACGTGCATCTTGCGCTCTGCTACTCCATTTTGCTGTGGTGTATGTGGCGGGAGTTTTTGCCTCTTAATCCTGTGACTTTTGCAGTAACTTTCGAATTCACTTGATGTGAACTCACCACCTCTGTCTGATCTCAACTTCTTCACCTTCCTCCCCGATTCTTTCTCGACCATTACATGCCATTCTTTGAACTTCCTAAAAGCCTCATCTTTAGTCTTCAGGAAGTATATCCATATCCTTCTACTGTAGTCGTCGATCAGCGACATGAAGTAGTAGGAACCACCCAAAGCTTCCGTCTCCATCTTTCCGCAGAGGTCCGTGTGAACAAGATCTAGAGGAGCCTTTGCCCTACTGGCCTCTTTAGGAAAGGGTTGCCAATGCTACTTGCCCATCATGCAAGCTTCACATACATCGGGAAGATCTGTAATTTCTGATAGGTTCGCAATCATTCCACTTTTATGCATCTCCTTTAAAGAACTAAGGTTTAGATGACCAAACCTCTCATGCCAAAGCTTAGTGTTGCTCACATCGGCTCGAGCACTGAAAGCTGAGAGTTGATAGATGCTGTTGCACCGTGTACCTTTACCAATGACCTTCCCTTGAAGATCCAAAATTTGTGCACCATTCTTATCGAAGTGAACATTGAGGTCCCGATCCGTGATTGCAGAAACGGACAAGAAGTTCCTCTTGATATTTGGCACATAAAGAACATTGAACAACTATTTTACAACTCCATCTGACTTGAGAGCAATAGTACCTTTTCCTTTTGCTGGACATTTTGCATCATTGCCGACTACTACCAGGACGTCATTCCCTACCGGATGTAGAGAGGTATACCAATCCTTCCGACTGGTCATGTGACGCAATGCACCACTGTCAATAATCCAAGGCTCATCCGCAGGTACATGAACTGCCTCCGTACAACTCTCCTCAATTGCTACAAACAGCTCTATTGGTACTGCTTGTGCACTATTGCTAGACTCTTTCCTTACTCCGTTCTTCTCATCTGCAATCTTCTTCCGGCACTCATTCTGCTTGTGCCCTGCCTTGTTGCAATAGAAGCACTTGATCTTCTTCTTTCTCTTTTTATAATCAGAAGAAGATGGGTTACCAGAGTCCTTACCCCTACCTTTCTTTGATCCAGTCGAGAAAGCCAAATCTTCTCAAGTCCTTGTCTTTTGACGCATCTCCTCCTCCAAAAGCATAGTGCTGAAATCCTCAAAGTTGAGGGGTAGATTTTTGTTCTGCGTATTCAACTCCATAACAAGACCGTCATACCTTGGTGGAGAATCCGTATGCACCTTCATGCTAGATTCTCGCTAGTGACGGTGATGCCAATCGCAGTCATCTGATCGCACAGATTCTTTACCCTGGTGATGAACCTATCTACCGCTTCAGACTCAGACAATTTTTCATTCACAAGTTGAGTATCTAGATTCTGAATCCGCGTCTGATTCATGGTCTCGTACTAATTTTTCAAGACCATCCATGCCTCCTCCGCTGTGGTGACATGTTGAATTAACGCCATGATAGAATCACTTACACTGCAGACAATAGAACACAGCGCATCTGCATTTCTTCTTGTCCACACGAGAATCTCATCCGCAGTTGGTACTATTTGTTGTACTGCATTGGCTGGATTTGGTCTCGAAACTGGCTTCACGTCCACCCCAGTAGTAGTATCCCAAATCTCATATGCGCTTAGGATGGTCTTCATGTTGAACTTCCAGAGTGGATAGTTAGAGCCGTCCAACTTTCCACTTTCACCGAACGGTGGGATTCGCAGTCTTGTGGGCTGGGCCATCTCTCACAATCTGCTCGTAGTATGGAGAATCAAAAATTTGATTACTGTAAAACTGATACAATAGATGGCGCTGCCTCCCAGCCGTACGCTCCTATGAGAGGAGCTTCGATGGCATGCTAGAAATAGTAGAGGACGGAGGCTGGATGCTAAGGAATCAGGGTTGCTATAGTCAGTGATGATAATGGGCTTCACGAGCTTGCACTTATATAGCCACCAGTCGTAGTCGGTTAGACCCAATTGGATGATCGACCCAGTCCGCCCAAAATAGCCGACTGGAGTTTGGAATAGACCACCAACCACATGATAGAATCGTGGCGTAGAATAGAGCAACTAACCTATGGTAACCGTTCGGCCCAGAGCCATCCGGGATCATTTGGGGCTCCAAACGGGCCTCACAACTCGAGAGTGCACTGCCCCGGGAAATGCTCCATCTACCCTCGGTGCGTTCAGTCATGGGATGCCTTCCCACACTTGCATGTAGCCTAGTTGGTAGTGTGCCAACTCTATCTGAAGCCGTCCAGCTAGCAGGCCACACATGGCCCCCATCTGGTGTCCAAACTAGGACCTACTGGATAACGGAGCTACTCAAATGCCTTCTCCTCATATGGGGGGCTTACAAGTAGAGTTAGCTGGTGCATAGTTAGACAAGAGTGGAGCATTGATATCTAACAGCTATGCCCAGACCCGCAGCATCAATGGTTCACTTTACTATTTGACTTTCATCGACGACAATAGTAGATATTGTTGGATCTACTTTTTGAAAGAGAAATCTGAAGTGTTTTCTAGATCTCGAGAATTCAAAGCCATGGTAGAAAACCAGACAGGCAGAAAGATCAAGGTCATGAGATCAGATAGAGGAGGTGAATACATGTCTTCAGCATTCATGAACTTTTGCAGAAGTCACGGCATTTGAAGACAATTCACATGTGCAGATACTCCTCGGTAGAATGCAAGAGCAGAAAGGAAGAATGGGACTTTAGCGGACAGTGCTAGAGCAATGCTTAGTGAACAGCATCTTTCGAATTAGTATTGGGTAGAAGCAATAGCTACAACAAACTATTTGCTTAACCGGCTTCCTACCGAACCGATACAGGGTATGACTCCTTATGAAGCATTCATTGGACACAAGCCACACATTGGGCATCTCTGCATAATTGGCCGCATAGCATATGCCCACATACATGATGATCATCGCAGGAAATTGGATGCGAAGTCATGCAAATGCATCATGGTTGGATATAGTGAAGAAAGAAAAGCATATAAATTGTATGATCCCATCAATTGCAAAGTAATTATCTCCAAAGATGTAATCTTTGATGAGGAATCCGAATGAAAAACCTCACCTACATAGGAGATAAAAGCATCAACTTCACAGTAATTTACAAAACAGGTTGCTATTGAAGAAGAGTAAGAATTGCCAGAAACAACCCAAGTAGAGCTAGAGCAGCTCAGACGGTCTACTAGGGAAAGCAGACCTCCAGCCAGATTGACATATGCTCAGAAAGGCAAAGCAATTCATGTGGAAACCACTAACTATGCTCTTATGACTACCATCATGGCTACAAAAGAGCCAGTGTACTTCGAAGACGCAGTAGACAAGCCAGAATGGCAAACTACTATGAATGAAGAAATGGATGCTTTGTATAAGAATAATACTTGTGAATTATGCAACCTTCCACTAGGAAAGAAGGCCATAGCAAACAAATGGGTATACAAAGTGAAGTACAATCCAGATGGTAGTATTCAAAGATACAAAGCCAGACTAGTTGCAAAAGTATTCGCACAGCAATCTGGTCAAGACTATGATGAGACTTATGCTCCAGTAGAGCAAAGATGGATTCCATATGGTTCTTGATATCACTAGCGACACTCAGCAGTTGGAATGTGTATCAGCTTGATGTCAAGAATGCATTTCTCAATGGTTATCTAGACGAGGAAGTCTATATGCAACAACCAGCAGGTTATGTTGAACCAGGAAAGGAGAATAATGTTTGCCATCTTAAGAAAAGTCTCTATGGCTTAAAGCAAGCACCCAAAAGTTGGTACAACAGAATTAATATATATTTTGCTAATCTGGGATACATGAAATCCAATGAAGATTATACTCTCTACTACAAAGTTCAAGGGGAAGACATTACTATTGCACTTTTGTACGTAGATGATCTAATTGTGATAGGAAGCACGGATAGCTTCATCAAAAAATTGAAACAAGACTTATTTGCACATATCGACATGAAAGATCTTGGACTTATGCACTATTTTCTTGGAATTGAGTTCTGGAAAGATTCCGATAGCACATTCATGAGTCAGCTTAAGTATGTTGATAGTCTCCTGAAGAAGTTTCATATGGCAGATTGCAAGATTGCAGCCACTCCCATGGAATAGAGTTTGAAACTTACTAAAGATTCAGAAAAGCCTACAGTCAATGACAGGTACTACAGGCAGCTCATCGGATCTCTTATATATCTGACAATCACACGGCTATATATTTGTTATGCAGTAAGCTCACTAGCACAGTTTATGGCAAATCCAAAACAGTCTCATTGGAATGCAGCCAAAAGACTCTTGAGATACATCAGAGGTACAAGACAGTTTGGGATAGAATACAGAGGAAGTCATCCACGGTTGCATGAATACTGTAATAGTGACTATGCCGGAGATCATGAGACCAGGAGATCGACACAGGGATATGCATTTTTCCTTGGTCAAGGTGCTATATCATGGTTGTCAAGCAAACACCCAACTGTTTCTTTGTCTTCGACTAAAGCATAATATAGAGCACTCACTACAGGTGCATGTGAGGCTATATGGCTCAGAAGACTATTGTCAGAAACAAATTACTTTGATGAGTCAAAGCCAACAACAATATATTGTGATAATCAATCGGTTCAAGCATTGGCCAAGAATCCAGTATATCACTCCAGGACAAAGCACATTGATGTCAGAGAACACTTCATCATAGAAAGAGTGTTACTTGGTGATATCACACTGCAACATTGTGATAGCAAAGAGAATGTTGCAGACATCTTTACCAAACCACTCGGTAGAGAGCTATTCGAGAAACACCGACTTAGTCTAGCTCTTGGTTTGATGCAGAGTAAGGACATTCCCATTAAAGGGGTGTGATGGAATGTAATGCTTAGTCCTTCTTCGATTCCCCAGAATCATCATCTTGAGGGAAGGCCTACTTCATGATGTTGATCTTGAGGGAAGGTGTTGAGAGTTCACGCTCAACATCATGTGATCATGTGTGCATAGCACCATCATGTGATCATATGTGCATAACACTAACCTTATAGAGTGCTATAAAGGAAAGGGTTAGATCCCCAAACCCTAACCCTAAATGGGTTTGTATATATTCTATTTTTTCAACTAAATCTAGTGTACAGTTAGTCATTTGTTGTGTGCTCTCTAGCTATGCCCTCTCTCCTCATCTCCACTCTTCTCCTCTCCCCTCTTCATATTTTGTCAGATATGGCCCTTGAGAGCTCGAAGAGGGGTGTGGAGCAAAGTAGCAGAGTGTGTGGAGCAAATTTGCAGAGCAAGGGTGGATGAGAGAAATGTAGTAAAATGTCAAATGCCATGGATATTATATATTATAAAGTTTGAGCCAGCATGGTAGTTTGAGCCAGCAAGGGTTCCATCCATATTAATTGCAAGCCACCATGGTGGAATCTTAGTGCCACCCCAAACGGGCTAGTAATTATGAAGCAGACACCATGTGGTGGGTGAGCAGGCCACCCCAATGGTTTGTGATTTACTCCTAGCCCAGTAAAATCTTAGCCATGACACACATGGCTAATGAGAGCCACCACCACTAGGCAGTAATTTCCACAAAGGTAAATCATGAAGCCTTATCACCTCTAATCACTCATTACCATGCACTCTAGTACTTTACTATGAGAATGCGAGCCTGTTGACTCTAGTAATTTTTACTGCGCTCGTAGTGATCATGCATGCTTAACAATAGTTTGGTAGAAGGACATAAAAATGTCCTAGGACACTTTTATGTCATGTTAACTTAGCAACTTCCTAGAATTATTCAAAAGCATCGATAAGGTATTTTTGGGTTTTTATTATTTTCCATAATAGCTTATATGCTGGAAAAAACATGGAATTATTATGAATTGGAACCTACACCTATTACTTCGAGTTCTATCTAAAGTTTTACGGTCAACCTAACACCGACATTTCAAGCTCTTTTCCCAAGTTTTAGATAAAATGTCCATACTTCTTACTTAGAATGCGTTTTCTTAGAGTTTGTAAGTCCTAGAGTCTAAAGATAACTATAAAAATATGTTTATATTTCCTTGGAGTTAGATAATTATGTTCATAATGATCTATGGCCTTAAATGTAATTTTAGCGAATGTTAATGGTGATGCAAAAATTAATCTTTTACAAATTCTTTGACATTTTTAACAAGTTCCAAACTCAACCATACTTCGTATATGTCTTCAATAGGATATTATGGAGTAGCATGAGTTTTTAGGGGACCTAGTGTCATGTAGAATACCAAATTCAAATCGTATATTGTTTGTTCCTTGTGCTGTAATTCACGTTAAATTCAAGATACAATGGTTAAATGATATCATAAGAACCTTTATACATTTAAATTATACTTATAGAGTGCCTCTAATCATAAATGAGTGATACCAATTAAAAAGAGTTAGATGCAGAACACGTGTATACATGATAATTCAAAACTATAAAGTGAGATTTGATGCGAAACATGTTTTGGTAGTTGATATTAGGAGCACATAATCTTCTTTAGCTTTAGCCTTTATTTGTTATGTATATCATAAGAACCTTCATAATTTTAAATTATACTTATAGAGTGCCTCTCATCATAAATGAGTGATACCAATTAAAAAACATTAGATGCAGAACAATTATATACGTGATAATTCAAAACTAAAAAAGTGAGGTTTAATGCGAAACTTGTTTTGGTAGTTGATATTAGGAGCACTTAATTGTCTTTAGTTTCATCCTTTATTGTGATGTAGTGACTTTCCCTTATGTTATAATATTGCTATAGTTAAGATATTATGACGCTTTGTGGCTATTATATGTAGTATATAAAGATGTTTATTTATAAGATGCAACTTATAATGCAACCTGCTAGGCTAACCTCTCTTGTTAATTGATAAATTAATCTTGCCAAAACGAATTTTTAACAAAGTTTTGTCAGTCTTAGGTATTTGATATACTTATAAACACTTGTAAAAAATGCTCTCCTTGAAATCAATTCACTACAAGGCATAGGTCCTTTTTCGATGGAAATACCAACCTTTTTTACACTAAAGAGTTTTTTTTTAAACGGGGGCAAAGGTCGGTATTTACATCGGTATAAGCGTCGAAAAAGAACGGTTGCTATATAAGCATCGCTATATAGTGACACTAATAAACGTCGTTATATAGCGACACTGGTAAACGTCGCTATATAGCGACACTGGTAAACGTCGCTATATAGCGACAATTAACAGAAGCTTAAAAAAAACATTAGTGGAGCTAAACAGGGCCACAGCAAGCCTTGTTTTTCCCCACTAATGTTTTTTATCTAGTAATTACAAAAGAATGTTTTTTGTTACAAAATTTCCCTTGTGAAAAGGGTGATACAAAATCGCTCAAATGAACCGAGCGATAGAAGCATATACATGTTGAAGATATACAACATTGTTTGTTAAAAATTACCCTTTCGAAAAGGGTGATACAAAATCGCTCAAACGAGCCGATATACAAAAGCATATACATGGTGAAGTATATGCAAACTACTACTAATACTACTACTACTACCACTGCTCATTTGAATCGTCTTCCTTGTCCTCGTCCTCGTCCTCATCGTGCTGGCCTGTCCCTAGCCCTTGTGAGCTACACCTGATCCCTAGCCCTCATGAGCTGCACCTAATCCCTGACCCTCGTCAAAGCCGTGTAAGTCTAATCCCTCATCATCACCGCTCACGTTTGCTGATGGGATGTTCGAGAGCTTTTGATTCTAAAAGTGAAACCATATTAATTGGAAATTAGATTAGAACTTAACTTGAATAAAACAATTTAAAAAGTGAGATTACAAGTAGGAGTAGACTTATATCGTGTGAGTAGCCACCTCAGCCCAATCGATTGTCACTCTGAATGCCTCCTGCTCAATAAACCACGGCTTTATTCCTACGCAAAATGCACGTCTCATCTCTGTGTCTGTAGGAAGGTGACCCATTGCAGCTTGGTGTGGGCCCAATTTATGAGAGTTAGATAAAGTGCATGCAATATGTAGTAAAACAAATAGAACAATATATTAAATGAGAAGAAGTAGACTTACCATGGTTGCCTTGAACGCCAACCGTCTGCTTGTACCAAAGTACGAAGTACCTACAGAGTCCAGCCATCTCCTCGCAGCCCTCCATTGACCCTCGAACAGTTTGGGATGGTCTCTGTACTACTTCTTGAAAAAATTCCAATCAGCTATATAGTGACACTAATAAACGTCGTTATATAGCGACACTGGTAAACGTCGCTATATAGCGACAATTAACAGAAGCTTAAAAAAAACATTAGTGGAGCTAAACAGGGCCACAGCAAGCCTTGTTTTTCCCCACTAATGTTTTTTATCTAGTAATTACAAAAGAATGTTTTTTGTTACAAAATTTCCCTTGTGGAAAGGGGGATACAAAATCGCTCAAATGAACCGAGCGATAGAAGCATATACATGTTGAAGATATACAACATTGTTTGTTAAAAATTACCCTTTTGAAAAGGGTGATACAAAATCGCTCAAACGAGCCGATATACAAAAGCATATACATGGCGAAGTATATGCAAACTACTACTAATACTACTACTACTACCACTGGTCATTTGAATCGTCGTCCTTGTCCTCGTCCTCGTCCTCATCGTGCTGGCCTGATCCCTAGCCCTTGTGAGCTACACCTGAGATCCCTAGCCCTCATGAGCTACACCTAATCCCTGGCCCTCGTCAAAGCCGTGTAAGTCTAATCCCTCATCATCACCGCTCACATTTGCTGATGGGATGTTCGAGAGCTTTTGATTCTAAAAGTGAAACCATATTAATTGGAAATTAGATTAGAACTTAACTTGAATAAAACAATTTAAAAAGTGAGATTACAAGTAGGAGTAGACTTATACCGTGTGAGTAGCCACCTCAGCCCAATCGATTGTCACTCTGAACGCCTCCTGCTCAATAAACCACGGCTTTATTCCTACGCAAAATGCACGTCTCATCTCTGTGTCTGTAGGAAGGTGACCCATTGCAGCTTGGTGTGGGCCCAATTTATGAGAGTTAGATAAAGTGCATGCAATATGTAGTAAAACAAATAGAACAATATATTAAATGAGAAGAAGTAGACTTACCATGGTTGCCTCGAACGCCAACCGTCTGCTTGTACCAAAGTACGAAGTACCTACAGAGTCCAGCCATCTCCTCGCAGCCCTCCTTTGACCCTCGAACAGTTTGGGATGGTCTCTGTACTACTTCTTGAAAAACTTCCAATCAGCTTTGTCTGGCCAGCTGGGTTTACCCTTCCCCTTTGTGATGGAAGTATGCAAGGTTGACTACCATGCTTCAAGAGGACCCCCATGCGCTCTTTCATGAAATCCGAATTGAACTCCCAATTTGGAGGGTTAGGATATTATCTTTTCAATTCATCGATGACTGCCTACTTCTTTCCCTCATCTTGGTACCGCTAGTCAGTAGCTATGCCGCTCCTGAAGTGGTGGCTCATCAACCGCCTCATGGTGGCCATCACTCTAATGAGCCCTTTTTATTTTCTATTATCTCTCCAACAACCGTGATTTCATAGGACAGGTCCTCGACCGGGTAAGGAGGACTCATGGTAATGGTAGAGCCAGAGCGAATGGTGTTACTGCGAGTGCTTACGGAGCGAGGAGTAGCAGTGGGAGTAGGAGAGGGCAAGGGACCTAACTGGTACTGGGTCTCGGGACCAAGTGGAGACCTGTAGGGATGTGAGTGTGCTGACTCATCTACATCTCCCGAGTCAGCACAACATAAGCGACCCCTCCTACTCTTCCTTCCCTTACAATGGGCACGCCCAGGTGATGATCCCTCAGTTGAAGTGGCTAGAGGGGACGGCTGGATAGTAGGTCCAACCGCCAATGTAGGAGAGGGATTTGTTGAAGTCCTCTGGGATAGCAGAGAGAAGAATCTCGCTGCCTCCGCATCAGTCATATGTGCGACAAACTCGTTGAGACTCCCAACAAAGCCATGGTCCCCGAGAGGTAGTCACAGTGCTACGTCCGAGAGAAGTCGGGGGCCAGGGGTAGTTGCAGGGGTAGGCCCCTGAGGTGTCACCTGAGATTTGTATAGAAAAGGGGTACATTTTATTAATGAAAAATTTACAGATAAAGGATTTTAGAAATATGCCTTGAACGCACGTGCTATAGAGGGTTTATACATAGTGACCCCCCCGAGCATATGCATAAGAGAAGAAGAAGCATAAGAGAAGCATAAGAAAAGGAGAGGGGAAAAGAAGAGAAAGAAAAGGGGAAAAGAGATTGAAAGAGGAAAAAAGAACCAAATATGCATAAGAGAAAAAAGAGAGAAAGCATATGCATAAGAGAAAAAGAGAGAAAGCATATGCTTATGCTTATGCATAAGCATATGAGCATATGCTCATGCATAAGCATAAGCATAAGCATAGGCATATGCTTATGAAAAGAAGAGAAAAAGAGAGGGGAAAAGAAGAGAAGGAAAGGAGAAGGAGAAGGACTTATGCTCATGCATAAGCATAAGCATAAGAGAAGAAAAAACATATGCATAAGAGAAAAAGAGAGAAAGCATATGTTTGAAAGAGGGGAAAAGAGATTGAAAGAGGGGAAAAATAGATTGAAAGAGGGGAAAAAGAAGAGGGAAAAAGAGGAGAAGGAAGAGGGGAAAAGAGATTGAAAGAGGGGAAAAAGAAGAGCATAAGCATAAGAGATGGAAGAGGGGAAAAGAGATTGAAAGAGGGGAAAAAAGAAGAGGGGAAAAAGAAGAGGGAAAAAGAAGAGAAGGAAGAGGGGAAAAGAGATCGAAAGAGGAAAAAAGAAGAGAGGAAAAGAGCATAAGCATAACAGAAGGAAGAGGGAAAAAGAGCATAAGCATAAGAGAAAAAGAAAGAAAGCATATGGTTATGCTTATGCATGAGCATATGAGCATAAGAGAAAAAGAGAGAAAGCATAAGCTTATGCTTATGCATGATCATATGAGCATATGCTCATGCATAAGCATAAGCATAGGCAAATACATATGCTTATGAAAAGAGGAGAAAAAGAAAGGAAAAAGAGAGTGGAAAATAAGAGAAGGAAGAGGGGAAAAGAGATTGAAAGAGGGGAAAAGAGCATAAGCCTAAGAGAAGGAAAAGCATATGCATAACAGAAAAAGAGAGAAAGATTATGCTTATGCTTATGCATGAGCATATGAGGGAAAGAGGGGGGGAAAGAGGGAGGAAAAGAGGAAAAGAGGGGAAGAAGAGGGAATAAGAGAAGAGAGGGTTCCTATGCCCATCACTGCAGCTAGCGCTTAAGGCGTTAGCTATAGGCCAATGCAAATAATGGAAATAACAACAGGGAAAAAGAGGAAGCACTTTCTTACCTGGAAAAGTCCCGCACCGTGTTTTGTGGACTAGCCCTACGAAAAAGAGAAAACATACCATTTTTTTAGATAACTAGTTAGAGGAAGGAGGATTTTGGAGAAGCAACTTTTCAAAGGGATTGGATGAGTTTGGAGAAGCCTACAAACAAGGAGAAAGCATAAGCCTACAAATAAGGAGGAAGAGGAGGAAGAGAAATACCAAAAAGCGAAGAGGTGAGTCTTCTTTCTTTCACCAAATCTCGTTTTTTGTCCTTAACTTCTGAAAATCAAGCATGAAAATTAGCACATAGCCTTAGCAATACAAGGAGAAACATGCTTTAACACTCACAAAGTGAAATCTCACAAAAAGTGAACCTACATTGCTTAAAGAGACCCACCTTCTTGAAAAACTTCGTTTCACACAAGTAGAGAGGGAGAAGGGTGGAGAGGGAGCACAAGTGTTGGGAGAGGGGCTGGGTAGGGGTGAGGAGTGGGGAATAGAGAGGAGGAAAGCAAGGTCGTCCAATATAAGGTGGGAGGAGAGATTTTTGCTTTCCCCGCAATAGAGATGTGAAAGACAACATCGCATGGGGTTTCGGGCTTAAGCCCCCAGCGTCGCTATATAGCGACGTTTATATCCAAAAAGCATCACTATATAGCAATGGAACAGGGCAAAGCGTCGCTATATAGCGACGGTTCAGGGCACTTTCTATTAGAAGAGAGGAAAGGAGCTCATGGGTGGCTATTTTTTGGATCTTAATAGATTTCCTTGCAACTCATGTTGTGATTTTGAAAGTGTACAGATGGAAGGGATGAGTGGAAGCTCGTCAGATGATGCGCCAATGCCCGGGAGCGCGAAGTGGCTTACGAAGAGGTTGTATTGTCGTTGCACTAATTGCAAGCAAGAAGTACGACATCAACATCATATTGTCATGCGCCACTTGCAGATGTATGGGGAGGAGCTCGAACCAGTACCCAGCGTTGGTGTTGCATGTGGTGATGGATCATTGGTAAGTCAATGCTATTTGAGTTCGTGATTAATATTGGATACCATTATGACACGAAACCTTAAGATAAGATCTTATATTTACATGAAATCTTGAGACAATATGAGGAGGGTGGTGAGGGTGCACAAGACTATAGTCTCGCGGATGTGCCAGATGATGACGAGGGTATGGTGGACATGATGGATTCTATTTTTAGGGGCACTACATCACATGTACACGTGATGTTAGAGTCTGAGGTCAATATGCGAGAGTTGCAATCAACACAGTTGTACGAGGGTGCTAGGATGTCTAAACTATGGGCTTGTCTCTCAATCTTGAATCTGCAAGCAAAGTATGGGTGGTCGGATACAAGTGTCTCGGCCTTAATGAGGTTAGCTCCCACATTAATTTGACTCATTATTTGGATATTTTTTGCTTTGAGAATCATCATTATTTGAAGCCTATGTATGTTTGAATTGTGATAGGTTTCTCCAGAAGGTGTTGCCTGCACCAAATACCATGCCCGCATCTGAGATGAAGCAAAGAAGATGCTAACAACAGTGGGTATGGATTATGATACCATCCATGCTTGTCGTAATGACTATGTTCTCTTTCGGTGAGCATGGAGATTTGGCTAGTTGTTTGAAGTGTGGGGAGCAATGATATAGAGATGACTTGCAGAGGGTGAGTAGATACCGGTAAAGGTCTTGAGACACTTTCCCATCATTGCAAGGATACAGCACATGTTCCGATGCAAATCCATAGTGGAGTTGATGACTTGGCACATTGAGGATTCTCACAAATTGTGCAGCTTGGAAGCACATAGACAATCAGTGGCCGGACTTTGCGAGGGAGCCATGCAACTTACATCTTTGGCCATGGACGATGTGAATCCTTTCAGGTTATGCTCGACATCTTGGTCGACATGGCCCACAGTCTTGGTGAATTACAATATCCCACCATGGCTAACAATAAAGAAGGGACACCTCATGCTTGCACTACTTGTGCCAGGGAAGTACAAGGCCAAAAATATGGATGTGTTGTAGAAAAGATGAACCGCACCATTTAGGAAAGGTTGCAATGTATGATTTCCAATGCAAGTCTTTTTGGTGGTTTTTGGGCTGAGGCAATGAAGACTGTAGTGTGATCAATAGACCACCTAGTAAGAGTTTGGATGGTGCTATTTTTGAAGAGGCATGGAGTGTCAAGAAGTCCTCTTACTCTCATTTGCATATATTTTGGTGTGATGCATATGAACATGTGCCAAAAGAGCTTCGCAAGAAGCTAGATCCTAAGTCTAGGAAATTCATCTTTCTGGATTATGCGCTAAAAGTGGAGAGATGGGCTATTGTCTCTAGGATCAAGAAGTAAGAAGATCATATGAAGCCATGATATGGTCTTCAATGAGAAGAAGATGCATAAGACACCCATGAGGGATGTGGAAATGAAGAGAATCACTTTCGAGGATGTGAATCCACCAACATACGTTGATAGACAACAAGCTGTCCATGCACCAAAGGTGCAAAAAATGGTGCCACCAGGTACTCCCACAGGTATACAATCAAGGGCAAATGATGGATCATTTATTGGTGGAAATGATGAGGAAAATGTGGCTGATATGTAGGTGGCACAACATGCTAAAATGCCCCTCAGAAGATCAGCTAAAGTATCTAGACTGCATGTGAGATTTGTTCCTTGAGGGGAAGACTATGTGATGCTTACCAATTATGGGGAGCCTTCTTGATACAAAGAGGCTATGATGTGTGAGTATCAGTGTAAGTGGGAGTATGCTATGCAATAAGATATGAGGTCACTCATGAAGAATAAGACTTGGGACTTGGTTTCTTTGACACATGGAAAGAAAGCATTGCCATGTAAATGGGTCTACAAGATGAAGGTCATAGGTGATAATGTGCCCACGTATAAGGCCCATTTAGTTTTGCTAAATGGTTCAAGCAAGACAAGGGTGTGGAATTTACTCGGGGGGTGCACCACTAATAAATCCTACATATCACATGCGTTCAAAGGGTATTAAAAAAACCCCTCAGCTAAAAAAAATTCCCCAATAAAACCACCCTTTTTACTTATGAACTAACATAATTTTTTCTAAAGTTGAATTAAAAACCCCCTCCTATTATTGTAAACATGTTAAAATTTTTCCAAAAGTGGAATTAAAATACCCCTCCTTTTGAATGCACATGGTACACTAAAATTTTGGGAGGTGAACCTCCCAAGGAAATTTTATGAGATCTTCTCTCTGGTTGTGAACATGACCACACTTAGATGCGTACTTGGACTTGTGGTATTAGAGGATATGGAGCTTATGCAGATGGATGTCAAGACAATTTTCTTGCATGGGGATCTGTATGAGGAAATTTACATGGTACAGCCAGAAGGCTTTGCAGAAAAGGGCAAGTTCTCTGCCCCACCTAACCACCTCCTCGATTCTCTGTCTCTCTTAATAACATATCATACTCCTTGACCTATTGCATAGTGAGCAGTGTACTATCCTTTAGTTATGGTTACTCATCGTGGATGCTCTATTCAAGCCTTCTCTTCATGATTGGTACTCTATTTAGCTTGTTCTTCTTGCTTTTGAATGTTGTTTGCAGCTTTGGTTTATACTCACCTTTTTTGGTTTGCAAGATGAAAAAGAGTCTCTATGGCCTTAAGCAATATCCTAGAGAATGGTATCAGAAATTGGATGCTTTCATTCAGTCCCAAGGTTTTGAAAGAAGTAAGATTGATCACTACCTCTACACTAAAAGGGATAATGATAATAGCTTGATACTCATGGCACTTTATGTGGATGATATGCTATTGGCTAGAAAGGACACTTATGAGCTGGCTACATTGAAGGCTAAGTTGCATGAGGCCCTTGACGTGAAGGATTTAGGACCCGCAGGTCATATTCTTGGTATGCGCATCATGCATGATCGGAGTAGGAAACTCCTTTGGCTTTCACAGAAGGAACATGTTACAAAAGTGGTGCACCATTTAAATATGGGGGTGGGGGGAGGTAGTTAGTACTCCATTGCCTCCATATGTGAAATCGAGTCACACATATTGTCCCAAATCAGAGATGAGGAGAGGGCCATGATGGCCAAGGTTCCTTTTGCATCAGCAGTTGGGAGTCTTATGTATGCTATGATAGCATGAGGAGAGGGCCATGATGGCCAATGTTCCTTATGCATCAGCGGATGGGAGGCTTATGTATGGTATGATAGCTACTAGATCACCAGACACTACATTTGTAATGGGAGTTGTTAGCCGGTATATGGCTAATCTTGGAAAGAGGAATTGGGAGGCAGTTAAGTGCATCATAAGGTACATGAAGGGAGATGTGCATATGCTTTGGCAGAGGAGAGATGCATGTACTTGGGTACACAAATGTAGGGCATGTGGATAGCAGGAGATCCACTTCTAGTTATGTGTTCACCTTTGTAAGTGGTGCAATGTCATGAATGTCTCATGCACAGAAGTGCATTTCTTTTCCTACCACAGAGGCCAAGTATGTTGTAGCCATAGAGGGTTGTAAGGAGGCTATATGGATTGATCAGCTAGGGGGAGATTTGGGGATTCATATAGGTGTACCAACATTGCATAATGATTCCATGAGTGCTATTCAGCTAGCATAGAATCCAATCTTTCATACAAAAACCAAACACATAGAGGTCAGGTACCATTTCATCAGGGAGGTACTTGAGGACAAATGCATAGAGCTTGTCAAGGTTCATAGAAATGATAACCTTGCAGATATGCTGACAGAGAGTCTACCTAGACACCAGTTTGAGTATTGTCATGTATTAATGGGCATTAGATAGTATTCTCACTAGATGTTCTCCCTTAAAGGCACATTGGTATTGAAGTGGGAGGTTGTGGTGGTGGTTAAAGGCCACTGCACCTTATCCCCAGTTATGTACAATACTCAAACACATATATAAATGAATGACATAGAAGATTAGGGTATCTACACCCACCAAAGCTTGTGTGGCTCTCTCTTCTAGCTCTCCCTCTCTCCCACCCTCTACTATCCCGCCTTTGTTGTTGTTTATATATCTCAAAGATTTTGGGAGGAAGGGGGATGGTGGGTGGATGGGGATTACCTTGAGTGGTGGAGACAGAGGTGGCAGAGATGAGTGGTGGTGGTGGTGGTGGTGGAGATGGTGAGTGGGATGTAGAGGGATGAATGATAGAACTGCTAGTGGAGGGGGAATGTTGGATGGAAAAAGTGGTGGTGGAGGGGAGAGATTTATAGAAAAAGTGGTGGTGGTGGTGATGGGGGTGGTGGACGAAAGATAGAGGATGGAGAACGGAAGTGGACATAAAATATGGATGCTTGATAGAATTTGGAGATGGAAGTGGCTTGGAAAAGTGAGGGGAAAGAAGTGAGGAGGGGGTGGTATTGCTTTTATAGGATGTCAAGGGCTTAAGGGTTAATTTTTTGTGATTAGTGTGTTAATGTGCTTATGTAAGTCAACATTGTTTTGGATGGATGTGTCTTGAATGGTTTTTCAAAAGGGGTTCATTTTCAAACATGCAAAAATGTGCTCCGCTTTTGCTTGAGGTGCTAACCTCCCCAAAAGTGTCACTAAAATGTTGTCACTATCTCCCCATGTCTAGGTTCCAAGGGTGTTTAGGTCACCTACAATTGTCTCATTGCTCATTGTAGCATAGTTCACAAAAGTAGCATTGGTCCTCGGGTCATAATCTAGCAAGAGGTGTAGGATGAAGTGTGAAAAGCAACTCTCATACTTGCATAGGTGACAAAGAGGGATATCACAATGATGGGTGGAGGTGCTCACATCCATGGGAGTTCAAGAGTCTAGAAAGGGGTTGCAGGGCTGAAAAGGGGGATATTTTGAGAGAGGTAACTATGAGTTCTAGGGTCGAGAGAGGGTTGTAGGGTTCAGGAGGAGTCCAGGATTCAAGAGTGGAAAGATTGTCTCCTTTGCAACTTCAAGGGTTAAAGGACTGAGAAGGAGGATTAAGGGAGGAAGGAGGAGATGAGGGGAGGAGGAGGAGGGGGGAGGCAAAAAAGGGTGGAGGAGGTGTAGAAGAGAGGAGGAGGAGGAGGGGGGGAGGAGGGGGGAAAAGGAGGAGGAGGGAGGAAGAGGAGAGGAAGGGGGAAGGAAGGTAGATTGCAAGGTTAGAGAATTCTATCACATTTAGGGAGTATGGAACCAAGGAGAGTAGGCACATGAACACTAAAGTTAACTAAACAACACTGAACCCCAAAGACTACGAGCTTCATTCCATTGAAAGATATTTATAAATGTTGGTCTCTTACAATCCGTAGGTACCTCCAACATGGGACCTCTTTTGTAGGAGACCTTTGGGACAAGATTCCCTCCACCTTTTGGGGGGACCTTTTGGGTCCCTACAAAAAGTGGGGGGACATTTTGAGTCTCAACGAAAGGTGGGGGAACATTATGAGTCCCTACATAAAGTGGGGGGACCTTTTGACTCTCTACAAGATGTGGGGGATCCTCATGATTCCCTTAACAAGGTGAGGGTACCTTTTGAGTCTCTACACAAAGTGGGGGGACCTTTTGAGTCCCTCCACAAAGTGGGGGGACGTAAAAAATTGTAGGCTTATAGTCTTTCTCTCTCTAGTTTTAGTAATTCTCTCTCTAGATCGTGTTTTTGCAAACTTATGAGTGGATCTTTTCTAGAGAGGATTTTGGCTATCCTCATCCTTTAAGATTCATCATACCATATTTCAGGCTCAAGATATTACAAGTGGATCTTTGATGCTTCTCTGCACACACAATGATCTCATCTTCATTGGTCTAGACTATACTTCTGTCCCATGTTGCCGCCGCCATAGAGTGAACAACATGTCACTGGCATGTCGATATAGCACTTTTCCC
The DNA here is from genome assembly GCF_047967505.1 of Dipteris shenzhenensis. Lineage (NCBI taxonomy): Eukaryota > Viridiplantae > Streptophyta > Polypodiopsida > Gleicheniales > Dipteridaceae > Dipteris > Dipteris shenzhenensis. The sequence goes on along the minus strand of NC_141628.1, from coordinate 41,595,249 downwards.
TAAAGGGGACCGTGTAAAGGATCATATATCGTATGCAACCAACCACCATGCTGGTGACCACTTATCCTTTACTACCACCTTATTGGTTGCGATCCTGAATTGTGAGACCAATTATGCTATACTACCACAATACTACCACCGTGCTAGTTGCAATCCTAAAAAAACTTGTTTGAATAAATAAATATCCTAAAAAAACTTGCTTGTAGCCCAGGGGGGGTCGTTAAATATGTAAGATAAACATGTGCAATCAACAAAAGGGGGTTTCAATATTAATGGAGTTACATGAAATATACATACATTAGGGGTTTCTTAATTCAAAGAGTGAAATTTTGCATACATAAGGGATACTTTTATTAGTTTAAAATTTACATAAGGAGTGTATATAAGTTATAAAGCTCCATAGGTAGGGGGATTTTTTAATACCCCTTGATTGCATGTGCTATATGGGGTTTTTACACAATGACCCCCTTGGGGTTTGTATAGAGGAAACTTGTATTCAAATGGCTACAAACCTTTGAAAACTCTGGTAGTAATTAAGAGTGGTTTCATAAATAAATGAACAAATACATCTCCTACAAATTTGATGCCTTTTGGCTACATCTAGTCACTTGGAGGTCTTTTAGGTACATGCAGTTGCTTGGAGGATGGCCCTTCTTGCTCCTTTCCTTCAGGGGGTTGGTTCCACATTTTACTTTCTTCTTTGAGCTCCCTTCATTAGGTCACTTTGAGCTCTTTGAGCTATGTCTAGTCCCTAATGGGAGAATCAGCTTTGATGGGGGATCAACCCTTCTTCTTGAGGCTTGATCTTAGACATGATCTTGGACATCTTTCAAGTTAGGTTACCTTCTAAGACTTGGGGGGATTGGCGCTTCTTCCCAACGAGGCTTGAGCTTGGTCTTCTTTGCCTTAGCCTCCCTTATTTTAGCCTAAGGGGGCTGGTTCTTCCCTTCAAGGCCCTTTCTTTCCACTTGGTAGACCCACTTGGCAATATCCTCATTGTGGATAGATGCAGTAGGCAGGCACAATTGATGTTTTTGATGATGTGGGTAGTGGGTAATCACAACTAGGTTATCTACAAAGCGAGTTTGCATCCATAAACACACTTGGGACATTGGTTCATGCACTCATCTATGATGTGTAGATGGCATATCATGCACTTCTTACCCTACCACATCAAAAGATGATAGTCATCTGCTTTAACTATTTCGGCTATCAATAGCATAGTCTGACCCTGTGCGTAAGCAAGTTGTTTATTGATTCCTTCCAGCCTCATCCTACGGGTGTGGATGTTCTCCTATAGCACCTCAACTTGATGCTCACTCGCTACAACAACTCTAGCTGATTCAATCAACTACTCTTGAACTTGGTGAAATTGCATAGTAGCTTTTTGTAGGGATGTTCCAAGAGCTCCACTCTATGTTGGGTTTCAAACAAGGTGGAGGACTACTTTCCAGAACTTTCAAGAGACATAGCAAGATCTTGCATAAAACTAATGTAATATGATTTCATGGACTTGTACATATCCTACCAAAATTTCACATTCTCTTTGTCTACTCCACCTTGGATACTCTTTTCCCAATTTTGCATTCTTCCTTGACTTGAAGCTCTCTTGTGGCTTCTGCATCAAAATGCTCTGGTTTTTTCATTCTCCCTTTTTTAGTTTTTCTATCATTTCATCGTTATTGATGTTCAATGCATTTAGCATTTTGCAGAGCCATTGGTAAACATCCTCCTCATCAACTCTCTAATATTCAAGACCTTTTTTCATCCCTGCTAGCTCTTGCTCCACTTTGTCCCCATCCATTCTAACATCATCAAGATATGGATGTAGCAGCCTGATGCGCTTCTCTGCTTCTTACCTTCTATGCTTTTACATCTTGGTCATTTTTTGAGTGGCCTCAACTTTGTCTCATGCCTACAAGGCCTTTTCTTTTTCCTCCTCCACCTTGGCTTTTACATCATTCCTAAGCACTCTCTCACGTTGCACTATCTTTGCTACATTGGTGGCTCTCATATGTAGAAAATTCATTTTCTTGTCGTATTACTCATAAATTGGTCTGACGTAAGTCCCTGTGTAGTGCATAGCAACTTGATTGACTGAAATGACAATTCACATTTGTCATGGTTGCAATTCTTCAAGGTAGTCATCATTCTCTTGGAGATCTCCTTTGAAAAACCAACGTGGGAAGCCTGAGTAAAATGACATCTCTTGAAGTGCATGCCAATTTGTTCCATGCTTTGTGCGAATAGTTTCTATATCGATGATGATGTACTCATTAGACATGTTTTGCATTGTGTAGTTTCTATGACAAGCAATGAACTATTTATGAATGTGAGTAAAGCTTTAGAGGGAGATAAGGGTGCAGAGGGGGGTAATAGTGCAGAGGGGGGTGACGGTGCAGAGGGCCCACAACTAGCACCCAAAAATTTGGCATAATAGTCTCTGATGCTATGCTTGAATATCGACAGGTAATGAGTGAGAACAAGTGGCTCCTTGTTGAAATAAATCACGTAAATGCATTGCTCCAACAATTTGGGCACATGCAAGACACAAAAAATGCCAAAAAGGAGAAATGCTTCATCTCGGCTACATATTGTCAACAAGCATGAGATGCACTTGCCGCACTCCCACATATTATTGAAGGAGACCATATTTGTAACTTGGATCCTAATTTTGTGGGCCTGGCTATTAGAAAACCCTCTACCATTTTGGCGCATATTACTTATGTGGATGATGGGACTATATGCCAAGACCATTTTGATATGATGCCCGGTTACTATGCTCTCCCATGTCACCATTGGTTTTTCCAGGCATGCCTAGTAAATACTTCAAAGGTTAGGAGTGCATGTCCAACCTGTAATGTTCCTCAGACCCATCAATTGTATGAAGTTCTTGGAATCCGAGCAGCATTTTCAAAATGGATCCTTAGTTGCAGAGACTGTAACTCTTGTATAAGTCAAATGACATATATTGATATGACATATATCAATTTTGTTAATGGATTTTGGAGATGTTGTGAGAAATTATAGTAAATTCCCGGTAATCTACCTATGCAAATAGATGTGGGATGGAAAGTTGCCTTTTCCCATGTCTCACTCTCTCTCAAGTAAGCATCTATCTGCACTATGATCATTCACCACATCATGCTCTATACGCGAATGTCAATATTTCACACACACAAGTGCAGTATCTAACAATACTTACATGTGCACTTAATAAGATTCCTTTTCTTTTTTTTGGGCAGAAAAAGAGTGATTACATTAATTCAAAACTTTTTTGTACATCTTCAAATCTCATCCAAACAAGGAGTGCTATTCACATATGAACTTCCTCTCTTACCACAAGAGTGATAAAAACCAAAACCAGTAGATTCCTCAATAGATATTGAGAGATGCTTCTCAAATATGGAAAGAGAAGCTAGAGGATTCCTCCTTGGAGTTAGTGGTGTGTGATAAAGCATTAGTAGGAACAGTAATAACCTCAGAAAAATTTTCAGCAAGAGCAGCAAAAACACTTTGGATAGGGTCAATAGACATCTCATCCATATCTTATAAAGCTAAATAGGTAGCACAACATTAGCAAGACTCTGAGTCTAAAAGGAAGGGATAGAATTAGCAGAAGGTATCTAAGTGGAGAGGCCAACATAGGGAATCTGAGTGTAGGGGCCAAAAGTAGTAGGAGGAAACTGAGTTGAAGGGTCCACAAAAGTAGGGGGGGATTGAGTAAAGAGGCCAACAAAATGAGTGAAGGGGGGACTGAATGAAGAGGCCAACAAAATGAGGCTGATTGGAGGGGCCAACATCAACAACATCAGAGGGAAACTAGGTTGAAGGGGCAATAGAGGGACATTAACCTTAGCTAAAGAATTGGTGAGGAGGAGCTTTACATTTGAAACAAAGGAAGGACCCAGACCCATGTCTTGTAAAGATTAGATTAAGAAATCCCATTCCAATCTATCATATGCCTTATCAAAATCAACCTTAAGAAAGCATATATTTTGTCTAGTTCCTTTAGCTTACTCACACATTTTCCAGATGTTAATAATGGCTTCAAGAAGGCGATGTCCTTTAATGAACCCCTTTTGTTCAGAGAGAATCCACTCTTTCATCTTACTTTGTAATCTAAGACTAAGAGCTTTTGTGAAAATCTTGTAGCTACAGTTTAGCATTGTTAAAGCTCTCCAGCTTTTAAGTTAATCCTTGGGGCCCTCTTTTGGGATTAGTTTAATAATTCCCCCATTGATATGAAGGGGGAAATCACCTTTCTCCAAACTTTCTTGCCATAATAGTAGAAGATAAGGCCATCTAGTTCCTAGAAAGTCTTATAAAACTCAATAGGCACAACAAGACAAAGCACCCATAGACGCGCGCACAGACACGTTTCATGAACTAAAAAGAAAACTTATGGGCGCGTCTATTTGCGCGTCTATTTGCACGTCTGGAGACCCGCGTCTAATTGCGCGTCTATATATCAGACTTACGCGCGTATAGATGCGCACAAAGACGCATAAATAGACGTGCTTATAAACGCTTTTATAAACACTCATGTAGATGCAAGTCGAACAGACAGACGCGAATATAAACGCGTTTTTAAATGCACTGATAGACGGGCTTTTTTTTTAATTTTAAATTTTACAGAATACTGTGTATGTTGTGTATGCTATATAGTTACAAGAATCCCATATCCACATTCTGTAATTCCAAATAAAATATTACAACTCCAAAACGCAATAAAATTGAAAGCTCAAAAAGTGCTTGTATATACATATAGCACGAAGCTAAGCCACGTCATGTGGCTTCAAGTACAAAAAATAAGGAAGCTAAGCCATGTCATGTGGCTTCAAGTACAAAAAATAAGAGGAGTCTATATACAAGAGGCACGAAGCCAAGCTAGTGGCTTTAAGTACAAAAAAGAGTAGCTAGCACTACTTATACGACTAATCTATGTTCTCCATCTCCTCGCTCCCTTCCACGCTCCCTTCTGCGCTCCCTTCTGCACCTCCTTCCTCCTCTTCCTCATCGTCTTGTGCACGGGCCTGTAAACAAGGGACAACATATATCAATGTATGAAAAATCAAATCTTTACTTGTAATTTTGGCATTATTTAATTACTTTCAAATACCTCAGGGGCATGTCCAGTAGCTCGGGTATACTGCTCCTCAGTAATCAACCCGTCATCATAGAAGTGCCTCCATGTATCTCCTCTGCGATGGTGGCGGTGGAAGGCTATCTCCACTGGAGTAGGATATTTGCCCACGATCTCAAGCTGCATGACCGCGATACACTTTGTGGAGGGATTAGTACAAAGAAACAACCAACCTCCTAATAAACTACATAAGCAATATAATTTGAGATCGATACTTACAAATTGGGCCTCCCATGATTCAACACCCCCTGCTCCAAAATGCGCGCTGCCATATTCCTCCATCTGGATCCTCCGTGCCTCCACGTGCTGCAGACTGGGCTCCTCCCTCGCTGACTTCATTGCCTTCTTCCACTCACGCCTCTGAGCGGTGTGGGGCGGGCCCCTTGGAGGTTGACCTGCCTCAAGCCTGGCAAGCTCCGCTAGTGCCTGCCTCTTAAGGGAAGATCTTTTATTGCTAAGTATCGTAACAATCTTTGACTTCCCCCATTTATCTGTGAACTGGCGATTGGGGGGGTTAGGATACCTAGAGCGAACAGTAGCGAGGGTCTCATCAGCCAACCTCTTTGGGTGGTCTTTATAGTGGATAAAGAAATCTCTGTAATTGTTAGCAATTACAGAGCGCATGAAGGCCATGATGTCCTTCCCCCGCGCATCCATCAAGATGCCTCCCGTCTGAGTGATGTCATAATAAATCGTACCATCACCCAGAGGCACGTCTAAATCATCTGAATCATCCTCCTGCTCATCGCCACATGGCCCAAAGCACTGTGCCATGCATCCGCCACCGCTCTCCCTGCTACTACGCCTACTACCCTGTCGCGTCGAGCTCGTACGCTGGCCACTCATAGTTGGGGACTCCACGGGACTACGCTGACCACTCGTAGCTGGAGAACCGAGTCTCGATGGCTGGGGAGTACGTTGACGGCTCGCTGAGACAGAAGGACCTCCTGACAGCATGGGGGAAGGGGCATAAGACGGGATGGCAGAAGGGACATAAGACGACATGGGGGAAGGGGCATAAGACGGTACGGTGGAAGGGGCATAAGACGGCTGTGCAGACTCCACTGGGGTGATCTCAGGCGGTGTGGGGTGGCTCGGAGTCTATAGTGCCGACTCCTGGGGAGTGTTAAGGGTACCCATCATATACCCGTATAACTCCGCAGGACTAGGAGGGTGCCCTAAAAGATTATATAAGTCCTTCCAAATCGATTCCCGCGGATCAGGTGAGTTAGAAGCACTTCCTGGCCACATGTTGAACTGGAAAAAAGGAAACAAATCTATTACTTTGGGAGCTGAGAAGAAAAGGGAAGAAAAAAGAGGCTCTGTCAGAGCGCATCTATAGACCTGTCTGATTTGCGCGTCTATAGACGCGTCTAACAGAGCGTTTTTCAATTCGTTTAAAAGCGCGTCTAACAGTCCGTCTAACTTTTCGTTTAACAGGCCGTTAAAAAGTCCGTTTAACAGAGCGTCTGTGTGCGCGTTTATAAACGCGTCTGTGTGTGTCTGCAACAAGCCAGACGCGTGGATAGACGCGCCTGTAGACGCGCCTTTAGACACGCTCTGAGACGCGCTTATAGACACGCTCCGACAGATGAGAATACTAAAAAGTCGAAAAGGACGTTGCACCCGATAAAAGAACGTGTCGCTCATACCTAGATCCTGCGTTTCGTGGATGCGAGAAAGTACAAAACTGGAAAGAGCAAGCAAGAACAACTTCAAAAGGACTTACTTGGAAAAAGGTATGGAAGGATCTTCCTTTTCCAAACTTGTTTCTTCTCCTTGTTCGTACTCCTCCTCTCCTTTAGGCCTGGAAGCAAGTGTAGGTACGGTCCCTTTCTCTTGAGTGAAAGCTTGGAACTTGTATGGGAGGCTCTCTCTTAAGCTTTGAATCTATGGAAGTGCTAATAAAGAAGGAAGGAAGCCGCTCGCGAAGTTTAAGTAAGGTAAAGAAAAGCAAAGCGAGCGGCGCGCCGAAAAGCAGGTTTAAAAGACGCATCTATAATCACGTCTATTAGCACGTCTATAGGCGCGTCTAAATACACAGACTAGACGCGCGTTTAGACACGCCTTTAGACGCGATGTTAGACGCGACTATAGACGCAGCGATAGACGCAACACAGAGTTTAAATTAAGCATTTGAAGAAGAGCAAATTTGGTGGGTTGTTTGTTTGTAGGATGTCTCCATCTTCAACAAGTAGCTCTAGTGAGGATGAATCCCTCCGTATCCACCATCGCGAAATGTGGTTGGAGCAAAAAATCAAATGTATGTGTGATTGATGTCGAGGAAACATGTATCGTGCACGCAGGATTACGCTCAATCATATCTCAAAGTATGGAGAATGGGATGTGACTGTAAACAGGGTAAGGGTTTGTAAGTTAAGGTTGATTGAGATACCTATGGGTGTTCATATGTTTGAGTTATGATCCCGTTTTAATTTGATACAGGATGCAGTGCCACACCCGCACATGTTACTCTATGCCCGTCGTGAGGAGGCGAAGCGTCGGCGATATGAGGTGGGATCTTCAGGAGGGACCGTCATGGATGCGGTTTGTTTAGTGGAGGAGACATTTCCACGTTCTATTCTCACAAGCCAACTACATCTCATAGTACATTTGGTGTATGAGATTGCTATATGCGGTACTATACATGCACGATGGTTGTTCTTCCTCGAGCGCTTCATGAAGACGTTGAAGGGCTTCGTGAGACAAAATGCAAGACCCGAAGGTAGCATGGCCGAGGGTTGGTTGGTACAAGAGTCACTTGTATATATTTCTGAGTTTCTTGTTGATGTGGATAGCTCTCTCCCACGACTATGGAGAGATGATGAAGACCTAAGGATGACCTCTATTGTGCCTCAAGGAAAAGGGCGCAACAAAGTAATAGACACGGAGTTGCATAATAGTATCAACCTCTTTTGCGTGCTTAATAGTGATGTGATGAAAAGATGGGTGACAAGATACGAGGATGCAAAGGCAAGAAGACAAGAAGAAAGGGCCCTCTTTCGTACACAGAGAAAGCAGAGAAAGACGAGGGGATGCATATCACGATGGAAGAATGGGAGTATGCTAGGGGATGCATGAGCAAGGTCGGTATATAGAATGTTATGCATAAGTTAGGAGCTTTTTATAATTTAGATTGCTAATTATTTAATTGATTTTTTCTTGGTGTAGTGCACTATGTTCAATGCTATATGGTGTGAGGGCAAGCATTTTCGAACACAACGGATTGATGATAAGAGAAACACACAAGATTGCGGCGTCATTGCTAGCTTTGAGGGAGCCAATGGAGCCATGGATGATTATTGTGGCATAATCCAAGATATCATTATGCTTGACTTTTGACGCTTCTTTGTGTATGTTTTGGATGTAAAGTGGTTTAAGGACGTGGTGGAAAGAGGCCCTAATGCAACAATCAAACACCATGCAAGTGGCTTTGTAACTATTGACTCCACAAAGTTTTGGCAAAGTAGGAAGGACACACTAATACTACCGCAACAATGTGAACAGGTACTGTGCACACACATAAAAATACTCGCTTTTAAATATTTGATGCAAGAAAAGTAACATGATTGTATTTGTGTTTGAATTAGGTTGTTTATCAACCAATGGTGGATAATAATAGATGGTGGCATGTCATACCTATTATGCCACGTTCCAAAGTGATGTATAGTACATTTACTAATATGGAGCGTATGGAGGATGATCATGGCCATGGACGTGATGATGACCGTGATACAAGAGAGGAGGATGATCATGAGATAGGAGATATAGATATTGAGGCCGGCATTACCCGTGAGGACGAGCCTACCATTGGAGATGTTGATTTCGATGAGCACATGAGTGGCACAAGTAGTAGTGGGTTGAATGTATTTGTAGATCTAAACACTTGTTTGGATTTTGAAGTAGATAGTTTGGCAAGGGTTGATCTCATTGAGGATGAGATTGAACCGTAGCCCCACAATTGATATTGGCAAAACTATTTTACATATTGTCTCATTCTCCTCATTTCACTTAATTCTTGTATATGTGGGCTTGCAAAAAATTATGTGCTTTGGTAATCATGGGCAATGTTTGGAAAGCAATGATGTACACCAAAATCTCACTTTCTGTATTCTCTGGAGTGCGTTTATTTACGCGTCTAAATATGCATCTGATTCTCAGTGTAAACGTGCAAATAAACGTGCAAATACACGCGCAAATAGACGCACTAATAAACGGGATGTTAAACGGGCCCGTATTTTCTCAGGTCAAATGCGTAAATAGACGCGGTGATTTACGCGCAAATAAACGAGCCTTTAGCCGTACTTATAGACGCGCCCGTAATTTCGCTACTAAAGCAACGCCTATAGATGCGCCCGCTATTTTGCGCGTCTACCAAGCGCGTCTACAGTTGCGTTGTGTTGTTGTGAGGCAGCCCATCCTCACCAGGTGTCTTACCATCTGCCATAATTGAAACTGCTTCCTTCAACTCCTGTAATGTAAAAGGCCTATCTAGATAGGCTAGTTGAAATTGTTTGACAACTTTCTCCCTTCTATTATCACGTACTTGACTGTTGCACCAAGTCAAATCACCACCAGCTATTCCCACATCTACCCATTGCCAGTGCTCCTTGCACTGCTCCCAAGACATTGGTTCAGTACCTCTGATGCATGTACCCTTTTCAAGCCACATATCTACCTTGAATTCTACCATATTAAAATCCCCCATAGTAACACAGTTACCATCTGCATTTTGAAAAGATTCCCATAATCATTTTCTTTCCACTTCCGAATTAGGGGCATAGAGAGAAATGACTGCGAAAATAACTTCCTTGATGAGACATCTCAACATTACCGATTTGTTGTGGTCATGTAAAATGACTTGTCTGATACCAGCCTTGTCTCGGGGGGTGCACTACTAAGAAACCCTAGGTATTATGTGCATTCAAGGGGTATTTTAAAAGCCCCTCATCTAAAAATTTTTCCCAAATAAAACCACCCCTCTTTACTTATGAACTCCCTTCTATTATCACGTACTTAACTGTTGCACCAAGTGAAATCACCACCAGCTATTCCCACATCTACCCATTGCCAGTGCTCCTTGCACTGCTCCCAAGACATTGGTTCAGTACCTCTAATGCATGTCCCCTTTTCAAGCCACCTATCTGCCTTGAATTCTACCATATTAAAATCCCCCATAGTAACACAGTTACCATCTGCACTTTGTAAAGATTCCCATAATCCTTTTCTTTCCACTTCTGAATTAGGGGCATAGAGAGAAATGACTAAGAAAATAATTTCCTTGTTGAGACATCTCAACATTACCCATTTGTTGTGGTCATGTAAAATGACTTGTATGATATCAGCCTTGTCTCGGGGGGTGCACTACTAAGAAACTCTAGGTATTATGTGCATTCAAGGGGTATTTTAAAAGCCCCTCAACTAAAAATTTTTCCCAAATAAAACCACCCCTCTTTACTTATGAACTAGAGGATTTTTTTCTTAAAGTTGAGTTTTAAAATCCCTCCTGTTATTGTAATCCTTTTGAATTTTTTCGAAATTGGGAATTAAATAACCCTTCTTTTGAATGCACATGGTACATAAAAATTTCTAGAGGTGAATCCCCCAAGATCCTTGTAGTGAGTTAAGACTCCAATGTTTATTCCACCTTTAGCCTCTTCATGTGAAGTATAAAACCATACTCTTCTTTTATCTAGTTTTCAGTATATTTTCTAGAGTATACCTACAAGCCTTGACCTCTTGTAATGCTAGAAATAGAGGTGATAAAGAGTTAGCTCTCAACCAAAAAGCTAATTCCTCACTCCTACCAGGTTCCATTAGCACTCTAAAATTAAGAGTCAAGAAGGTAAAAACTTTATCTGGAATTCGTTTTCTACCCCTTTTTAGCCCTCGGGTTGGGGTTGTTCACTTAGACAGTGGCAACTTTGGATTTGCCTCCACTTGTGTTGGACCACAGTGAAGGCCTTACCTTGGCTAAAGTCATCCGCATTTACTGAGCTGGCAAGAATACCCTTCAATTGATATTCTTCTTATTCCTCTTCACTCTCTTCTATCTCTTCCATGGCATCCTCTCTATTGACAGCCTCTTCAAATTATTTTGACCACCTAGCTTCTATCACCATATTGTCCTCTTGACTGATTTTGTTGCTATTTTCTATGGCATCTTCTTATCTCTGAGAAGTTCAAAAGGATTTTTGTTTGCTGATTCTGGAACACTAGAGCTCTTGTCTTTCCCACTATTTCTGATGACAACCTAATTTTCATGTTGATTACTCACTGGAGTGTCTTGAGCTATAGGAACCCACCTTTTAGTAGGAGCAGCTTGCTTGATCATCGGGGGTTCAGTCTCTTTGGCCTTGCCCCTCTTCAACGGATAATTGTTTACCACATGAGTGGAAACACCACACAAAAAACAAGAATGGGGAAGGTTCTTATTTGTCAAAGGCTACTCCCTATATATGCTACCATTTCTATTAAGAATGCTAAGAGTCTTGGGCATCTCCTCAACTATATCCATATCAATGCAAATATGAGGATTACCTCTAAGATTAATCAAATTCTCTTGTTCTACTCCTAGAACTTCTCCCAAGCCACAACAATTCTTCAGCATTCATCAACTTTTGCAAAAGACATGGCATTTGAAGACAATTCACTTGTGCAAATACTCCTCAACTGACTGCAAGAGCAAAAATGAAGAAATATGGTACTTTAGCAGATCGTGCTAGAGCAAGGCTCAGTGAGAAGCATATTCTAAATCAATATTGGGTAGAAGCAATAGCCACTGCAAACTACTTGCTTAATTGGATTCCTACCAAACTAATTTAGGGTATGACACCTTATGAAGCATTCACTAGACACAATCCACGCATTGGGCATCTATGCATATTTGGTTGCATAGCCTAAGCCCACATACATGATGATCATCGCAGAAAATTGGATGCAAAGTCACGTAAGTGCATCATGGTTGGCTATAGTGAAGAAAGCAAAGCATACAAGGTGTATGATCCCATCAACCAAAAGGTCATTATCTCTAGAGATGTAAACTTTAATGAGGAAGTGGAATGGAAAACCTCAAATACACAAGAGATAGACACACCGATTACTCAGTCATCTACAAAAAAGGTTACGAAGAAGAGCAAGAATTGCCAAAAGCACTGTGATGCTCCAATTTTGTATATGAAATATTTTGGAATCTATATCACAGATAGTGTTCAAAAAGGATGGTTTTGATGTTTTGAAGGTTTTGGGAAAGTTTGGTGTTGGTCGAAAAATTTTGGTTTTTGTCCATTATGGTGTCAGCTGGATTTTGCGGCTTGATTTTGAGTTAGTTAGAGAAATAATTTGAAGAAACTCTGTATGATAGAGTTTTAGATCTTGTTGAGTAGAAAACTTTGTCCTAGTGAAAAATTTGTAGTTCACTCGTTTGCATGCCTGTATGGAGGCCAAAAGTTGCTAACAAAGTGGTTTTGAGCTAAAAGTGCATCTAGATTTCTGTGTCAAGAGTTGCAGGCATTAGACGGAGGTCGAGATGGAAGAGTTAGCCATGAAAGGCCAAATGCAAAGGGAAAGAAGAGGGTCAGATCTTCGAGATGAGCTATTGAGCTTGTCCATTGGATCTACGAGGCAGGCGTGGTTATGCTCCGAACAAGGCCGTTTTCATGCCGAGATTCCGTACGCATTTGCTATCAAAAGCGCATGTTAAAAGAAGGTGAAAAGCACACGCACGCAAGCTATTTTTGGCCGAATTTGGGGGCTTCTAGCCGTCTTTTTTTGGAGTCATGAAAGGCTATAAAAGAAGAGGAGATCATGAGAAGGAGAACACACAATCCAACGCATGCATATCGAGGCTGAGCGAAAGAGAAGAGAAGGCACGCATCTCGAGGTTGCTCAAGCGAAGAGAAGGCACGCATATCGAGGCATTGCGAAAGTGAAAATAGCGCACGTGAATTGAGGTAGCGCAAAGAAGAAGATAAGATCAAGATATTTTGAGAGTGAGAGTGAGAGTGTGATTGAGATTTGATCATTTGATCATCTGATTTGAACATCTTCATGCGAGTGAGAGTGAGAGTGAGATAGCTCGGGGGTGGACGGGTGGTATCGAGCTCCTTCACGGAGTGATTCTTCTCCAAAATTATTGTAAAGACTCATCAGTTTGATTCATACTGCAATCTCTCTTCTTGTTCATTCGTGATTATTATCATGCTACAATTTTGATCGTGATTGTGAAAGAACGGTGCGTGACAAGCACCCTAAGAAGAACCACATCAACTTAGATGGTCTACTAGGGAAAGAAGACCTCGAGCCAAATTGACATATGCTCAAAAAGGAAAAGCAATTCACGTTGAAACCACCAACCATGCTCTTATGACTACCATCATGGCTATAGAAGAGCCAGAAGATGCAGTTGACAAGCCAGAATGGCAAACTGCATGAATGAAGAAATGTAAGCTTTATACATGAATAATAATTGGGAATTATGCGACCTTCCACCAAGAAAGGACATAGTAAACAAATGGATATACAAAGTGAAGCATGGAAAGATGCCAAAGCCAGACTAGTTGCAAAAGGATTTGCACATCAATATGGTCAAGATTATGATGAGACTTATGGTCTAGTAGCAAAGATGGATTCCATATGATTCTTCATATCACTAGCGACACTCAGCAGATGGAATGTGTACCAGATTGATGTCAAGAATGTTTTTCTCAATGGTTATCTGGATGAGGAAGTATACACGCAACAACCAATAGGTTATGTTGAACTAGGAAAAGAGAATCAAGTTTTCCATCTCAAGAAAAGTCTCTACGGCTTAAAGAAAGCACCCAAAAATTGGTACAATATAATCGATAAGTATTTTGCTAATCTTGGATACATAAAATCCAATGCAGATCATACTCTCTACTACAAAGTTTAAGGGGAAGACATCACTATTGCACTTTTATACATAGATGATCTGATTGTGAGCGGAAGTAAGGAAAGCTTCATCAAGAAATTGAAACAAGACTTGAAGCGCACAAATGTGTACTATCTCACTTGAGGAATTTCAAGAAGTGGGCTCCATGATGGATCTTTCCCTATAACATCCCTATCTGGTGCCTTATTTTGATCTATCTCTACAGGTTCAAAAGCCCATTGCTTTTGATTCATTTTACCACCCTTTGTAGGTACTATTGTTTGTAGGCACATCAGATGGGTGGCTTCTATTCGCTCCATGTGCCACATTAAACATACTTTTAATAGTCTCAAGGTTAGCTGCTAGCTCGGGGGGGTCACTATGTATAAACCCTCTATATCACGTGCGTTCAAGGCCTATTTTTAAAATCCCTTATCTGTAAATTTTTTCATTAATAAAATGTACCCCTTTTCTATACAAATCTGTAAATTTTTTCCAAAACTATTTTAAATAGTCCCTTATGTATATTTATTTCTGTAAATTTCAGGAATAAAAAATATCCTTCTTTTAAACTCATGTGATAGGGTTACATATGATGAGTGACCCCCCCGAGGCTGCTAGATGCCATTCTACATGGTAGGATCCATAGCCCTCAACTTCAAGCAGTTCACCATTGTTATTACCTTTGATCACACTTGGGATATTGGTTTGGTAAAAAAACCACTTCAAAATTGAATGTCTCTTTCGGCACCTGCAAAAACAACTCACATCCTATTCAAAATATTCTAAGTCTTTTTACATTACCACATTAGAATTCAAATTTCCATCATACCTCAAAGGTAGCCAACCACCAAATCTCCAGTTCTCATTGCACACTAAACTGTCTTGCATCATTAAGCTCAACTTGAAGGTCCACTATTCAAAACATCATTTTCAAACTAACTCTTTCTAATTTTGACCTTTGACCACCTCACGTTCATCAAGCTTTAGTATGATCTTTAGTTGACCATTGCAATCCTCCATAGGCATATCATAAAACTTCACCATGGCTTGCAAAACTCTTTGGAAATCCATAAAAAAGTTGTTGTTGATTGTCAATTCCCAATATTTATATTCTTCAACCTTTCCTTTTAAAGTTAGTGTACTACATACATGCTTGGGCTCACTAACTAAATCAAATATGCCCAAATTGAGTGCATGCCTAGCCTTATACGGTTTAGGAAGGGGGATTTAACTTTTGTTTCCACAAAAAGATATGTTTTCTTTGATTTTAGACTTTTGAATTTTGAATTTTGTATAATAGACTCCAATATTTTATTTGTAAACACTTCACCCATAGCACTAGAGTGTTCATCATGGATAGACATGAGTTCTAAAACACTCATACAAGTTCTCATTCAATGCTTCTAGTGATCAATTTTATTGGATATTTCATCCATTGGATGCAAGTTCCTCTTACATAGTCTTGGACCCATTGGATTATCCTTCATGAATGATAATGCTTTTTTTAATTTTTTGATCTCATCCTTCAAAGTTGTGTTTTGCATCTGTAAGAGAATTGCATTTATAGTGCTCTCTCCCAATTGAGCATCTAATGTTTGAACGTTTACCTATAATTCTTGATTTTTCTTCTCTATGCCATCATATGCAAACATCTGAACACTTGTAGCTTGCATAGATGATACCAAATGTTGATTCCAATCCTCCAACATTGCAATCATTTTGTCTCTTTTATCAAGCAAAGATTGATACAAAAAATTTATTAAGCTGGTCTGTTAAACTATGTGAATGGAACAATACCTGACATTGATCTTTGAAGGAAAATGTGATCAAACTGTCGTCCTCAATGGTCCCTCTTGTAATCCAAGATTCAGAAGTTGATGGATTTTTCTCCAAAACTAATTAATATATGCTTCCAAATACCTCAAAATATATTTCAAACCATCTTCTGTAAAAAAACTCAATTGTAAAAGTGTATCTTTTAAAACAAACAAATCTTTCTTTATCTTCAAACCATGTATTAAAAGAAGACAACACAATTACCAAAATAAACTACAAATTCATTTTTTCTTAAAAGTTGCAGTATATTTAATATCGTTATCCATGCAAGTTGCTCTGATAGACCCTGATTTGTATTGAAATTTAAAAACATTATAAAACTACATGACTTAACATTACCAGATTCTTAGAGCAAGGTTATTTGAAAGAAAAATATGATCAAACTTGTCCCTCCCAGTGGTCCCTATTTTGTTATAGGAACGCTAAATTTTATGGTTCTTGCTTGAAAACAAATTATATGCTCCCAAACATATTGAAATCTATTCAAGCAATATTGTGTAGAAAACTATTGATAGTAAAAGTGGATTTCAACGTTTTCAAACCATGTAATAAAACAAAACAATAGAACTCCACAAACTGAGCTACTTACTAAGTGTTTCTTCAAGGTTGCATCATTAACAAACAAATCTTATCATAATCATTATGTTGCATTGTTCCAAAGATTATCTAACCTAAACCTCCATACAAGTTTTTTGGGTGGACCCCAAACCTTCACAGGTGGTTCAAAATCATGCACCCTTAGAGATTGCATTAGGGAAAGTGACTGGTATTGAGAGATGGGCAAAATAAAGATTGACTTTCATGCATTAGTAATAACTACAATGCCTCTTCTTTGATTCTTTCTCAAAGAGTCTCATCCAGTTCCTTCTAAGCTCCAAACACTTTGCATCATTCATGGCTCACTTAGAAAATTGATTGACTTGACTTGGATTGAATGAATTGATTTCAAATTGTGGGAGAATCTCAGATGAGAGAGGAAGTGGTGAGATTTGAAAGAGATGCACCTAAAATATAGAAAGAAGAAGGTAGGGTGAATCTTATTTGAAAATATTGAAAGTTTTGAAATAATGAGAGTAAAATGGGAGGGAAACGTAGGTAGCGAAGAGAAGTGATGAAATTTCATCTTGAGAGTCCATCTCATGAGAGGCAGAATAGAGAAAGAAGATTTCCAATCAAAAATAAGCAATAAATTTGAAAAAAGAGGGCTCGAGCAAAGAAAAATTTGAAATGGTGCTCACAAAAGAGGGGGAAGGAAGAGGAATGAAAGAGAATGAAAGGAGTGTGGTAATTGGATGGGAGGATTTGGTTTTCGGTCAGATGGTATGAGAAACAAGGTTTCTCAGTTTAGTTACAGTTAAAAAAGGTGATGGGAGAGTTGAGACAACATGTGGGTGCTCCACATGTTTGTTTGGGCCATTGAATAAAGAGATAGAGAAGCCATGCCACTTCCAATATTCTATTTTTCTCCACCAGCCAATATTACATTGGGTTTTATTCACCTTATTCTTCAATATCACCAGCCCAAGCGCTCCCTTATAGGTCCCTCTCTGAGTCAAAATTTTTAGTAATGATTTGCCATATATTTCACTACTACACACGCATCCTATTGCGACGTTTACGTACCGACGATTAGCGCCCGCTTAGCGTTAATCGTCGGTATAAAAATCGGGTGTCGTAAATCGTCGCTATATAGCGACTTTTAAGAATCGTCGCTATATAGCGACGTTAGTAATAGTCGCTATATAGCGACTATGAAAGGTCGCTATATAGCGACTTCTATTAAAGTCGCTATATAGCGACTTTTAAAGGTCGCTATATAGCGACACTGAGACTATATTATAGCGACGTTTTACAGAGAGGTTTTTCTTTTTTTTTTAAGTCTTAAAATTTATTTTCTTCCAATGACAAAATTTTTTAAATTTTCATACATGTTTGAGCTCATAGAGAAATAAAAAATGAGAGCATGTACATCAAGCCTTTGAAGCTCATATATTCATGTCCAAGTTGGAGATGAGAAAAATCAAATTAAATAAGAGCATTTACATCAACTGTTTCATCTTGAGCCAAGTTTAAGGCGCCAAGTAAGTCTATCTCCAACTCTATACCGAGTTGATCTCCTATATCATCATCGTACTCTAGCATCGTACGTTCACCTAAAAGTATTTGATCATCTTCTTCAATTAAGCTTAAGTGTGGTGATCGATCTTGACGATTGTTGTCTTCCTCGTCAATATCGTGATCTCCATCCTCCTCCCGTGCGATGTCATTATGCGCATCTTCCTCTTGCCTCATATGGTGATCTACATCTTCTTCGCTAGATTCATCAATTGGATCCGGATTTGGTAGTGGCATCTCCATATCCACATCTCGATCTTCAAAAATCTGCTTACTTCGTGGCGCAACTTGGATCACGTACCACCATCTTGGATCAGAACGATCCGGATGAAAAACCACCTATATTGAAGATGAAAAATCACGTGCCAAATGTCGTCAATTATATATATATCAATGGACTTAAAAAACGAAAGCTTCGACTAATTAAATCATTAGTATGCACCTGCTCACAGTGCTCGGGAAGAACAAAAGTATCACTTTCATCGGTCCAATGTTTGGTGGAGTCTATTGCAAAGAGACCGCTACCATCTTTTCTCACAGTTGCATGGGGACCGTTGTAAGTAGTTCTAAACCATTTTACATCAAGAATGAAAATAGTAAATCGTCTGAAATCAATTTCATAGATGTCGCGTATGGTTCCACAATAATCCAACTGTGAGGAGAGAAGATTGGTATCCGAAGCACTTGCTCGGCTATCTTGTGTGAAGTTAGCCATGACTCCACAATCATACGTGACTCTCTTTGAATCGATGCGTTCTATGCGAAAATGTCGTCCATATGACCATAATGCACTGTACTTTTTGTACTGTAAAAGAGCATCATTAAAACAATGAAGATGCACCTATTTTATAGCATATATTGCCACAAATAATTACTTAATTACATCAAGAGATAAGAAACTTACATGCACCATACATCCAGATGATAACTCCCGCTCGCGCTCGTTTATTGTCTCTCCATCACGTTCGGCTTTACGTATAGCTAGTTGTAGCCAATCAAGTGACATGTGAGTAGGGAGAAGAGCCAGATCTCGTGGATATGGTTGTGATCGCCTGTACATTACTCTGAATCTCGTCCTTGCATTTATTCTTTCTGCTTTGGCCACTTCATATCTCTCAATCCACTTCTGCATCTCAGGGCTATTGAGGATACAAAACTTATTGAATTTCTCCATTTGCTCTTCGCTCATCTTTCTTTCAATCCCTTTTCCTTGGGGGACCTCGCCAATGATGCGATCATCATCCTTGTTGTGCCAAGCTTGCGGCATATCAGGATCCGTGGATGCAAGAAACTCTGTGATATATACTAATGACTCTTGCACAAGCCATCCCTCTGCCATGCTTGCTTCTGGTCTTGCTCTTTGTCTTACAAACCCCTTTAAAGTTTTCATAAACCGCTCGAGAAAAAACATCCATCGATTATGAACGGTACCTGCTATAGCCACCTCATCAACTATGTGCACAAGCAAGTGGACTTGAGTTGTCATAATGCTTGAGGGAAAGTGCTTCTCAAGCAAGCATACGGCTTCGATGGATTCCACCCTAGCCTTCTCGATGCTCGATATAGAGATCTCTTTTTGAGATATCCACCTATTTCACATGTCCATGCATATGTAAGATATTTGAGATATCCACCTATTTCACATGTCCATGAAGAAAATAGATAATGCGAATTGATAGTAAGCATACCTCACAATACCACAGATCTTGAATATAGCATTTCTAACATCTTCTTGTAAGCACCCTTTTATTGTAATTGGAAGGATGAACTATCAAAGCAACAATGAAATCATGTCAACAATATAACATAATAATAATTATGCTAATGCATCACTATTATCGGTACACTAATTCTACTTAGAATACCTGTAAGACCTTGTGCCAATCATGGGACTTGAGGCCACTAAGCTTATTGTCCTTTGAAAATGCTCCTTTCAAGCAACGCATGTACCCTGTCGGTGTTTGAAAAGAGGCAATGTCTGCCTTGATCGCTGCCTCCTCCCTCGTAGAGAGGATCCACGTTGCTTTCGGGAGGACAACTTTTCCTGAAGCATGCACTTGGGGCCACAAACGAGACATCCTATTCATAGCACGCAAGTCTTCTCGCACTCCTCTCGAGTCCTTGGAACCAACCAAGTGTGCCCAAATGGTAGCCCCCACATTCTTAAAGATATGCATGGGATCCAAGAGATGATTGATTTGTAACTGACCCCAATAAGGAAGCTCGTGAAAGATCGATAGCCTCTTCATACCAGGAGGAGGTTCCTCTCCATTCTCCCTCCAAGCTTGAATCCAATCACTTGCTTTTAAATATGATGGTGGTGGATCAAGCTGACCTCCACGTGCGAGATGGTCGAGCGGAAGGTATCGAGCATGACCTTCATAAACATTTTTCCTCATGTGTTTGGAGTAGCGTGCAAGCGATTTCAGAGCGGGTCCACAAACAGGACAAGCATGGTACCCACTTGTAGCAAGCCCTGCACGCGTGCATGAATATGTTAGTACAAGACATGCGTGCAAAAGAGAGTAAAAAAAGCATAATCCCTCATTGTACATGTAAAGACATAACCACGTACCTGCGCACTCTCCATATCCTGGGTAGTCATGCATGGTCCACATCAAGATACCCCTGACGGAAATATCATTGGTATGCCTAGGAGCTCTGGAAATATCAAAGACCTGCACTCCTCTCCATAATATCTGTAACTCCTCTATCAAAGGTGCCATGTACACGTCCATGTTTCTTGCCTTGTACTTTCCTGGCACAAGTAGTGCAAGCATGAGGTGTCCCTTTTTTATTGTTAGCCATGGTGGGATATTGTAATTCACCACGACTATGGGCCATGTCGACCAAGATGTCGAGCGTAACCCGAAAGGATTCACGCCGTCCATGGCTAGCCCAAGATGTAAGTTGCGTGGCTCTCTCGCAAAGTCCGGCCACTGATTATCTATGTGCTTCCAAGCCGCACAATCTGCGGGAATCCTCAATGTGTGATCAGTGGACCGATGAGATGCATGCCATGTCATCAACTCCGCTATGGATTTGCATCGAAACATGTGTTGTATTCTTGCAATGATGGGAAAGTGTCTTAAGACCTTTACCGGTATCCTCTCACCCTGCAAGTCATCTCTATATCGTTGTTCCCCACACTTTGGACAACTAGCCAAATCTCCATGCTCACGACGAAAGAGAATACAATCATTACGGCAAGCATGGATGGTATCATAATCCATACCCACCATTGTTAGCATCTTTTTCGCTTCATCTCTTGATGCGGGCATGGTATTTGGTGCAGGCAACATCTTTTGGAGCAACCTATGACAAAGACACTATCCAAATGATGATTCTCAAAACAAACAATATCCAAATAATGAGTCAATCAAATTAATGCAAGGGCTAACCTCATTAAGGTCGAGACACTTGTATTCGACCACCCATACTGTACTTGTAGATTCAAGATTGAGAGACAAGCACGTAGTTTAGACATCCTGGCACCCTCGTACAATTGTGTTGATTGCAACTCTCGCATTTTCACCTCAGACTCTGACATCACGTGTACGTGGGATGTAGTGCCCCTAAAAATGGAATCCATCATGTCGACCATACCCTCGTCGTCATCTGGGAGACTATAGTCTTGTTGAAAGTGAGAAGGTATATGTGTACCCTCGTCACCCTCGTCATCCTGTCATAAGCTCATTCGTGTAAATAGAAGATCTTCTAATTCCGGGTATACAATAAGATTGCGAACTTAAATAGCTTTGACTTACCGATGATCCATCAACATGTGCAACACCAACGGGGGGTACTGGTTCCGGCTCCTCCCCATACATCCGCAAGTGGCGCATGATAATACGACGTTGATGTCGTACTTCTCGCTTGCAATGAGTGCAATGACAATATAACCTCTCCGTAAGCCACTTCGTGCTCCCGGGCGTTGGCGCATCATCGGATGAGCTTCCACTCGTCCCTTCCATCTACACTTATAAAACCAAAACATAAGCATGAAGAGGAGATGTACACAATTATGAGCATAGCATGTTTAATTTGAGCTTCTCTTGAGGCTATATAAAAAGAATGACATCGCTATATAGTAAGGATTGAAACAAAAAATCCTATATAGTAAGGCTGTGTAGTAAGAGGAGATATTGACAATTATAGGCATAGCATGTTTGAGTCACAAGAGGCCTCATTAAAAAACAAACAGTAAGCGTCGCTATATAGCGACGATTTTAATTGAAAGCGTCGCTATATAGCGACGTTTTCACTTAAAAACGTCGCTATATAGCGACGAATAAGCGTCGCTATATAGCGACGCTGTGGGTTAAAACCCGAAACGCCGAAACCCGCGGCGTTTTGCTCAAAGCTTTCCTAATCTCTAAACTAAGCTCTCCAAAATCTCCTCCCACCTATTTTCACTGACCTCCCATCTATTCCAAGCAACCTCCTACCCTATTTCCCACTCCTCACCCTCCTCCTACCTCTTGTGCACCCTCTCTCTCCTCTTTCCCTCTTTGGTTTCCAGAAAGAAAGTTCTTCAAAAGGTGAGTTTTTTTCAACAATGTAGGTTGTTTGTTTGTTAGCTTTGGTTTTCTGAGTGTTTCTACTTGTATTGCTAAAGTTTTAAACTAGTTTTCATGCTTGATTAGAAAGGATTCAAACAAAAAACGAAATTTCAAGAAAGAAAGAAAGAAACTCACCTCTTCTTTCTGTATTTCTCTTCCTTCTCTTCCTTCTCTTCCTTCTCTTCTCCTCAATCTCCTCCTTTCCTTGTCTCCTCAATCTTCTCTTTCCTTGTCTCCTTTCAAGAAGTTGCTTTTGTGATCTCCTCTTTCCACTAACATCTTATTTGAAAAAATGGGTTGTTTTCTCTCTTTTGTAGGGCCAGTCCACTACACCGAGCGGGACATAGTCTCTCTTTTGTGGGCCCAGTCCACTACACCGAGCGGGACATACTTTTACAGGTAAGTGCTTCCTCTTCTTTCCATTTAAGCTTTTTGTTATTTGCATTTGCCTGCAGCTAGCGCCTTAAGCGCTAGCTGCAGTGATGGGCGTAGGAACCCTCTCTTCCCCCTTCTCTTTTTCTCATTTTCCCCCTTCTCTTTTTTCCCTCTTCTCTTATTCTCTCTTTCCCCCTCTCTCTTTTCCCTTCTCTCTTTCCTTTCCCCCTTATTCTCTATTTCCGCATCCCTCTTATTCTCTTATGCTTATGCTTCTCTCATTCCGCATAAGCTCCTCCTCTATTTCTGCATGAGCATAAGCATGAGCTTATGCTTATGCTTATGCATAAGCATAAGCTCATGCTTATGCTCATTCATGAGCATGAGCTTATGCGTAAGTTTCCGCAAGAGCTTATGCGGAAATAGAGAATGAGAGAAGCATATGCTTCTCTCATTCTCTTTTTCCGCATAAGCTCCTTCTCTCATTCCGCATAAGCTCCTTCTCTATTTCCGCATGACCATAAGCATGAGCTTATGCTCATGCGGAAATAGAGAAGGAGCTTATGCGGAATGAGAGAAGGAGCTTGTCATGAGCTTATGCGCAAGTTCCCGCAAGAGCTTATGCGCAAGTTTCCGCAAGTGCTCCTTCTCTTTTTCCGCATAAGCTCCTTCTCTCATTCCGCATAAGCTCCTTCTCTATTTCCGCATGAGCATAAGCATGAGCTTATGCTTATGCTTATGCATAAGCATAAGCATAAGCATAAGCTCATGCTTATGCTCATGCGGAAATAGAGAAGGAGCTCATGCTTATGCTCATGCGGAAATAGAGAAGGAGCTTATGCGGAATGAGAGAAGGAGCTTGTCATGAGCTTATGCGCAAGTTTCCGCAAGAGCTTATGCGCAAGTTTCCGCAAGTGCTCCTTCTCTTTTTCCGCATAAGCTCTTTCTCTCATTCCGCATAAGCTCCTTCTCTATTTCCGCATGAGCATAAGCATGAGCTTATGCTTATGCTTATGCTTATGCTTATGCATAAGCATAAGCATAAGCTCATGCTTATGCTCATTCATGAGCATGAGCTTATGCGTAAGTTTCCGCAAGAGCTTATCCGCAAGTTTCCGCAAGTGCTCCTTCTCTTTTTCCGCATAAGCTCCCTCTCTTTTTCCGCATGAGCATAAGCATGAGCTTATGCTTATGCTTATGCATAAGCATAAGCATAAGCTCATGCTTATGCTCATTCTTCCGCATGAGCTTATGCGTAAGTTTCCGCAAGAGCTTATGCGGAAATAGAGAATGAGAGAAGCATATGCTTCTCTCATTCTCTTTTTCCGCATAAGCTCCTTCTCTCATTCCGCATAAGCTCCTTCTCTATTTCCGCATGAGCATAAGCATGAGCTTATGCTTATGCTTATGCATAAGCATAAGCATAAGCTCATGCTTATGCTCATTCATGAGCATGAGCTTATGCGTAAGTTTCCGCAAGAGCTTATCCGCAAGTTTCCGCAAGTGCTCCTTCTCTTTTTCCGCATAAGCTCCCTCTCTTTTTCCGCATGAGCATAAGCATAAGCTCCCTCTCTTTTTCCGCATGAGCATAAGCTCCCTCTCTTTTTCCGCATAAGCTCTTTCTCTCATTCCGCATAAGCTCCTTCTCATTCCGCATAAGCATAAGCTCATGCTTATGCTCATTCGCATAAGCTCCTTCTCTCATTCCGCAAGAGCTTATGCGTAAGTTTCCGCAAGAGCTTATGCGGAAATAGAGAATGAGAGAAGCATATGCTTCTCTCATTCTCTTTTTCCGCATAAGCTCCTTCTCTCATTCCGCATAAGCTCCTTCTCTCATTCCGCATGAGCATAAGCATGAGCTTATGCTTATGCTTATGCTTATGCTTATGCATAAGCATAAGCATAAGCTCATGCTTATGCTCATTCATGAGCATGAGCTTATCCGCAAGTTTCCGCAAGTGCTCCTTCTCTTTTTCCGCATAAGCTCCCTCTCTTTTTCCGCATGAGCATAAGCATGAGCTTATGCTTATGCTTATGCATAAGCATAAGCATAAGCTCATGCTTATGCTCATTCTTCCGCATGAGCTTATGCGTAAGTTTCCGCAAGAGCTTATGCGGAAATAGAGAATGAGAGAAGCATATGCTTCTCTCATTCTCTTTTTCCGCATAAGCTCCTTCTCTCATTCCGCATAAGCTCCTTCTCTCATTCTGCATAAGCTCCTTCTCTATTTCCGCATGAGCATAAGCATGAGCTTATGCTTATGCTTATGCATAAGCATAAGCATGAGCTCATGCTTATGCTCATGCGGAAATAGAGAAGGGGCTTATGCGGAATGAGAGAAGGAGCTTGTCATGAGCTTGTCATGAGCTTATGCGCAAGTTTCTGCAAGAGCTTATGCATGAGCTTATGCATGAGCATGAGCTTATGCATGAGCTTATGCTTATGCTTATGCATAAGCATAAGCATAAGCTCATGCTTATGCTCATTCATGCTTATGCTTATGCTTATGCTTATGCTCATGCTTATGCTCCTTCTCTATTTCCGCATGAGCATAAGCATGAGTTTCTGCAAGTTTCCGCAAGTTTCCGCATAAGCATAAGCATGAGCTTATGCGTAAGTTTCCGCAAGAGCTTATCCGCAAGTTTCCGCAAGTGCTCCTTCTCTCTTTCCGCATAAGCTCCTTCTCTATTTCCGCATGAGCATAAGCATGAGCTTATGCTGATGCTTATGCTTATGCTTATGCATAAGCATAAGCATAAGCTCATGCTTATGCTCATTCTTCCGCATGAGCTTATGCGTAAGTTTCCGCAAGAGCTTATGCGGAAATAGAGAATGAGAGAAGCATATGCTTCTCTCATTCTCTTTTTCCGCATAAGCTCCTTCTCTCATTCCGCATAAGCTCCTTCTCTCATTCCGCATGAGCATAAGCATGAGCTTATGCTTATGCTTATGCTTATGCTTATGCATAAGCATAAGCATAAGCTCATGCTTATGCTCATTCATGAGCATGAGCTTATCCGCAAGTTTCCGCAAGTGCTCCTTCTCTTTTTCCGCATAAGCTCCCTCTCTTTTTCCGCATGAGCATAAGCATGAGCTTATGCTTATGCTTATGCATAAGCATAAGCATAAGCTCATGCTTATGCTCATTCTTCCGCATGAGCTTATGCGTAAGTTTCCGCAAGAGCTTATGCGGAAATAGAGAATGAGAGAAGCATATGCTTCTCTCATTCTCTTTTTCCGCATAAGCTCCTTCTCTCATTCCGCATAAGCTCCTTCTCTCATTCGCATAAGCTCCTTCTCTCATTCCGCATAAGCTCCTTCTCTATTTCCGCATGAGCATAAGCATGAGCTTATGCTTATGCTTATGCATAAGCATAAGCATGAGCTTATGCTTAAGCTCATGCTTATGCTTATGCATAAGCATAAGCATAAGCTCATGCTTATGCTCATGCGGAAATAGAGAAGGGGCTTATGCGGAATGAGAGAAGGAGCTTGTCATGAGCTTGTCATGAGCTTATGCGCAAGTTTCTGCAAGAGCTTATGCGCATGAGCTTATGCATGAGCTTATGCATGAGCTTATGCTTATGCTTATGCATAAGCATAAGCATAAGCTCATGCTTATGCTCATTCATGCTTATGCTTATGCTTATGCTTATGCTCATGCTTATGCTCCTTCTCTATTTCCGCATGAGCATAAGCATGAGTTTCTGCAAGTTTCCGCAAGTTTCCGCATAAGCATAAGCATGAGCTTATGCGTAAGTTTCCGCAAGAGCTTATCCGCAAGTTTCCGCAAGTGCTCCTTCTCTCTTTCCGCATAAGCTCCTTCTCTATTTCCGCATGAGCATAAGCATGAGCTTATGCTTATGCTTATGCTTATGCTTATGCATAAGCATAAGCATAAGCTCATGCTTATGCTCATTCTTCCGCATGAGCTTATGCGTAAGTTTCCGCAAGAGCTTATGCGGAAATAGAGAATGAGAGAAGCATATGCTTCTCTCATTCTCTTTTTCCGCATAAGCTCCTTCTCTCATTCCGCATAAGCTCCTTCTCTCATTCCGCATGAGCATAAGCATGAGCTTATGCTTATGCTTATGCTTATGCTTATGCATAAGCATAAGCATAAGCTCATGCTTATGCTCATTCATGAGCATGAGCTTATCCGCAAGTTTCCGCAAGTGCTCCTTCTCTTTTTCCGCATAAGCTCCCTCTCTTTTTCCGCATGAGCATAAGCATGAGCTTATGCTTATGCTTATGCATAAGCATAAGCATAAGCTCATGCTTATGCTCATTCTTCCGCATGAGCTTATGCGTAAGTTTCCGCAAGAGCTTATGCGGAAATAGAGAATGAGAGAAGCATATGCTTCTCTCATTCTCTTTTTCCGCATAAGCTCCTTCTCTCATTCCGCATAAGCTCCTTCTCTCATTCGCATAAGCTCCTTCTCTCATTCCGCATAAGCCCCTTCTCTATTTCCGCATGAGCATAAGCATGAGCTTATGCTTATGCTTATGCATAAGCATAAGCATGAGCTTATGCTTAAGCTCATGCTTATGCTTATGCATAAGCATAAGCATAAGCTCATGCTTATGCTCATGCGGAAATAGAGAAGGGGCTTATGCGGAATGAGAGAAGGAGCTTGTCATGAGCTTATGCGCAAGTTTCCGCAAGAGCTTATGCGCAAGTTTCCGCAAGTGCTCCTTCTCTTTTTCCGCATAAGCTCCTTCTCTCATTCCGCATAAACTCCTTCTCTCATTCCGCATAAGCTCCTTCTCTTTTTGCGCATAAGCTCCTTCTCTCATTCCGCATAAGCTCCTTCTCTATTTCCGCATAAGCCCCTTCTCTCATGCTTATGCTTATGCTCATTCATGCTTATGCTTATGCTTCTCTCATTCTCTTTTTTCGCATAAGCTCCTTCTCTTATTCCGCATGCAATTTTCCGCAAGTTTCCGCATGAGCTCCTTCTCTTATTCCGCATAAGCTCATGACAAGCTCCTTCTCTCATTCCGCATAAGCTCCTTCTCTATTTCCGCATGAGCATAAGCATGAGCTTATGCTTATTCATGAGCATGAGCTTATGCGGAAGTTTCCGCAGGAGCTTATGCGGAAATAGAGAATGAGAGAAGCATATGCGGATCTCATTCTCTTTTTCCGCATAAGCTCTTTCTCTCTTTCCGCATAAGCTCTTTCTCTTTCTCTTTTGCGTGAGCATATGCGGAAATAGAGAATGAGAGAAGCTTATGCTTCTCTCCTCCTCTATTTTCGCATATGCGGAAACATGAGCATAAGCTCATGCTCACCCATGAGCATAAGCATAAGCTCATGCGGAAAAAGAGAAGGAGCTTATGCGGAAATAGAGAATGAGAGATGCTTCTCTCCTTCTCTTTTTCTGCATAAGCTCCTTCTCTTTTTCCGCATGAGCATAAGCATGCGGAAACTCATCCTTCTCATGCTTATGCTCATGCATGTGCATGAGCTTATGCTTAAGTTTCCGCATAAGCTCATGCACATGCGTGAGCTTATGCGGAAATAGAGAATGAGAGAAGCATAAGCTCATTCTCTATTTTTGCATAAGCTCATTCTCTATTTCCCACTCTATTTCCCCCTTCTCTCATTTCCCCCTTCTCTCATTCTCTATTTTCCCTCATCTCTTTCCCTTTCTCTCATTCTCTATTTCCTCGTTCTCATTCTTTTCTTTCCTTTACATCTTCTTTCCCTCTTATCTTTCCCTCTTCTTTCCCTCTTTCCTTTCCCTCTTCTTTCCTTTCCCTCTTCTTTCTTCTTGCCTATGCCTATGCCTATGAGAATGCTCATGTTTGTTTATTTGTTTTCTGTTTTCGTGTTTGTGTCTATGTTAGACATGGGATCACGTCGCTCATTCGACGAGTACGGACAGCCTCGCAGGAGGAGAGCTCACGATCTATATGCTCCAGAGGACTTTGATTCCTCTCAGGCGACTACCCCGAGGACTACCCCTGGTCCGACTCCTCTCGGTCCTAGCACTGTGACTACCCCTGGTCCGACCCCTCTTCCACGTAGCACTGCCACTACCCCTCAGGGGACTCCTTTGCTAGCCGCGCATGGATTTGTTGGGACTCCCGACGAGTTTGTAGCGCAGATGAGCGATGAGGAGGCAGCGAGATTCTTCTCTCTGCTCTCTCAGAGGACCTCCGCAATTCCTTCCCCTACACCGACGGGTGGACGTACAGCCCAGCCATCCCCTCGCGCCCCTTCGACCGCGGGATCATCACCTGCGCATGCCTCCCGCAAGGGAAGGAAGAGTAGGATGGGCAGCTCATGTTGTGCTGACTCAGGAGATGTAGACGAGTCAGCACACTCACGCTCCTTTAGGTCTCCACTTGGTCCGGAGACATAGTATCAGTCAGGTCCCTTTCCCTCTCCTACTCCCACAGCTACTCCTCGATCCGGAAGCGGTCGCGCAGCTTCCACTCCTTCAGACTCTGCTACCGTCAGTCCCCCTTACTCATCAGGGGATCTCTCCTATCAAATCACATCTGCCGGAGAGATAATAGAAGACAAAAAGGGCAAAGCAGTGATGGCCGCCATGAGGCGGTTGATGAGTCATCACTTCAAGAGCGGCATAAATATCGATTGGCGGTATCAAGATGGCCAAAAGAAGCAGGCGGTGATCGATGAGTTAAAACTCAGATTTCCTAATCCGCCAAATGTGGAGTTTAATAACAGTTATATGCTCGAGCGCATGGGTTTGGTCCTAAAGCATCGCAGATCAACCATGCGTACTTCCATTACAAAGGGGTTGTCTAAACCCAGCTGGGCAGACAAAGCTGATTGGAAGTTCTTTAAGAAGCAGAATAGGGACCATCCTGAAATGTTCGAGGGTCAGAGGAGGGCTGCGAAGAGACGGCTGGATGTCGTAGGTACTTCGCACTTTGGTGCAGGTGGACGGTATGCGTTCGAGGCAACCGTGGTAAGTTTACTTCTTTCCATTTAATGTATTGTTCTATTTGTTTTACTTACATATTACATGCACTTTAGCTAACTCTAACTCTCGTAAATTGGATCCACAGCAAGCTGCGATGGGTCGTCTTCCTACGGATGCAGAGACGCGGCGCGCATTTCGGATAGGAACCAAGCCGTGGTTCATTGAGCAAGAGGCAATGGGAGCGACAGTCGATTGGGCTGAGGTGGCTGCTCGCACGGTATAAGTTTACTCCTGCTTGTAATCTCACTTTTTAATTTAAGTTCCAATCTAATTTTCGGTTTATTTGGTTCAGTCTCAGGGTCATAGCTCAAGCGTCCCATCATCAGAGACGAGCGATCAACAGGGGCAAGGATCGGACGCAGGTGCCGATGACGAAGGAGAAGACGCAGGTGTCGGGGACGAGGGAGAAGATGCAGGTGCCGAGGACCAGGGAACAGCCCAACAAGACGATTCGGATTCGGATTCGGATTAGTAGTGGTAGTAGCATTTTTCATATCCGCTCGTTAGAGCCATTTTGTATCGCCCTTTCACAGGGTAATTTTGTTTCAAACACAGTTGTATATGTATATGCATTTCTTCCTCATCGTTCAGAAGAACAATTTTGTATCACCCTGCAAGCAAGGGAAATTTTTTTATAAAAAACTTTCTTTTGTAATTACAAAAAAAAAAAAATGGTTAGTGGGGCTAAACAGGGCTTCCTTTTGGCCCTGTTTAGCCCCACTAACCATTTTTTTTACCTTCTGTTAATCGTCGCTATATAGCGACGTTTACCAGTGTCGCTATATAGCGACGATTAACAGAGTCGCTATATAGCGACGTTTATATCGTCGCTATATAGCGACGTTTACATCGTCGCTATATAGCGACGATTAACAGCGTCGCTATATAGCGACGGGGCAAGCCCTCATTGCAAATAGACCCCTTTCTCATCTAGGGCAAGAGAATGAGAGGACCATTCAACACTGTAAAACACAAGGAATTATGGGTATTGTTCAATAACTATGTAGGCATTGGTAGAAAGTACACCCTCTTGGAAATGGTGGATGAATAAGAGTGCCACTTGTGAGCTTCTATGACCAAATGCTATGAGTGTTCTTTCTCTTAAACATGCTCCAACTCAAGCTCAAAAAGAAATGGCAGTCACTATAACTACACCCATAGTACTTTGCAGAATATACTCTTAGAGGATTGAGCCGAGAAGCTTGTGTACATTTATGCTAATAAAAAATATTGGAAGCATTGGAGGATATCAAATAATTTCAAACATGGGACTATGACATCTAGCCTGATTCTATCCAACCCAACAAAGCAGACCCATGATTACAAACCCTGGAACCTCAAGAGGATGAGGAGGAGGAGGAGGATGATAATCCACATATGAAGAGGAGGAGGAGGACAACGAAGAGAAATTAAAAAACAATCAACTTTCATGCCTGCCTAATGATGAAGACACTTATGATGGCCGTGATTATGCTAGCAAAATAGATGCTTGGATTGCATTCTTGAAAGTCCCCTGCCTTGCATTTTGAATGTCTTAGTGCATTTTGAATGTCTTCGCTACCTTGTGTTTTGATTGTTTGATTGTATTTTGTGTGTCTCTCGTGCCTTGCATTTTAGTTCTGATACCTTGCATTTGGAATGCATATGTATAATTGCATTTTGAATATTTCCTTGCATTTGGAACGTCTCATTTGGCCTATAAAGATTTTCATGATTCTTCCTCTTCACCATCACATAGGATTTTGGGTGATAATGTCAATCAAAGTGCTCTTGACCAAATTCATTTTCTCAATAGCATGCCAGTTGACAATGTCACACACCATCCAATGCACATTCTGGAGAGATTCCGATAGCACATTCATGAGTCAGCTTAAGTATGTTGATAGTCTCCTGAAGAAGTTTCATATGGCAGATTGCAAGATTGCAGCCACTCCCATGGAATAGAGTTTGAAACTTACTAAAGATTCAGAAAAGCCTACAGTCAATGACAGGTACTACAGGCAGCTCATCGGATCTCTTATATATCTGACAATCACACGGCTATATATTTGTTATGCAGTAAGCTCACTAGCACAGTTTATGGCAAATCCAAAACAGTCTCATTAGAATGCATCCAAAAGACTCTTGAGATACATCAAAGGTACAAGACAGTTTGGGATAGAATACAGAGGAAGTCATCCACGGTTGCATGAATACTGTAATAGTGACTATGCCGGAGATCATGAGACCAGGAGATCGACACAGGGATATGCATTTTTCCTTGGTCAAGGTGCTATATCATGGTTGTCAAACAAACACCCAACTGTTTCTTTGTCTTTGACTAAAGCATAATATAGAGCACTCACTACAGGTGCATGTGAGGCTATATGGCTCAGAAGACTATTGTCAGAAACAAATTACTTTGATGAGTCAAAGCCAACAACAATATATTGTGATAATCAATCGGTTCAAGCATTGGCCAAGAATCCAGTATATCACTCCAGGACAAAGCACATTGATGTCAGAGAACACTTCATCATAGAAAGAGTGTTACTTGGTGATATCACACTGCAACATTGTGATAGCAAAGAGAATGTTGCAGACATCTTTACCAAACCACTCGGTAGAGAGCTATTCGAGAAACACTGGCTTAGTCTAGCTCTTGGTTTGATGCAGAGTAAGGACATTCCCATTAAAGGGGTGTGATGGAATGTAATGCTTAGTCCTTCTTCGATTCCCCAGAATCATCATCTTGAGGGAAGGCCTACTTCATGATGTTGATCTTGAGGGAAGGTGTTGAGAGTTCACGCTCAACATCATGTGATCATGTGTGCATAGCACCATCATGTGATCATATGTGCATAACACTAACCTTATAGAGTGCTATAAAGGAAAGGGTTAGATCCCCAAACCCTAACCCTAAATGGGTTTGTATATATTCTATTTTTTCAACTAAATCTAGTGTACAGTTAGTCATTTGTGGTGTGCTCTCTAGCTATGCCCTCTCTCCTCATCTCCACTCTTCTCCTCTCCCCTCTTCATATTTTGTCAGATATGGCCCTTGAGAGCTCGAGGAGGGGTGTGGAGCAAAGTAGCAGAGCGTGTGGAGCAAATTTGCAGAGCAAGGGTGGATGAGAGAAACGTAGTAAAATGTCAAATGCCATGGATATTATATATTATAAAGTTTGAGCCAGCATGGTAGTTTGAGCCAGCAAGGGTTCCATCCATATTAATTGCAAGCCACCGTGGTGGAATCTTAGTGCCACCCCAAACGGGCTAGTAATTATGAAGCAGACACCATGTGGTGGGTGAGCAGGCCACCCCAATGGTTTGTGATTTACTCCTAGCCCAGTAAAATCTTAGCCACAACACACATGGCTAATGAGAGCCACCACCACTAGGCAGTAATTTCCACAAAGGTAAATCATGAAGCCTTATCACCTCTAATCACTCATTACCATGCACTCTAGTACTTTACTATGAGAATGCGAGCCCGCTGACTCTAGTAATTTTTACTGCGCTTGTAGTGATCATGCATGCTTAACAATAGTTTGGTAGAAGGACATAAAAATGTCCTAGGACACTTTTATGTCATGTTAACTTAGCAACTTCCTAGAATTATTCAAAAGCATCGATAAGGTATTTTTGGGTTTTTATTATTTTCCATAATAGCTTATATGCTGGAAAAAACATGGAATTATTATGAATTGGAACCTACACCTATTACTTTGAGTTCTATCTAAAGTTTTACGGTCAACCTAACACCGACATTTCAAGCTGTTTTCTCAAGTTTTAGATAAAATGTCCATACTTCTTACTTAGAATGCGTTTTCTTAGAGTTTGTAAGTCCTAGAGTCTAAAGATAACTATAAAAATATGTTTATATTTCCTTGGAGTTAGATAATTATGTTCATAATGATCTATGGCCTTAAATGTAATTTTAGCGAATGTTAATGGTGATGCAAAAATTAATCTTTTACAAATTCTTTGACATTTTTAACAAGTTCCAAACTCAACCATACTTCGTATATGTCTTCAATAGGATATTATGGAGTAGCGTGAGTTTTTAGGGGACCTAGTGTCATGTAGAATACCAAATATTGTTTGTTCCTTGTGCTGTAATTCACATTAAATTCAACATACAATGGTTAAATGATATCATAAGAACCTTT
Source organism: Dipteris shenzhenensis (assembly GCF_047967505.1). Lineage (NCBI taxonomy): Eukaryota > Viridiplantae > Streptophyta > Polypodiopsida > Gleicheniales > Dipteridaceae > Dipteris > Dipteris shenzhenensis. The sequence continues at coordinate 41,561,208 of NC_141628.1, read as the reverse complement.
ATACATTTAAATTATACTTATAGAGTGCCTCTAATCATAAATGAGTGATACCAATTAAAAAGAGTTAGATTCAGAACACTTATATACATGATAATTCAAAACTATAAAGTGAGATTTGATGCGAAACATGTTTTGGTAGTTGATATTAGGAGCACATAATCTTCTTTAGCTTTAGCCTTTATTTGTTATGTATATCATAAGAACCTTCATAATTTTAAATTATACTTATAGAGTGCCTCTCATCATAAATGAGTGATACCAATTAAAAAACATTAGATGCAGAACAATTATATACGTGATAATTCAAAACTAAAAAAGTGAGGTTTAATGCGAAACTTGTTTTGGTAGTTGATATTAGGAGCACTTAATTGTCTTTAGTTTCATCCTTTATTGTGATGTAGTGACTTTCCCTTATGTTATAATATTGCTATAGTTAAGATATTATGACGCTTTGTGGCTATTATATGTAGTATATAAAGATGTTTATTTCTAAGATGCAACTTATAATGCAACCTGCTAGGCTAACCTCTCTTGTTAATTGATAAATTAATCTTGCCAAAACGATTTTTAAACAAAGTTTTGTCAGTCTTAGGTATTTGATATACTTATAAACACTTGTAAAAAATGCTCTCCTTGAAATCAATTCACTACAAGGCATAGGTCCTTTTTCGATGGAAATACCAACCTTTTTTACACTAAAGAGTTTTTTTTTTAACGGGGGCAAAGGTCGGTATTTACATCGGTATAAGCGTCGAAAAAGAATGGTTGCTATATAAGCATAGCTATATAGTGACACTAATAAACATCGTTATATAGCGACACTGGTAAACGTTGCTATATAGCGACAATTAACAGAAGCTTAAAAAAAACATTAGTGGAGCTAAACAGGGCCACAGCAAGCCTTGTTTTTCCCCACTAATGTTTTTTATCTAGTAATTACAAAAGAATGTTTTTTGTTATAAAATTTCCCTTGTGGAAAGGGTGATACAAAATCGCTCAAATGAACCGAGCGATAGAAGCATATACATGTTGAAGATATACAACATTGTTTGTTAAAAATTACCCTTTCGAAAAGGGTGATACAAAATCGCTCAAACGAGCCGATATACAAAAGCATATACATGGCGAAGTATATGCAAACTACTACTAATACTACTACTACTACCACTGCTCATTTGAATCGTCGTCCTTGTCCTCGTCCTCGTCCTCATCGCGCTGGCTTGATCCCTAGCCCTTGTGAGCTACACCTGATCCCTAGCCCTCATGAGCTGCACCTAATCCCTGGCCCTCGTCAAAGCCGTGTAAGTCTAATCCCTCATCATCACCGCTCACGTTTGCTGATGGGATGTTCGAGAGCTTTTGATTCTAAAAGTGAAACCATATTAATTGGAAATTAGATTAGAACTTAACTTGAATAAAACAATTTAAAAAGTGAGATTACAAGTAGGAGTAGACTTATACCGTGCGAGTAGCCACCTCAGCCCAATCGATTGTCACTCCGAACGCCTCCTGCTCAATAAACCACGGCTTTATTCCTACGCAAAATGCACGTCTCATCTCTGTGTCTGTAGGAAGGTGACCCATTGCAGCTTGGTGTGGGCCCAATTTATGAGAGTTAGATAAAGTGCATGCAATATGTAGTAAAACAAATAGAACAATATATTAAATGAGAAGAAGTAGACTTACCATGGTTGCCTCGAACGCCAACCGTCTGCTTGTACCAAAGTACGAAGTACCTACAGAGTCCAGCCATCTCCTCGCAACCCTCCTTTGACCCTCAAACAGTTTGGGATGGTCTCTGTACTACTTCTTGAAAAACTTCCAATCAGCTTTGTCTGGCCAGCTGGGTTTAGCCTTCCCCTTTGTGATGGAAGTATGCAAGGTTGACTACCATGCTTCAAGAGGACTCCCATGCGCTCTTTCATGAAATCCGAATTGAACTCCCAATTTGGAGGGTTAGGATATTATCTTTTCAATTCATCGATGACTGCCTACTTCTTTCCCTCATCTTGGTACCGCTAGTCAGTAGCTATGCCGCTCCTGAAGTGGTGGCTCATCAACCGCCTCATGGTGGCCATCACTCTAATGAGCCCTTTTTATTTTCTATTATCTCTCCAACAACCGTGATTTCATAGGACAGGTCCTCGACCGGGTAAGGAGGACTCATGGTAGTGGTAGAGCCAGAGCGAATGGTGTTACTGCGAGTGCTTACGGAGCGAGGAGTAGTAGTGGGAGTAGGAGAGGGCAAGGGACCTAACTGGTACTGGGTCTCGGGACCAAGTGGAGACCTCTAGGGATGTGAGTGTGCTGACTCATCTACATCTCCCGAGTCAGCACAACATAAGCGACCCCTCCTACTCTTCCTTCCCTTACAATGGGCACGCCCAGGTGATGATCCCTCAGTTGAAGTGGCTAGAGGGGATGGCTGGATAGTAGGTCCAACCGCCAATGTAGGAGAGGGATTTGTTCAAGTCCTCTGGGATAGCAGAGAGAAGAATCTCACTGCCTCCGCATCAGTCATATGTGCGACAAACTCGTTGAGACTCCCAACAAAGCCATGGTCCCCAAGAGGTAGTCACAGTGCTACGTCCGAGAGGAGTCGGGGGCCAGGGGTAGTTGCAGGGGTAGGCCCCTGAGGTGTCACCTGAGTGGAATCAAAGTCCTATGGAGAATAGAGATCATGATGTCTCCTCTTATGAGGGTTTGCGTACTCGTCGAACATTCGACGTGATCCCATGTCTAGTTTGGGGGGATTGAATAAACTTAGACACAAACATGAAAACAAAAAATAAAAAACAAGAGCGGGTAACAAGCGGAAAGCATATGCACTCGGGGAGGTCACTCATCATATGTAACCCTATCACGTGAGTTCAACAGAAGGATATTTTTTATTTCTAAAATTTACAGAAATAAATATACATAAGGGACTATTTAAAATAGTTTTGGGAAAAAATTACAGATTTGTATAGAAAAGGGGTACATTTTATTAATGAAAAATTTACAAATAAGGAATTTTAGAAATATGCCTTGAACGCACGTGGTATAGAGGGTTTATACATAGTGACCCCCCCGAGCATATGCATAAGAGAAGAAGAAGCATAAGAGAAGCATAAGAGAAGCATAAGAGAAGGAGAGGGGAAAAGAAGAGAAAGAAAAGGGGAAAAGAGATTGAAAGAGGAAAAAAGAACCAAATATGCATAAGAGAAAAAAGAGAGAAAGCATATGCATAAGAGAAAAAGAGAGAAAGCATATGCTTATGCTTATGCATAAGCATATGAGCATATGCTCATGCATAAGCATAAGCATAAGCATAGGCATATGCTTATGAAAAGAAGAGCAAAAGAGAGGGGAAAAGAAGAGAAGGAAAGGAGAAGGAGGACTTATGCTCATGCATAAGCATAAGCATAAGAGAAGAAAAAACATATGCATAAGAGAAAAAGAGAGAAAGCATATGTTTGAAAGAGGGGAAAAGAGATTGAAAGAGGGGAAAAATAGATTGAAAGAGGGGAAAAAGAAGAGGGAAAAAGAGGAGAAGGAAGAGGGGAAAAGAGATTGAAAGAGGGGAAAAAGAAGAGCATAAGCATAAGAGATGCTCAAGAGATGGAAGAGGGGAAAAGAGATTGAAAGAGGGGAAAAAAGAAGAGGGGAAAAAGAAGAGGGAAAAAGAAGAGAAGGAAGAGGGGAAAAGAGATCGAAAGAGGAAAAAAGAAGAGAGGAAAAGAGCATAAGCATAACAGAAGGAAGAGGGAAAAAGAGCATAAGCATAAGAGAAAAAGAAAGAAAGCATATGCTTATGCTTATGCATGAGCATATGAGCATAAGAGAAAAAGAGAGAAAGCATAAGCTTATGCTTATGCATGATCATATGAGCATATGCTCATGCATAAGCATAAGCATAGGCAAATACATATGCTTATGAAAAGAGGAGAAAAAGAAAGGAAAAAGAGAGTGGAAAATAAGAGAAGGAAGAGGGGAAAAGAGATTGAAAGAGGGGAAAAGAGCATAAGCATAAGAGAAGGAAAAGCATATGCATAAGAGAAAAAGAGAGAAAGATTATGCTTATGCTTATGCATGAGCATATGAGGGAAAGAGGGGGGGAAAGAGGGAGGAAAAGAGGAAAAGAGGGGAAGAAGAGGGAATAAGAGAAGAGAGGGTTCCTATGCCCATCACTGCAGCTAGCGCTTAAGGCGTTAGCTATAGGCCAATGCAAATAATGGAAATAACAACAGGGAAAAAGAGGAAGCACTTTCTTACCTGGAAAAGTCCCGCACCGTGTTTTGTGGACTAGCCCTACGAAAAAGAGAAAACATACCATTTTTTTAGATAACTAGTTAGAGGAAGGAGGATTTTGGAGAAGCAACTTTTCAAAGGGATTGGATGAGTTTGGAGAAGCCTACAAACAAGGAGAAAGCATAAGCCTACAAATAAGGAGGAAGAGGAGGAAGAGAAATACCAAAAAGCGAAGAGGTGAGTCTTCTTTCTTTCACCAAATCTCGTTTTTTGTCCTTAACTTCTGAAAATCAAGCATGAAAATTAGCACATAGCCTTAGCAATACAAGGAGAAACATGCTTTAATACTCACAAAGTGAAATCTCACAAAAAGTGAACCTACATTGCTTAAAGAGACCCACCTTCTTGAAAAACTTCGTTTCACACAAGTAGAGAGGGAGAAGGGTGGAGAGGGAGCACAAGTGTTGGGAGAGGGACTGGGTAGGGGTGAGGAGTGGGGAATAGAGAGGAGGAAAGCAAGGTCGTCCAATATAAGGTGGGAGGAGAGATTTTTGCTTTCCCCGCAATAGAGATGTGAAAGACAACATCGCATGGGGTTTCGGGCTTAAGCCCCCAGCGTCGCTATATAGCGACGTTTATATCCAAAAAGCATCACTATATAGCAATGGAACAGGGCAAAGCGTCGCTATATAGCGACGGTTCAGGGCACTTTCTATTAGAAGAGAGGAAAGGAGCTCATGGGTGGCTATTTTTTGGATCTTAATAGATTTCCTTGCAACTCATGTTGTGATTTTGAAAGTGTACAGATGGAAGGGATGAGTGGAAGCTCGTCAGATGATGCGCCAATGCCCGGGAGCGCGAAGTGGCTTACGAAGAGGTTGTATTGTCGTTGCACTCATTGCAAGCAAGAAGTACGACATCAACATCATATTGTCATGCGCCACTTGCAGATGTATGGGGAGGAGCTCGAACCAGTACCCAGCGTTGGTGTTGCATGTGGTGATGGATCATCGGTAAGTCAATGCTATTTGAGTTCGTGATTAATATTGGATACCATTATGACACGAAACCTTAAGATAAGATCTTATATTTACATGAAATCTTGAGACAATATGAGGAGGGTGGTGAGGGTGCGCAAGACTATAGTCTCGCGGATGTGCCAGATGATGACAAGGGTATGGTGGACATGATGGATTCTATTTTTAGGGGCACTACATCACATGTACACGTGATGTTAGAGTCTGAGGTCAATATGCGAGAGTTGCAATCAACACAGTTGTACGAGGGTGCTAGGATGTCTAAACTATGGGCTTGTCTCTCAATCTTGAATCTGCAAGCAAAGTATGGGTGGTCGGATACAAGTGTCTCGGCCTTAATGAGGTTAGCTCCCACATTAATTTGACTCATTATTTGGATATTTTTTGCTTTGAGAATCATCATTATTTGAAGCCTATGTATGTTTGAATTGTGATAGGTTTCTCCAGAAGGTGTTGCCTGCACCAAATACCATGCCCGCATCTGAGATGAAGCAAAGAAGATGCTAACAACAGTGGGTATGGATTATGATACCATCCATGCTTGTTGTAATGACTATGTTCTCTTTCGGTGAGCATGGAGATTTGGCTAGTTGTTTGAAGTGTGGGGAGCAATGATATAGAGATGACTTGCAGAAGGGTGAGCAGATACCGGTAAAGGTCTTGAGACACTTTCCCATCATTGCAAGGATACAGCACATGTTCCGATGCAAATCCATAGTGGAGTTGATGACTTGGCACATTGAGGATTCTCACAAATTGTGCAGCTTGGAAGCACATAGACAATCAGTGGCCGGACTTTGCGAGGGAGCCATGCAACTTACATCTTGGGCTCGCCATGGACGATGTGAATCCTTTCAGGTTATGCTCGACATCTTGGTCGACATGGCCCATAGTCTTGGTGAATTATGTGATCGATGTCGAGGAAACATGTATCATGCACGCAGGATTACGCTCAATCATATCTCAAAGTATGGAGAATGGGATGTGACCGTAAATAGGGTAAGGGTTTGTAAGTTAAGGTTGATTGAGATACCTATGGGTGTTCATATGTTTGAGTTATGATCCCGTTTTAATTTGATACAGGATGCAGTGCCACACCCGCACATGTTACCCTATGCCCGTCGTGAGGAGGCGAAGCATCGGCGATATGAGGTGGGATCTTCAGGAGGGACTGCTTGTGGTTTGTTTAGTGGAGGAGACATTTCCACGTTCTATTCTCACAAGCCAACTACATCTCATAGTACATTTGGTGTATGAGATTGCTATATGCGGTACTATACATGCACGATGGTTGTTATTCCTCGAGCACTTCATGAAGACGTTGAAGGGCTTCGTGAGACAAAATGCAAGACCCGAAGGTAGCATGGCCAAGGGTTGGTTGGTACAAGACTCATTTGTATATATTTCTGAGTTTCTTGTTGATGTGGATAGCTCTCTCCCACGACTATGGAGAGATGATGAAGACCTAAGGATGACCTCTATTGTGCCTCAAGGAAAAGGACGCAACAAAGTAATATACACGGAGTTGCATAATAGTATCAACCTCTTTTGCGTGCTTAATAGTGATGTGATGAAAAGATGGGTGACAAGATACGAGGATGCAAAGGCAAGAAGACAAGAAGAAAGGGCCCTCTTTCGTACACACCACGGATCTCGTGTGCCATACCCTCAGCATCTAAGAGCACTTCCAAAGGATATTCATGTGGATTGGCTACTTGATGAAATGGAGAAAGCAGAGAAAGACGAGGGGATGCATATCACGATGGAAGAATGGGAGTATGCTAGGGGATGCATGAGCAAGGTCGGTATATAGAATGTTATGCATAAGTTAGGAGCTTTTTATAATTTAGATTGCTAATTATTTAATTGATTTTTTCTTGGTGTAGTGCACTATGTTCAATGCTATATGGTGTGAGGGCAAGCATTTTTGAACACAACGGATTGATGATAAGAGAAACACACAAGATTGCAGTGTCATTGCTAGCTTTGAGGGAGCCAATGGAGCCATGGATGATTATTGTGGCATAATCCAAGATATCATTATGCTTGACTTTTGACGCTTCTTTGTGTATGTTTTGGATGTAAAGTGGTTTAAGGACGTGGTGGAAAGAGGCCCTAATGCAACAATCAAACGCCATGCAAGTGGCTTTGTAACTATTGACTCCACAAAGTTTTGGCAAAGTAGGAAGGACACACTAATACTACCGCAACAATGTGAACAGGTACTGTGCACACACATAAAAATACTCGCTTTTAAATATGTGATGCAAGAAAAGTAACATGATTGTATTTGTGTTTGAATTAGGTTGTCTATCAACCAATGGTGGATAATAATAGATGGTGGCATGTCATACCTATTATGCCACGTTCCAAAGTGATGTATAGTACATTTACTAATATGGAGCGTATGGAGGATGATCATGGCCATGGACGTGATGATGACCGTGATACAAGAGAGGAGGATGATCATGAGATAGGAGATATAGATATTGAGGCCGGCATTACCCGTGAGGACGAGCCTACCATTGGAGATGTTGATTTCGATGAGCACATGAGTGGCACAAGTAGTAGTGGGTTGAATGTATTTGTAGATCTAAACACTTGTTTGGATTTTGAAGTAGATAGTTTGGCAAGGGTTGATCTCATTGAGGATGAGATTGAACCGTAGCCCCACAATTGATATTGGCAAAACTATTTTACATATTGTCTCATTCTCCTCATTTCACTTAATTCTTGTATATGTGGGCTTGCAAAAAATTATGTGCTTTGGTAATCATGGGCAATGTTTGGAAAGCAATGATGTACACCAAAATCTCACTTTCTATATTCTTTGGAGCGCGTTTATTTATGCGTCTAAATACGCATCTGATTCTCAGTGTAAACGTGCAAATAAACGCGCAAATACACGCGCAAATAGACGCGCTAATAAACGGGATGTTAAACGGGCCCGTATTTTCTCAAGTCAAATGCGTAAATAGACGCGGTGATTTACGCGCAAATAAACGAGCCTTTAGCCGCGCTTATAGATGCGCCCGTAATTTCGCTACTAAAGCAACGCCTATAGATGCGCCCGCTATTTTGCGCATCTACCAAGCGCGTCTACAGTTGCTTTGTGTTGTTGTGAGGCAGCCCATCCTCACCAGGTGTCTTACCATCTGCCATAATTGAAACTGCTTCCTTCAACTCCTGTAATGTAAAAGGCCTATCTAGATAGGCTAGTTGAAATTGTTTGACAACTTTCTCCCTTATCATTTGGCATAACTATCTAGCCTTTTGAGTGTCCTCATTTGGAGTAATTGCAGGAGAAAGTAAATTCTAAAAATGTTGTTGAATGAACTCTATATTATCTTCTATAGTTGTAGAACAAGAGTCATCTGGTCTTTCAAGAAGAGAGTTCTCCTCCTATACTCTCTTTCTTATGATTAGTTTAAAGGTTTCCTTAGTGGGTCTATCTAATCTCCCTGCCCACCAATTTCTAAAGTAAATCTTTGAGTCATTTAATCTGATCTGTTGTCCTACCTCCTAAGATCCTTTTGAGCACTAACCAGGTATTTTTGGGCATCTATATCTCTAGTTCTGGCTTTTTTTCTAAGACTTTGACATTATTCTGTATTACATCCATTCTCTGAGCCTTTGATCTTAGTCCTCTTTCTAGCCGTTTTTAGAATGCTTTGAGTATCATGGATAGCCAAAGCCCACGCTTCTGTAGCAGAAGTATGCTTGGGAAAAGCATTTTGCCAAGCCTTCACAATTAAGATTGAACATTGGAGAGGAATTGAGGATGCTTCCAATGTTATGAAATGGATTTTGTATGAGCTTAGGGATCTGAACGCAAAGGCTCCAACAATTGGAAAACTGGCTTGGATGCATTTTGGGAGTGTCACAGGCAAGCCCTCATTGCAAATAGACCCCTTTCTCATCTAGGGCAAGAGAATGAGAGGACCATTCAACACTGCAAAACACAAGGAATTATGGGTATTGTTCAATAACTATGTAGGCATTGGTAGAAAGTACACCCTCTTGGAAATGGTGGATGAATAAGAGTGCCACTTGTGAGCTTCTATGACCAAATGCTATGAGTGTTCTTTCTCTTAAACATGCTCCAACTCAAGCTCAAAAAGAAATGGCTAATAAAAAATATTGGAAGCATTGGAGGATATCAAATAATTTCAAACATGGGACTATGACATCTAGCCTAATTCTATCCAAGCCAACAAAGCAGACCCATCATTATAAACCCTGGAACCTCAAGAGGATGAGGAGGAGGAGGAGGATGATAATCCACATATGAAGAGGAGGAGGAGGACAACGAAGAGAAATTAAAAAACAATCAACTTTCATGCCTGCCTAATGATGAAGACACTTATGATGGCCGTGATTATGTTAGCAAAATAGATGCTTGGATTGCATTCTTGAAAGTCCCCTGCCTTGCATTTTGAATGTCTTAGTGCATTTTGAATGTCTTCGCTACCTTGTGTTTTGATTGTTTGATTGTATTTTGTGTGTCTCTCGTGCCTTGCATTTTAGTTCTGATACCTTGCATTTGGAATGCATATGTATAATTGCATTTTGAATATTTCCTTGCATTTGGAATGTCTCATTTAACCTATAAAGATTTTCATGATTCTTCCTCTTCACCATCACATAGGATTTTGGGTGATAATGTCAATCAAAGTGCTCTTGACCAAATTCATTTTCTCAATAGCATGCCAGTTGACAATGTCACACACCATCCTATGCAATGACGTGATGGAAGAATCCTATGCAAAATGATTTTTATTGCCTTTTTTAACATTCTATTTTTCTCACTTTTGACGTTAGGTTTAATTGCAAGTGTAGATAAGTAGACATGGTAGGGTAACTTCTTTAATTTCTATGGAAAATGGAAAATGGCTTTTCATTAGAATTTAGGATTTGAATGTGGGATTGCAACCTGCATTTGGATTTAGGATTGCTAGTTTAGCAATTTGGCTGGAATGCAAGAATTTCCTTTATTCCATAAATTTAAATTGCAAATGCCAAATGCTGTTTGATTAGTGGTGCATTTTGATTTGGAATTGCAACCTAATTTACTGAGTAGATCTGGTCCTAAGATGTTGTTCTACCAAGGGATACTATTTCCCCAATGGAGGGTTGATGTACTATGTGCATCATGCTACAAGATGATGTCCTACCAAGGATACCGAGATATTTTATAATTTGTGTGGTTTGGATTGGTGTGATTGACCTAATAGCATAAGTTGTAGGTGGTTTTTGATGAAATCTTGGTTTTGTAATAAATCCTCAGGACACTCTGCAAGAATATATCTTCAATAAAATCCTTTTTTTTAAATGTTTAAACTTAACTTCTTTTGTATTAAGTTATCTTGTGTATCGAACTTCCTTTGTTTATTTATTTGGTCCATTTATAATTAGTCACTTATAACTACATTGGCTCTCTCATATGATGGTTGTTCCTTGCATGAGTATATATATGTGAATATACAAAGTTAATGTCCTCTACCATATGAAGAAAAAATTATTGATCTTACAACTAGGTAGCATAAGTTTTAGATAATTATTGTCATTATGAAGAGAAGGTGGATCTCCCTTGGAATTTAGTGATTAATTCTAAGTTTGGGGGTATCTTATGGTGGTGTTGGTGGCCTCCAATGGCTTTTCTCCTTCCTTGGGTTTCCCCTACCCCATTTTTCATAAGATCTTGAGCACTCCATACCTTCCTTACTCATCATACTTGCTCCTTGCCTCTCTACTGCTATTCTCACTCGTTGGTTTCCACCTCAAATCCTTTGGTCTTTGGCGTGACCGGTGCAAGCTTCTCAATCCATCATGTATTCATGGCATATTCTCAGGTATGCATGCTAGCTCTTGCTTTGACCATTCTCACTAGTTGGATGTACTCAACATTGCATTTGGAGTTTTTTTTGTAGTAGATGTTTTGCTTTGTAGATGTTATGCTCTAATAGATGTCTAATCCCAACCTTTTGGCTTGTCTCTCCTCTTGTACAAGCTATATTCATCCATTTTCCTTGAGAAGCATTCATGTTAGCTATCCTGTGTCTGTTTTGTGCAATCTACCCACCTGTTGGCAGATGGATGCAACTACACATACATAGACGTAGCTACAAGGCTTGTGGGAAATGATATCGGGAATATCCAAGAGGCTTTACAAGGCATGAAATAAAGTGAAAAATGTCAAAAAATATCCAAATAGGCTTTTGGCAATGATGGCATGTGTGTGTGAAATCAAGTCATGTGATATCTACCCACTCAACTATGTTAATCCTTGGGGCCCTCTTTTGGGATTAGTTTAATAATTCCCCCATTGATATGAACGGGGAAATCACCTTTCTCCAAACTTTCTTGCCATAACAGTAGAAGATAAGGCCAACTAGTTCCCAGAAAGTCTTATAAAACTCAATAGGCAGCCCATCCTCACTAGGTGTCTTACCATCTGCCATAACTGGAACTACTTCCTTCAACTCCTGTAATGTAAAAGGCCTATCTAGATAGGCTAGTTGAAATTGTTTGACAACTTTCTCCCTTATAATTTGGCATAACTATCTAGCTCTTTGAGTGTCCTCATTTGGAGTAATTGCAGGAGAAAGTAAATTCTAAAAATGTTGTTGAATGAACTCTATATTATCTTATGTAGTTGCAGAACAAGAGTCATTTGGTCTTTTAAGAAGAGGGTTCTCCTCCTATAATCTCTTTCTTCTGATTAGTTTAAAGGTTTCCTTAGTGGGTCTATCTATCCTCCCTGCCCACCAATTTCTAAAGTAAATGTTTGAGTCATTTAATCTGATTTGTCCTGCCTCCTAAGATCCTTTTTAGCACTAACCAGGTATTTTTGGGCATCTGTATCTCTAGTTCTTGATTTTTTTTCTAAGACTTTGACATTATTCTGTATTATGTCCATTCTCTGAGCCTTGATCTTAGTCCTTCTCTTTCTAGCCGTTTTTAGAATGCTTTGAGTATCATGGACAGCCAAAGCCCAAGGTTTTGCAATAGAAGTATGCTTGGAAAAAGCATTTCCCCAAGCCAAGAAAAGATTTGGCTTAGTTTTAAACCAAGAGGGGCCCCTCTCCCTAGACACAAAGTGACATCGAAGTGAGACAGGTTTATGGTCTGACAAACTTAGAGAAGAGAAGGTTTCTACTTTTGAGGATAGATGATTGTTCATTAGACCCTGAGAAACATAGAACCTTTAAAGTTTGACCTCCCTCCTATTATCACGTACTTGAATGTTGCACCAAGTGAAATCACCACAAGATGTTCCCACATCTACCCATTGCCATTGCTCCTTGCACTACTCCCAAGACATTAGTTCAATACCTTTGATGCATGTCCCCTTTTCAAGCCACCTATCTCCTTTGAATTCTACCATATTAAAATCCCCCATAGTAACACAGTTACCATCTGTGCTTTGTAAAGATTCCCATAATCCTTTTCTTTGTACTTTTGAATTAGGGGCATAGAGAGAAATGACTCAGAAAATTTATTTCTTTGATGAGACATCTCAACATTACCCATTTGTTGCGGTCATGTAAAATGACTTGTGTCATATCATCCTTGTCTCGGGGGGTGCACTACTAAGAAACCCTAGGTATTATGTGCATTAAAGGGGTATTTTAAAAGCCCCTCAACCAAAAAATTTTCCCAAATAAAACCACCCCTCTTTACTTATTATGAACTAAAGGATTTTTTCTTAAAGTTGAGTTTTAAAATCCCTCCTGTTATTGTAATCCTTTTAATTTTCTTCAAAATTGGGATTAAAATAACCCTTCTTTTGAATGCATGTGGTACACTAAAATTTCTAGATGTGAATCCCCCGAGATCCTTGTAGTGAGTTAAGACTCCAATGTCTATTCCACCTTTAGCCTCTTCATGTGAAGTATAAAACCATACTCTTCTTTTATCTATAGTTTTCAGTATATGTTCTAGAGTATCCCTACAAGCCTTGACCTCTTGTAATGCTAAAAATAGAGGTGATAAAGAAATAGCTCTAGACCAAAAAGCCAATTCCTCGCTCCTACCAGGTTCCATTAGCACTCTAAAATTAAGAGTCAAGAAGGTAAAAACTTTATCTGGAATTCGTTTTCTACCCCTTTTTAGCCCTAAGGTTGGGGTTGTTCACTTGGATAGTGGCAACTTTGGATTGCCTCCACTTGTGTTGGACCAGAGTGAACGCCTTACCTTGGCTAAAGTCATATGCATTAGCTGAGCTGGCAAGAGTACCCTTCAATTGATATTCTTCTTATTCCTCTTCACTCTCTTCTATCTCTTCCATGGCATCCTCTCTATTGACATCCTCTTCAAATTATTTTGGCCACCTAGCTTCTATCACCATATTGTCCTCTTGACTGATTTTGTTGCTATTTTCTATGGCATCTTCTTTATCTCTAAGAAGTTCAAAAGGATTTTTGTTTGCTAAGTCTAGAACACTAGAACTCTCGTCTTTCCCACTATTTCTGATGACAACCTGATTTTCATGTTGATTACTCACTGGAGTATCTTGAGCTTTAGGAACCCACCTTTTAGTAGGAGCAACTTGCTTGACCATCAGGGCTCAGAAAGGAAAAGCAATTCACATTGAAACCACCAACTATGCTCTGATGACTACCATCATCGCTATAGAAGAGCCAGTGTACTTCGAAGATGCAGTTGACAAGCCAGAATGGCAAACTGCTATGAATGAATAAATGTAAGCTTTATACATGAATAATAATTGGGAATTATGCGATTTCCACCAAGAAAGAAGGACATAGTAAACAAATGGATATTCAAAGTAAAGCACAATCTAGATGGAACCATTGAAAGATGCAAAGCCATACTAGTTGCAAAAGGATTTGCACATGAATTTGGTCAAGATTATGATGAGACTTATGGTCTAGTAGCAAAGATGGATTCCATTTGATTCTTCATATCACTAGCGACACTCAGCAGATGGAATGTGTGCCAGATCGATGTCAAGAATGTTTTTCTCAATGGTTATCTGGATGAGGAAGTATACATGCAACAACCAGTAGGTTATATTGAACCAGGAAAAGAGAATCAAGTTTTCCATCTCAAGAAAAGTCTCTACAACTTAAAGCAAGCACCCAAAAGTTGGTACAATATAATCGACAAGTATTTTGCTAATCTTGGGTACATAAAATCCAATGCAGATCATACTCTCTACTACAAAGTTCAAGAGGAAGACATTACTATTGCACTTTTATACGTAGATGATCTGATTGTGAGTGGAAGCAAGGAAATATTCATCAAGATATTGAAACAAGACTTGAAGCACACAAATGTGTACGCTTTCACTTAAGGAATTTCAAGAATTGGGCTCCATGATGGATCTTTCCCTAGAACATCCCTATTAGGTGCCTTAGTTTGAGATTCTATCTCTACAGGTTCAAAAGCCCATTGCTTTTGATTCATTTTACCACCCTTTGTAGGTACTATTGTTTGCATGCGCACAGTGGACCGGTGGCTTGTATTGACTCCATGTGCCACATTAAACATACTTTCAATAGTCTCAAGGTCAGCTGCTAGATTCCATTCTACATGGTAGGATCCACAGCCCTCGACTTCAAGCAGCTCACCATTGTTATGACCTTTGATCACACTTGGGAAATCGGTTTGGTAAAAAAACCACATCAAAATTGAATGAGAATCTTTCAACACCTGCGAAAAAAACTCACATCCTATTCAAAATATTCTAAGTCTTTTTACATTACCACATTAAAATTTAAATTTTCATCGTACCTCAAAGGTAGCCAACCACCAAATCTCCAGTTTTGATTGCGCACTGAATTGTCTTGCATCATCAAGCTCAACTTGAAGGTCCACTATTCAATTCATCATTTTCAAACTAACTCTCTCTAATTTTGACCTTTTACCACCTCACGTTCATTAAGCTTTAGTATGATCTTTAGTTGACCATTGCATTCCTCCATAGGCATATCATAAAACTTCACCATGGCTTGCAAAACTCTTTGGACATCCATCAAAAAGTTGTTGTTGACTATCAATTCCCATTATTTAGATTCTTCAACCTTCCCTTTAAAAGTTAGCGTACTACATACATGCTTGGGCTCACTAACTAAATCAAGTATGCCCAAATTGAGTGCACGCTACAGTTTAGGAAGCGGGCTTTAACTTTTTTTTCCACAAAAAGACATGTTTTTTTAAAGCTCTTAAATATGAGCCAATATGACCTTGTACTTATCCTTGTAGCATCACAAACTCCCTATGCACTATTTGTATTGAAATGCTCCACAACTTTGTTCATTGACTCAGATGTTATCTTTGATTTTAGACTTTTGAATTTTGGATGTTGTATAACAGACTCCAATATTTTTTTTGTAAACACTTCACCCATAGCACTAGAGTGTTCATCATGGATAGACCTGAGTTCTGAAACACTCATACAAGTTCTCACTTGATGCTTCTAGTGATCACTTTTCTTGGATATTTCATCCATTGGATGCAATTTCCTCTTACATAGTCTTGGACCCATTGGATTATCCTTCATGAATGATAATGCTTTTTCTAATTTTTTGATCTCATCCTTCAGAGTTATGTTTTGCATCTGTAAGAGAATTGCATTTATAGTGCGCTCTCCCAACTGAGTATCTAATGTTTAAAATTCTTGGTTTTTCTTCTCTATGCCATCATATGCAAACATCTGAACACTTGTAGCTTGCATAGATGATACAAAATGTTGATTCCAAGCCTCCAACATTACAAACCATTTTCACCCTTAAACAAAAACTTTATTAAGTTGGTCAATCCATGCAATGGTGGAGTCTAACAAGTTGTGGATCTACTGGATATATATTCCCATCTAACCACAAATACATATGTGTTTTTCTTTGATTTTGAATAGCTACTAAATCACTTTCACTTGCTAAGGAGGATTCATTAATATTTAGAAATGGTGAATTATCTACATCAATTTGAAAATGGATATCCACCTTTTTTAAATTCCTAGCGGCCTACATGATTTTATACACTTTCCACCTAATATAATGTAACATTGACATCAGCAAACAATGCACAAACATGACATGTTTCAAAATAGTATCAAACCAAGCAAAAAAGAAAACCCCAATTGCATAAAAAATATAAGGATTGAAATCTATAAATTCAAAAAAAAAACTTATCATCAAACACTATTAAACTATGTGAATGGAACAATACTTATCTTTGAAGGAAAAATGTGATCAAAATGTCGTCGTCAATGGTCCCTCTTGTAATCCAAGATGCTAAAGTTGATGGATTTTTCTCCAAAACTAATTATATGCTTCCTAACACTCAAAATCTATTTCAAACCATCTTCTGTAAAAAACTGAATAGTAAGAGTGTATCTTTTAAAACAAACAAATCTTTTTTCCTCTTCAAACCATGTATTAAAAGAAGACAACACAATTACCAAAATAAACCATAAATTAATTGTTTCTTCAAAGTTGCATCATATAACCCTGTTATTTTTATTGTCTTGCATTGTTCGAAAGATTTTTTCACCTCAAAATCCATGCAAGTTTCTCTGATAGACCCTGATTTGTGTTGAAAACTAAAAACGTTATAAAACTACATGAATGAACATTACCAAATTCTTAGAGCAAGGTTATTTGAAAGAAAAATATGATCAAACTTGTCCCTCGCAGTGGTCCCTCTTGTGTTATAGGAACACTAAAGTTTATGGTTCTTCCTTCAAAACAAATTATATGCTCCCAAACATATTGAAATCTATTCGAGCAATATTATGTAGAAAACTATTGATAGTAAGAGTGGAAAAGACTCATTTCTCATGAAATTTCTTACAAAACAAACAAATCTTTCAATGTTTTCAAACCATGTAATAAAACAAAACAACAGGACTACACAGAATGAGCTACGAACTAACTGTTTCTTCAAAGTTGCATCATTAACAAACAAATCTTATCGTAATCACTGTGTTCCATTGTTCCAAAGATTATCTAACCTAAACCTCCCTCGAGGGGGTCACTATGTATAAACCCTCTATATCACGTGCGTTCAAGGCCTATATTTAAAATCCCTTATCTGTAAATTTTTTCATTAATAAAATGTATCCCTTTTCTATACAAATCTGTAAATTTTTTCCAAAACTATTTTAAATAGTCCCTTATGTATATTTATTTTTGTAAATTTTAGGAATAAAAAATATCCTTCTTTTGAACTCACGTGATAGGGTTACATATGATGAGTGACCCCCCCGAGAAACCTCCATACAAGTTGTTTGGGTGGACCCCAAACCCTCACAGGTGGTTCGAAATCATGCACCTTAGAGATTGCATTAGGGAAAGTGATCGGTATTGAGACATGGGCAAAATAAAGATTGACTTTCATGCATCAGCAATAACTACAATGGCTAGAAGTCAATCTCCTTTGATCCTTTCTCAAAGAGTCTCATCCAGTTCCTTCTAAGCTCCAAACACTCTGCATCATTCATGGCTCGCTTAGAACATTGATTGAATGAATTGATTTCAAATCGTGGGAGAATCTCAGATGATGGAGGAACTGGTGAGATTCGAAAGAGACGCACCTAGAATATAGAAAGAAGAAGGTAGAGTGAACTTGACTTGGACTGAATGAATTGATTTCAAATCATGGGAGAATCTCAGATGATGGAGGAAGTGGTGAGATTTGAAAGAGACGCACCTAAAATACAGAAAGAAGAAGGTAGGGTGAACTTTATTCGAAAATATTGAAAGTTTTGAAAGAATGAAAGTAAAATGGGAGGGAAACGTAGGTAGAGAGGAGAAGTGATGAGATTTTGTCCTGAGAATCCATCTCATGAGAGGGAGAATAGAGAAAGAAGATTCCCAGTCAAAAGCAAGCAATAAATTTGAAAAAGAGGGCTGGAACAAAGAAAAATTTGAAATGGTGCTCACAAAAGAGGGGGAAGGAAGAGGAATGAGAGAGAATGAAAGGAGTGTGGTAATTGGATGGGAGGATTTGGTTTCAAGTCAAATGGTATAAGAAATGAGGTTTCTGAGTTTAGTTACAGTTTAAAAGGTGATGGGAGAGTTGAGGCAGCAAGTGGGTTTGTCTTCTTGGATCTTGATGCTCTACCAAGTCTTCTCTCTACTCTCTTGCCCAACTTCCACCATATTGTTAAAATCATTTGCTCCTCCAAGCTGGTCCCTGCCAGTTACTACAGTTCTCAGCTCCTTGTTTAATCATTTGCAAAAATAAACTCCTAGTTCCTCCTAGGTAGGTCTTTGGTTTGCTGTTAGCCTTCTGTTGAGGTTTCTAAACATCTGTGAATAGTTGTCAACCATGAGGTATTTTTGTTTCATTATTCTCAGCTTTTTCAAATGTCCTCTCGTGCTTTTTATTTCCTAAAACGACATAAGAAAGCAATCTTTTATTTATCATAAGTGGCAAAATGTGCAATACCATACTGCATAAACCAATTCATTGCTTTACCATTGAACGTCGTAGCAAATTGCTCCTTCTTGGTATCATCTGGCAGTTGTCCAAATCCACTACTGTCCACCTTGTCTCAGATTGCCCAACATGGTTATTAGGGTCTTGACCTTTCTTGCCAGTAAACTTAGTAGCTTTGACCAATGGGCTTTACATTTTTGGCTGAGCGTGAACTTGAACTTGAACTTTGACAAGCTTCTTCTTCTTCTTCTTTGGAGGTGGTGGGAGGGGGTTGAAATTCAGTTGCTTCCTTGCAGTCACAAAGACACTGGCTGCAATATTAGTGGCAAGTG
This sequence comes from Dipteris shenzhenensis, assembly GCF_047967505.1. NCBI lineage: Eukaryota > Viridiplantae > Streptophyta > Polypodiopsida > Gleicheniales > Dipteridaceae > Dipteris > Dipteris shenzhenensis. Next base: position 41,542,202 of record NC_141628.1, on the reverse strand, counting down.
TTCTTTGTAGTAATTCCTATGTTGAAGTGGATAGCATTAACCTTTCTAGCTCAATTTTTTCCTGGTGGACCTCTTGGCTATGTAGGGGTGGTACCACTAGGGTTATAATCAAGGTCATGAAAGATATCCTCTGGATCATCTGTTTGGGAAGCAGCCTCTACCCAAGCTCTATTTCTTGTAAAATATGCAATACCAATATGGCAAGGCAACGTTTCCTCTCTGAAGTTATCGGACATGGGCTTGTCATTCCATGAAAGGAAAAGGAGAGCTCGGTGTGATTACAGTAGCTGACCAAGTGGTTCGAATGCACTGCTATCAACTAAGCTTTGTGTGTTGTTTTCACAGTAAAATTGTAATGTCGGTGCTGTGATATTCTTTGTTGACCTTGATGTACTATGTTGGTTTTGGTGTCTTGTTGATGTTGCTGTCGTACATCGCTATTCCAATAGGAGTCGAACTATTAGCTATTTCTTTGCTTGTTGTTGCGTTTGTTGGGGTCTTTCTTTGTGAGTTGTGGCTTGAAGCTTTGAGCCTTTCTGGATTCAAACGATTGCTCCTGTAGTTGCTGCTTAATGACAACCATATGGAGCCTCTTCAAAGCTCTCTTTGGTGGAGTATTGCTTTTCAATAAGGATGTGCACGTATTGCTAAATTAGCACTATGAGATCCTCCTCTAATAGTGTATTCATTAGGATAGACTTTCATATTTTTTCTGACATTGGCTACCATATGTGGTTTATGATGTTGTCTATAATCGTTGGTGTATTCACCAGCTTTGTGCACGCAGGTGTGATCCTATAATGCAGTTGGAAGCTTTGTCATTTCAGAGTTGCGGCTTGTATGTTTCTCTGTTGTTGTTTCATGTCGTAATCGACAGTGTCGCTTGTTGTGCTGTGAGCAAAAACTGGCGATTTTGGGTAGGAACGATGATAGGATTGCCAATAGTGTTCAAAGTGTCTTAAATAAGTGAAAAAAACAAACACATCTCCACTCCTGATAACAAGGTGCCAGCAGTCAGAGTATAGTCAGAAAGTAAATGGACTAGCAAAACTATCACGAGATGTATAAAAATATCAAAGAGGAAATCTTGAAAAAGGTAGTATGCTTCTTGTATATTATGTTTTGGTAGAGAATACATTAACTCAATAACTCAACCTTCAATAGGAGCTGTACAAGGTTTATAGCCATCCGAGATCAGTCCAACTATTGTAAGGCAACAATAAGTTTCAAAATGTAGTTCAATCATAGTCCAAAACATTATGTGGTGGATTGGGCCACTAAGGAGTGTTGTTAGGGATAGTTACAACTGTCCCTACAGTTACAAAATGATCCGACTACTTTGTTCTAGAAACTCCCTCTTACCAGAGGTGTATTTAACCTATCCCATGGTCAGTGTCCACGTGGGTGGGGGCTATGCCTTCAACAAGTACACATTCCAAACTTGAACATGAGAGCAAAAAATTATGGAATAAGCATTTGGAAGGATACCGTTAAAGCATTACAAGTGCTTTGTTGCATGTGAAGCATGCATCCTGAAGACTATAGGATATATCAATTTATTTAAAAACATAAAAATTTTCTTCTTTACATACATGTAACCAAGTAATCATTCAAAAGTACACTACATCTTCTCCTCCACCCAAGGACACACCTAAATGAGAACATTAGGAGTGGGTTAACGGGCCTCCAATGTTTTGCTCAAGTGATGCATACCCATTTGAGGGCATGCTCCATAACATTTTTTTCATTTGTTGAAAACCAAAATGGAATGGAAATTTGGAATCCAAACTAGTGGGACTACTGGATGGTGGTCTTAAAACATTGATATTTTTAATAAATCCAACAATATTTACAATTTTGAATTGTTTCTTTTTCCATGCATTTGCTTTCTATATGGCTCTTAAGAACGTCAAAGGTAATAGCATTTCATAATACACAGCATCAAACCCGATAGCGTTCCCTTTGGACTATCTGTGTTTTGAAGCATTTTAGGCCACATTGCACTTGTTTGGGATATCCAATTCTGATGACATTTGTTGCCGAAGGGGGGAAATCCGACAGCTGAAATTTTGCTACTCCCACAAATTTTAAATTTTCACACCTCCCGCCCATCAAATCTTGGAATATTAAGTACCTACAATGTGCCCCCGCTTTGCAGCTGGCATGCACCTCGATGTGACCTTGCACAGTTGCCACTGTCTTATTTCGAGTAAGTTGTCTTCTATTCTTTGCTTGCCTCAAGAGCTAAGTTCTTTGGGCCTATTCTAGACTCATCATGGCCATGGCATCAATGGCAACATGCAGCTCGCCATGGCTTGCAAGGGAAGCAGATAGAGGTTGCAAGAGCTGAAAAGCTAGGTCAAGGCACAAGGAATAGAGTGCCGGCCAAAGAAAGCGCTGGCACGGTATCGAAACGAAAATGGAAGACACTTTTGTAACATCTGCGAAGAGAGAAAAAATGAGAAGAAAGAAGACTCCTTGCAGAGCAGCAGTGAGAAGCAGTTGTAGATGCATGCATTCGATCATTTCCATTGAAGCAAAGAACATGAGTTGTGGTGTCACGATTGGTGGGAGCATTGGAGGTAGCAACATAAGGCCATTCATGTGATTACCAGTCTCGAGTCTTCACAAGCTTTAGCCTGCACCCTAAAGTTCATAGAGTAGCAACCCTACCAATACCTCGGCAGATGCACGCCCAAGAGGCGATGCTCTCTAACCTGAGAAATGGCCTACAGAAAGTGAAAGGGGTGCACAGCTTAGATTGAGTAGCTGCAAAGAGGGCGACATTAGCTATATTGGTGTCCCTTGAAACAAAGGAGAAATGACTTGGGTGCACAATTTCAAAGATGTTGTCAATCAAAAGGACCAACGTGGCTCGAACGGTTGAACATAGAGCAAAAGGAATGCACGATCATCCCGATCCGAGAAGTCTGAACACAAGAAAATGAGAGACATCCTAACTGTGGAAATCATTTCTGTAGTGACGATGTTTTGGCATGAAAATACAAGAGTTTCTCAAAATAGAAAGGACATATGTAAAAAGTGGATGGGATGCAAGGTGTTTGAGGAGCACATCATACACATGTTAGATACAACGCAGGTTAGTGGGGTCCCTAAACCAGCCCAGTGGTTGTTTGTAATTGAGCTTTGGGATAGTTTACATGTTTCATTTCTTAAACCAGGCTTGGACTAAATGTGATCATCCTAAACCAGCCCGATGGTTGGAACATCATGCAACCATATGTTGGTTCAACTCAATCGCCCACTTATGTGATTTTCCTGAACCAGTGTGGTTGCACAAACATTAGTTGTTGTCCAGCCTGGTGGCGTGGTTGAGCAGAAATTAACAGCAATATATTTTGCAATATATTGTTATTTTACTAAACCATCCTGGTGGTTGGAACATCATGCAACCGTGGCTGCTTCAACTCTATCACCAGTTATGTGATTGTCCTGAACTAGCGTGGTGGACATTAGTTATGGACTAGCCCAATGGTTGAAATTATTGTGTTTCTTTTAGTACTTGAATTCACCAATTTAATTTCCTGCTATCTGGGTCATAGACCACTATTTCTAGACCGAGATGGCTTGGACTTAATGTGATTGTCCTAAACCAGCCTAGAGCTGGTTTAAGACAAATGGCTCACAACAAACAGCAAGCAATTACTGATATAAATTGTGTGGAAATGGTGAAATTTAGAACTGAAATGCAATATATTGTTATTTTCTGATTGTTTGGCTATGAGGATCCACTACCAGCCCCCTCTCAAGCATGCTAAGCTATCATGACCATGTTCCCTCGAAGAGTCCATGAAAGTATAATCAGTTTGGACTCGCAAGAATTAAAGGAACACCCAGATTCGGGAAGACTACTAGTTATGCAACTATCGTTCAATGACTAGTGCAAAGTCCTAGTTCTCAGCAAAGGCAGAGCGGATGAAGCAATAACACTTATCAGACAATTCCATGAGTCATTGGACCAGATCATTAACAAAAATGAAAAGCAATATACTTGTTATTATCTAATATGTGAAGTTGAGACCGTCAGGCTAAAGCAGCCCGGTGGTTGAAATTGTGACAGTGTGCTAAACCATCCTGGTTGTTGAAATTGTGACTGTCCTAAATGTGTACTAAACCAACCCGGTGGTTGACTATCCTAAACGTTTCCTAAACCAACCCGGTGATTGAAATTGTGATTGTCCTAAACCGGAGTGGTGGTCGAAATTGTTTTGCTTCATTATATACTTTAATTAGATTGTATTTTTTCTTCTTTCAGTAATGCAAAAAGGGGGATCACTAATCTATTGTTCCCACATTTTGGGTTAGCAAATAGAGTTGTATCTCAAGTTTATCGATTATAATCTGGACATTTCTATTGGGCAGAGGAGCTTTCTGCATTGTAAGCCCTGGTACATCAATAAACTCAAAGACAGGAATGTTTGTTGTTGCAAAACACACATAGACTTTGACCTAGCCCGACAAGCTATGAATGACTTGAGATCTAGTCGTATTGGAGCATTGCTCCATGGGGATCGATGCCCATGCCTCCTCGATGAATGTGCAGTCTGTAGGCCACCTGGATCCTCATTGTGTGTTGCAAGGGATGCCGGAAATTTTTGTAGCCTAACGTCTCTGTGGGAGCCAGTGGTTTGTGCAAAGGGAGACTGTGAGTGGCATCGCATTGAATGCATTCATAGCACATGCAAGAATTGTGTTTTGAAGATGAAGAAGAAGACATTCAATGTCTATCCAAATGAAATGAGGGAAGACAAACATGTTGCTCTAAAATGGAGGAGATTTGAAAATGCCGATGTTGAAGGATCCGATACAAAGATATGGATACTGTCATATAAGAGCACTCAGCCAAGGGAGTTTATAGGTCACGTGGTTCAATCCATCCCAAAATATGTGCTTCACAATTTCATGGCTAGCTGGCACCATAAGCATTTTAGGACATGCCTTGCCAATTTTCCCCATGACACTATTGTCTCTATCATAGATTTTGCTGAAAATTATTTATTTCAAGAACAAGATGAGATACAAAGTGCTCACTGGTACAACAAGCAAGTAATAATTCTTGTGCATATCAAGTACAGTCATTTGCTTGATTCTTCCATGCCTACTTCCAACCTGCTTGCTGACTCACACGAGTCTAGGTCAGTGCAATGCACATACCATTTCTACATTTCAGATGATAGGGAAGATTGGTTGGATATGTGTGATCAAGGGATTGCTAGGTGCATGTGTGCATCCACTAGAAATCATATGGTTGTGTGTGTGTGTGTAGGAGAGGCACACTTAGTGCCATAGTCCATGACATAGGTGATGATGTAATGCAAAGGCCCCCACATGGGGTGGTGCCTATGATTGTGGAGTTCCTATGATTTAGGAGTTACCTCCATTGATGTAGGAGAGGTGCCATTGATTTAGGCCACCCTCTGTCCATTTCTATAAAAGAGGGATTCCCCTCTCAAATCAATAGAACACCCATTGCAATATCTTTTGTGTCCTAACTCCTCTTGCCACAATGCATCTATTCTTCCCTACGTTCCAACATGTGGTATTAGAGAAATGATTAGACTCAATATGCCACCTCATCACCTTCTTCTCCACCCTCCACCTTCTTCTTCATTTAAGCCTCCTTTTCTCTACTACTACGAATGAGGACTAGCGTCATTAGCCAATAGCCCAGCTCTCTATAGACTACCATGATCCACCATAGTACCCCTCCTCGGACCTTGACCTTAACATTAAGGCTTCATTAACACCCTCAATACGTGAAACTCTGGTAGGCGGACTCCCCTCTTCAATAAAAGTGATACTTGCCAAGCTCAACTTCTAGAGAGAGAGTGAGGGAAAATTTCTAGAGAGAAGGAGAAAGGGGGAAAGGCAGTATAAAAGGGTTTTCAAGGGATTAGAAAGTGAAGAAAAGTAATTAGTATGTTCAAGAGGAAAAAAGAGAATAGTAAGTGTGTGTGTGTTTGTGTACCCACCTTTGGCCAAGTAGGATACAACACACTAGGTGAGACATGTTGAGATATCGAGCTCCACTCGCGATATGCCAGGGTGACCGTTGTGTATTTATGTCACCGACTTGTTAGCTGGAGATGCGGTTGGTACACCGCCCACGAATAATAGCTGGATGACAGCTATCCTTATCTACTCTAGTTTGTGGCTCAGTTAGTATGCCACCTTAGTTAGTTGAGTTTGGTTTGAGACCCACATATAGGGTTCTTCTATTTTCTTTGTACAAGAGTTCTTTTGGCTTTCACAACTAAGAAGAGGAAAACTGTTTTCAGCCTCCACCTTTGTGTGTATTCCCCCATTGTGATTGTGAGAAAGCCTCAAGTGAGACTCCTTCCCTCTCTCCCACTATCTTCACATGGTATCAGAGCCTTGTTCGTGGTAAGGAGCTCAAGAAAGCAAACCAAGTTCGCAGTGTCCTGGTAAGAGGACAAGTGTTGCTTTCCTTTTTCGAGTTTGGGAGCAAATCTTTGCAGGTAGCACAGCCGGAAGTGCAAGAGTGCACTGTCTCAGATTGAGACGCCCTTCGCGGTGTGGCGAGAGGGGATTATATGCTACGGGGCCCGTTTTGGAGGTCATTTCGGGGCCCGTTTTGGAGGCGGAAGTTCTCCGCAGGCACTCAGAAAAAGGCCCTGTTTTTGCTGTGCGACCACTACTCAGCTAGTCGGTGAAAAGTTGCCGCAGAAATTGCATCGTATGCCTGTGCGCAGAGACATTGGGAGTTGCAGATTCATGCTTGATGCAAAATTGTCACTAGGAAGTGACTGTGTGGTGAAATACCACTTTCGTCAGTTTTGCAGATCTGCCTGTGTGAGGCAAAAGCTGTGTTTTTTGCAGTGACAGAATATTTTGCAGTGTTCTGTAATGGCATCTGATTCTCTTTCATAGATTGTCATTGAAAAGCTTGACAAGAACAACTTCCAGGCATGGAAGTTTAGAATGACGAATTTCTTGATGGGAAAAGGCTATTGGGAGTTCATTACAAGAAATGAAGAAGAACCTGTTCTTCCTAATGTTCCCAATCAACAGGAAATGCAGGCATTCAAAGGATGGCATGAGAGAGCCAGGAAAGTTATGTACTGGCTGTCTATCAGTATTTCAGACTCCATGATTGTGCATATTCAGGATGCAAGTATGCCAAAGGTGGCATGGGATACGTTGGCTAAAATGTACAACACAAATATGCAGGCCAGGAAAATGCAGCTCAAGCAGGAGCTGCACAATGTGCAGAGAGAAAATATGAGCATCAATGACTACCACATGAAGGTGAAGAAAATAGCGGATGCACTTGCTTCCATTGGGTCGCCAGTGGATGATGACAATTTAGTTTCTGTGACCTTGAATGGTCTAGGAAAGGATTATGCACAGTTCCGGACATCCATTGCCGTCCGTGAAAAATTTCCTGATTTTGAGGAGTTGATTGCTCTTCTAATTTCTGAAGAGCAGAGAAATGGTGGTGCATCTTCTTCAGCAGGAACTTCAAAAGAAGCTGTCTTCTACTCAAATGCTGGCAGAGGTAGAGGCAGAGGTAGAGGAGGCCGATCTACAGGCCATGGTAGAAATGAGAATATGCAGCAAATGCAAGAAAACTAGTTCTATTCAGGAGGACGTGGTAACTCTAGAGGCAGGGGGAGCCAAAGAGGTCGTGGTGGACGGTAGAGAGGCCAAAATGCAAACAACAATGTTGAATGCTACTACTGTGGCAAAATGGGGCATATGGCTAAAGACTGCTACAAAAAGCAGAATGACATTATGAATGGAAAATTGCAGCAAGGCAATTATGCATCCTCTAGTAGACAGGGTGATGACAGAAATGAGCATTTGTTTATGGTGTAGCATATGACAAATTCTATGACAAGTGCAGAAGAAAGCAATGATGTGTGGTATGTTGACTCAGGTGCGTCAAACCACATGACAAGTCATGCTGAATGGATGCAGGATGCAAGGAAAATGGAAAAACCAGGATTTGTGGAGACTGGTGATGATACTGCACATCCTATTGTGCAGATTGGCAAAATTCCTTTGTCTATGCAGGATGGGAAAAAGAAATACTTCTCTGATGTATTTCATGTCCCGAACATCACCAAGAACCTGGTTTCTGTTGGTCAGATGGTTGAGCAGGGCTTGCAGGTCAGATTTAATCCTCATGGATGCTTTGTTGAGGATATGAAAAATAATGGTCGCTTGATAGCAAAAGGAAAGAAGAAGGGCAGGATGTTTACGTTGGATGCGGACATGCCTGAATTGAGTGCAGCAATGTTTGCACATGGGACCGGTGTAGTTGCAGATATTGATATCTGGCACAAATGCATTGGTCATGTTAATATACAGCGACTTAAATCAATGCAAGCCCAAAATATTGTTACAGGATTACCTAAATTCAAGGTTGCAGAAATGCACAAGGTTTGTGAAGCCTGTCAATTTGGGAAACAGGCAAGGAAACCTTTTCCTAGGCATGTTCAAGAGAGTAAAAAGCCATTGGAATTAATCCACTCTGATGTGTGGACTACTAAAGCTGCATCTATTGATGGCTGTCACTATTTTGTCACATTTATTGATGACTTCAGCAGAAAACTTTGGGTGTATTTTATGAAAAAGAAAAGTGAAGTGTTTGGGCACTTCAAAGCTTTCAAAGCTATGGTTGAAAAAGAAACAGGCCTCCAAATAAAATGCCTAAGGTCAGATGGAGGGGGAGAGTACCTCTCAAATGAGTTTGCAAGGTTCTTGCAGGAGCATGGTATAAAGCAGCAATATTCATGCAGTCATACCCCACAGCAAAATGGAATTGGAGAAAGGAAAAACAGGCATATTGGAGAGGTATCTCGGGCTATGCTAAATGAAAAAGATCTACCAGATTATTATTGGGCTGAAGCAGTTGCTACAGCAGTTTATATAATGAATAGGACTCCCACTGCAGCAATACATGGCATGACGCCAGAGGAGATGTATACTGGTAGGAAACCAGATATTTCTCATTTGAAAATTTTTGGTTGCATTGCCTATGTCCATGTGCCAGATGAGTTGAGGTCCAAGTTGGATCCAAAAGCTGAGAAGTGCGTCTTTATTGGTTATTCTTTGCAGCAGAAAGGGTATAGATGCTATAACCCTTCTACATGTAAGTTCACAGTGAGCAGAGATGTTGTTTTTGATGAGATGAGTAGCTGGTATAAACCAGTGAATGTGATGATTGATGTAGATGCACAAAATGGTAATGCTGCACAGAATTCACAGTAGCAATCACAAAACATCAGTGGACCTAGAGTGTCCTCTAGCAGTGGTTCACATACTTCGCCATGGACAGGCAGATTGAGATCAGGAGAATCTCCTCAAAGCAATGCAGAGAGTGGTATGCAGGTATCACGAAAAGGAAAAGAGAAGGTAGATCAGCCCATGTTTGATGTGAATGCAGGTCACTCTTATGTGGATGGTGAATCCAGTGGCTCAGAGCAAAGCATTGATGATGAGTTGGGTATTCCTTCTGTTGTTACACCTGGAGTAAGGAAGACCAGGGATGTTTTGAGAGCACCTGGAAGTGAGCCCATTTTGGGCAGGTCTACCAGGGTTAGGTATCCTATGGATAGGCTGAAATATGATGGATTTACAGCCATTCACTATGCCTATATGGTCAAAGTGATACAGGAACGAGAACCCACTTCTTTTGAGCAAGCCATGGGAAATGAACAATGGGAGAAAGCCATGGATGAAGAAATGGATGCCTTGGATGCTAATGCTACATGGGAATTAGTGCCTTTGCCTAAAGGCAAGAATGCAATTGGCTGTAAGTGGGTTTATAAGATCAAGCACAATGCAGATGGTTCTGTGAATAGATACAAGGCAAGATTAGTTGTCAAGGGGTATGCACAGACATATGGCATTGATTATGAAGAAACTTTCAGCCCGGTTGCAAGGATGGCAACCGTAAGAGCAGTCATTGCTATGGCTGCATCAAAGGGATGGTCTTTACATCAAATGGATGTAAAGAATGCCTTCTTGCGTGGTGATTTGCAAAAAGAGGTCTTTATGGAGCAGCCAGCAGGTTATGTTCATGCTATTCATCCTGAGTTTGTGTGCAGGTTGAAGAAAGCCTTGTATGGCTTGAAGCAAGCACCTAGAGCATGGTCTGACAAGATAGGACAGTATCTTGTCACTATTGGCTTTCAGATTTCCAAGGCAGATTTCTCACTCTATGTGAGAAAAACAAAGAAAGGGATTATGCTGCTTGTCATTTATGTTGATGATTTGATCATCACAGGTGATAGTGATGAAGATATCCTTCATGTGAAAATGCTATTGAAGCAAAAGTTTGAGATGAAGGATCTGGGAGAGCTGCGTTATTTCTTGGGCGTTGAGGTGATTAGATCACCAAGTGGGATACAGCTCTTGCAGAGGCAGTATGGATTGGACATGCTGTCCAAATATGGGATGACAGGCTGTAAGCCTATTTCAGTTCCTTTGGAGCACAATGTGAAGCTGAGTGCAGATGCAGGTGAGCTTCTGGAAGACCCTACTATGTACAGACGCATAGTAGGAAGTTTGATTTACATGACTATTACCAGGCCAGATTTGAGCTATGATGTTGGGTTGGTAAGTCAGTTTATGCAGGCTCCAAGGAAACTGCATTTGGATGCAGCTAGATGCATACTCAGGTATGTGAAGTACACATTGCAGTATGGACTATTTTATGAGGCTGGGGTTCAGATACAGTTGCATGGATACACTGATGTTGATTGGGCTGGTAGTATTTCTGATAGACGATCTACCAGTGGATATGTGTTCTCTTTCGGGAGTGCTGCAGTCACTTGGAGCAGTAAGAAACAACCTACAGTTGCCTTGTCAAGCACAGAGGCTGAGTACAGGGGTGCAGCAATGGCTGCATGTGAGGTAGCTTGGTTGCATAAGCTACTCTATGATATGCATCAGTCTACAGATGGGCCAGTTGTGACAACATGAGCAGCATACACTTGGCAAAGAACCCAGTCTTTCATGCTAGAACAAAGCACATTGAGGTGCATTATCACTATGTGCGGGAGAAGGTTTTACTAGGTCTTATTGATCTAGTTTATGTCAGCACAGAGGATCAGGTAGCTGACATATTCACAAAAGCATTGGGCGCAAAGAAGATGCGCAAGTTTAGAGACCTGCTTGGTGTGCAGGAATTGGGATTGAGCTCGAGGGGGAGTGTTGAGATATCGAGCTCCACGCGATATGCCAGGGTGACCGTTGTGTATTTATGTCACCAACTTGTTAGCTGGAGATGCGGTTGGTACACCGCCCACGAATAATAGCTGGATGACAGCTATCCTTATCTACTCTAGTTTGTGGCTCAGTTAGTATGCCACCTTAGTTAGTTGAGTTTGGTTTGAGACCCACATATAGGGTTCTTCTATTTTCTTTGTACGAGAGTTCTTTTGGCTTTCACAACTAAGAAGAGGAAAACTGTTTTCAGCCTCCACCTTTGTGTGTATTCCCCCATTGTGATTGTGAGAAAGCCTCAAGTGAGACTCCTTCCCTCTCTCCCACTATCTTCACAAGACAGTCCATCATCACCTAGTGGGATGACCTACTGTTTACCTAAAGAGAAAAACAAGTATTGAGAAGTGCAATTTAAAGTAATGGAAAAGGAATGGAAGTACTTGAGTGCGGTGCATAAACAATATGGAAGAAAATTGGTTTTATAGATATATGGGTAAGTTGTGGTTATAGTAACATTAGGCAAGCAAAGGAAGTGGACAATTATGATAATAATCTAGGTTAGAAGGGTTTTAAAGGGAAAAACTCACAGGGTAAGTGTAATAAAATAGTATTGTACAAAAGAAAATTGAAAGGAGTCAAAAGGCTAAAATCCATGATGACTTAAATGTATTGTTTGGGAGGTGGGAGCCAAAATCAAGAGTGAGCTGTCGAGAGTTTTGGATTTGGAGTGTGACATATGATGAATAATTTTGCAAGGACAAGAGAGGATTAGAAAGATGTTTATTAGAAAAAATGAAATGAATAAAGAACAAGTTAAAGAAGGGAGTCAAGAAGCTAAAAAGGCCTTAATGACTTAAGTATACTATGCGCAACCGTCCAAAGTTGCAGGGGAAACGACCTATGTGTGGAAGATTTGATAACACCCCTTTGCATAGTGAAAAGACAAAAGAGTGAAGCTAGACAATGGAATAGGACTAATTGCATTAACGGAAAAGTTTGAACAAGCCAGTGAATCCCTGTTTATAAAGGAAACCAGCAGTGGGCTATTTTGTAGAAATGACTATGAAAACTGTAATAAAGTTGAGCTTGGATAAGTCCTCGCAAGCATCACCTTTATTGAAGAGGGGAGTCCACCTACCTAAGTTTCATGTATTGAGGGTACTAATGAAGGTTACTGTTATGGTCGAGGTCCAAGGAGGGGTACTATGGTCAATCGTGGTAGTCTATAGAGAGCTGGGTTGTGGGCTAGTGACGCTAGCGCACTAGTAGAGAACTGTCAAGGTGTGGCCAAACTCCAGAGGCTAGTTTGGAAGCAGGGACATTTGAACTATGAAAATTAAAAAAGGTGCTAGAGTGGGGTAAACTGATAGGTTGTAGGGGAGTTTAGGAGAAAGAGAGGGGAGCAAAGAGTAGAGAGAGAGTGAAAGAATCTAGAGAGAGGGAGAAAGGAGGAAAGGCAGTACAAAAGGGTTTTCAAGGGATTATAAAGGTAAGAAAAGTAATTAGTATGTTCAATAGGAAAAAAGAGGATAGTAAGTGTGTGTGTGTGTGTACCCACCTTTGCCCCAGCAGGATACAACACACTAGGTGAGACAGTAGGTCATCACCTAGTGGGATGACCTACTGTCTACCCAAAGAGAAAAACAAGTATTGAGAAGTGCAATTTAAAGTAATGGAAAAGGAATGGAAGTACTTGAGTGCGGGGCATAAATAGTATGGAAACAAATTGGTTTTATAGATATATGGGTAAGTTGTGGTTATAGTAACATTAGGCAAGCAAAGGAAGACCTGGACAATTATGACAGTAATCTATGTTAGAAGAGTTTTAAAGGAAAAATTTCCCCCTAGTGACACTAATAAATGTCGCTATATAGAGACGATTAATAGAAGCATTAAAAAAACATTAGTGGAGCTAAACAGGGCCACAGCAAGCCCTGTTTTGCCCCACTAATGTTTTTTTTTTAGTAATTCAAAAGAATGTTGTTTGTTACAAAATTTCCTTTGTGAAAAGGGTGATACAAAATCGCTCAAATGAGCCGAGTGATAGAAGCATATACATGTCAAAGATATACAACATTGTTTGTTACAAAATTACCCTTTCGAAAGAGAGGAGAAAAGAAGAAAAGAGAGGAAAAAAGAGAAAAAGAGAGAAAGCATATGCTTATGAAAAGAAGAGAAAAGAAAATGAAAGAGAGGAAATAAGAGAGGGAAAAAAAAGAGAAAGAAGAGAAAGAAAGAGGGGAAAGGAGAAGGAAAAAAGATATGGAAATGCATATGAGCATATGAGCATATGCTCATAAATAAGCATAAAAATATGAGCATAAGCATAGGCAAATGCATATGCTTATGAAAAGAATAGAAGAGAGGATGAAAGAGAGGAAATAAGAGAGGGGAAAAGAAGAGAAAGAAGAGAAAGGAAGATGAGAAAAGAGAAGGCAAAAAGAGAGAGGAAAAGCATATGAGCATATGAGCATAAGCATAGGCAAATGCATATGCTTATGAAAAGAAGAGAAAAGAGGATGAAAGAGAGGAAATAAGAGAAGGGAAAAGAAGAGAAGGAAGAGGAAGGAAGAGGGGGGAAAAGAATGAAAAAAAAAAGGAAAAAAGAAGAAAAGAGAGAAAAAAAGAGAAAGCATATGCATATGCTTATGCGTGAGCATATGAGCATATGCTCATGCATAAGCATAGGCAAATGCATATGCTTATGAAAAGAGGAGAAAAGATGATGAAAGAGAGGAAATAATAGAGGGGAAAAGAAGATAAGAAAGAGGGAAAAAGAGAAGAAAAAAAGAGAGGGGATAAGCATATAAGCATATGAGCATATGCTCATGCATAAGCATAGGCAAACGCATATGCTTATGAAAAGAAGACAAAAGAGGATGAAAGAGAGGAAATAAGAGAGGGGAAAAGAAGAGGAGAAATAGGAAGGAAGAGGGGAAAAGAGAATGAAAAAAGAGAGGGGAAAAGAGAGGGGAAAAGCATATGAGCATATGAGCATATGCTCATGAATAAGCATAAGCATAGGCAAATGCATATGCTTATGAAAAGAATAGAAGAGAGGATGAAAGAGAGGAAATAAGAGAGGGGAAAAGAAGAGAAAGAAGAGAAAGGAAGATGAGAAAAGAGAAAGAAAAAAGAGAGGGGAAATGCAATGAGCATATGAGCATATGCTCATGCATAAGCATAAGCATATGAGCATAAGCATAGGCAAATTCATATGCTTATGAAAAGAAGAGAAAAAAGGATGAAAGAGAGGAAATAAGAGAGGGAAAAAGAAGATAACAAAGAGGGAAAAAGAGAAGAAAAAAAGAGAGGGGAAAAGCATATAAGCATATGAGCATATGCTCATGCATATGCTTATGAAAAGAAGACAAAAGAGGATGAAAGAGAGGAAATAAGAGAGGGGAAAAGAAGAGGAGGAAGAGTAAGGAAGAGGGGAAAAGAGAATGAAAAAAGAGAGGGGAAAAGAAGAAAAGAGAGGAAGAAGAGGAAATAAGAGAGGGAGGGAAAGAGGGGGGAAAGAGGGAGGAAAAGAGGAAAAGAGGGAACAAGAGAAGAGAGGGGAAGAAAGGGTTCCTATGCCCATCACTGTAGTTAAAGTGCTAGCTGCAAGCCAATGCAAATAACGAAAACAAGAAAATGAAAAAAGAGGAAGTACTTTCTTAGTTGGAAAAGTCCCGCTCAGTGTTTCATGGACTGGCCCTACAAAAGAGAGGAAACATACCATTTTTCAGATAACTAGGTAGAGGAAGGAGGAGTTTGGAGAAGCAACTTTCCAAAGGGATTGGATTGAAGAGACAAGCATAAGCCTACAAACAAGGAGAAAGCACCAAAAGGAAGGGAAAGGAAGGGAAAGAGGAGAAAAAGTAATACCAAAAAGAGAAGAGCAAATCTCGTTTTTTGTCCTTAATCTCTGAAAATCAAGAATGAAAATTAGCACATAGGCTTAGCAATGCAAGGAGAAACATGCTTCAACACTCACAAAATGAAATCTCACAAAAAATGAACCTACATTGCTTAAAGAGACACACCTTCTTGAAAAACTTCCTTTCACACAAGTAGAGAGGGAGGAGGGTGGAGAGGGAGCACAAGTGTCAATGGGAGAGGGGCTTGGTAGAGGTGAGGAGTGTGGGGAATAGAGGAGGAAAGCGAGATCGCCGAATATAACATTGGAGGAGAGAATTTTACTTTTCTCGTAATAGAGTTGTGAAAGACGGCGTCATGCAGGGTTTCGGGTTTTAGTTTCCAGCGTCGCTATATAGCGACACTGGTCAGTCATTATATAGCAACACTTATACCCTAAAAGTGTCGCTATATAGTGACCTTCAGGGTATAGGTGTCGCTATATAGCGACACCTATACCCTGAAGGTCGCTATATAGCAACACTTATACCCTGAAGGTCACTATATAGCGACTCTTATACCCTAAGGTTGCTATATGGCGACGCTTTTACCCTAAAGGTCACTTATATCCTAAAGGCCATATTGTCATGCACCACTTGAGGATGTATGGGAAGGAGCCCAAACCAATACCCACCGTTGGTGGTGCACGTGGTGATGGATCATTGAGAAGTCAATGCTATTTGAATTCGTGATTAATATTGCCTGCGTACACGACACGTAATCTTGAGACAAGATCTTATATTTACACGAAACCTGGAGACAAGATGAGGAGGGTAGCAAGGGTGGTGTGCGTATACCTTCATACTTTGAGAAGAAGTATAGTCTCCCGGATGTGCCAAATGATGAGGAGGGTATGGTGGACATGATGGATTCTATTTTTTGGGGCAATGCACGTGATCAAGTCTAAGGCCGTGTACATGGTACCTTTGATAGAGAAGTTATAGATCTTATGGACATGAGTGTGGGTCTGATATTTCCAGAGCTCCTAGACATACCAATGACATTTTTGTGTGGAACACATCGATTGAAAGAGAGTCACGTATGATTGTGGAGTCATTTCTAACTTCACACAAGATAGCCGAGCAAGTGCTTCGGATACCAATCTTCTCTCATCTGTGTGTAATCTATTGAATTGTTAATCTTCTTCAGAGTTACTTGGGCAATGTATTCTTAGCTATGTGACTAGATAGTGTCCTTTGACACACCAACGACCATAATGTGAGAGGAAATATTTTGATTAAACAACGAATGTGAGACACAAGATTTCAATTAGACAACTAATGTGAGATTGAAAGATTTTGATTAGTCAACTAATGTGAGATGAAAGAATTCGATTGGAAAACTCATGTGAGATGAAAGATTTTGATTAGACAACTAATGTGAGACTGAAGAATGAGAATCTCTAAGCTCAAACTCCAATTGCTAGTGCACAACAATGAGGCATTGGAAGACAACACCAATGAAGCCCCACTTCAATGCACAATAGTGGTGTACCAAGAGCTTGTGGCTGCTCTACAAATGGAAGATCAGCTCAACGCATGCGTGCTTATCCAATGGAAGCAACTCCAAATCAGGATCATATTTTCTCATCCAACAATCAAATGGGAATGTTCCATCAGGACCAAAACCCTGCGCATAATTTGGTAAGACTTGTCTGAAGATGAGAAAAATATCTTCTGCCTGTCTACACATGCTGGATTTATAGCACTCGGGACGGATGCTTTCATTGCATATGTATGCCTCAAGGGTAGTCCTCCCCTTAGGGTTATTATAGGTTTATTGCCATTGCTACAAAGGCCATCCCTATTATTTGCAAGGCATGACATAAACGACATCCCACCCATGCAGCTAATCATCCCATCGCACCAGCAAAAAGAAGTGTTGGAAGATGACATGACCTATCTCACATCCAACTTCCCATATCTAACCACTCTTTCTGCCAACATCATAACCTCACTCACTCTTGCTGCTACCACCCTCTTAACCTTTCCCGAGCTCCATCCTAACATCTATTCCCTCCATCGTCTCTTTGCTCATGCCTCTCACCATTTTCAACTAACCCAACAGTCACAAACTTACGAGCCCCTCACACCTAGCTTCTTTCCCTCCCTTGCTAATCCTACCCTTGAGGATTACCAAGCTGCTCAAACCATTTCCCAGTTCTTGCCCCCCTCCCCTCTGCTCCCCCTTCCATAACTAACACTCTGCCATATTTCTCCCCCATGTCCCCAGATTCTCTCCCTGCCCCGTCATCACCTCCGACACTACTTGCGCTTCCATCAGTAGAAAATGACACAGTATTTGATTTTGAATATCAGGATTTGGATAATCCAATTCATACGCCTATGCCAAGTTTCAATGATGGGTATGATTTTGATGAGATACCACTTTCCAGTAACCCCATCAAGGAATTTTGGAGCAAATATCCTGATATGAAAACTTGAGGTGAATGGATCCTGCACAACATTCCTACCAACCTTCGCCAGCGTCAAATTAGTGAAGGTTGGATTAGCAATTTGGATCCACAACCTGATTGGCGCCGTCCCAAGCTCTTTGATGTAATCTTCTTGAAGGAGTACCTACGGGTACCTCCATGTCTCAGAACCCATCCCAAGTTGTATGCAGTTTCACGGCATAAAAAATGGGAAGCCAACATACACACTTTGGATGAGAATTGAACCATTAATTGGCCAATGATCAAACCATACTCTGGTGTAGAATGGAATATCCAAGGTACAATGGTCCGAGCACTTAGCATCATGAGAAAATAATGCGTGGCAACATTGATCGCTTCCTTCTCCTAAGTGCTATATTTTGTAAAACATTAGAATTCATTCTAGAGGGCCCATGTTACCTCGATTTCCATTTGCCTCCACTCAGTTTCAATCCCAATGAATGGGTCGACGATGATCAGATTACAAGCCAACTCTGTCACACGTCTATAAATGCATTTATAAGATGCATCTATACACGCGTTTAACGATGCGTCTGTCTATTTTTAAAATTTTTAAGTAGAGCGTCTATTTACATGTCTAAATGCGCGTCTATACGCGCGTGTCTACTATATAGACGTGCTGTTAGATGCGGGTCTCTAGATGCAAAAATAGATGTGCAAATAGACGCACCCGTAAGTTTTTTATTTAGTTCAGTAAACATGTCTGTGTGCGCGTCTATAGGTGCTTTGTCTTGTTGTGAGAGAAAACCTACCCTCACTTAACTTGTGCAAGAATTTCATGATGAGGATGTGGTTATGTACATCTTGAAAAATGTTTCTAATTTCTTGAAGGCTGAGAATACCATATGTGTTTTTTACTTCACCATTTTGGTGGAGGTGCTTGATGGCTGCACGAAAGAAAGCTTGAAAGAACCTTTCTCTGGTCAAGTTTCTTGCCTTGGCTATGGAACAAAGGTGCCTACTCTAATACAAAATTTTATTTTCCACCCACACAACAAAAATAATACATTGGTTTCTATTCAAATTTGCAGATATCCGAGGCATATTGTACTTCACCAATGTCAACGCAGATCTTATGGAGCATATGTGTGAGACTTGTGGAGGCTTGCATGTGAGCAGAGATCCCCTACACCCATTTTGCTACTCTTGCAAGAGCCCAGAAGGGATCTTGCAAGTCCCTACCTTGACAGGAGACATTGTTCAATGCAATAGCGAACAAGTTCCAATCCATATTAAAGGCCCATATGTAGACATTGTACTTTCATTGAGCGTGCCTTTTCTTCAAATGCATAAGGAAGATCTAATGATGGCATGAAACAAGCTTAACATATGCAAACCTGGTGGAAGCTTCACTATCAATAGTTTTGGTGCTGTTATAGCATATGAACCAAATGCATGAATTATTTGTACACTTTAATGATACATTTTGGATTCATACTATTCTCACTTGAATATTTCATTTCAGTGTACTTTTGAGCAAATAAGCTTTTAAGAAACATTATCCACGGTATCAATATGCAATTTCTTCTTAAGAAAAAACAATTAGCGAAAAACCAAATTTTCAATGACAAATACCATGTCAACACAAATGTTCTCATATGTCTTTCGCAATTCTTTCCAAGTTTAAGTTATTGCTGGCTCTTTCCCATGGCTTTCGTAGGAAGAGCAGGGTATTCTCAGTGTGCAACATTTCGAGGCTTTTTGTCACCTACAGATATATCAGGGTTGTCGTTGGTAGTATATGTGTAGCTTAGGACCTCAAGTCGTGTTCCAGTGAGAGACATAGGCTTAAGTGTGGTAAGCAAACATAGTCTATGTATGTGTAAAAGGAACATGTATCATCATGTTTGAAGCAATTAAGGCTTTCGCCTTCATTGGGGGTTGCAAGGTTTAGGAGGAGTTTAAGGGTTAGAAGGAGGTTCCAGGGTTTAGAAGAGGTTCCAGGGTTAGAAGGAGATTCCAAGGTTTAGAAGGAGTTCCAAGATTAGGAGTTCCAAGGTTTAGAAGGAGGTTCCAAGGTTTAGGGTAGGGTACATGGTGGAGAACTCGTCTCCCTTGTACATCATGGAGGTTAAGGGTTGAGGAACTAAGGGTTTAGGGGGAGCATAGGAGTGGGAGAGGAAGAAGGTGTAAGAGCATGGGGGAAAGAAGAGAGAGGAGGGAGGAGGAGGGAGGAGGACGAGGACAAGGAAGGAGGAGAGGGAGAGGATCCCATTTTAATTTGATACAGGATGGAGTGCCACACCCGCATATGTTGCCCTATGCTCGCCGTGAGGAGGCGAAGCGTCGGCGATATGAGGTGGGATCTTTAGGAGGGACTGTTACGGATGCATGGAGTGATGGTGATAGTAGCCCTCTGCCATTACCTCATAAAGCCGTGGAGGAGGAGGCGTTTGATGATATGGTGCGGTATTTATATGTCCATCAAGGGAGGGATGATAGCATGGAGCAGGATGATCTTTTTACCGTAGCATCGACTCCACTGTTTGAGGAGTGCACATTCTCTGTTCTACGTGCCTCCCTTGAGTTACTAAACTTGCAAACCATCTATGGATGGAGCAATGCAAGTTTGAATACATTACTCAAGTAAGCTTTAAAGTCTATTTTGCAAACATGGTGAATTATGCTAGTGGGTCAATTACTCAAATGCTTTTCCTCATTTATGGTCTTCACGTGCAGGCTATTGTGTAAAATGCTTCCAAGGGAGAATAAATTACCAACCTCAAGAGATATGGCAAGGCAACATGTGACTTCTCTTGGAGGATTTAATTACAAGCGCATCCATGCATGTGTCAACGATTGCGTTTTGTTTCGTGGACTACATAAGGATGCAAGAGAGTATCCTACTTGTGGAGAGGCAAGATATAGAGCAGATCTCAAAACTTTGGACATGCCTCGTAAGGTTCTGCGACATTTTCCCATAATCCCTCACATCCAACATATGTTCAAGTGCAAATCTATTGCAAAGCTCATGTCAGGGCATTCCTCCCATCGATCAACCGATGGAAAGTGGAGAACTCCCGCGAACTCTCCTGCGTGGAAGCATATTGAAGACACATGGCCAAGCTTCAAGGAAGAACCTAGGAGCTTGAGACTTGGATTGGGTATGGACGGTGTGAACCCATTTGGTCTCAAAAGCACCTCTTACAGTGTATGGCCAGTGATATTGGTGAATTATAATCTTCCACCCTCTATGGCTATTAAGAAAGGACATGTTATGCTGTCCCTTCTAATTCCAGGGAAACATAAAGTCAAAAACCCTGATGTTTATTTGGAGCCTTTGATTGACGAGCTAGAGATACTTTGGAGAGGTATCGAGGTGCATGATGTGAGCAGGCCTCCCTCGTCACGAGACTTCAACTGCAAAGCAGTCTTGATGTGGACAATGCATGACTTCCCAGGCTATGGCGAGTGTTCAGGTAAACATTGCACTTCTAATTATGAATAGGCAAAGGATGTGGCACCCCAAACCCACCTTTAACTCTTAATTGTGTCTATTGTTCAGGTCTCACTACATCCGGTTACCATGCATGTCCTATTTGTGGTCCTTCGCTAGTTGCCTCACGGGCAGACGCATTGAATAAGGTCATCTATGAGAATCACCATCGATTTCTCCCACCTGATCATCCTAGATATGTTGCCCCTTGGAATGAACTCCTCCCACAATCACTCACCGCGGGAGATTGGATGAGAATTTGGGATGGTTCCATGACTCCTCCACCACTTGGCATGAGCCGGTAAGGGTTTGTAACTATTGTGTGCTATATTGGCTGGAAATAAAGATTGCCTGCTAACACTTTATTTTGTTTAGATACTCCATCTTTTATCGTTTACCATATTGGTCTCACCTCAAGATCAATCACCTGCTTGGTCCCATGCATATCTTCAAGAATGTGACATCTACCATTTGGGATCATTTGAATGGGACACAAGATTCCGTAGGCATAAGGAAGGATCTATGTACCACAGGGAGGATGCGTGAAGCTTGGCCACAAGAGAGATCAAATGGGCGTGTTTTTTTACCTCGTGTACCGTGGAGGTTATCAAAGCTAGAGATGGCGATGGTGAAGCATGCTATTACTACAATTCGTACTCCCACTGGATGCATGAGGTATTTGAAGGGAGCCTTTACAAAGAGCAAGAAAAGAGATGTAGAGTAATTATATGGCTTGAATTCTCATGATTGGCACAAGATGCTCCAAGTAAGTATTTTATGTGCATAATATCTTTTTCCTTTCAAATTTGTGAGTGAATAATTATAAGCAACTAATTAACCACCTCCTCGTGGATTCAGTTCATACTACCTACTAGCATTTCACGTAGTGCATCGAAGGACGTGAAAGATTGTATTTACAAGATGGGCAAGCTTGTGAGGTACTTTACATGATACAAAATATGATGCGTATCAATGCTCCATGTAAGTTTGAATGCATATTGCTAATATGCTGTACTTTTTCATTTCTAGGCATGTGAGCTCAAAGGAAATAGATCCCACCATGCTTGAGAATGCTCGAGTTATGTCAGTGGAGGTGGTTTGTTTAGTGGAGGAGACATTTCCACGTTCTATTCTCACAAGCCAACTACATCTTATAGTGCATTTGGTGGATGAGATTGCTATATGCGGCACTATACATGCACGATGGTTGTTCTTCCTCGAGCGATTCATGAAGACCTTGAAGGGCTTCGTGAGATAAAATGCAAGATCCGAAGGTAGCAGGGCCGAGGGTTGGTTGGTACAAGAGTCACTTGTATATATTTATGAGTTTCTTGTTGATGTGGATAGCTCTCTCCCATGACTATGGAGAGATGTTGAAGACCTAAGGATGACCTCTATTGTGCCTCAAGGGAAAGGATGCAACAAAGTAATAGACATGGAGTTGCATAATAGTATCAACCTCTATTGCGTGCTTAATAGTGATGTGATGAAAAGATGGGTTGTCGACAAGATACGAGGATGCAAAGGCAAGAAGACAAGAAGAAAGGGCCCTCTTTCCTACACACCACGGATCTCGTGTGCCATACCCTCAGTATCTAAGAGCACTTCCAAAGGATATTCATATGGATTGGCTACTTGATGAAATGGAGAAAGTAGAGAAAGACGAGGGGATGCATATCACAATGGAAGAATGGGAGTATGTTAGGGGATGCATGAGCAAGGTTGGTATATAGAATGTTATGCATAAGTCAGGAGCTTTCAATAATTTAGATTGCTTATTTAATTGATTTTTTCTTGGTGTGATGCACTATGTTCAATGCTATATGGTGTGAGGGCAAGCATTTTCGAACACAACGTATTGATGATAAGAGAAACACACAAGATTGCGACGTCATTGCTAGCTTTGAGGGAGCCAATGGAGCCATGGATGATTATTATGGCATAATCCAAGATATTATTAAGCTTGACTTTCGATGCTTCTTTGTGTATGTTTTGGATGTAAAGTGGTTTAAGGACGTGGTGGAAAGAGGCCCTAATGCAACAATCAAACGCCATGCAAGTGGCTTTGTAACTATTGACTCCACAAAGTTTTGGCAACGTAGAAAGGACACACTAGTACTACCGCAACAATGTGAATAGGTACTGTGCACACATATAAAAATACTCGCTTTTAAATATTTGATGCAAGAAAAATAACATGATTGTATTTGTGTTTGAATTAGGTTGTCTATCAACCAATGGTGGATAATAATAGATGGTGGCATGTCATACCTATTATGCCACGTTCCAAAGTGATGTATAGTACATTTACTAATATGGAGCGTATGGAGGATGATCATGGCCATGGACGTGATGATGACCGTGATACGAGAGACGAGGATGATCATGAGATAGGAGATACAGATATTGAGGCCATTACCCGTGAGGACGAGCCTACCATTGGTGATGCTGATTTCGATGAGCACATGAGTAGTACAAGTAGTAGTGGGTTGAATGTATTTGTAGATCTAAACACTTGTTTGGATTTTGAAGTAGATAGTTTGGCAAGGGTTGATCTCATTGAGGATGAGATTGAACCGTAGCCCATCATTGATATTGGCAAAACTATTTTACATATTGTCTCATTCTCCTCACCTCACTTAATTCTTATATATGTGGGCTTGCAAAAAAGCATTGATGTTTTTGTTAAAATTATGTGCTTTGGTAATCATGGGCAATGTTTGAAAAGCAATGATGTACACCAAAATCTCACTTTTTGTATTCTCTGGTTTGCGTCTAAATACGCGTCTAAATACGCGTCTAATTCTCAATGTAAATGCACAAATAAATGCCCTAATACACGCGCAAATAGACACGCTGATAAATGCAATGTTAGACGGGCTCGTATTTTCTCAGTTTAGATGCGTAAATAGACGTGTTAATTCATGCGCAAATAGACGCGTTGATAAACGCAATGTTAGACGGGACCGTATGTTCTCAGTTTAAACATGCAAATACACGTGTTAATACACGCGCAAATAGATGAGCTGTTAGATGCCCTATTAGACGCGCCTGTAATTTCTCTACTCAAGCAACGCCTATAGACGCGCCTGCTATTTTGCACGTCTACCAAGTGCATCTATAGTTGCTTTGTGTTGTTGTGTCTCATTCACAAATGATAGCTACAAAACCAAAGTGTTGGGACATAAGAAAAATTTGTAACATTTACTTTGTAATAGAAAACAATAGAATGAAAATACTATTAACTTATAGCAGCTCTGTCTTCATCTCGTGGTCCATCTGCAATAATTATTTGGTTTGCCATTCCTTCTTTATTTGCAATTTTGATGATAACAATTGCAAGTGTCCCCATCACACTTGCTATGTTATGCTTGCCAAAGTTAATTATCTCAGCAGCCAAAGACACATATGTGCAAAGGGAATGATCGGGTAGCAAGCTAAGATTTCCCTCAAAGGGTTCACCTCATATGATGCATGTAGTAGCATCAAGTAGCAAACAAAATCTAGATGTCCCACCCTCAGTTGCTCCTCTCAACACAACGCTAGCTCCTTCTATTCTATAAAACTCTCCAAATTGTAAAAAAAATACAAATTGGTTAATGTAAGTTGAAGGAATAAGCAATGTGATAGTGTGCAAGCAAAATCTATCAATGAGATCCTCTTTCAAGAAGGTTGGGTACTTAGGATTTGCTACTTTGTAAGTTCCATACTTACAAAGCAACTTTCCCTCGAAAATAAATCTTTGAGGATTGCAATCTGATAATTATATAATCGTGAGTGATATCAATGAATTTCCTCCCCCCTACAAAGTTCTCCTTAGATGGAATGATTGCTTTTGCATTCAATGGGAAAGAATGAGGTGATAGTCGAAAATTAATTGCAATATTAGGGCCACTGTGATAATTGACCCCATCAATCTCTTCCTTGCAGATCAATTGCTTACTTGCTACAAAGACAAATTTATGACATAATGAGGTGCTATTTGTTGCAATAACATTGTTTAAACTTGAAAAAAGTACTTTTTCTCAATAAATCAAGTTGTTTACATAGTACTTTCAAATGTAATTGATATTGGTATTACCTTGAAATTACCTTGAAATTCTAACATGATAATAAAGAATGTTCTAATAGACATTTCAAAGTAATAGAAGAATCAATTCTTACATTAACATGGAAACATTAGAACAATTCAAAGTTGTTAAATGATCAATTTTCACATTAACATGCTATTGACTTTTATAATATGTTAATAATGATCATATTACAAAGAAGTTCTCTCAAATGAAATAGCATAATATAAAAAAGAAGACTTCTTCATATGCAATAATAAACAACTCCAAAAATTGTGTTGCAGTCAACAAATTTAGAATTTAATAAACTAGACTTTGGCACAACTAATCTATCACAATAACATCAATAATGTCTTTTTTGGGTGGGGAAGTTTTGTGCTCCTCATGTTTGGATGTTTTTGATAAGGTTTTACGTTTCACTTCAAGATTGAAAACTAACGTACTCCGAATTTTTGTGAAGAAGCTTCTTCACTACACAAAAGAAAAACCAAAAACTAATCAAACACCATTTTCGCTTAAAAATTAAAACTTAAAAATAAAGTCATACAATCACCTTGAGCATACGCCTCTTGAGCGACTTCTTGGAAGGAGCTCTTCAATGATCACCGTGGTGTTTTTTTAATTGGCCAATTCTTCAAAAGATTTTCCTTTGGTGGCTTGCTTGAGGTACCTAACACCTTTGGAGTGGACCTTGGACTAGGAGAAGATGTGTTCTTCTTGACATATGAGCAAGAGAGGTAGCATGCAGCAAACCTAAAGAACACTATGTAGTTAACCAATCAATAAATAATTGATTTATCACTTGAAAAATCAATATGAAACTGTATTTCAAGTACAATATGTATCCAAAAGAGTTTTAACTTTTCTGGAATGATAAATGTCTCTCATGGAAGTGAATTAAAAGAGTATGAGAACAGATCTTATAGAAATACTAATGTTTAACAATGATACGGCTAATTCTAATTTGCAAATAAATATTCTAACGCAGAAATTTATTCAAACGAATTAACGAAGTACTTTATTTCTTTAATTCTGCTATTTGTTAATTGACCAACGAAATGTCAAGGCAAAGATATACTCTGCGTATGGAACAACAGACATATCGCAGACCTGCAAATAGCTATCTTTGTGAGAGAGAAGCCTCGTGGAATAAAACCGAGAGAAATCTAAAAGTCAGCTTGAGCGAATTGGTCTGAGGGGAAATGCGGAAGGGAAGTAGAGGGGAGAAATGGAGAAGACAGAGAATAAGAGGAGCCAGCTTCCCCGCAACCAATTTTTAAACAGAAATACTATTGTAGAGAAAACAACGAATGGACAAATCGAGTACTATATTATGCACGAGATTGTAATTCAAGAATGAAGTGACTCTCTGGTTAATAAAAAGTGGCGAACCAGCAGAAGCGTCAGTCTGCTTCGCAAAAACATGGAGAACATAAAACCAGAAAAGGAAATAGGAAGAGAAGGTCGTCTGTCAGGCTGCTAGAAGAAATGGAAGCGTGGAGAATTGAACAAAGATAGGAAATGAAAACTCAACATAACTGCGTCAGTCTGCCTGCATAACTAATTAATCTTCTGCATGCAGATACCTTCGACTCCATAAGGTAAATCCTAATCAAGCGGTGCATAAATATAACTAATCATTCGTGTGCATGCAGATAACTTCGATCCCATCATGTGAATTTGCAAGCTTTTTGAGTCGTTCACCAGCGCACAGTTTTGCAGGAACGGGGGTAGAAGGGTGCATGCAGGTACCTTCTATTCCATTACGTGAATTTGCAAGCTTTTCGAATCGTTCACCAGCACACAGTTTTGCAGGACCAGGGGTAGAACCAGGGGTAGAAGCAGGACCAGGGGTAGAACTAGGCACGGGTTTGGGCGGAAGAGGACAAATCCTCGATTTTGTCTTTCATGTGTGGCCCTCATAGTTGTGCAAAGAAGAAGCTGATTCTGATGCTTTTGAGACTGAAGTAGACAGCGCGTTGACATGCTGCCCATTTTGGTATGACAAGCATAAAAGTTGGGCTCTTCTTTGCTTCATGAGGAGGCTATCATTTGGGTAGCATTTCGGATGCCTTTTCCAAGACAAATTGGACAACGCTTTAACGCGCTGCCTGTTTCGATAGAATGAGTATCCAAAATGCATCCATAATACTTGCAATATGTCAGAGACATGGCATCATTTCAAAATTTTAAGAGGTGGGGATCACGTGGGGACAAGGACACATGTCATCCTTCCATGTTTTTGCATCCCTAAAAAAGGGCAACCCATTCTAGTTGCCAGGGTCTAGAGGCCATGGTCTAGGATGGGAGAAAAAGTGGCTGCTCCCATTCTAAATCCATCAAAAAGATTCCCATGCCAGCCCCATCTAGGTGCTAAGGCCCTAAATACATGGAGGGAGCCCTACAATGAGTCTGTATGTGAGAGCTGGTTGGCCTGCCCATCCTTGTCCTAAGCATTTAGAGGCACTTCAATCCATGGTAATACTAAAAGGCAACTTTTCATCGTATGGTGCCAAAATTGAGCACTCTCCATTTTGGAATTGCAAAATGGAGCATCAATGGAACTTTCTCTTACCCTCGAAAAATGTGCGAAGCTACATAAAAAATCCTTCACCAGCGGCACACCATTGGCATCATGCGCACTAACCCTAATTTGTCTTAGTGATCCTCATTCCTTAGTTCTGATGGGTTGGTCAACTAAAGTGAATTGAGTGGTACACCTTGGCAAGGAATGTGTTGCTCTCTGCTCCACATTAAAACTACTCTTTAGGGCATGGTTACACATGTCCCCTACTTCTCCAATCAAGCAAAGTGGTCCAAGAAAAAGAAGGAAGCAGTTCGTATGATAGAGGGAAGTATAGTCCCTCCTCTTTATGCATTAAATGCTCTTGTAGCCAATAGGATGGCCTCTACAAGCTTGATACCTCCTTTACTCAATTAAATGCACGTGCAACACCAACACCACCAACAAATGGGACAAATTTGTTGCTTGTAAACCAAGTTGAATTAAACTTCACTCCAAGAATTCAGCTCATTTTCGATACTTTTTTCGATGGTAAATACAGTTTAAATTTTTTTCAAACTCTAATATCCATGAAAAAAATTATTTTATTAGCATCGGTATTTAAGTCAAAATTTCAATCGAGATATAGATTTTCGATGCTAATAGTAATAGCGGTAATATCGACACACACATCAACGATTTCTTGATTTTTTTCTAGGTTCCTTTTGATGCTTTTTTTGATGGTACTATTGAGTCTGGGACCCAATTTTCGAGGACAATGCCGAGCCAATATTGTTGCTGGTAATAAATCTCGAAGCTTTATTGATGCTTTTTTTTTGGACAAAATGTTTTTAGGGCCCTAGTTAGCTCTTTTATAAAGGTATGTATTACACTGTAATGGCCATTGTATTGTATTGTTTATAATTCTTCATTATAAAATTGTCCTCTTACATCATATGAGGTAAAATAT
Organism: Dipteris shenzhenensis; assembly: GCF_047967505.1. NCBI lineage: Eukaryota > Viridiplantae > Streptophyta > Polypodiopsida > Gleicheniales > Dipteridaceae > Dipteris > Dipteris shenzhenensis. The sequence continues at coordinate 41,513,648 of NC_141628.1, read as the reverse complement.
TGACACTATATATAGGTCTACACTGTCTCTGTATGTCCGTCATCAATAGGCAGATGGGTAGAATGTAATGCCATGTGCTTCAGCATCCTACTGGAGAGCTTCTCTTAAGTATTCATCTCTGTCTTCCTGTTCAAATAGCCGGCACATGATTTGCACGATTAGTATATATATCTTTGAGAGCATTTCTAAAAAACTAAATGTAATAAGGGCTTATATTGAGAAACAGTACAATTTCTCCTCTCTCCTCGGGGGGTCACTATGTTTAAACCCTCTATATCACGTGCGTTCAAGGCCTATTTCTAAAATCCCTTATCTGTAAATTTTTCATTAATAAGATGTATCCTTTTTCTATACAAATCTATAATTTTTTTCTAAAATTGTTTTAAATAACCCCTTATGTAAATTAACTTTTGTAAAATTTAGAAATTAAAAATATCCTTTTGTTGAACTCACGTGACAGGGTTACATATGATGAGCGACCCCCCCGAGCCTCGAGTAGGTTCATTAGAGTTTTTGTGTTGTTGTTGTATGCATACCTGTCCTCCTCATCCATACATTCCCGGCCCATTTTCATAAACCATTATCATAAGAATACATGTTAGTTTTAGTGATTGACATGCTACCTAGAATTATACACTAAAAGGGAAAAGAAGAGGTACTTACAAAAAATTTTGAAAGGAAGCTCTCTCAGGGGGTGCAGTACTAAGAAAGACTATGTATCACATGCATTCAAGCGGTATTAAAAAAACCCCTCAACTAAAATTTTCTACCCAATAAAACAACCCTTGTTTACTTATAAAATAACGGATTTTTTTCTAAAGTTAAATTTAAAAATCCCTCCTATTATTGTAAACCTGTTCAAATTTTCCCAAAACTTAATTTAAATTACCCCTCCTTTTGAATGCACATGGTATGCTTTGCGTGAACCCCTCGAGGTGGCTCTAATGCCTACTAAATCACAAGTGGGATTGACCCACTTTACTCTTCCTCATTGCCACCGCCTTCTTTTATTGAGCGTATTTTTGCAGGTCCTTTAAGTCCTTTTTAACATTTTAACAATCTTTTGCATGGACCCAAGGAGGCTTGGATTCCTCAGCCTTAGCCTTCCTACGGATTTGATCTTTTTCATGACTTTAGCACTTGGGCCATTTTATTCAGTATCCAATGGTTGTCAAGCTCAAGGTCCTTAGATGGCATAGGGAACTCCATCTTTAATGTACTAAGGATATAACCCTTTTTCTTTTATGGTTGCTTGCAAAAATTCATGATCACCACCCTTTTGAATTCATAGGATACAAGCCTGTGCATTCGGTTTATAACCCAAGTGCCTCTGGAATCCATTATTATTTCATACTCCCTATTAACCTCATAGAGGAGAGTGGTGGAAGTATGGGAGTTAGATTGAATCCCCCAATGGCACTACCTATACCAAAGCCCAATCATCTATGTCAATGATGGCTCTCTCTCCCCCCTAGGTCCACCTTCGCCAGTGCCTTGGGAGAGTGAGGATTCCCGGGAGCACATTGGTGAAGTCTCCATCCATTTCAGCACTGTGTTCCTTGGAATTCTCACTCTTGAATAAATGCAAACTAATTAAACTCATTAAATATTTAAAGCTTTATGCATAAGCCTAAAGCTTTGAAGCATATGCTTAAAGCTTTAAAGCTTTATGCATATGCTTCAAACCAAGCATAAAGATTTTAAGATTTCAACATATGCTTTAAGCTTTTAAGCTTTTCTAAACACACATTCTAGGAAACATACATTCATAAAAAACATGCTTTAAGCTTATTTTGTAAAAACATTTGTTCATAAAGTAGAAAGGGAGGGAAGGGAAGCATATGCTTAAAGCTTTGGGAAGTATAAAGGCTTGAAGGATATGCTTATGCATATGCTTTATCAATTAAATCTTTATGCATATGCATAAACCTTAAAGCTTCTAATCATATCCGTTATGCATATGCTTCAAGTCTCGGGAAGCATTTAGGCTTCAAGAAGATGCTTATGCATATGCTTAAAGCTTTAAAGCTTTATGCATATGCATAGAGCTTAAAGATTTGAAGGATATGCTTATGCATATGCTTAAAGCTTTAAAGCTTTGAAGAAAATGCTTAAATCTTTATGCATAAAGATCAAATTTTTTAAGCATATGCTTAACGTATGAAACTTTAAGCATATGCATATGGTTCGAACATATAGGCCTTGCAAATTCAACTTATTAAACACACATTCGTTTTGAAAGAAAGGGAAAGCGAGGGGAAAACACATGTTTCAAGCCTATTTCTGAAAAACATATATTCATAAAGCCTAATAATCATTGTAAATTCAATTAATTAAACATACATACATTTTGAAACAAAGGGAGAAAAAGGAGAAAAGAGAAAAGACAAAAATCTAGAAAAGGGAAAGAGAGGGAAGGGAGCAAAGGGAAAAGGAAAAAAGGAAAGGGAGAATGGGGAGAAAAGTGAAGAAAGAGAAAAGAGAAGGGAGAAAGGAAAGAATAAAAGGAAGAGGGAAGAAGAGAGAAAATGAGAAAAGGGAAAAATAGAAGAAGGAGAAAAGAGAAGATAAGGAAAGGGAAAGGGAAAGGAATGGAAATGGAAAGTTAAGGATAGGGAAAGAAAATAAAAATTTAAGAAACCCAAAGAAAATCAACATACCTAGTGGAAAGGGATGCTTGCAAGGTGTGGTGGTCAGCTTTGGTTGTGGAGCGCTGCTTCCAAGTTGTGGAGGTCCTGGCAAGATGTAGAGGGTCAGTGAAGGATGGGAGAGAAGAACTTGGCCAATAGCCCAGAAGAGGAGGGAAGAGAGGAAAATATGTCTACTTCTCTATGCTCATGCTTATGCTTATGCATGAGCATAAGAACATGAGCATGAAAGAGGGAAAAGAGGGGGGAAAAGAGGAGAAGAGAGAAGAAGAGAAAAAGAAGAAAGAGGGAAAAAAGAGAGAAGAAGAGGGAAAGGAAAGAGGAAAAATGAGACATATGCTCATGCTTATGCATGAACATATGTCTACTTCTCTTATGCCCATGCATAAGCATAAGCATGAGCATGTCTTCTTCTCTTATGCTCATGCTTATGCTTATGCATAAGAGGAGTCTTATGCATAAGCATAAGCAATAGCATAAGAGACGGAGACATATGATCATGCTTATGCTTATGCATGAGCATAAGAACATGAGCATGAAAGAGGGAAAAGAGGGGGAAAAGAGGAGAAGAGAGAAGAAGAGGGAAAGGAAAGAGAGATTGGAAAAGAGGAAAGACGGAAAGAAAGAGAGAAGAAGAGGGAAAGTAAAGAGGAAAAAGAGACATATGCTCATGCTTATGCATGAGCATATGTCTACTTTTCTTATGCTCATGCATAAGCATAAGCATGAGCATATGCTCATGCTTATGCTTATGCATGAGCATAAGAGAAGGGGGAAAGAGAGAAGAAGAGGGAAAGGAAAGAGGGAAAAAGAGGAAAAGAGAGAAGAAGAGCGAAAGGAAAGAGAGATTGGAAAAGAGGAAAGAGGGAAAGAAAGAGAGAAGAAGAGGGAAAGTAAAGAGGAAAAAGAGACATATGCTCATGCTTATGCATGAGCATATGTCTACTTCTCTTATGCTCATGCATAAGCATAAGCATGAGCATATGCTTATGCTTATGCTTATGCATGAGCATAAGAGAAGGGGAAAAGAGAGAAGAAGAGGGAAAGGAAAGAGAAAAAAAGAGGGAAAGAAAGAGAGAAGAAGAGGGGAAGGAAAGAGGGAAAGAGAGAAGAAGAGGGAAAGGAAAGAGGGAAAAAGAGGAAAAGAGAGAAGCAAAGGGACAGGAAAGAGAGATTGAAAAATGAAAAAGAGGGAAAGGAAAGAGAGATTGAAAAATGAGAAAGAGGGAAAGAAAGAGAGAAGAAGAGGGAAATTAAAGAGGGAAAAAGAGACATATGCTCATGCTTATGCATGAACATATGTCTACTTCTCTTATGCTCATGCATAAGCATAAGCATGAGCATATTTCCCTCTTTTTTCCCTCTTTCCTTTCCCTCTTCTTCTCTCTTTCCCCCTTCTCTTATGCTCATGCATAAAGAGGGAAAAAGAGGGAAAGAAAGAGAGAAGAACAGGGAAAGGAAAGAGGGAAAGAGAGAAGAAGAGGGAAAGGAAAGAGGGGAAAAGAAGAGAAGAAGAGGGAAAGGAAAGAGAGATTGGAAAAGAGGAAAGAGGGAAAGAATGAGAGAAGAAGAGGGAAAGTAAAGAGGAAAAAGAGACATATGCTCATGCTTATGTCTACTTCTCTTATGGTCATGCATAAGCATAAGCATGAGCATATGCTCATGCTTATGCTTATGCATGATCATAAGAGAAGGGGGAAAGAGAGAAGAAGAGGGAAAGGAAAGAGGGAAAAAGAGGGAAAGAAAGAGAGAAGAAGAGGGAAAGGAAAGGGGGAAAGAGAGAAGAAGAGGGAAAGGAAAGAGGGAAAAAGAGGAAAAGAGAGAAGAAGAGGGAAAGGAAAGAGAGATTGAAAAATGAGAAAGAGGGAAAGAAAGAGAGAAGAAGAGGGAAAGTAAAGAGGGAAAAAGAGACATATGATCATGCTTATGCATGAACATATGTCTACTTCTCTTATGCTCATGCATAAGCATAAGCATGAGCATATGCTTCATGCTGATGCATGAACATATGTCTACTTCTCTTATGCTCATGCATAAGCATAAGCATGAGCATATACTATGCTTATATGCTCATGCTTATGCTTATGCATGAGCATAAGAGAAGTAGACATATGTTCATGCATAAGCATGAGGATATGTCTCTTTTTCCCTCCATATGCTCATGCCTATGCTTATGCATGAGCATAAGAGAAGGGGGAAAGAGAGAAGGAGAGGGAAAGGAAAGAGGGAAAGAAAGAGAGAAGAAGAGGGAAAGGAAAGAGGGAAAGAGAGAAGAAGAGGGAAAGGAAAGAGGCGAAAAGAGGAGAATAGAGAAGAAGAGGGAAAGGAAAGAGAGATTGGAAAAGAGGAAAGAGGGAAAGAAAGAGAGAAGAAGAGGGAAAATAAAGAGGAAAAAGAGACATATGCTCATGCTTATGCATGAGCATATGTCTAATTCTCTTATGCATGAGCATAAGAGAAGGGGGAAAGAGACAAGAAGAGGGAAAGGAAAGAGGGAAGAAGAGGGAAAGAAAGAGAGAAGAAGAGGGAAAGGAAAGAGGGAAAGAGAGAAGAAGAGGGAAAGGAAAGAGGGGAAAAGAGGAGAAGAGAGAAGAAGAGGGAAAGGAAAGAGATCTGCGCTACAAACTCGTCGGGAGTCCCGACAAAGCCATGCATGGCTAGCAAAGGAGTTCCCCGAGGGGTAGTCACAGTGCTACGTGGAAGAGGGGTCGGAGTCGCAGTGCTAGGACCGAGAGGAGTCGGACCAGGGGTAGTCATCGGGGTAGTCGCCTGAGAGGAATCAAAGTCCTCTGGAGCATATAGATCGTGAGCTCTCCTCCTGCGAGACTGTCCGTACTCATTGGATGAGCGACGTGATCCCATGTCTAACATAGACACAAACACGAAAACAGAAAATAAAAAACAAACATAAGCATTCTCATAGGCATAGGCATAGGCAAGAAGAAAGAAGACACTACAAGGCATAGGCCATTTTCCGACGGAAATCTTTTTAAGGTAATCGATTCTGTCGAGCAAGCCATTAGCAGCCTCAGAGAATGGATTGCCGAGAACCAAGGAAAGAGAGAGGAGAGAAAGCAAAATCCAGCTCCATTAACCCAGTACGAGAAGGATGACTTTGCTTGTCAGAAGGGCTTAGAGAAGGAAGAGGAAAGAAAAATAAGTATGGCTACTACTGAAATAGATAAATTGCAGTCATATAGGAGAGAGTTGATAGACTTTCAAAGTGAGATATCTTCGCGTGTGGCTCGTTATGGAAGATTTTCCCCCGAGGAAGTGCAAGCCATTCGGAATAAACAAAGTGTTATGCAGGTGAAAATTCATCAATCCTTACTTCTCTTCTATAATTTTAACTACATCGATGAGGAAGAGATGAGCTCAGCTCTTGAATGGGTTGAATTTAGGCTAAGGACTTGAAAATAGTAAATTCATCAAATTGAATGGCTGTAGTCTTGAAAATCTCAGGCTTAACTTTTGAAGGTGTTTATTAACACCATTAAATATTAAGAGAGTTTACAACAACCGAATCTTATTTTTTCATGTAACTTATGTAGGCTGTGTTAAATGACCTTTGCCTGTTGAGAAATGTCTTCAATGGTATTGGACCATTAGTCTAAGACTTGTTCTTGTGAAGTCCTGGCCTCTTGAGCGGTAGCAAGTTGGTCCTTTAAGATTCTGCATTCCCTTGTAAGCTTGTCAATGCTGAAGGAACGCATTGCCAAAGATTGTTTCATTTCTTCAAGCTTGTCTTTACAATCCTAGAGCTCTTCTTCTTTGTGAATTAGAGTGAGTCGAGCTTGTGCCACTACCGTCTATTGAGCATGTGCAGATGTCAAGGAGTTATAGTAGGACTGTAGGATTGCCATTGCTTATACTACTACTGTCAATTGTGTTTGACTTTGGTGGAGGTTAGAGGTCAAATCCCTCACTACCTTCTCTTGAGTTTGCAGAGCTTGGTTCATGCTGCATACTTCTTCTACCTCCTCATCTATCTACACCCGAAGTGCCTTGACCTCTATGGTGATTGCCTGGAATTGGACTTCGATTTCTGTTGCAGTCTGTCTTCCCAATTCTCTTGCATATTCTTCCTTGGCCAAGCTAGTGAATAGTTCTGACATTTGGATCATTTGGCTAGCTTGATGTTGGAGAATGACAGACGGTGATGAGGTCTTGTGATACTTACTACAAGGCATAGGCCCTTTTCCGATGGTTACACACCGATGTTTAGCACGCGCGGGTGCTAATTGTCAGTGTGCAAAGCAGGCTTAAAAAGTATCGCTATATAGCTCGACACTTTTATAAACATCGCTATATAGCGACACTTGCCAGACTTGTATAAGGTCATTATATAGCGACGTTTTACAGAGAGTGTTTTTTCCATACTAACTTTAAAGATAGTTTTACCCAATAACAAAAAAAATTACTTTTCATACATGTTTGATCCTTTGAAAGAATAAAAGTACGAGAGCATGTACATCAAGTTTGAAGCTCATATATTCATGTTCACGTTTAAGACTTGGCTTCATCCTAAGCCAAGTCTACTGCCAAACAAGTCTATCTCGAATTCTATACTGAGGTGATCTCCTATATCATCATTGTACTCTAGCATCATACATTCACCATAGACTTGATCATCTTCTTCAATAAAGTCGGGTGATTCTTGATGATCGTCATCTTCTTCCTCAATATCGTGATCTCCATCTTCCTCCCATATGATGTCATTATGCACATCTTCCTCTTGGCTCATATTGTGATCTTCATCTTCTTCTCTAAATCAATTTGGATCAATTGGTAGTGGCATCTCCATATCCACATCTCTATCTTCAAAATTTTGCTTACTTGGTGGTGCAACTTGGATCATGTACCACCATCTTGGATCAGAACGATCCGGATAAAAAACCACTTATATTGAAGATGGGTGCCAAATGCCATCAATTATATGAAACTATGCTTAAGTACATGTACTAATTTATATTTAAAAACGAAAGATTCAATTAATTAAATCATTAGTATGCACCTACAATGCTCGGGAAGAACGAAGACCATCATAAATAGTTCTAAACCATTTTACATCAAGAATAAAAATACTAAATCGTCTGAAATCAATTTCATAGATTTTGTGTATGGTCCCACAATAATCCAACTGCGAGGAGAGAAGATTGGTATCCGAAGCACTTGCTCGGCTATCTTGCGTGAAGTTAGCCATGACTCCATAATCATACGTGACTCTCTTTGAATCGATGTGTTCTACACAAAAATGTCATTGGTATGTCTAGGAGCTCTGGAAATATCAAAGACCCGCACTCATGTACATAAGATCTGTAACTCCTCTATCAAAGCTACCATGTACACAGCCTCATACTCAGACATCAGTTGCATTGCCCCTAAAAATAGAATGTCCATGATACCGTCATTATCATCTAGCACATCTGAGAGACTATACTCCTTCTCAAAGTGTGAAGGTATATGCACACCACCCTGTTCATCTTGTCTCAAGGTTTCGTGTAAATATAAGATCTTGTCTCAAGATTTCATATTGTGTGTACGCATGCAATATTAATCACGAACTCAAATAGCATTGAATTTTCGATGATCCATCACCATGTGCACCACCAATGGTGGGTACTGGTTTGGGCTCCTCCCCATACATCCTCAAGTGACGCATGACAATATGATGTTGATATTGTACTTCTCGCTTGTAATGAGTGCAATGACAATACAACCTCTCCGTAAGCCAGTCTGCACTCCCAAGCATTGGCACATCATCTGACAAGCTTTCACTCGTCCCTTCCATCTGCACACCTCCAAAGTCACAACACAAAATGTAAGGAAATCCATTAAGATAAAAAAAATAGCCACCCATCAGCTCCTTCCCTCTCTTCTTAGATCAAGTGCCCCGAACTGTCACTATATAGCGACGCTTTGCCCTGTTTTGTCCCTATATAGCGACGCTTTTATAGTATAAGTATATAGCGATACATTTAGGGTATAAGTGTCGAAATATAGCGACACTTAGGATTAAAGGTCGCAATATAGTGACACTTTTAGGGTATGAGTGTCACTATATAGCAACACTTTTAGGGTATAAGTGTCGCTATATAACGAATGACCAGTGTCGCTATATAGCAATGCTGGGAGACTAAAACCCAAAATGCCACGCGATGCTATCTTTCACAACTCTATTGTGAGAAAAGTAAAAATCTCTCCTCCCACGCTTTCTTCCTCTATTCGGTAACCTCACTTTCCTCCTCTATTCCCCACACTCCTCACCCCTATCAAGCCCCTCTCCCATTGACACTTGTGCTCTCTCTCCACCCTTCTCCCTCTCCACTTGTGTGAAAGGGAGTTTTTCAAGAAGGTGTGTCTCTTTAAACAATGTTGGTTCATTTTTTGTGAGATTTTATTTTGTGAGAGTTGAAGCATGTTTCTCCTTGCATTGCTAAGCCTATATGCTAATTTTCATGCTTGATTTTCAGAAATTAAGGACAAAAAACGAGATTTACTCTTCTCTTTTCGGTATTTCTCTTCCTCCTCTTTCTCTTCCTTTCGTGCTTTCTCCTTGTTTGTAGGCTTATGCTTGTCCCCTCAATCCAATCCCTTTGGAAAGTTGCTTCTCCAAACTCCTCCTTCCTTTAACTAGTTATCTGAAAAATGGTATGTTTCTTCTCTTTTGTAGGGCCACAGTCCATGAAACACCGAACGAGACTTTTCCAGGTAAGAAAGTGCTTCCGTTTTTTCCTTTTTTTATTTCCGTTATTTGCATTGGTTTGTAGCTAGCGCTTTAAGCACTAGCTGCAGTGATGGATGTAGGAGCCCTTTCTTCCCCTCTCTTCTCTTATTCTCTCTTCTTCCCCTCTTTTCCTCTTTTCCTCTCTCTTTCCCCCCTCTTTTCCTCCCTCTCTTATTTCCTCTTCTTCCTCTTTTTTATTCTTTTCCCCTCTCTTTTTTCATTCTCTTTTCCCCTCTTCCTTCTCTTCTTTTCCCCTCTCTTATTTCCTCTCTTTCATCCTCTTTTCTCTTCTTTTCATAAGCATATGCATTTGCCTATGCTTATGCTCATATTCTTATGCTTATGCATGAGCATATGCTCATATGCTCATATGCTTTTTCCCTCCCTTTTTTCTTCTCTTTTTTCCTCTTCTTTCTCTTCTTTTCCCCTCTCTTATTTCCTCTCTTTCATCATCTTTTCTCCTCTTTTAATAAGCATATGCATTTTCCTATGCTTATGCATGAGCATATGCTCATATGCTCATGCATAAGCATAAGCATATTCTTTCTCTTTTTTCCTCTCTTTTCTTCTTTTCCCCTCTCTTTTTTCCTTCTCTTTTCCCCTCTTTCTTTCTCTTCTTTCTTTTCTTTTCCCCTCTCTTATTTCCTCTCTTTCATCCTCTTTTCTCTTCTTTTCATAAGCATATTCATTTGTTTATGTATCTCTCTTATAAGCTTATGCTTATGCATGAGCATATGCTCATATGCTCATGCATAAGATAAGCATATGCTTTCTCTCTTTTTCTCTTTTTTCTCCTCTTTTCTTCTTTTGTCCTCTCTTTTCTTGTTTTCCCCTCTTCTTTTTCCTTCTCTTATGCTTATGCTCTTTTCCCCTCTCTTTTTTCATTCTTTTTTCCCCTCTTCCTTCCTCTTCCTTCTCTTCTTTTCTCTTCTCTTATTTCCTCTCTTTCATCCTCTTTTCTCTTCTTTTCATAAGCATATGCATTTGCCTATGCATATGCTCATATGCTTATGATTATGCATGAGCATACCCTTCTCTTTTACCCTCAGCTTCCTTTCTTTTCTTTCTCTTCTTTTTCCCTCTCTTATTTCCTCTCTTTCATTTTCTTTTCTCTTCTTTTCATAAGCATATGCTTTCTCTCTTTTTCTCTTTTTTCCCTTTCTCTTCTTTTTCCCTCTCTTATTTCCTCTCTTTCATTTTCTTTTCTCTTCTTTTCATAAGCATATGCTTTCTCTCTTTTTCTCTTTTTTCCCCTCTTTTTTTCTTTTCTCCTCTCTTTTAAAAGGGTAATTTGTAACAAACAATGTTGTATATCTTCGACATGTATATGCTTCTGTCGCTCGGCTCGTTTGAGTGATTTGTATTACCCTTTTCACAAAGGAAATTTTGTAACAAACAATATTCTTTTGTAATTACTTTAAAAAAAACATTAGTGGGGCAAAATAGGGCTTGCTGTGATCCTGTTTAGCCCCACTAATGTTTTTTTAAAGCTTCTGTTAATCGTCACTATATAGCGACATTTACCAGTATCACTATATAGTGACGCTTATTAGTGTCGCTATATAGTGATGCTTATATAGCGACCGTTCTTTTCCGATGCTTGTAGCGACGTAAATACCAACCTTTGCGTCTATTAAAAAAAAACTTTTTAGTATAAAAAAGATCGGTATTTTCGTTGAAAAAGGGCCTGTGCCTTGTAGTGACTGCTGATACAAGTGGTGCCCATGTGGCCAACCCAATGATTCTTTAGTACTTGGGGGAGGTTGTTCCAATGGTATTTCAGTCCCTTCTATACAATAGTCATACTATTGATCTAGAAATAGCTCCCCTTGTGGCTCATCGACTGGCATGGCGTCGATGGGCGGTTCTAGTGATGATGTAGCCTCAGGCTCTGGTGCCGATCTTTCCTTAGGTTCTGGTGCTGATCTTGCCTCGGGCTTTGGTTGTTGCTGTTGTTGGGGATATATTGGTTGTAGTTATGCACCAAGCTGTAGCATCTCGTGGGGCAATTCCTCAATCCCGACCTCTAGAATACGTAATTCTTCCAAGGCATCTGCACTTATCAATGTGATAGTAGGAGATATTGGTGACGGCTCCCATACTGGTGAGAAGGGTATGTCCAACTCCTCAATTGGTTTTGGTGACTAGGGTAGAGTCATTTCTCTTTCTTGTAGTTATTTTTTGATGATTATAGCCAATAAGTGTGGAATTTTACATTTTTAGCCTAAAGAACCATCTAGTTTCTTTCTAAAGAAGATGACGAAGTACTGGACCTGGTCTTGTTTCAGCTTCCTACTCAGCAAGACAAATGTGCGGAGTGGAAGGGATCGATTCTTGCCACACTTAATCCCCAGGATTGTGGATAGGAATTATGCTGATTCCTTGAGGCGATGGTCAAGGATTATGCGAAGCAATATGCCATCTCTATGGATCAGTGTGCCCTTGGTGAGGAGAGACTATACTTTGAGAAACTTTGCATCGGCAGGCCATTTAGGGTATTTGGCAACTTGTGTTGGCAATGACAAAGCCCTTTGAATGACTATACTGTCGAGGATAATGTTTAGAGGGCTTTGATGTACAATGATTGTTGCATTGCTAGAGTGGTAAGAATGGAGAAAGTCCTTGATGTATGTGGTCATTGTAGGACTATCCTCCAAGGATTTTAGGCTCTCATGCAAACTGCTTAGACCCCTTGGGTGGCCAAACAAGTTCCAGTGACTGGGCCCCATTAATGGCTGTGTAGGCCGGTGGTGACTAGGGTGGCATTTGTTCTTCTTGGTCATGCACTCTTCAGAGCTATTGCCTTGGAACATGAATGGCTATGGTCTCCATGGTTGAGAGGATGTAGATGGCTATGAACTCTGAAGGGGGACTCGTGGTTGAGACGGTGGGCTCTTTCTGTGCATCCTGTTTAATGGCGACATCTATGTGAAGTTGAATGCTCTCCGACCATCACAGAAAATTGGATGCAAAGTCACACAAATGCATCATGGTTGGCTATAGTGAAGAAATCAAAGCATACAAATTGTATGATCCCATCAACCGCAAAGTCATTATCTCTAGAGATGTAATCTTTGATGAGGAATTAGAATGGAAAACCTCACCTACATAGGAGATAGAAGCATCGACTTCATAGTCATCTATGGAACAGGTTGATGAAGAAGAGCAAGAATTGCCAACAACACCTCAAGCAGAGCCACAGCAGCTCACGGTCTACTAGGGAAAGCAGACCTCCAACCAGATTGACATATGCTTAGAAAGGCAAAGCAATTCAAGTGGAAACCACCAACTATGCTCTTATGACTACCATCATGGCTACAACAGAGCCAGTGTACTTCGGAGACATAGTAGACAAGCCAGAATGGCAAACTGCTATGAATGAAGAAATAGATGCTTTGTATAAGAATAATACTTGGGAATTATGCGACCTTCCACCATGAAAGAAGGCCATAGCAAATAAATGGGTATACAAAGTGAAGTACAATCCAGATGGCAGTATTCAGAGATACAAAGCGAGACTAGTTGCAAAAGGATTCGCACAAAAATATGGTCAAGACTATGATGAGACTTATGCTCCAGTAGCAAAGATGGATTCCATACGGTTCTTGATATCACTAGCAACACTCAGCAAATATAATGTGTATTAGCTCGATGCCAAGAATGCATTTCTCAATGGTTATATAGACGAGGAAGTCTACATGCAACAACCAGCAGATTGTGTCGAACCAGGAAACGAGAATAAGGTTTGCCATCTCAACAAAAGTCTCTACGGCCTAGAACAAGCACCCAGAAATTGGTACAGCAGAATCAACAAGTATTTTGCTGATTTGGGATACATGAAGTCCAATGCAGATCATACTCTCTACTACAAAGTTCAAGGGGAAGACATTACTATTGCACTTTTGTACATAGATGATCTGATTGTGACAAGAAGCAAGGATAGATTCATCAGAAAATTGAAACAAGACTTATCTGCAGAGTTTGACATGAAAGATCTTGGACTTATGCACTATTGTCTTGGAATTGAGTTCTAGAGAGATTCAGATACCACATTCATGAGTCAGCTCAAGTATGTTGACAGTCTCCTGAAGAAGTTCCATATGGCAGATTGCAAGATTGCAGCCACTCCCATGGAACAGAGTTTGAAACTTACTAAAGATTCAGAAAAGCCTACAGTCAATGATAGATACTATAGGCAGCTCATTGGATCTCTTTTATATCTGACAATCACACGGCCAGATATTTGTTATGCAGTATGCTCACTAGCACAATTTATGGCAAATTCAAAATAGTCTCATTGGAATGTAGCCAAAAGAGTCTTGAGATACATCAGAGGTACAAGATAGTTTGGGATAGAATACAGAGGAAGTCATCCACGGTTGCATGGATACAGTGATAGTGACTATGCTAGAGATCATGAGACTAAGAGATTGACATAGGGATATGCATTTTTCGTTGGTCAAGGTGCTATATTATGGTTGTCAAACAAACAACCAACTGTTTCTTTGTGTTTGATTGAAGCAAAATATAGAGCACTCACTATAGGTGCATGTGAGGATATATGGCTCAGAAGACTATTGTCAGAAATAGATTACTTTGATGAGTCAAAGCCAACAACAATATACTGTGATAATCAATCGGCTCAAGCATTGGCCAAAAATCCAGTATAGCACTCCAAGACAAAGCACATTGATGTCAGAGAGCACTTCATCAGAGAAAGAGTATTACTTGGTGACATCACACTATAGCATTGTGATAGGAAAGAGAATGTTGCAGACATCTTTACCAAACCACTCGGTAAAGAGCTATTCGAGAAACATTGACTAGCTCTTGGTTTGACGCAGAGGAAGGACATTCCCATTAAAGGGGTGTGATGGAATGTAATGCTCAGTCCTTTTTCGATTCCCCAGAATCATCATCTTGAGGGAAGTCCTACTTCATGATGTTGATCTTGAGGGAAGGTGTTGAGAGTTCACGCTCAGCATCATGTGATCATGTGTGCATAGCACCATCACGTGATCATATGTGCATAGCACTAACCTTATAGAGTGCTATAAAGGAAAGGGTTAGATCCCCTAACCCTAAAAGGGTTTGTATATATTCTATCTTTTCAACTAAATCTACTGTATAGTTAGTCATTTGTGGTGTGCTCTCTAGCTGTGCCCTCTCTCCTCATCTCCACTCTTCTCCTCTCCCCTGTTCATATTTTTTCAATTGGTTGTAAAGTTCCAATCCCACCCGACTCTCTAGTGATCATATACCATGCGGTCCTCCAAGAGTTTGCAAAAATTGATCCTATCTTGTAGATAATGGGGTCTATACACTAAAGAAACCCTAAACACAAAGCCATTCCTACATGAAGCAACTGCAACAATTGAGCCTTTGTCATCTATGTAGGTTCCTTGGGGCTGAGGCTATTCTGCAACAAGGTTTTTGTGCTACCCTTACCCTGATGTGGACAATTAGCAAAGACTTCAAAACCAAGCCTATGAAAATCAAACCACCAATTCTCATCTGGGCCGCACCTCAATTCTTGAAGGTGCAGATCTTGAGTTCTCCAATTCTTCACGACAACGAGACAACCTTTTTTTTCCCTATAGCATCCTCTAATATTCCAACACATTACAACAATACTCAAAACCTTGCTCCTCTCTACACCCCAATTATTGAGAAATGACTTTAACAATACTCAAACCCTTGCTCCTTTCGACACCCCAATTATTGAGAAAAGACTTTATAGGCATCTCTAAAAAAATTATATCGCCTCTCTATTCTTGAGCCAATGGACTTGGCATCTTCTTGGATTCTCTTCATGAAGTTTTTAGCCAATGGGGGTGCAAGGAGGGCCCCACCTTCTACACTATCGATGACTTCATGAGATGATCTTCCTGTGGGTCTCGTTGAGATTTTTTTTTGAGGAGGCATTTCTTATGGTTAGCACCAAGAAGAGCTTGATCACCATGCAAAATGATCTACAGAGTGTTCAAAACTTGAGAGACCATAGCTGCTGAATCCAACACCAATAGCTACTTATCATGAACTGTGAGGGCTTCATGTAATGGGCCAACACTCTACATGGGATTCTCACTAGAGTTGACCACTTTGGACTTACCTTTTTAACCCACTACACTCGAATGTTCACTTGTCTTTTTGCATTCGCTGGTGGTTGGGTGCGATGATGGGATTGATTGATTAAAAGAAGATTGGATTGGTGCACCCTCTTGCATGCTTGAATTTGATGGTGAAGAGACCTTTTTCGCTCATGCGTGGGCCATGCTAGTTGGCCTCTATGGACACTCCTTGGCAAAATGACCCGTTTGCTTACAAATGAAGCAGGAACACGAGAATGGCCCAAATGTGACTTGTTGAGAAAACAAAGGCCCACTTGACCTCAATAAAATCTAGAACTAGTTGGGCATGATCCCATAGCACTGTTACCACCAAAAGGAGAACATGAAGTGGAAGGAATAAGTAGCCGTTCACGAATAAGCAACTTCCCTCATGTGTCAAGCAACCTCTACTTATACGATCTGTTTGGCTTCTTCCAAATGCTTGGAGCTTTTTTGCCAGTGCTTCCATGTAAGACATCGATTCTCCATCCTCCTCAAGATGCCCACAAGCCTCACCGGTAGAGAACACCTCTTTTAATGCACAACTCTCATCGCTTCTCTCCACCTTCTTTTGAGGTACTTCCATCCTCACCACACACCACACTCCTTGGTTTTTCACACTCGACCACTGCTATTGAGTCGCTTGTCCGTCTTTTCAAGGAGCCTCTACTCCCTAGCCCCACATAGGGATGGATGGCATATGTGCACTACTCATGCCAATTCCATCACTATGCTTGCATGGACCCAAGAAAATTATGTTATTGTAATTAGATGGCTTCCTTTTGGATTGACAATATAGCAAGCAACATAGAGGTTAATTTTGGATTTATTTCAAATGTACATGGATGAAGGGTATCAAAACGTTCATGTAGTGACTATGCATTAACACCACAATATAATACTAACTTAATGTATACCAAAATGTAAAGAAAAAAAATTGGAGATAAGCAAGTTACTATTATCAATTAGATGAATGCCTTTTGGACGGACAATATAGCAAGCAACCTAAAGGTTTCTTTTGTTGTATTTATTTACAAATGTACATGGGAGTTCAGGGTATCAAAAAAACAATGAAATGAAGATGCGTTGACATCACATCATAAAGATTTGCATACCTAATTTGAAAATTTGTGCACTAGAGGATATCGACATCACATACCTAATTGACTTTATACATCTGTTGGCAAGTTATATTCATCTAGTGCTCGAGAGAATTTATTATGAGTTATAATTTTATTAGTCAGATTAACATGAGATAACTAATTTTTACACCAAAACATCTCATTTAACATCACACATTGTCTTTTTCATGGCTCAAGGAATTATTTTTCCTTTATTGGCAAACTTTTTCTTTGAAAACCTTCAACAATTGAGACCTTCATCTGAATATTAGTTCCACATTGTGCATTTTCTTTTAAGACACTTTTATTTGAAACATTAATTTAAATTTACATATCATTTTTAAAAAAAAACACAGTTGACAATTCACATTGACATTATTGTATGTTGCACTTACAAATAGATATACTATTACACAACAACACAAAGCAACTATAGACGCACTTGGTAGACGTGCAAAATAGCGGGTGCGTCTATAGGCATTGCTTTAGTAGAGGAATTACGGGCACGTCTAAAAGCGCGTCTAACAATGCATCTATTTGTGCGTGTATTAACACGTCTACTTGTGCATCTAAACTGAGAAAACACGGGACCGTCTAACATCACATTTATCAGCGCGTCTATTTGCGAGTGTATTAGCGCGTTTATTTGCACGTTTTTACTGAGAATCAGACATGCATTTAGATGCATAGATAGACGCAAACCAGAGAATACAAAAAGTGAGATTTTGGTGTACATCATTGCTTTCCAAACATTGCCCATGATTACCAAAGCACATAATTTTTTGCAAGCCCACATATACAAGAATTAAGTGAGATGAGGAGAATGAGTCAATATGTAATATATTTTGCCAATATCAATTATGGGGCTACGGTTCAATCTCATCCTCAATGAGATCAACCCTTGCCAAACTATCTACTTCAAAATCCAAACAAGTGTTTAGATCTACAAATACATTCAACCCACTACTACTTGTGCCACTCATGTGCTTATCGAAATCAGCATCTCGAATGGTAGGCTCATCCTCATGGGTAATGGCCTCAATATCTGTATCTCTTATCTCATGATCATCCTCCTCTCTCGTATCACGGTCATCATCACGTCCATGGCCATGATCATCCTCCATACGCTCCATATTAGTAAATGTACTATACATCACTTTGGAACGTGGCATAATAGGTATGACATGCCACCATCTATTATTATCCAACATTGGTTGATAGACAACCTAATTCAAACACAAATACAATCATGTTATTTTTCTTGCATCAAATATTTAAAAGTGAGTATTTTTATATGTGTGCACAGTACCTGTTCACATTGTTGCGGTAGTACTAGTGTGTCCTTCCTACTTTGCCAAAACTTTGTGGAGTGAATAGTTACAAAGCCACTTGCATGGCGTTTGATTGTTGCATTAGGGCCTCTTTCCACCACATCCTTAAACCACTTTACATCCAAAACATACACAAAGAAGCGTCGAAAGTCAAGCATAATAATATCTTGGATTATGCCACAATAATCATCCATGGCTCCATTGGCTCCCTCAAAGCTAGCAATGATGCCGCAGTCTTGTGTGTTTCTGTTATCACCCTCACACCATATAGCATTGAACATAGTGCACTACACCAAGAAAAAATCAATTAAATAAGCAATCTAAATTATTGAAAGGTCCTAACTTATGCATAAGATTCTATTTACCGACCTTGCTCATGCATCCCCTAGCATACTCCCATTCTTCCATTATGATATGCATCCCCTCGTCTTTCTCTGCTTTCTCCATTTCATCAAGTAGCCAATCCACATGAATATCCTTTGGAAGTTCTCTTAGATACTGAGGGTATGGCACACGAGATCCGTGGTGTGTACGAAAGAGGGCCCTTTCTTCTTGTCTTCTTGCCTTTGCATCCTCGTATCTTGTCACCCATCTTTTCATCACATCACTATTAAGCACGCAAAAGAGGTTGATACTATTATGCAACTCCGTGTCTATTACTTTGTTGCGTCCTTTTCCTTGAGGCACAATAGAGGTCATCCTTAGGTCTTCATCATCTCTCCATAGTCGTGGGAGAGAGCTATCCACATCAACAAGAAACTCAGAAATATATACAAGTGACTCTTGTACCAACCAACCCTCGGCGATGATACCTTCGGGTCTTGCATTTTGTCTCACGAAGCCCTTCAAGGTCTTCATGAAGCGCTCGAGGAAGAACAACCATCGTGCATGTATAGTACCGCATATAGCAATCTCATCCACCAAATGCACTATGAGATGTAGTTGGCTTGTGAGAATAAAACGTGGAAATGTCTCCTCCACTAAACAAACTGCCTCCACTGACATAACTCGAGCATTCTCAAGCGTGGTGGGATCTATTTCCTTTGAGCTGACATACCTAGAAATGAAAAAGTATAGCATATTAGCAATATGCATTCAAACTTGCATGGAGCATTGATACGCATCATATGTAGTATCATGTAAAGTACCTCACAAGCTCACCCATCTTGTAAATACAATCTTTCACATTCTTCGATGCACTACGTGAAATGCTAGTAGGTAGTATGAATTGAACCCACGAGGAGGTGGTTGATTAGTTGCTTATACCTATTCACTCACAAATTTGAAAGGAAAAAGATATTATGCACATAAAATACTTACTTGGAGCATCTTGTTCCAATCATGAGATTTCAAGCCATATAATTGCTCTACACCTCTTTTCTTGCTCTTTGTAAAGGCTCCCTTCAAATACCTCATGCATCCAGTGGGAGTACGAATTGTAGTAATAGCGTGCTTCACCGTCGCCATCTCTAGCTTTGATAACATCCACGGTGCACGAGGTAAAAAAACACGCCCATTTGGTCTCTCTTGAGGCCAAGCTTCACGCATCCTCCCTGTGGTACGTAGATCCTCCCTTATGCCTACGGAATCTCGTGTCCCATTCAAATGCTCCCAAATGGTAGATGCCACATTCTTGAAGATATGCATGGGATCAAGCAGGTGATTGATCTTGAGGTGGGACCAATATGGTAAACGATAAAAGATGGAGTATCTAAATAAAATAAAGTGTTAGCGGGCAATCTATACTTCCAGCCAATATAGCCAATCTTTACTACCAGCCAATAGTTACAAACCCTTACAGGCTCATGCCAAGTGGTGGAGGAGTCATGGAACCGTCCCAAATTCTCATCCAATCTTCCGCGGTGAGTGATTGTGGGAGGACTTCATTCCAAGGGGCAACATATCTAGGATGATCAGGTGGGAGAAATTGATGGTGATTCTCATAGATGACCTTATTCAATGCGTCTGCCCGTGAGGCAACTAGCGAAGGACCACAAACAGGACATGCATGGTAACCCGATGTAGTGAGACCTGAACAATAGACACAATTAAGAGTTGAAGGTGGGTTTAGGGTGCCACATCCTTTGCCTATTCATAATTAGAAGTGCAATGCTTACCTGAACACTCGCCATAGCCTGGGAAGTCATGCATCGTCCACATCAAGACTGCTTTGCAGTTGAAGTCTCATGACGAGGGAGGCCTGCTCACATCATGCACCTCAATACCTCTCCAAAGTATCTCTAGCTCATCGATCAAAGGCTCCAAATAAACATCAGGGTTTTTGACTTTATGTTTCCCTGGAATTAGAAGGGACAGCATAACATGTCCTTTCTTAATAGCCATAGAGGGTGGAAGATTGTAATTCACCAATATCATTGGCCATACACTGTAAGACGTGATTTTGAGACCAAATGGGTTCACACCATCCATCCCCAATCCAAGTCTCAAGCTCCTAGGTTCTTCCTTGAAGCTTGGCCATGTGTCTTCAATATGCTTCCACGCAGGAGAGTCCGCGGGAGTTCTCCACTTGCCATCGGTTGATCGATGGGAGGAATGCCATGACATGAGCTCTGCAATAGATTTGCACTTGAACATATGTTGGATGCGAGGGATTATGGAAAAATGTCGCAGAACCTTATGAGGCACGTCCAAGGTTTTGAGATCTGCTCTATATCTTGTCTCTCCACAAGTAGGACACTCTCTTGCATCCTTATATAGTCCACGAAACAAAACGCAATCATTGACACATGCATGGATGCACTTGTAATCTAATCCTCCAAGAGAGGTCACATGTTGCCTTGCCATATCTCTTGAGGTCGGTAGTTTATTCTCCCTTGGAAGCATTTTACACAATAGCCTGCACGTGAAGACTATAAATGAGGAAAAGCATTCGAGTAATTGACCCACTAGCATAATTCACCATGTTTGCAAAATAGACTTTAAAGCTTACTTGAGTAATGCATTCAACCTTGCATTGCTCCATCCATAGATGGTTTGCAAGTTTAGTAACTCAAGGGAGGAACGTAGAATAGAGAATGTGCACCCCTCAAACAGTGGAGTCAATGCTGCAGTAAAAAGATCATCCTGCTCCATGCTATCATCCCTCCCTTGATGGACATATAAATCTCGCACACTACTACACACGCATCCTATTGCGACGTTTACGTACCGACGTTTAGCGCCTGCTTAGCGCTAATCGTCGTTATAAAAATCGGGTTTCGTAAATCGTCGCTATATAGAGATTTTGCCAAAATTCGGTATATAGCAACCTTCTTAGTGTCGCTATATAGCTACTTTTAAAAGTCTCTATATAGCGACCTTCTTAAAAGTCGCTATATAGCGACTTTTAAAAGTTGCTATATAGCGACACTGAGACAAAATATTATAGCGACGTTTTTACAGAGGTTTTTTTTTTTTTTAGGCCTTAAAATTTAGTTTTTTCCAATGACAAAATTTTTTAAATTTTCATACATGTTTGAGCTCATAGAGAATTAAAAAATGAGAGCATGTACATCAAGCCTTTGAAGCTCATATATTCATGTCCAAGTTTGAGATGAGAAAAATCAAATAAGAGCATTTACATCAACTGTTTCATCTTGAGCCAAGTCTAAGGCGCCAAGCAAGTCTATCTCCAACTCTATACCGAGTTGATCTCCTATATCATCATCGTACTCTAGTATCGTACGTTCACCTAAAAGTATTTGATCATCTTCTTCAATAAAGCTTAAGTGTGGTGACTGATCTTGATGATTGTTGTCTTCCTCGTCAATATCGTGATCTCCATCCTCCTCCCGTGTGATGTCATTATGCGCATCTTCCTCTTGCCTCATATGGTGATCTACATCTTCTTCGCTAGATTCATCAATTGG
Organism: Dipteris shenzhenensis; assembly: GCF_047967505.1. Taxonomy (NCBI): domain Eukaryota; kingdom Viridiplantae; phylum Streptophyta; class Polypodiopsida; order Gleicheniales; family Dipteridaceae; genus Dipteris; species Dipteris shenzhenensis. Next base: position 41,491,842 of record NC_141628.1, on the reverse strand, counting down.
ATCCGGCATTGGTAGTGGCATCTCCATATCCACATCTCGATCTTCAAAAATCTGCTTACTTCGTGGTGCAACTTGGATCACGTACCACCATCTTGGATCAGAACGATCCGGATGAAAAACCACCTATATTGAAGATGAAAAATCACGTGCCAAATGTTGTCAATTATATATATATCAATGGACTTTAAAAGCGAAAGCTTCGACTAATTAAATCATTAGTATGCACCTGCTCACAGTGCTCGGGAAGAACAAAAGTATCACTTTCATCGGTCCAATGTTTGGTGGAGTCTATTGCAAAGAGACCGCTACTATCTTTTCTCACTGTCACATGGGGACCGTTGTAAGTAGTTCTAAACCATTTTACATCAAGAATGAAAATAGTAAATCGTCTGAAATCAATTTCATAGATGTCGCGTATGGTTCCACAATAATCCAACTGTGAGGAGAGAAGATTGGTATCCGAAGCACTTGCTCGGCTATCTTGTGTGAAGTTAGCCATGACTCCACAATCATACGTGACTCTCTTTGAATCGATGCGTTCCACGCGAAAATGTCATCCATATGACCATAATGCACTGTACTTTTTGTACTGTAAAAGAGCATCATTAAAACAATGAAGATGCACCTATTTTATAGCATATATTGCCACAAATAATTACTTAATTACGTCAAGAGATAAGAAACTTACATGCACCATACATCCAGATGATAACTCCCGCTCGCGCTCGCATATTGTCTCTCCATCACGTTCGGCTTTACATACAGCCAGTTGTAGCCAATCAAGTGACATGTGAGTAGGGAGAAGAGCCAGATCTCGTGGATATGGTTATGATCGGCTGTATATTACTCTGAATCTCGTCCTTGCATTTATTGTTTCTGCTTTGGCCACTTCATATCTCTCAATCCAATTCTGCATCTTAGGGCTATTGAGGATACAAAACTTATTGAATTTCTCCATTTGCTCTTCGCTCATCTTTCTTTCAATCCCTTTTCCTTGGGGGACCTCGCCAATGATGCGATCATCATCCTTGTTGTGCCAAGCTTGCGGCATATCAGGATCCGTGGATGCAAGAAACTCTGTGATATATACTAATGACTCTTGCACAAGCCATCCCTCTGCCATGCTTGCTTCCGGTCTTGCTCTTTGTCTTACAAACCCCTTTAAAGTTTTCATAAACCGCTCGAGAAAAAACATCCATCGATTATGAACGGTACCTGCTATAGCCACCTCATCAACTATGTGCACAAGCAAGTGGACTTGAGTTGTCATAATGCTTGAGGGAAAGTGCTTCTCAAGCAAGCATACGGCTTCTCAAGCAAGCATATGCTTATGCGTGAGCTTATGCGGAAATAGAGAATGAGAGAAGCTTATGCTTCTCTCGTTCTCTATTTTCGCATGAGCTCCTTCTCTTTTTATGCATAAGCTCCTTCTCTTTTTCTGCATGAGCATGAGCTTATGCTTAAGTTTACACATAAGCTCCTTCTCTTTTTATGCTTAAGTTTCCGCATAAGCTATGCTTATGCATGAGCTTATGCGGAAATAGAGAATGAGAGAAGCTTATGCTTCTCTCATTCTCTATTTCCGCATAAGCTCACGCATAAGCATGAGCTTATGCGGAAACATGAGCATGAGCTCATGCTCACCCATGAGCATAAGCATAAGCTCATGCGGAAAAAGAGAAGGAGCTTATGCGGAAATAGAGAATGAGTTTCCGCATAAGCTTCTCTCCTTCTCTTTTTCTGCATAAGCTCCTTCTCTTTTTCCGCATGAGCATAAGCATGCGGAAACTCATTCTCTATTTTCGCATAAGCTCCTTCTCTATTTCCGATGCCTATGCTTAAGCATAAGCATAAGCATAAGCTCATGCTTATGCTCATGCATGAGCATGAGCTTATGCTTAAGTTTCCGCATAAGCTCATGCTTATGCGTGAGCTTATGCGGAAATAGAGAATGAGAGAAGCATAAGCTCATTCTCTATTTCCGCATGACCATAAGCATGCGGAAACTCATTCTCTATTTTATGCATAATCTCCTTCTCTATTTCCGATGCCTATGCTTAAGCATAAGCATAAGCATAAGCTCATGCTTATGCTCATGCATGAGCATGAGCTTATGCTTAAGTTTCCGCATAAGCTCATGCTTATGCGTGAACTTATGCGGAAATAGAGAATGAGAGAAGCATAAGCTCATTCTCTATTTCCGCATAAGCTCATTCTCTATTTCCCACTCTATTTCCCCCTTCTCTCATTTCCCCCTTCTCTCCTTCTCTATTTTCCCTCATTTCTTTCCCCTTCTCTATTTCCCCCTTCTCTCATTCTCTATTTCCTCATTCTCATTCTTTTCTTTCCTTTCCATCTTCTTTCCCTCTTTCCTTTCCCTCTTCTTTCCCTCTTTCCTTTCCCTCTTCTTTCCTTTCCCTCTCACTACTACACACGCATCCTATTGCGACGTTTACGTACCGGCGATTAGCGCCCGCTTAGCGTTAATCGTCGGTATAAAAATCGGGTTTCGTAAATCGTCGCTATATAGCGACTTTTGCTAAAAGTCGCTATATAGCGACATTAGTAAAAGTCGCTATATAGCGACACTGAGACAAAATATTATAGCGACATTTTACAGAGAGGTTTTTTTTTTTTTTTAGGCCTTAAAATTTATTTTTTTCCAATGACAAAATTTTTTAAATTTTCATACATGTTTGAGCTCATAGAGAATTAAAAAATGAGAGCATGTACATCAAGCCTTTGAAGCTCATATATTCATGTCCAAGTTTGAGATGAGAAAAATCAAATAAGAGCATTTACATCAACTGTTTCATCTTGAGCCAAGTCTAAGGCGCCAAGCAAGTCTATCTCCAACTCTATACCGAGTTGATCTCCTATATCATCATCGTACTCTAGTATCGTACGTTCACCTAAAAGTATTTGATCATCTTCTTCAATTAATCTTAAGTGTGGTGATTGATCTTGATGATTGTTGTCTTCCTCGTCAATATCGTGATCTCCATCCTCCTCCCGTGTGATGTCATTATGCGCATCTTCCTCTTGCCTCATATGGTGATCTACATCTTCTTCGCTAGATTCATCAATTGGATCCGGCATTGGTAGTGGCATCTCCATATCCACATCTCGATCTTCAAAAATCTGCTTACTTCGTGGTGCAACTTGGATCACGTACCACCATCTTGGATCAGAACGATCCAGATGAAAAACCACCTATATTGAAGATGAAAAATCACGTGCCAAATGTCGTCAATTATATATATATCAATGGACTTAAAAAACGAAAGCTTCGACTAATTAAATCATTAGTATGCACCTGCTCACAGTGCTTGGGAAGAACAAAAGTATCACTTTCATCGGTCCAATGTTTGGTGGAGTCTATTGCAAAGAGACCGCTACTATCTTTTCTCACTGTCGCATGGGGACCGTTGTAAGTAGTTCTAAACCATTTTACATCAAGAATGAAAATAGTAAATCGTCTAAAATCAATTTCATAGATGTCGCGTATGGTTCCACAATAATCCAACTGTGAGGAGAGAAGATTGGTATCCGAAGCACTTTCTCGGCTATCTTGTGTGAAGTTAGCCATGACTCCACAATCATACGTGACTCTCTTTGAATCGATGCGTTCCACGTGAAAATGTTGTCCATATGACCATAATGCACTGTACTTTTTGTACTATAAAAGAGCATCATTAAAACAATGAAGATGCACCTATTTTATAGCATATATTGCCACAAATAATTACTTAATTACGTCAAGAGATAAGAAACTTACATGCACCATACATCCAGATGATAACTCCCACTCGCGCTCGTTTATTGTCTCTCCATCACGTTCGGCTTTACGTATAGCTAGTTGTAGCCAATCAAGTGACATGTGAGTAGGGAGAAGAGCCAGATCTCGTGGATATGGTTGTAATCGCCTGTACATTACTCTGAATCTCGTCCTTGCATTTATTCTTTCTGCTTTGGCCACTTCATATCTCTCAATCCACTTCTGCATCTCAGGGCTATTGAGGATACAAAACTTATTGAATTTCTCCATTTGCTCTTCGCTCATCTTTCTTTCAATCCCTTTTCCTTGGGGGACCTCGCCAATGATGCGATCATCATCCTTGTTGTGCCAAGCTTGTGGCATATCAGGATCCGTGGATGCAAGAAACTCTGTGATATATACTAATGACTCTTGCACAAGCCATCCCTCTGCCATGCTTGCTTCTGGTCTTGCTCTTTGTCTTACAAACCCCTTTAAAGTTTTCATAAACCGCTCGAGAAAAAACATCCATCGATTATGAACGGTACCTGCTATAGCCACCTCATCAACTATGTGCACAAGCAAGTGGACTTGAGTTGTCATAATGCTTGAGGGAAAGTGCTTCTCAAGCAAGCATACGGCTTCGATGGATTCCACCCTAGCCTTCTCGATGCTCAATATAGAGATCTCTTTTTGAGATATCCACCTATTTCACATGTCCATGCATATGTAAGATATTTGAGATATCCACCTATTTCACATGTCCATGAAGAAAATACATAATGCGAATTGATAGTAAGCATACCTCACAATACCACAGATCTTGAATATAGCATTTCTAACATCTTCTTGTAAGCACCCTTTTATTGTAATCGGAAGGATGAACTATCAAAGCAATAATGAAATCATGTCAACAATATAACATAATAATAATTACGCTAATGCATCACTATTATCGGTACACTAATTCTACTTAGAATACCTGTAAGACCTTGTGACAATCATGGGACTTGAGGCCACTAAGCTTATTGTCCTTTGAAAATGCTCCTTTCAAGCAATGCATGTACCCTGTCGGTGTTTGAAAAGAGGCAATGTCTGCCTTGATCGCTACCTCCTCCCTCATAGAGAGGATCCACGTTGCTTTTGGGAGGACAACTTTTCCTGAAGCATGCACTTGGGGCCACAAACGAGACATCCTATTCATAGCACGCAAGTCTTCTCACACTCCTCTCGAGTCCTTGGAACCAACCAAGTGTGCCCAAATGGTAGCCCCCACATTCTTAAAGATATGCATGGGATCCAAGAGATGATTGATTTGTAACTGACCCCAATAAGGAAGCTCGTGAAAGATCGATAGCCTCTTCATACCAGGAGGAGGTTCCTCTCCATTCTCCCTCCAAGCATGAATCCAATCACTTGCTTTCAAATATGATGGTGGTGGATCAAGCTGACCTCCACGTGCGAGATGGTCGAGTGAAAGGTATCGAGCATGACCTTCATAAACATTTTTCCTCATATGTTTGGAGTAGCGTGCAAGCGATTTCAGAGCGGGTCCACAAACAGGACAAGCATGGTACCCACTTGTAATAAGTCCTGCACGCGTGCATGAATATGTTAGTACAAGACATGCGTGCAAAAGAGAGTAAAAAAAGCATAATCCCTCATTGTACATGTAAAGACATAACCACATACCTGCGCACTCTCCATATCCTGGGTAGTCATGCATGGTCCACATCAAGATACCCCTGACCAAAATATCATTGGTATGCCTAGGAGCTCTGGAAATATCAAAGACCTGCACTCCTCTCCATAATATCTGTAACTCCTCTATCAAAGGTGCCATGTACACGTCCATGTTTTTTGCCTTGTACTTTCTTGGCACAAGTAGTGCAAGCATGAGGTGTCTCTTTTTTATTGTTAGCCATGGTGGGATATTGTAATTCACCACGACTATGGGCCATGTCGACCAAGATGTCAAGCGTAACCCGAAAGGATTCATGCCGTCCATGGCTAGCCCAAGATGTAAGTTGCGTGGCTCTCTCGCAAAGTCCGGCCACTGATTATCTATGTGCTTCCAAGCTGCACAATCTGCGGGAATCCTCAATGTGTGATCAGTGGACCGATGAGATGCATGCCATGTCATCAACTCCGCTATGGATTTGCATGGAAACATGTGTTGTATTCTTGCAATGATGGGAAAGTGTCTTAAGACCTTTACCGGTATCCTCTCACCCTGCAAGTCATCTCTATATCGTTGTTCCCCACACTTTGGACAACTAGCCAAATCTCCATGCTCACAACGAATGAGAATACAATCATTACGGCAAGCATGGATGGTATCATAATCCATACCCACCATTGTTAGCATCTTTTTTGCTTCATCTCTTGATGCGGGCATGGTATTTGGTGCAGGCAACATCTTTTGGAGAACCTATGACAAAGACACTATCCAAATGATGATTCTCAAAACAAATAATATCCAAATAATGAGTCAAATTAATGCAAGGGCTAACCTCATTAATGCCGAGACACTTGTATCCGACCACCCATACTGTACTTGTAGATTCAAGATTGAGAGACAAGCACGTAGTTTAGACATCCTAGCACCCTCGTACAATTGTGTTGATTGCAACTCTCGCATTTTCACCTCAGAATCTGACATCACGTGTACGTGGGATGTAGTGCCCCTAAAAATGGAATCCATCATGTTGACCATACCCTCCTCGTCATCCGGGAGACTATAGTCTTGTTGAAAGTGAGAAGGTATATGTGTACCCTCGTCACCCTCCTCATCCTGTCATAAGCTCATTCGTGTAAATAGAAGATCTTCTATTTCCGGGTATACAATAAGATTGCAAACTTAAATAGCTTTGAGTTACCGATGATCCATCAACATGTGCAACACCAACGGGGGGTACTGGTTCCGGCTCCTCCCCATACATCCGCAAGTGGCGCATGATAATACGACATTGATGTCGTACTTCTCGCTTGCAATGAGTGCAATGACAATATAACCTCTCCGTAAGCCACTTCGTGCTCCCGGGCATTGGCGCATCATCGGATGAGCTTCCACTCGTCCCTTCCATCTACACTTATAAAACCACAACATAAGCATGAAGAGGAGATATTGACAATTATGAGCATAGCATGTTTAATTTAAGCTTCTCTTGAGGCCATATAAAAAGAATGACGTCGCTATATAGTAAGGATTGAAACAAAAAATCCTATATAGTAAGGCTATATAGTAAGAGGAGATATTGACAATTATAAGCATAGCATGTTTGAGCTTCACAAGAGGCCATACAAAAAAATAAACAGTAAGCGTCGCTATAGAGCGATGCTCTATTCCGTCGCTATATAGCGACGTTTTTGGTTAAAACCCGAAACGCCAAAACACGCGGCGTTTTGCTCAAGCCATTCCTAATCTCTCAAGTAAGCAACCCAAAATCTCCTCCCATCTATTTTCGACGACCTCCCATCTATTCCAAGCAACCTCCTACTCTATTTCCCACTCCTCACCCTTCTCCTACCTCTTGTACTCCCTCTCTCTCCTTTTTCCCTCTTTGGTTTCCAGAAAGAAAGTTCTTCAAGAGGTGAGTTTGTTTCAACAATGTACGTTGTTTGTTTGTTAGCTTTGGTTTTGTGAGTGTTTCTACTTGTATTGCTAAAGTTGTAAACTAGTTTTCATGCTTGATTTGAAAGGATTGAAACAAAAAATGAAATTTCAAGAAAGAAAGAAAGAAAACTCACCTCTTCTTCCTGTATTTCTCTTCCTTCTCTTTCTCCTTGTCTCCTCAATCTCCTCCTTTCCTTGTCTCCTCAATCTTCTCTTTCCTTGTCTACTTTCAAGAAGTTGCTTTTGTGATGTCCTCTTTCCACTAACATCTTATTTGAAAAAATGGGTTGTTTTCTCTCTTTTGTAGGGCCAGTCCACTACACCGAGCGGGACATACTCTCTCTTTTGTGGGGCCAGTCCACTACACCGAGCGGGACATACTTTTACAGGTAAGTGCTTCCTCTTCTTTCCATTTAATATTTTTGTTATTTGCATTGGCCTGCAGCTAGCGCCTTAAGCGCTAGCTGCAGTGATGGGTGTAGGAACCCTCTCTTCCCCTCTCTCTCTTTCCGTCTTCCCCCTTCTCTTTTTCTCATTTTTCCCCCTTCTCTTTTTTCCCTCTTCTCTTATTCTCTCTTTTCCCCTTCTCTCTTCCCCCCTCTCTCTTTTCCCTTCTCTCTTTCCTTTCCCTCTTATTCTCTATTTCCTTTCCCTCTTATTCTCTTATGCTTATGCTTCTCTCATTCCCCCTTCTCTATTTTCCCCTTCTCTCATTTGCATAAGCTCTTTTTCCGCATGAGCATAAGCTCCTTCTCTATTTCCGCATGAGCATAAGCATGAGCTTATGCTTATGCTTATGCTTAAGCATAAGCATGAGCATAAACTCATGCTTATGCTCATGCATGAGCATGAGCTTATGCATAAGTTTCCGCATAAGCTCCTTCTCTATTTCCGCATGAGCATAAGCATGAGCATAAGCTTCTCTCATTCTCTTTTTCTGCATAAGCTCCTTCTCTCTTTCCGCATAAGCTCCTTCTCTATTTCCGCATGAGCATAAGCTCCTTCTCTTTTTTCGCATGAGCTTATGCTTATGCTCATGCATGAGCATGAGCTTATGCGCAAGTTTCCGCATAAGATTATGCAAAAATAGAGAATGAGAGAAGCTTATGCTTCTCTCATTCTCTTTTTCCACATAAGCTCTTTCTCTTTTTCCGCATGAGCTCCTTCTCTATTTCTGCATGAGCATAAGCATGAGCTTATGCTTATACTTATGCTTAAGCATAAGCATAAGCATAAGCTCATGCTTATGCTCATGCATGAGCATGAGCTTATGCGTAAGTTTCCGCATAAGCTTATGCGGAAATAGAGAATGAGAGAAGCCTATGCTTCTCTCATTCTCTTTTTCCGCATAAGCTCTTTCTCTTTTTCCGCATGAGCATAAGCTCCTTCTCTTTTTCCGCATGAGCATAAGCTCATGCTTATGATGAGCTTATGCTCATGCATGAGCATGAGCTTATGCTTAAGTTTCCGCATGAGCTTATGCGGAAATAGAGAATGAGAGAAGCTTATGCTTCTCTCATTCTCTTTTTCCGCATAAGCTCCTTCTCTTTTTCCGCATGAGCATAAGCTCCTTCTCTTTTTTCGCATGAGCATAAGCATAAGCTCATGCTTACGCTCATGCGGAAAAAGAGAAGGAGCTTATGCTCATGCGGAAAAAGGGAAGGAGCTTATGCGGAAAAAGAGAATGAGAGAAGCATAAGCTTCTCTCATTCTCTATTTCTGCATAAGCTTATGCTTAAGCATAAGCATAAGCATAAGCATAAGCTCATGCTTACGCTCATGCATGAGCATAAGCATAAGCATAAGCATAAGCTCATGCTTACGCTCATGCATGAGCATAAGCATAAGCTCATGCTTACGCTCATGCATGAGCATAAGCATAAGCATAAGCATAAGCTCATGCTTATGCTCATGCATGAGCATGAGCTTATGCGGAAATAGAGAATGAGAGAAGCTTATGCTTCTCTCATTCTCTTTTTCCGCATAAGCTCTTTCTCTTTCTCTTTTGTGTGAGCTTATGCTTCTCTCATTCTCTTTTTCCGCATAAGCTTCTTCTCTTTTTCCGCATGAGCATAAGCTCCTTGTCTTTTTCCGCATGAGCATGAGCTTATGCGTAAGTTTCCGCATAAGCTTATGCGGAAATCGAGAATGAGAGAAGCTTATGCTTCTCTCATTCTCTTTTTCCGCATAAGCTCTTTCTCTTTTTCCGCATAAGCTCTTTCTCTTTCTCTTTTGCGTGAGCATATGCGGAAACATGAGCATAAGCTCATGCTCACCCATGAGCATAAGCATAAGCTCATGCGGAAAAAGAGAAGGAGCTTATGCGGAAATAGAGAATGAGTTTCCGCATAAGCTTCTCTCCTTCTCTTTTTCTGCATAAGCTCCTTCTCTTTTTCCGCATGAGCATAAGCATGCGGAAACTCATTCTCTATTTTATGCATAAGCTCCTTCTCTATTTCCGATGCCTATGCTTAAGCATAAGCTCATGCTTATGCTCATGCATGTGCATGAGCTTATGCTTAAGTTTCCGCATAAGCTCATGCTTATGCGTGATCTTATGCGGAAAATTTAGAGAATGAGAGAAGCATAAGCTCATTCTCTATTTCTGCATAAGCTCATTCTCTATTTCCCACTCTATTTCCCCCTTCTCTCATTTCCCCCTTCTCTCCTTCTCTATTTTCCCTCATCTCTTTCCCCTTCTCTATTTCCCCCTTCTCTCATTCTCTATTTCCTCATTCTCATTCTTTTGTTTCCTTTACATCTTATTTCCCTCTTATCTTTCCCTCTTCTTTCCCTCTTTCCTTTCCCTCTTCTTTCCTTTCCCTCTTCTTTCTTCTTACCTATGCCTATGCCTATGTTTTCTGTTTTCGTGTTTGTGTCTATGTTAGACATGGGATCACGTCGCTCATCCGACGAGTACGGACAGCCTCGCAGGAGGAGAGCTCATGATCTATATGCTCCAGAGGACTTTGATTCCTCTCAGACGACTACCCCGAGGACTACCCCTGGTCCGACTCCTCTCGGTCCTAGCACTGTGACTACCCCTGGTCCGACCCCTCTTCCACGTAGCACTGCGACTACCCCTCAGGGGACTACTTTGCTAGCCGCGGATGGCTTTGTCGGGACTCTCGACGAGTTTGTAGCGCAGATGAGCGATGAGGAGGCAGCGAGATTCTTCTCTCTGCTCTCTCAGAGGACCTCCGCAATTCCTTCCCCTACACCGACGGGTGGACGTACTGCCCAACCATCCCCTCGCGCCCCTTCGACCGCGGGATCATCACCTGCGCATGCCTCCCGCAAGGGAAGGAAGAGTAGGATGGGCAGCTCATGTTGTGCTGACTCAGGAGATGTAGACGAGTCAGCACACTCACGCTCCTTTAGGTCTCCACTTGGTCCGGAGACACAGTATCAGTCAGGTCCCTTTCCCTCTCCTACTCCCACAGCTACTCCTCAATCCGGAAGCGGTCGCGCAGCTTCCACTCCTTCAGACTCTGCTACCGTCAGTCCCCCTTACTCATCAGGGGATCTCTTCTATCAAATCACATCTACCGGAGAGATAATAGAAGACAAAAAGGGCAAAGCAGTGATGGCCGCCATGAGGCGGTTGATGAGTCATCACTTTAAGAGCGGCATAAATATCGATTGGTGGTATCAAGATGCCCAAAAGAAGCAGGCGGTGATCGATGAGTTAAAACAAAGATATCCTAATCCGCCAAATGTGGAGTTTAATAACAATTATATGCTCGAGCGCATGGGTTTGGTCCTAAAGCATCGCAGATCAACCTTGCGTACTTCCATTTCAAAGGGGTTGGCTAAACCCAGCTGGGCAGACAAAGCTGATTGGAAGTACTTCAAGAAGCAACATAGGGACCATCCCGAAATGTTTGAGGGTCAGAGGAGGGCTGCGAAGAGACGGCTGGACGTCGTAGGTACTTCGCACTTTGGTGCAGGCAGACGGTATGCATTCGAGGCAACCGTGGTAAGTCTACTTCCCATTTAATGTATTGTTCTATTTGTTTTACTTACATATTACATGCACTTTAGCTAACTCTAACTCTCGTAAATTGGATCCACAGCAAGCTGCGATGGGTCGTCTTCCTACGGATGCAGAGACGCGGCGCGCATTTCGGATAGGAACAAAGCCGTGGTTCATTGAGCAAGAGACAATGGGAGAGACAGTCGATTGGGCTGAGGTGGCTGCTCGCACGGTATAAGTTTACTCCTACTTGTAATCTCACTTTTTAATTTAAGTTCCAATCTAATTTTCGATTTATATGGTTCACTCTTAGGGTCAAAGCTCAAGCGTCCCATCATCAGAGACGAGCGATCAACAGGGGCAAGGATCGAACGCAGGTGCTGAGGACGAGGGAGAAGATGCAGGTGTCGGGGACGAGGGAGAAGACGCAGGTGTCGAGGACCAAGGAACAGGCCAACAAGACGATTCAGATTCGGATTCGCATGAGTAGTGGTAGTAGCATTTTGGATATCCGCTCGTTAGAGCAATTTTGTATCGCCCTTTCACAGGGTAATTTTGCTACAAACACAGTTGTATATGTATATGCATTTCTTCCTCATCGTTCACAAGAACAATTTTGTATCACCCTGCAAGCAAGGGAAATTTTGTTATAAAAAACTTTCTTTTGTAATTACAAAAAAAAAAAAAGGATTAGTGGGGCTAAACAGGGCCAAAAGGAATCCCTGTTTAGCCCCACTAACCCTTTTTTTTAACTTCTGTTAATCGTCGCTATATAGCGACGTTTACCAGTGTTGCTATATAGCGACGATTAACAGTGTCGCTATATAGCGACGTTTGTCATCGTCGTTATATAGCGATGATTAACAGCGTCGCTATATAGCGACGGTTTATAGCGACGCTCCTTTTTCGACGATTTTAACGACTTTTATAGCGACCTTTGCGCCCGTGAAAAAAAAAAATTTTAATGTAAAAAGCCTATAGCACTTACCAACTTTCGAGCAGATCTACACATCAAAATAGAAAACATAAATGAATGTGCGCATTGCATAGCATGCATCTCATTGACATAATTATGACACAAGTAGGTTATACTTACTCTGACACACTGCCATGGATAGATGCTATTGAATTGACAAAGAAGCATTGCTTGGCTAAGATGTCCACAACTACCAAGCTCCAATGCAAGCTGCATTATCAATTAAGAATAATTATTATTTGATATAATCCTCCACAATGTAAGAGATAAGCTAGGTAGGGATTGATACTCACTCCTCGTGATATGCGATAAAGATAACTCACGCCGCAGTCAAATCAATAGGTTGCAACCACTTAAAAACATCATCTATGGTCTTCTGCTTATTGCTAAGTACACTAGAAACAAGAGGATCGACCATATATGCACATCTTTGTATATATAGCGGAAGCTATTGTAAAACCATACTGCAATAAAAAGAAAATAATATTAGTTCATTTGATCCAATGGAAATACAAAAGCATAAAGTCAGTAAAAAGTTTGTGTCAAACCTGAGGATGGCTATTATAACCTTGTCATTGACCTCTTTCTTGAAGTTTATGAGGATTGAAATGTCCTCTTCATCGAATATAAAAGTAAGAGGTTGTTCTCGAACTTGAAACCTAACTTGAAATGACTTCTCCATTTGCTACAATGTATGATTATTTTCTAGAGTCATCCGACGGATAGCCAGAGCAGCTTTGCTTTCTTGAGATGAGCTTTCTATATTCTCTGCTCCAGCTATGTCCTCCTCATCCTCCTCCTCTCCCTTCTCCTATAAAAGGATAAAATAATTATGAGATTCAAAATTTTAAATTAATTATAAATTTAAAAATACCTTTAAATGAATAAAGAAAATTAAACATAAGTTTTCATACCTCTACATATCTTCGTGGTCTTTTTATGTAACCTTCAGAGGCAAGGTCAGTGTCATATCCATCTTCTTCTGCTTCCTTGCTATCGCTGGTGTCCTCACTATTATATCCAGAGCTTTGATCATTTTCATCATCTTTCTTGCTCTCATCATACATGATCATCTCTATGTCATCCTCTTCATGTGAGATCGGACCTTTCTTATAAAACTTTATTGTGAGAGAAGCCATGGTATCAAGGTATTCCAAGCAAGCAAGGCTCTCAATAATATTTACATTGTGTCCTTTTCTGATAAGAGCTTCAAGCAGATGTCCCATTCGGCACAATGTGACTTCCCATCCGGACGGTAGAAAAAATTCCATCATACTAATCAAAAGATCAGCACTTTTTGCTGGCCTTTCATAGTGATTTGCATTGCGATGGAGGGGACTTGGAGCTTCATGCTCTTCCAGCAGTAGTTGCAATCTCTTTGCATTTCCTCTTATATTGCTTTGTAAGGAGTGATCATTGTAAGGGCTCTTCATGCACAAGAAAAAGGTTTCTAGACTCTGTATCTTGAGACCGCATTCTCTCTTGTCCCTTTTTCTTGAGTATATCCCATTGTAAATCTTGAGCTCATTGCCATATTGTTTCTCTAGGGTAGCAGACATTTGTTCCTTGTCATCTTTATCAGCAAATATGACTATATTACATTGTCCCACTCTACCAATGGTGGTATGTAATATTCTGTCAAGGAGTTGAAGGATGTCATCCGGTGATATTTCATAGACAAAGAAAAGCTGAGGTCTCTCCCAAGCAGTGTCGTCGGACAAAAAATCATTCAATGAAACTCCCTTGCACTCAACACTCTTTCCATACTCTGAAATGATTTCATGTATGAAATAAAAGCCCTTGTTCAAAGTTTTTTCTTTTCTGAGAGTGTGATTATTGATGACTTTTTGTGCATATGCATACACATTTTCCGGAATGTCACTTCTCATAGAGGGAGTAATTTCAGATCCATCATCTTCTACCTTCACCCATTTATGCGCCCAAGCCTTCTGTTTAGCTGACGGTAAAGCTGATGCCATCTGCCTCACAATGTTATGATCAATTTTACATTGGCTAATTGGAATATTTTTTTCTCCCAATAAATATTCAATTGCACTCTTTACTGCATCACGCTTGACCTGTTGGATGATGCAATCTTCCATGCAATGATCTTTATCCTTTTTGCCAAAAAACCATTCTTTGGACATTAATTTCTCTGCAGCAAGACTTGCGTATTTGTCTGGTAGGTTTCTTAAAGGCCTCCACATCCGAGCTGTCATCTCTTTTTTCTCAATCTTCTTTGCCTTCTCTTTAATCAATGATGGAGCCTCATATGTAACATCTCCTTTCTCACATGCAAGACACACGTCTTTGATCTGATGAAAAACTTCATCACTACGGAAAAGTATGCTTGTGTAGTCTTGATACCTATCCCTTACTGTCTTGAAGCTTGTAATCACCTCTGCTCTTTCCTGCTTTCCCCTTGGTACAATGGCACTCAAGCATGTGTAGAAGTCAACAAGATTATCCGCTTCCACTTTAGTTGCAGTTCTTTTGAGAGTGGTCAAAGGAGAATTAAAAGTTTTCCATATGGTCCTAGCTTTGAGCAACATCTCTGAAGTGGAGGTGATTTTTCGTAGTGCATAAATGTCATGATTAAGTCTTTCTGACTCAATCAAATATTTTTTCTCGTTCTTGAAGATACAGATGCATGCAGAATAGTAGTGAAATTGAGGCACACTCGCGAAGGTTTGATAAGTAATTTCTCCTTTCTTGTATGCATCTCTAAAGTGCTCATTACAAGCATAGGCATAGTGCTGACCATCTATTGCCTCAAATGTACAATGAGCTAAGAAATTTCTCTTGGCATCCCTTATATGTCGTTCTGGATCATTCACTGAACTCTGTCCTTCTTGAAGTGAGGGAACTTGTTTTCCGAGGAACTTAGTGAATTGCATCTCAAAATCTATAGGCTGAGAGAAATTGATGGATTGACTATAATCTCCCATGATTGGCCAAAATGTTCTTGGACGGAGTACCAAATTAGAAACAACTGGTTTTTTTCCATCAATCAAAGCCTGAAAAATCTTTTCAGCATAGGCTGTATCTAAGGTCCTGCTGTTGGTGAAGACACTTGCTTTGACCACTGTTGAAGCATGTATAACTTGAGTCTTCTGGACCCATATATATCCTGGATCCTCATCTGTCATAGCCTCATTCAAGCGAAGATTTACGTTCTTCATTGATAACATTTCTGCTTCTAGATCTGACTCCATTTCAAGACCCTCCGCATCCTCTTCATGTTCTTCCTCTTCTCTTCTTTGCCCTTTCTTTGTATATGAACGACCTCTTTTTCCAGTTATAGGACTTGGAACTGTAGCTCGTGAAGTACTTGCCTTTTGCATTTGACATCGAGGTTTATTTTTTAGGGGCTCAATGTGAACTGCTTTAGATCGCCCTACTTCTTCTTCTATTGCCTCAACTTCAGGTATACTTAAGGGCTTCACTTGTTCTGTTATTCCATCAACTTCATGAGTTACACCATCTAAGTGAGTAATACCATGAACAAGAGATGTGTGTGCATGTCCTGTCTTATCTGATGCATGTCGTGTCTCACTCAATTCAATTTCTGTCTGAGATGCATGTGCATGTCCGGTCTCCACCAATTCAATTCCTGTCTTAGATGTAGATCCCTTGTAAGCATCCACGTGTACAAGACCCTCATCCATTGCTACAATGTGTTCTGTCTCATCCACTCCACTTCCTCTCTCATTTGTATTACCATGAATCAGGTCTACATGGTGTGTCTCATCACTTCCTTTCTCATGTGTGGATTCTTGCACCTTAGGTCCCTCCAATGAAGTTGAACCTTGTTGGATGACACCCTGAAAGTATTCAAGGATAATATTTGACTGCATTTTTCTTGCTTCCTCAATGGGAAATTCCTCCCACACATGTTGAAGGATCTCCAATGCAGGAACCAATTCAGGAAATCTAGGTGCTTTTGGCGGCGGCATCACAAAGTGCATTGCATCTTTCTTAGAAAGAAGAAACGATTTGTTGCTCATTCTTGACTTTGTGTAAATCATCATTGTACTGCTGTCTTTTTCAATTTTTATTCCTACTAAGGTGCCCCCTTGAATCAAATTGCTCTTTGAGAAAGATACATTTGATGCCCACTCATCTTTCTCCAACTCTCTCTTTGTCATCACTAGAATGAGATTTCCTTTACTTAAGACCAAGAACCATGCTTTCTTTGTTGTGTAAACAACTGTCCAGTTTGTGAAGTCCTTTGGGGCATAAATTCTTCCATTGTATTTCAGTGTCATACCATTGAGAAATGCTGTAGCCTCAAGATCCATCCTGTATTCAAGCACAACACAAATTTTAAGTACTTTGACAAACTACAATTACTTTGAAAAATCAAAAGTACAATGAGTCCCATTAATACAACTCAAGTTTTTATTCTTCCCAATCATATAAGTATCAATTTCATGCTTTGGGAATAGCCTAAAAGGCTTTACAAGGCTTAGAGCATAAATGCTTTGGGAATAGCCTAAAAGGCTTTACAAGGCTTAGAGCATAAATGTGAAAAAGAAAAAGGATTTACAATGATCTCTGAATACAAATTTGAAGTCTATCATATATAAGTGCAAAATGCTATGTCAACTCCCGCAACTGATATAAGTGCAAAATGCTCTATCAACTTCCACAACTGTAATCTGTCATGTCCACTGATACAACTTTCAATCATCTTGAAAGTTTAAAAACCTTAATCGTTGCTTAAATGGTAGGGTTGTTGTGACTGTGAAACCGAATGTGAACGAATGGACTGACTCCGATTAGGAACTAGTCGGGAAATTTTGAGCATGGCTTTGATTGGTTTTTTTGGAGTTCTCTCCTCTAAGGACAAACTAATCTATGCTAATCTAGACTACACCAACCGTCGAAGCGAAGAAAAGCAAGAAATAATTTCTTTTCCATTGTTCTTTTTAATATCCTTAGGTTGCGAATTAAAAGCAAAAAATGATCTATTTTCCATTATTCTTTTTAATACACTAAGGTTGTGAGTTTAAAAAAGATAAAATTTATATTTTATCTTTTTTAAACTCACACCCCTTTCTCTCTCTCTCCCCCCCTTCTCTCCCCCCCCTTCTCTCTCGCTGCCGCCCCCATCCTCCCACCCCACCTCCCCCATTCTCACTCCCACGCCCACGTCCATTCTTTCACCTTCCCCATTCCCACTCCCTCTCCCACTCCCATCCTCCCACCCCTTTCTCTCTCTCTCCCCCCCCATTCTCTCTTGCTGCCGCGGCAGTGGCCCCCCCCCTTCTCTCTCTCTCCCTTCCCCTTCTCATTTTAAAAAAGATAAAATTTATATTTTCAAAGACTAATTTACTTACAACTCATAAGAATTGAACATTCACATTAATAAGAAGTTAAAATCTTAATAAATTTGAATTTAAATAATAAAAACTATAAAGTAGTTTAACTTAAAGTTTAACTTAAAGTTTATGAAAAAATAATGTAAAATAAAGAAAACAAGACTTAAAATTAAAAATTTAATATTTGCCTACATTCACATTAATAAGAAGTTAAAATCTTAATAAATTTGAATTTAAATAATAAAAACTATAAAGTAGTTTAACTTAAAGTTTATGAAAAAATAACGTAAAATAAAGAAAACAAGACTTAAAATTAAAAATTTAATATTTACCTAGAAGAATATATTAATTCTCCCTAAAAAGAAATAAATTAAAGTAATAATAACGAATGTAAGTTAAACTACTTTTAAAATTTTAGTTTAAAATGTAATAAAATTAAAATTATACTTTTTATATTCCAAAAAAAAATGCATTATAGTCTAAATTAAACTAGTAAATTGAAAATGAAAGTGAAACTCATTTTAAATTCAAAAACAAAGAAAAATTTAAAATTCAAGTTTCTACAAGTTTTGCTTTTAGCATACATTTGTCTTTTCACATCCACGCGTTTGTCTTTTGAAACACAAGGTTGTCTTTTATCACAATTTTCACATCCACGCGTTTGTCTTTTGAAACACAAGGTTGTCTTTTATCACAATTTTCAAGTTTTCACACGTTTATCTTTTCAAACACAAGGATTCATAGTTTAAAAAAAGGCGGGAAATTTGAAATTCTAGTTTTCACACGTTTCTCTTTTCAAACACCAAGGTTTATAGTTTTGTTTGTTTAAGTTTCGACTAAATCACACACCAATCTCCTCTAATATGCCTCATTGATCGCAGCTCCCAAATTCTTCCATCAAAACATCTCTCCTTTATCTCTTCTTGATCGTCGCCCACTCATTTTTTCTCCTCATTGGTAAGATTTTCTATCTCGATCATACTTTCTCTTGTGCCCTTCCTCTCTAAATTTTCATCAAACACCAAGGTATATAGTTTTGTTTGTTTAAGTTTCGACTAAATCACACACCAATCTCCTCTCATATGCCTCATTGATCGTAGCTTCTTTATCTTTTCTCGATCGTCGCCCACTCATTTCTCCTCTTCATTGGTAAGATTTTCTATCTCGATCGTACTTTCTCGTGTCCTCCCTCTCTAAATTTTCATCTCTCGTCCATCTCTCTCACTCTTCTCTCTCTCTCTTTCCTCTCCGCTCTAGTCTACGTTTCCTCTCATCTTAGTCTACTCTCTCCCCTCCTCTTCATTTCCCCTCTCTCTCTCTCTCTCCCTTTCTCCTCACCTTTTTCCTCTCTCTCACTTGCGCTCCCCACTCTCTCTCTCACTTGCCGCAGCCTCCCCCCTCTCTCTCTCTCCCCTCCCCTCTCTCTCTCTCCCCCCCTCTCTCCCTCTCGCTGCCGTGGCAGCGGCCTCCCCCTCTCTCTCTCTCTCTCCCCCCCCTCTCTCTCTCTCTCTCCCCCCCTCCCTCTCTTTCGCTGCTGCGGCAGCGGCCCCCCCTCTCTCTCTCTCTCTCCCCCCTCTCTCTCGCTGCGCCTCCCCCCCTTCTCTCTCTCTCCCCCCCCTTCTCTCTCGCTGCCGCGGTAGCGGCCCCCCCTCTCTCTCACTGCCGCGGCAGCGGCCCCCCCTTCTCTCTCTGCCGCCCCCCTCCTCTCCCACCCCCTTCTCTCTCTCTCCCCCCCTTCTCTCTTGGCGCGGCAGCGGTCCCCCCCCTTCTCTCTCTCTCCCTCCCCCTCTCTCTCGCTACCATGCCCCCCCTCTCTCTCTCCCCCCCTCCTCTCTCGCTGCCGCGGCAGTGGCCCCCCCTCTCTCTCTCCTCTCCCCTCCCCTCCCTCCCTCTCCCCCCCCTCCCTCTCCTCCCCCCCTCTCTCCGCTGTTGCGACAGCAGCCTTCCCCCCTGTCTCTCTCTCCCCCCCTCCTCTCTCGCTGCCCCCCCCTCCTCTCTCGCTGCCCCCCCTCCTCTCTCTCTCTCTCCCTCCCCCTCTCTCTTGCTCTCGCATCCCCCCCTTCTCTCTCTCCCCCCCGCTCCTCTCTCGCTGCTGCGGCAGCGGCCCCCCCCTCTCTCTCTCCCCTCCCCTCCCCTCCCTCTCGCCCTTCTCTCTCTCTCCCCCCTCTCTCTCGCTGCCCCCCCTTATCTCTCTCCCCCCCCTCCTCTCTCGCTGCCGCGGTAGCGGCCCCCCTCTCTCTTCCCTCTCCCCCCCAAGCGGCCCCCCTCCTCTCTCTCTCTCCCTCCCCCTCTCTCTCGCTCTCGCATCCGCCCCCTTCTCTCTCTCCCCCCTCCTCTCTCGCTACCGCGGCAGCGGCCCCCCCCTCTCTCTCTCCCCTCCCCTCCCCTCCCTCTCCCCCCCTCTCTCTCGCTGCCCCCCCTTATCTCTCTCCCCCCCTCCTCTCTCGCTGCCATGGCAGCGGCCCCCCCCTCTCTCTTCCCTCTCCCCCCCTTCCCTCTCCCCCCCTCCCCCTCTCTCGCTGCCGCAGCAGCGGCTCCCCCCTCTCTCTCTCCCCTCCCCTCCCCTCCCTCTCCCCCCTCTCTCTCTCTCCCTCCCCTCTCTCTCGCTGCCCCCCCTTCTGTCTCTCCCCCCCCCTCCCTCTCTCGCTTTCGTGGCAGTGGCAGCAGCCCCCCTCTCTCTCTCTCTCCCTCCCCTCTCTCTCGCTGCCCCCGCCCCCCCTTCCCTCTCCCCCCCCTCCCCCTCTCTCGCTGCCGCGGCAGCGGCTCTCCCCTCTCTCTCTCTTCCCACCCCCCCCCTCCCTCTCCCCCCTCTCTCTTGTTGCCCCCCCTTCTCTCTCTCCCCCCCTCCCTCTCTCGCTGTCGTGGCAGCGGCAGCGGCCCCCCCCTCTCTCTCTCTCCCTCCCCTCTCTCTTGCTGCCCCCCCTTCTCTCTCTCCCCCCCCCTCCTCTCTCGCTGCCGCGGCAGCGGCTCCCCCCTCTCTGTCTCTCCCTCCCCTCTCTCTCGCGCCCCCCTCTCTCTCTCCCCCCCCCGTTCCTCTCTCCCTGCCGTGGCAGACCCCCCCTCCTCTCTCTCCCCCCTCCCCCTCCTCCCTCTCCCTCCCTCTCTCCGCTGCCGCGACAGCGTGTCGCGACCTCTCCCCCTCTCTCTCTCTTCCCCCGCTCTCTCGCACTACCGCGCCTCCTCTTTCTCTCTCTCCCCATCCTCTCCTCTCTCGCTGCCGCGGCAGCGGCCCCCCCTTCTCTCTCTCTCTCCCCTCCCTCCTCTCTCGCTGCCGCCGCAGCTGCCCCTCCCTCTCTCTCTCTCCTTCCCCCTCTCTCTCGTTGTCGCGGCCCCTCCCCTTCTCTCTCCCCCCTCCTCTCTCGCTGCCGCGGCAGCGCCCCCCCCTCTCTCTCTCCCCCGCCCTCCCCTCCCTCTCCCCTCCCCTCTCTCTCCCCTCCCCTCCCCTCCCTCCCCCCCTCTCTCCGCTGCCGCGACAGCGGCCTCCCCCTCCCCTCTCTCTCTCCCCCGCCTCGCGGCTTCCCCCCTCTCTCCCCTCTCTTCCCCCCCTCCCCCTTCTCTCCCCCCTCCCTTTCTCTCCCCTCTCTTTCCCCCCCCTTCTCTCCTCTCTCTCCCTCTCTCTTTCTCTCTCTCTTTTGCTGCCGAGGCAGCAAGACTCTCTCTCTTATATTCTCTCTCTAAAAATCTTTCCTTCACTTTTCTCTCTCTATAATAAAATTTCAAAGAATACAAATTTTAAAATAAGTACCTGGAAAAAAGTTGAAATCTATGCTTGTGCTTGCTTTTGCTCTTCCTCCTCTTTTTGCTTCTCCTCTTGCTCTTCCTTGTTGAAATGAGAGAAACAATGAGAGAAGGAGAGTATATATAAGAAAAACTAGGGTTTTAAGTGCTTCTCTCTCATTGGTCCTTCTATAACATTATCTCCTCTCCCATTGGCCTCTCTATTAGATTATCTTTTCTCTCTCTCCCACCCACTCCCATCCTCCCACCCCATTCCCACTCCCACCCCATTCCCACTCCCACTCCCACCCCCATCCTCCCACCCCACCTCCCCCATTCTCACTCCCACGCCCACGCCCATTCTTTCACCTTCCCCATTCCCACTCCCATCCTCCCACCCCACCCCTCCCACTCCCACCCTCACCCCACCCCCACCTCCCCCATTCCCACTCCCACTCCCACTCCCACTCCCATTCTCCCACCCACTCCCATCCTCCCACCTACACCTCTCACTCCCACTCCCATCCTCCCACCCCCACCCCTCCCCCCCATTCCCACTCCCACTCGCATTCTCCCACCCTTATCCTCCCACCTCACCCCTCCCACTCCCATCCTCCCACTCCCTCTCCCACTCCCATTTTCCCACCTCCCCCATTCCCACTCCCATTTTCCCACCCCCCCCACCTCCCCCATTCCCACTCCCTCCCCCATCCTCCCACCCCACCCCTCCCACTTCCACCCCCACCTCCCCCATTCCCACTCCCATCCTCCCACCTCACCCCTCCCACTTCCACCCCCACCTCCCCCATTCCCACTCCCTCTCCCACTCCCATCCTCCCACTCCCACTCCCCACCCCTCCCACTCCCACTCCCATCCGCCCACCCTCACCCCACCCCCACCTCCCCCATTCCCACTCCCTCTCCCACTCCCTCTCCCATTCTCCCACCCCCACCCCCACCTCCCCCATTCCCACTCTCGGGGGGGTCACTCATCATATGTAACCCTATCACTGAGTTCAACAGAAGGATTTTTTTTATTTCTAAAATTTACAGAAATAAATATACATAAGGGACTATTTAAAATAAGTTTGGAAAAAATTTACAGATTTGTATAGAAAAGGGGTACATTTTATTAATGAATTTTTTTACAGATAAGGGACTTTAAATATAGGCCTTGAACCCACGTGATATAGAGAGTTTATACATAGTGACCCCCCCGAGTTCCCACTCCCTCTCCCACTCCCACTCCCATTCTCCCACCCCCACCCCCACCCCCACCTCCCCCATTCCCACTCCCTCTCCAACTCCCACTCCCATCCTCCCACCCTTTCTCCACTTTCCCACTCTCCCTTTCCCCCACTACCACCCTCCCAACTATCAATTCCACTATTACTTATGAATTCTAATTAAAACTAATACTTAAATAAATGATATTACTTGAAAACACTCATAGGATTTAAGGTTTAGGATTTCGTGGTTTGGGTTTAGGATTTGGGGTTTGGTGAGTTAGGGTTTAGGGTTTAGGGTTTAGGGTTCAAGGTTTGAGGGTTAGGGTTTGCGGGTTAGGGTTTAGAGTTTGGTGGTTTAGGGTTTAGGGTCTGGGGGTTAGGGTTTAGGATTTAGGGTTTAGGGTTTAGGATTTAGGGTTTAGGGTTTAGGGTTTGGGGGTTAGGGTTTAGGGTTTAGGGTTTGGGGGTTAGGGTTTAGGGTTTGGGAGTTAGAGTTTAGGGTTTAGGGTTTAGGGTTTAGGGTTTGGGAGTTAGGGTTTAGGGTTTAGGATTTGGGAGTTAGGGTTTAGGGTTTAGGTTTTAGGGTTTAGGGTTTGGGAGTTAGGGTTTAGGGCTTAGGGTTAAGGGTTTACGGTTTAAGGGTTAGGGTTTAGGATTTGGGAGTTAGAGTTTAAGGTTTAGGGTTTAAGGTTTGGGGTTTAGGGTTTAGGGTTTAGGGTTTAGGGTTTGGGAGTTAAGGTTTAGGGTTTAGGATTCAGGGTTTGGGAGTTAGGGTTTAGGTTTTGGGGGTTAGGGTTTAGAGTTTCGGGTTTGGGGGTTAGGGGTAAGGATTTAGGGTTAGTGTTTAGGGTTTAGGGTTTAGGAGTTAGGGTTTAGAGTTTAGGGTTTGGGGGTTAGGGTTAAGGGTTTAGGGTTTAGGGTTTAGGAGTTAGGGTTTAGGGTTTAGGATTTAGGGTTTGGGAGTTAGGGTTTAGGGTTTGGGGGTTAGGGTTTAGGGTTTAGGGTTTGGGGGTCAGGGTTTTGGGTTTTGGGTTTAGGGTTTAGGGTTTGGGAGTTAGGGTTTAGGGTTTAGGAGTTAGGGTTTAGGGTTTAGGGTTTGGGAGTTAGGGTTTGGGGTTTGGGGGTTAGGGTTTAGGGTTTAGGGTTTGGGGGTTAGGGTTTAGGGTTTAGGGTTTAGGGTTTGGGAGTTAGGGTTTTGGGTTTAGGGTTTAGGGTTGTTATTGGTTAGGGTTTAGGGTTGTTTTGGTTTACGGTTTAGGTTTTAGGGTTTAGGGTTGTTATTGATTTACGGTTGTTATTGGTTAGTGTCTAATTAAATTTTCAAACAAGTTCTGGATTTTTAAATCATTAATAAAGTAGATTATTGAGAAGAGACTAATGTTCTTTATAATGGTTGTTACAGCTTGTTTGCAAAGGAAACTCACAAAGGAGATGGCTACAAAATTTATTCCGGGGATGGAGGTGATTTTATGTTGCAAAAGAGAAGTAGTTGCATTTGCTACAATCCATGAAAGTGATCCAAATTCTAATTGTCACTTTAGAAGATTTGACGAAGATAAGGTGGCGGTTATCGTATCAAGGATTCTTAGTGCACATGTTGAGCTAAAGCGTAAGTGTGGAGGAAAGAGATTGAAAGATTGAAGAAGAGAAGAAGGAAAGGAGGGAAAGAAGAGGAGAGAAGAGGAAAAGAAGAGGAAAGAGAGGGGAAGAGAGGGTTCCTATACCCATTACTATAGCTAGCGCTTAAAGCGTTAGCTGCAGGCCAATGCAAATAACAAAAATAACAAATGGAAAAAAGAGGAAGCACTTACCTGAAATAGTACGTCCCGCTCGGTGTTGTGGACTGGCCCTATAAAAGAGAGGAAACATACCATTTTTCAAATAAGATGTTAGAGGAAGGAGGAGATTACAAAAGTAACTTCTTGAAAGGAGGAGATTGAGGAGACAAGGAGAAAGAGAAGGAAGAGAAATACAAAAAAGACTAGAAGAGGTGAGTCTTCTTTCTTTCTTGCAATCTCATTTTTTGTTTCAATCCTTTGAAAACATGCATGAAAACTAGTTTATAGGTTTAGGGGAGGTTTAGCAATACAAGGAGAAGCACTCACAAAACTAAAGCTAACAAACAAATAACCTACATTGTTGAAACAGACTCATCTCTTGAAAAACTTTCTTTCAAGAAACCAAAGAGGGAGAAGGGTGGAAAGGGAGCACAAGAGCTAGGAGAAGGGTGAGGAGTGGAGAATAGAGTGGGAGGTTGTCGGAAAAAGGTGGGAGGTTGTCAGAAATAAGTGGGAGGAGAGATTTCCTTGTTTACTTGAAAGATTAAAGAGTGCCAAAGAAAGCGCCACGTGTAGCGTCGGGTTTCGGTTTTAACCCACAGTGTCGCTATATAGCGATGCTTCTCTGTCACTATATAGCGATGTTTTTAATTAAAAGCGTCGCTATATAGCAATGGAACAGAGAAAAACGTCGCTATATAGCGATGCTTTAAGACACTTTTTGTTCTAAGTTGAAGAGAAGCTCATAGATTCTATTTTAGAACTGTTAATATATTTTCTTGCAACTTATGTTATGATTTTAATATAAGTGTAGATGGAAGGAAGCTTGTCCGATGATGCGCCAATGCCCGGGAGCATAAAGTGGCTTACGGAGAGGTTATACTGTCATTGCACTCATTGCAAGCGAGAAGTACGACATCAACATCGTATTATCATGTGCCACTTGCGGATGTATGGGGAGGAGCCCCAACCTAACCCGTCATTGGTGTTGCACGTGTTGATGGACTATCAGTAAGTCAAAGCTCCAGAAGATGTTGCCTGCACCAAATACCATGCCCACATCAAGAGATGAAGCGAAAAAGATGCTAACAACGGTGGGTATGGATTATGATACCATCCATGCTTGCCGTAATGATTGTATTCTCTTTCGTCATGAGCATGGAGATTTGGCTAGTTGTCCAAAGTGTGGAGAACAACGATATAGAGGGTGAGCGGATACCAGTAAATGTCTTGAGACACTTTCCCATCATTGTAAGAATACAACACATGTTCCGATGCAAATCCATAGCGGAGTTGATGACATGGCATGCATCTCATCGGTCCAACAATGACACATTGAGGATTCCCACAGATTGTGCAGCTTGGAAGCACATATATAATCAGTGGCCGGACTTTGCGAGGGAGCCACGCAGCTTACATCTTGGGCTCGCCATGGATGGCGTGAATCCTTTCGGGTTACGCTCGACATCTTGGTCGACATGGCCCATAGTCATGGTGAATTATAATATCCCACCATGTCTAACAATAAAAAAGGGACACCTCATGCTTGCACTACTTGTGCCAGAAAAGCACAAGGCAAAAAATATGGACATGTACATGGCACCTTTGATAGAGGAGTTACAGATATTATGGAGAGGAGTAGTGTAGGTCTTTAATATTTCCAGAGCTTCTAGACATACCAATGATATTTTGGTCAGAGGTATCTTGATGTGGACCATACATGACTACCCAGGATATGGAGAGTGCGCAGGTACGTGGTTGTCTCTCTACATGTATAATGAGCGATTATGCTTTTATGACTCTCTTTCCCATGCATGTCTTATACTAACACATTCATGCACGCGTGCAGAACTTGTTACAAGTGGGTACCATGCTTGTCCTGTTTGTGGACCGGGTTTGAAATCGCTTGCATGCTACTCCAAACATATGAGGAAAAATGTTTATGAATGTCATGCTCAATACCTTCCGCTCGACCATCTCGCACATGGAGGTCAGCTTGATCCACCACCATCATATTTGAAGACAAGTGACTGGATTCAAGCTTGGAGGGCGAATGGAGAGGAACCTCCTCCTGGTATGAAGAGGCTATCGATCTTTCACGAGCTTCCTTATTGGGGTCAGTTACAAATCAATCATCTCTTGGATCCCATGCATATCTTCAAGAATGTGGGGGCTACTATTTGGGCACACTTGGTTTCAACTTGGTTGCAAAGACTCGAGAGGAGTGCGAGAAGACTCGTGTGCTATGAATAGGATGTCTCATTTGTGGCCCCAAGTGCATGCTTCGGGAAAAGTTGTCCACCCAAAAGCAACGTGGATCCTCTCTACGAGGGAGGAGGGAGCGATCAAAGCAGACATTGCCTATTTTCAAACACCGACAGGGTACATGTGTTGCTTGAAAGGAGCATTTTCAAAGGACAATAAGCTTAGTGGGCTCAAGTCCCATGATTGGCACCAGGTCTTATAGGTATTCTAAATAGAATTAGTGTACCGATAATCGTGATGCATTAGCGTAATTATGATTATGTTATATTGTTGACATGACTTCTTTGTTGCTTTGATAGTTCATCCTCCCAATTACAATAAAAGGGTGCTTACAAGAAGATGTTAGAAATGCTATATTCAAGATCTGTGGTATTGTGAGGTATGCTTACTTAAAATAATAATTCAAGGAATTCTTTAAACATGAATAGGATTCTTAAAAATAAGAAATACAAAATTAGGATTTAATAGTAGTTTTTGCATTATTAGTGCAATATTATAGAGAGATATTGTGAAATTTATTATGTGGAAATACGAGTGCTAGAAAGTAAACTTTGATTCTCGAATGACATTTTCATAAAGTAAACTTTCCATTTGGGATGGATTTTTAAGATTAGTCCAAATGTAAACTCTAGAGTCCAAAATTAATGAAATAAGTGTTGAAGAAATTTTTTTGATATAGCATGAAAGGGTCAACATTTGTCCAAGTCCCCATTCTCTGCTCCCTGTGGATCTTTTAAGAAAACTATCATCTTCAATATACAAATGCAATTGCCAATATCAAACAAACAATAATGAGAAAGATTTACGCTGGACATAATAAAAATGATTTAGCAAAGATAGTGTAACTTAATGTTCTTGTCATCCTCCATTCCCAAGATCAATGATTCTTCCACACTACTCTCTACCTTTCTCTGTTCTTGTACCTTTGACTGAATATTCATATGCATTTTTACTTGATTGAAGGTCTCATCATCTATGTCCTTGATAGTTATTGTTATTTGAAAGCACATAGATAGGGATTCCTTGGGGTCAAATGCCTCTTCAATAGTGATGCCTTTTTCTTCAAAAAAAAATTCTTCCTTAAGGTCTTCCTTTGCCTCTTCATATATATCTTCTGGAGCTCCATAATAAACATGTAGGAACATAGCAAAAGAAAGACTTTATTCTAAGATCCTACATCTTCTAGAATAGGTGAGTTTAAGTCCCTTGCAAAGTTTAGTGTCTATCTGATCCCATTTGCATGATTAGAATACCACCGGTGCATTATTTTGAACCAGAAGAGGGGATGCATGGGCAAAAACATGGAAATGTTCAACCTTGACCACACAAATGGGATCCGATGGCTAGGATATTTTGCACTAGAATTAAAATACATGATTTTGAGTCCCTTGCAAAGTATTATGGCCATTAGGTCTCATTCAAGCATGACTAGAATAGTACCGGTGCCTTATTTTGAACCAGAAGAGGTGAACGTACATGATATATAAGGGTTTATACATTGTGACCCCCAAGAATGCATCGATGATATTCTAGTCATGCAAATGGGACCCGATGGCCATGATACTTTGCAAGGGAATTAAAATCACCTAGATTGAGGCCGGTACAAAATATCATGGCCATCAAATCTCATTTTCAAGCTGAAGACAAAACATGGATTTTCCTTATTGAAATGGAACCTACAAGGACCCGGAAGTAGAGGGGAGAAATGGAGAAGACAGAGAATAAGAGGAGCCAGCTTCCCCACAACCAATTTTTAAACAGAAATACTATTGTAGAGAAAACAACGAATGGACAAATCGAGTACTATATTATGCACGAGATTTTAATTCAAGAATGAGGTGACTCTCTGGTTAATAAAAAGTGGCGAACCAGCAGAAGCGTCAGTCTGCTTCGCAAAAACATGGAGAACATAAAACCAGAAACGGAAATAGGAAGAGAAGGTCGTCTGTCAGGCTGCTAGAAGAAATGGAAGCGTGGAGAAGATAGGAAATGAAAACTCAACAGAACTGCGTCAGTCTGCCTGCATACCCGTCCTCATGCTCCTAATCAATCGTTGCATACAAATAACTAGTTAATCTTCTGCATGCAGATACCTTCGACTCCATAAGGTAAATCCTAATCAAGCGGTGCATAAATATAACTAATCATTCGTGTGCATGCAGATAACTTCGATCCCATCATGTGAATTTGCAAGCTTTTTGAGTGGTTCACCAGCGCACAGTTTTGCAGGAACGGGGGTAGAAGGGTGCATGCAGGTACCTTCGATTCCATTACGTGAATTTGCAAGCTTTTCGAATCGTTCACCAGCACACAGTTTTGCAGGACCAGGGGTAGAAGCACGTTCCAACACTTCGGGACATGCCTTAGCAAGACCTACAATCACTAAGAAACTCTAAGATCGGGAATTATGAAAAGAAAAATGAAGAGTGAAAGCAAAATCAAGCGAGAAACAGCAGGTCCAGCGATAGTTTTCTCTTCAAACCTCTCACAAATGCACAACTGTCTGTGTCCATGTCATCGGTGGAACCAGCCATTTCAACGATCAGAATACTACGATATGGAGATGAGGCAATGCTATGCAACCACACTATATGAGTGCTTAAATAGAAGACCATAAGTAATTGCACCCACACAAGTTCTCCGTGTTTTGATCGCGCAAAAAAAACGTTTGCTTCTTGCAGCTAATACGATTAGAGATACAATGAATTCATTGCAAGAGGAACCACGCCGAACCAAATGAGCAAATAGCCAGGATCCAAAAATACGTCAAATACTTCCTTGCCTTCAATGCAAAGAATAATCAGAATCCGATTATCAGAAACCATAATTAAACGAAACACATGAATGAAGGACCCGCCATGGAGTGTGCAAGATACTGGACATGGCGCGCGAACGAGACCATGTAACTATGGAACCAGAAAACGGAATGAGAAAGTTCGCAGCCACAGTCTCGTAAACAGCGAGGACAGTTCGCCAAATCCCAATTCATCGCCATGCAGAAACACGCATGCAGAGTTCCAGCCAGGCTCTCTATGTGGACCAATGCAAATATAAGCACACAAAAGTTCACGAAAAATTGTATTTTCTACTTTGGAGAAACAGCGCCGTTGCTTGGGCTACGCCCAAGGGTAGGCCAAAAAGAACTAGGCACGGGTTTGGGCGGAAGAGGACAAATCCTCGATTTTGTCTTTCACGTGTGGCCCTCATAGTTGTGCAAAGAAGAAGCTGATTCTGATGCTTTTGAGACTGAAGTAGACAGCGCGTTGACATGCTGCCCATTTTGGTATGACAAGCATAAAAGTTGGGCTCTTCTTTGCTTCATGAGGAGACTATCATTTAGGTAGCATTTCGGATGCTAATACTTGCAATATGTCAGAGACATGGCATCATTTCAAAATTTTAAGAGGTGGGGATCACGTGGGGACAAGGACACATGTCATCCTTCCATGTTTTTGCATCCCTAAAAAAGGGCAACCCATTATAGTTGCCAGGGTCTAGAGGCCATGGTCTAGGATGGGAGAAAAAGTGGCTGCTCCCATTCTAAATCCATCAAAAAGATTCCCATGCCAGCCCCATCTAGGTGCTAAGGCCCTAAATACATGGAGGGAGCTCTACAATGAGTCTGTATGTGAGAGCTGGTTGGCTTGCCCATTCTTGTCCTAAGCATTTAGAGGCACTTCAATCCATGGTAATACTAAAAGGCAACTTTTCAATGGTGCCAAAATTGAGCACTCTCCATTTTGGAATTGCAAAATGGAGCATCAATGGAACTTTCTCTTACCCTTGAAAAATGTGCCAAGCTACATAAAAAATCCTTCACCAGCGGCACACCATTGGCATCATGCGCACTAACCCTAATTTGTCTTAGTGATCCTCATTCCTTAGTTCTGATGGGTTGGTCAACTAAAGTGAATTGAGTGGTACACCTTGGCAAGGAATGTGTTGCTCTCTGCTCCACATTAAAACTACTCTTTAGGGCATGGTTACACATGTCCCCTACTTCTCCAATCAAGCAAAGAGGTCCAAGAAAAAGAAGGAAGCAGTTCGTATGATAGAGGGAAGTATAGTCCCTCCTCTTTATGCATTAAATGCTCTTGTAGCCAATAGGATGGCCTCTACAAGCTTGACACCTCCTTTACTCAATTAAATGCACATGCAACACCAACACCACCAACAAAAGGGACAAATTTGTTGCTTGCAAACCAAGTTGAATTAAACTTCACTCCAAGAATTCAGCTCATTTTTTATACTTTTTTTGATGGTAAATACAGTTTAAATTTTTTTCAAACTCTAATATCCATGGAAAAAAGTATTTTATTAGCATCGATATTAGCATCGGTATTTAAGTCAAAATTTCAATCGATATATAGATTTTTGATGCTAATAGTAATAGCGGTAATATCGACACACACATCAACGATTTCTTGATTTTTTTCTAGGTTCCTTTTGATGCTTTTTTTGATGGTACTATCGAGTCTGGGACCCAATTTTCGAGGACAATACCGAGCCAATATTGTTGCTGGTAATAAATCTCGAAGCTTTATTGATGCTTTTTTTTTGGACAAAATGTTTTTAGGGCCCTAGTTTGCTCTTTTATAAAGGTATGTATTACACTGTAATGGGCATTGTATTGTATTGTTTATAATTCTTCATTATAAAATTGTCCTCTTACATCATATGAGGTAAAATATTGACACTATATACAGGTCTACACTGTCTCTGTATGTCCGTCATCAATAGGCAGATGGGTAGAATGTAATGCCATGTGCTTCAGCATCCTACCGGAGAGCTTCTCTTAAGTATTCATCTCTGTCTTCCTATTCAACTAGCCGGCACATGATTTGCACGATTAGTATATATATCTTTGAGAGCATTTCTAAAAAACTAAATGTAATAAGGGCTTATATTGAGAAACAGTACAATTTCTCCTCTCTCCTCGAGTAGGTTCATTAGAGTTTTTGTGTTGTTGTTGTATGCATACCTGTCCTCCTCATCCGTACATTCCCGGCCCATTTTCATAAACCAATATCATAAGAATACATGTTAGCTTTAGTGATTGACATGCTACCCAAAATTATACACTAAAAGGGAAAAGAAGAGGTACGTTAGTTTTCAATCTCGAAGTGAAATGTAAAACCTCATCAAAAACATCCAAACATGAGGAGCACAAAACTTCCCCACCCAAAAAAGACATTATTGATGTTATTGTGATAGATTAGTTGTGCCAAAGTCTAGTTTATTAAATTCTAAATTTGTTGACTACAACACAATTTTTGGAGTTGTTTATTATTGCATATGAAGAAATCTTCTTTTTTATATTATGCTATTTCATTTGAGAGAACTTCTTTGTTATATGATCATTATTAACATATTATAAAAGTCAATAGCATGTTAATGTGAGAATTGATCATTTAACAACTTTGAAATGTTCTAATCTTTCCATCTTAATGTAAGAATTGATTCTTCTATTACTTTGAAATGTCTATTAAAACATTCTTTATTATCATGTTAGAATTTCAAGGTAATATTAAATAAATACCAATATCAATTACATTTGAAAGTACTATGTAAACAACTTGATTTATTGAGAAAAAGTACTTTTTTCAAGTTTAAACAGTGTTATTGCAACAAATAGCACCTCATTATGTCACAAATTTTTCTTTGCAGCAAGTAAGCAACTGATGTGCAAGGAAGAGAATGATGAGGTCAATTATCACAATGGCCCTAATATTGCAATTAATTTTTGACTATCACCTCATTCTTTCCCATTGAATGCAAAAGCAATCATTCCATCTAAGGAGAACTTTGTAGGGGGGAGGGAATTCATTGATATCACTCACCATTACACAATTATCAGATTGCAATCCTCAAAGATTTGTTTTCGAGGGGAAGTTGCTTTGTAAGTATGGAACTTACAAAGTAGCAAATCCTAAGTACCCAACTTTCTTGAAAGAGGATCACACTGATAGATTTTTCTCGCACACTATCACATTGCTTATTCCTTCGACTTACATTAGCCAATTTGTAATTTTTTTACAAGTTGGAGAGTTTTATGGAATAGAAGGAGCTAGCGTTGTGTTGAGAGGAGCAACTGAGGGTGGGACATCTAGATTCTCTTTGCTACTTGATGCTACTACATGCATCATATGAGGTGAACCCTTTGAGGGAAATCTTAGCTTGTTGCCCGATCATTCCCTTTGCACATATGTGTCTTTGGCTGCTGAGATGATTAACTTTGGCAAGCATAACATAGCAAGTGTGATGGGGACACTTGCAATTGTTATCATCAAAATTGCAACTGAAGAAGGAATGGCAGACCAAATAATTATTGCAGATGGACCACGAGATGAAGACAGAGCTGCTGTAAGTTAATAGTATTTTCGTTCTATTGTTTTCTATTACAAAGTAAATGTTGCAAATTTTTCTTATGTCCCAACACTTTGGTTTTGTAGCTATCATCTGTGAACGAGAGAAAACCTACCCTCACTCAACTTGAGCAAGAATTTCATGATGAGAATGTGGTTATGTACATCTTGAAAAATGTTTCTTTCTTGAAGGCTAAGAATACCATATGTGTTTTTTACTTCACCATTTTGGCAGAGGTGCTTGATGGCTCCACGAAAGAAAGCTTGAAAGAAGCTTTCTTTGGTCAAGTTTCTTGCCTTGGCTATGGAACAAAGGTGCCTACTCTAACACAAAATTTTGTTTTCCACCCACACAACAAAAATAACACAATGATTTCTATTCAAATTTGCAGATATCAGGCATATTGTACTTCACCAATGTCAATGCAGATCTTGTGGAGCATATGTGTGAGACTTGTGGAGACCATGTGAGCAGAGATCCCCTACACCCATTTTGCTACTCTTGCAAGAGCCCAGAAGGGATCATGCAAGTCCATACCTTGACAGGAGACATTGTTCAATGCAACAGCAAACAAGTTCCAGTCCATATTAAAGGCCCATATGTAGACATTGTACTTTCATTGAGCATGCCTTTTCTTCAAATGTATGAGGAAGATCTAATGATGGCATGAAACAAGCTTAACATATGCAAACCTGGTGGAAACTTCACTATTAATAGTTTTGGTGCTGATATAGCATATGAACCAAATGTATGAATTATTTGTACACTTTAATGATACATTTTGGTTTTATATTATTCTCGCTTGATTATTTCATTTCAGTGTACTTTTGAGCAAATAAGCTTTTAAGAAACATTATCCACAGTATGGATATGCAATTGCTTCTTAAGAAAAAACAATTAGCAACACTTATTTCATTAATTTTGGACTCATATGTCTACTTTTGGACTATTCCTTAAAATCCTTCCCAACTGAAAAGTTTACTTTATGAAACTGTCATTCGAGAATCAAAAGTTTACTTTCTGGCACTATCATTTTCACATAAGACATTTCAAAATATCTCTCTACAATGTTGTACAAATAATGCAAAAACTACTATTAAATCCTAAATTTGTATTTCTTGTTTATAAGAATCATATTCTTAAAATAAAAAATCCGAGTTATTAGTTTAAATCCATGAAAAACCATGCTATTGAGGATTCACAACATTTTAAAAATGTATACATAAGAGACCTGTAAGACTCTTTTTACTTTCAATGCAGAAAACTATAACACTCTTGAATATTCAAGAAATTAAAAGGTTTATATACACATGAGACATGATGGAAGCCTCTTTTGTACTCCAAAAAATAGCAATAGCTATGCTTGCAATTTTACATTATCATGTCATAAGTTTTACAACAAATATTGCTCTGGATGAGTCTTTGTACGAAGGATCTCCTGTGGCCTTTTCAATAATTTAATTTTTCCTTTACAATGAGTTTAGTACAAATGGGCGATCCAAACATTTGCTTGTTTGAATGTCCTTTTCTATCATGATCACAGAAATGAGCGATCCAAACATTTGCTTGTTCAGAATGTCCTTTTTGTCGTCACTTGTCACTTGGGTGCCATCTTCATTCACTCTCATCTGACAACCACCACCACCTTCATTCTTTCTCAATATTTGAATGGTGTTATCATGGGCATTCTTCATTTGCGCTATCTCCTTCTACTTCCTCCCGGGTGAGCATCTTTGTGAACTTTGTAATGTGCATTATAATTGGTTGCGGTAATTTTATTTTGTCTTCTACATCATACCCCATGTGCTTCTTTGTGAATGCAAGTTTTGTTGTGCTCATGGGGGTGGTATCTACTTAGATCACTCCTTACATTTTGGGGAGCTTATGGACCATGAACATGATTGTCAATGAATGTGGTTGTCATTGAGGAGTTTTGAGTTGAGAATTTAAAGTTTAAAGTTGTGAGCATTTGAATATCTTCTAGTGCACCAATAAAGCATGGAGACAAGGGGGAGATGAGATGACAATGTTTCTAGTAGAAATAGATTACAAGTTGAATCAGACAATACACAATCAAAAATGCCTAGGCAATCGACACGTAGCATTTGGGGAGTCTAGTCCTATAAGCAAAAATATGTTCATCATTGGCCTTGAATATAATGACTATTGTGCCCCTCCTCTCCAATCCCTCCCGATATTTTTTGGGAGGAGAGGAGGCTAACATGGGGTATTGGTACCCCTCGCACTTGGTGCTCCTTTCAGCATGTGGCAACCATGTAGGCTGTCCAACATGCGACTCATGGTTTTGGGCAACTCACAATCATCTAGAGCATATGGATTCAAGATTTCAAGCATGCACAATACATTCTTGGCAGATCAAATTTACTTTATGATATCCATTGAGTATGGTGGATTACAAGGATATGAGAGATGCATGGAACTACATCGCAAACTATGGATTGGGATTCAACTCTCATTTGTACCACACAGTGCATACAACATTATTAGACAAAGCATATCTAGAAGACAAAGACCACATCCATCAAAATATCTTTAATCAGTTACCCAATACCATGCAGGGAGGACTTTCCACACGACATTTGAGCCCTTGCATGTATGAAAGTCAGGGACCTATATAGATAGTGTAGTGTCAAGGGTTATAAGAGAGATAGGCCCTAATAAATTAGTGTAAGTCATCATGGACAATGCCAAGAGTTGTTAAGAAGGTTGTTAGAATATTGTAGAGGGAGTTTATAAATTTTTATGCATCTGAATGCTACACGCACACTTTAAATCTTGCCTTGAAAGATTGGCATAAGCAAGTGCCATGGTTCCAAGAAACTGTGCATGAGGCTCGAGATATTGTGAAGTTGATACAATCAAAGGAACATTTGAAAGTGATATTAAGTCGAGAGATGGTTCTAATATGCTACAATTGCAAGCAAGAACAAGCATTACAAAAACTATGGACTCAAAGAGGGGCCCTTTGGAGAATTACTAAAGTATTAGAGGCTTTTATAAGGGAATATGGTATCCATGAAGGAGATTATGCCATGTGGACTTCTCTATAATAGAGGCGAGTCTCCAAATCTAGGGGAAATTCTACTTTCTTTTCAAAATATCCCAAAAAATATCATTGGTGCTTCACAATAAAAATTTTCCTTTGGCAGGCCTGCCTTGACTATGCCAGGCCTCCTTGTTTTCCTCCCATGGCAAACTATACCCCAACTAGAACTATGCTCATAGTTTCCTTTTGGCTCAACCATTTGGTCCAATTTTTGAATTACTAACCAACTCTCTCACTATTCTCTCTCTTCCAAAATGTTTCAAACATCCATTCCCACCTCTTTCTAGGAGCTGGCTTCAAACTATCTTCATTCCACTTTTGATTAGTCATTCTCTCTCCTCTTGCTCATGTTTCTCTTCCACCTACGAAAATCTCTCAAAGAAACTTTTTCCCAAAGCTTTGTTCATCCCTCTTCTCTTCCACTCATTCTCTTCTTATTGGACTCTCTTTTAGAGACCAAAATTGTGACGTGACTCTGCTTGGAAGGAGCGAGAAAAATGAGTTTAGATGATGCATATTCCTAGCATCGGACTTTCGATTCTGGTGCTTCATTGCAGTTTTTTTTTAAAATGTGGGA
This sequence comes from Dipteris shenzhenensis, assembly GCF_047967505.1. Lineage (NCBI taxonomy): Eukaryota > Viridiplantae > Streptophyta > Polypodiopsida > Gleicheniales > Dipteridaceae > Dipteris > Dipteris shenzhenensis. Next base: position 41,455,194 of record NC_141628.1, on the reverse strand, counting down.
CGTGCCTAAGCTGACCAAGAGTCTCATTTTAGTGGGTTAGCTAGATGATGCTATTTTTCAGACCACCTTTGGCTTTCAGAGTTGGAAAATGCAGAAAGGCTCTTTGGTTTTGGCAAGAGGTGTCAAGTGTGGGACACTGTATCCCTTACATGTATCAGGGGTATCTGATCATGCTGTTGCAATAACCGAGTAGCCAAGTACTTCTTTGTGGCATTGCTAGTTGGGGCACATGAGCCAAAATGGAATGAAACTCTTATACCGTTTGGGTTATGTACCGCATTTGAGTTTTTCTAACCTTTAATTTTGTGAGCATTGTCTCTATGGAAGTAGACTAGATCAGCCCATAAAAGAAGGGGCAAGAAAAAGCTTGAAAAGCATGATCTGGTGCATTCAAAAGTATGTGGTCCCATTCCTACATGGTCATTAGGCAGGGCTGAATACTATGTGACATTCGTTGATGATGCAACTAGGAAAGTATGGGCTTATGCTATAGCTTGGAAGAGCGATGTGTTCTAGGTATTTCAAAAATAGATGGCTTTGATTGAGAATCAGTGGGGTAGAATGCTTAAATGCCTACGGATTGACAATGGTGGAAAGTATCTCCCTCATTGCTTTCAACATTTTTATGATACATGTGGGATGAAGAGGGAGTACATGGCACCTTTGATAGAGGAGTTATAGATCTTATAGAGAGGAGTGCAGATATTTGATTTTTCCAGAGCTCCTAGACATACCAATGATATTTTGGTCAGGGCTATCTTGATGTGGACCATGCATGACTACCCAGAATATGGAGAGTGCGCAGGTACGTGGTTGTATCTTCCAAGCTTGGGGGGACATTTGGCGCATCTGCTTATTAATTCCTGTGGATAAGCTCGTCTTGAATGATTTCTTCCTTATCTCACTACAAAGGTTTCTAGGGCTCGGCTATGGTTGGTGGTAATGTTTCGACCAAGGAATCCCTTTGTATCTAATCAACCTTTTGTGCCTCATTTTGAGCTTCAAGTTGTATTAATTCTTTTTGTTCTAAAGATAAATTATTAACAAAGGATTGCAAGTTTATTTGGTACTGAACGTCTTGCTCAAGTATTAAATTCTCCCCACCCTCTCCTTCTACCTATCTTGGACTACCGAGACTGCCAACAATTTGAAGAGGTAAAAATTCAGCATATCCCTCGAGAGTTCAAAATATAGTTGCTGATTTCTTGGCACGTGAAGCTTGTACTTCAATCACGCATGAAGCGAGTGGAAGCACCGACCCAACAAAGCCGCAAGCCACAAAGGAGGGTGATCATTTGTAAGGAATGCAAAGGTTCTGGTCATCATGAAACTAAGTGTTGGGCATATTTGATATGAGTCTATCGACTTCAAAAGATCATCAGAAAGGTCCTCAAGGACATTGCTCAAAAGAAGAATGCCAGACCACACACCCCTTGAAGAAATAGCATGGCGATTACAAGAACTGGAAGAAGCTGAAGGTGATTTGCAAGCCCTCCAACTGTTGACATTTGTCATGGCATTCTTGTTTGCCTTAATGAACAACCTCATGCAGCGCCGTGTCTCTAACCCTCCCTTGTAAAGATGGATGCGATATCATGAGGGTTGGTCCTTCTAAGATTGTCTATGAGCTATTCTATACTGAAGATTCTTCCTGTGTAGTATTTCACAATACACCAGTCACACCCTACCCTGCCTATGTGTGCTTTGTGGATGTATCTTCACCTGATTTTCAGTTCAAGCTACCTCTTTCCATTGTTTTCCAATAGATAAGCCTCATTTCGACTCTCTCTTTTCCATTTTTCAAGCATGGCTAACATTCCCGTGTTCTGTGGATGGGTTGAAGAAAATCCAAATGAGTATCTTGTGGCCTTCAAGCACCGTTGTGTTTCTCTCAACTTTCTTACTGAAGATAGATGACTGTTGGTTCTTTCCACATTTCTAGAGGGTTTGTTGGCGCAAGTGTGGTATGAGAAGCAGGTCAACGACATTCGCCAAAGCTGGCCAAGGTTAACAATAGCGATGATTGAGTATTTTGGGAAAGAAGAGGAGCCAGAGAATGTGTACCTATAGGTGGCAAACTTGAAGCAGTCAGAAGGTGAGATAGCGCGTCAATATGTGGATCGAGCGACCGTGCTCCGGGACCATTTAATTGACACATAGGAGGAAAATGCCATATTTCGAGCTAGAATGACTCAGCATGTGCTGGGCTACCTTGTAGCAGGAGCAAGTGATGAATTCCACCTCAAGCTTAAATGGGAGAATCTAGAAACTATGGTGCTAGCACATGAGATTGCTCAAAATTTTGATAAAGTTCAGTCTGACCCTGCTTCAAAGAAGATGATTGTCCATCCGTAACCCCCTCAATTTTTGCAACAACAACCTGGGGGGTCTAACGCAGGGGCATACCCCCACCCCTCATCAGGGATGTATCCACCGCCTCCACCTCAAATGTATGGTCCTCCCTTAGATGCTTACCGTCAACAAGGAGTATATCCTCAACCTCCACCTGGAAGATTTCCCCAGCCTCACCCATGAGCCCCCCTCCTTCCTACTCTCCCGGCCCCTCCTGCTAAAGAACTCGGAGTCAATGACCTAGCCAAGGCCCTGAATGATCTTCGGCTTGAGATGGTGGGCATCAAAAATCAAGCCAATCGCCCTCTAAGAGAACGTGCCAATGTTGTGTGCTACGAGTGCCATCAGAAGGGTCATTATCGCATGGAATGTCCCAACATTCCAGGGGTGAATCTTCTAAGTGAATTAGACACCAAAAATTCTGACATATAGATCCTTGACCTTGGGAAAAGAAGTCATACGACCTCGGACCCCTCTCCAAACCATGGACCGGGCCGCCTCATGAAGAAGGTGTCCTTCTCAGAGCCCTCAGATGCTAAGATGGCAGACCCACCAATAGAGAAGACTAAAAGATCTCGTAGGAGTAAGTGATCGCCCTCGGATTTTCCTATCGGCTCAGGGCAAGAGGACTATTCGGTCGTCCAAGACCTTGCTCATCGGTCTTTGAGCATCACGCTCCCTCAACTAATATCATTAAGCCCTAAGGTGAGACGTGAGCTATAGCAAGGGCTCTCAACAAGGAGGAGCAAGAAAAAGGGAAAGGTATGAGAGGTCTCTTCTATCTGTGAAGAAATTGATCGGCACCCACATATAGTAGATGTCATCATAGATAATTGCCATGTCAAAAGTGTGTGTGTTGATGGGGGAGCTGCATGTAATATCATGGTGCCCCGAATCATGAAGAAATTGAATTTAAAATGCACAAGGCGTTCCTCCACTCGAATCAAGGTAGTAGATGGTCGACGACTCACCACCCTGGGAGTCATTGAGGATTTGCCCATCACTGTCAATGGGTTGACCACCACCATCAATTTCTATGTAGTGGACATCGAAGATACAGGCAGGAGTTACCCAGCCATACTCGGGAGACCATGGTTGAGAAAGAGTGATGCAGTCATCTATTGGAAGACATGACACATGTCTTTTGGTGCTTCTAAGGAGAAGATCCTAGTGCAACTAGGTGCCACTGAACCAGAAGAAGAAGAGGAGCAAGACAGTGATACTCTCTCATCCTCGGTGTCTGAATCAATGGAAGAATCAAATGGGGGGGAGGAGTTCTCAGAGGAGGAAGTTTACATGATGGGGGTGTCTCCGACCCCGCCACCTACGAAAAATTTAACAGCTTGAATCTATGCTTTCCTCAGACCTCACTCTAAGTGAGAAAGATGAGTTCCTAGAAATGCTCAAAGATTTTGCTGACCTCTTCACCATGTGACTGCCATAGAGCACAAGATAGACTTGAAGCCTGATGTGAAGCCTGTGGCTCAGAAGTATCGAAGATTAGGGCCCCTACAAACCGATGCTTTGTGCTCAGAGTTGCAGAAACTTGTAGAAGCTGGATTTATTATTTCGATTCACAATACTAAATGGGTTTCACCAATGGTAGTCACCCCAAAGAAAAACAACAAGTGGCGAGTCTGCATTAACTATAAGAAACTCAATGCAACCACCAAGAGGGACCATCATCCTCTTCCCTTTCAAGACCTCATTCTTGAGAAGGTAAGTGGTCATGAGATGTATACTTTCTATGATGGTTACTCAGGGTTTTATCAAATCAGAATTGCTGAGGATGATGTGCTTAAAACCACATTTGCCACACCTTGGGGGACATTTGCATTCAAAGTAATGCCATTTGGCCTCACCAATGCTCCTGCTACCTTTCAAAGATATATGCAAATGATGTTTGCTCCTTATTTGGGGGTTTTGTTGGAGGTTCTTTTAGATGATTTCTATATATTCTCGGCATGTAAGGAGCACGTCATGAAGGTTAGGTTGGCCTTCCAAATGGTCAATGATGCAAATGGCAGCCTCAACCCTGATAAATGTACCATTGGAGCCACTCAAGGGAGGTTACTGGGACATATTGTCTCATCTGAGGGTGTCAAGCCTGACCTTGAGAAGGTAGAAGCTATCCTCAAGCTCTCCCCACCAACAATCAAACGTCAAGTATGCTCATTTGTCAATCTAGCAGGATACTATCGCCACTTCATTGATCAATATGCTGCTTTGACACGACCCATGACTATGCTATTACAAGATGGAGTTGATTTCTCTTGGGATGAGGATTATGATCATGGGTTTGTACAAATCAAGAGTGCTCTCGCTTCAGAACCCATTCTATGCAATCCTGATTGGTCAAAGACTTTCTATATCAATCCTGGGTTTGGTGAGCACACTCTGGCGGGTATTCTTCTCCAGCAAGGGGAGGATCGATTCATGTATCTTGTTCGATTTTCTTCTCGACAATTGCTCGAAACTAAACGATGCTACTCTGAGGCTGACAAGCATGCTTTGTCTTTGGTGTTCTGCATTGAGAAATTTAAGCATTATGTTGCTGGAAAGTCCTTCATTATAATCTATAGCAGTGGTCTTTCAAAGCAGGTTCATCAATCACCAAATTCCATGGGCTGGTTGGCCAAATGGTTGTTGACCTGGCTCGACAAGCTATGAATGACTTGAGATTTGGTCATATTGGAGCATTGCTCCATGGGGATTGATGCCCATGCCTCCTCGATGAATGTGCAGTCTGTAGGTCACCTGGATCCTCATCATGTGTTGCAAGGGAGGGAAATTTTTGTAGCCTAACGTCTCTGTGGGAGCTAGTGGTTTGTGTAAAGGGAGACCGTGAGTGGCACCGCATTGAATGCATTCATAGAACATGCAAGCATTGCAGTTTGAAGCTAAAGAAGAAGACATTTAATGTCTATCCAAATGAAATGAGGGAAGACAAACATGTTGCTCTAAAATGGAGGAGATTTGAAAATGCTGGTGTTGAAGGATTCGATACAAAGAGATGGCTACTATCATATAAGAGCACTTAGCCAAGGAAGCTTATAGGTCACATGGTTCAATCCATCCCAAAATATGTGCTTGACAATTTCATGGCTAGCTAGCACCATAAGCATTTCAGGACTTGCCTTGCCAATTTTCCCCATGACACTATTGTCTCTGTCATAGATTTTGCTGAAAATTATTTATTTCAAGAACAAGATGAGATATAAAGTGCTCACTGGTACAACAATCAAGTAATAATTCTTTTGCATATCAAGTACAGTCATTTGCTTGACTCTTCCATGCGTACTGCCCACTTGCTTGCTGACTCACACGAGTCCAGGTCAGTGCAATGCACATACCATTTCTACATTAAATCAAATGATAGGGAAGATTGGTTGGGTATGTGTGATCAAGGGATTGCTAGGTGCATGTGTGCATCCACTAGCACTCATATGGTTGTGTGTGTGTGTGTGTGTAGGAGAGGCACACTTAGTGCCATAGGCCATGACATAGGTGATTATGTAATGCAAAGGCCCCCACATGGGGTGGTGCCTATGATTGTGAAGTTCCTATGATTTGGGAGTTACCTCCATTGATGTAGGAGAGGTGCCATTGATTTAGGCCACCCTCTCTCCATTTCTATAAAAGAGGGATTGCCCTCTCAAATCAATAGAACATCCATTGTAATATCTTTTGTGTCCTCACTCCTCTTGCCACAATGCATCTATTCTTCCCTATATTCCAAATGATTAGACTCAATATGCCAGCTCATCACCTTCTTCTCCACCCTCCACCTTCTTCTTCATTTAAGCCGCCTTTTCTCTGCTACTGTGAATGAGGACTAGCGTCATTAGCCCATAGCCCATAGCCCAGCTCTCTATAGACTACCATGATCCACCATAGTACCCCTCCTAAAACCTTGACCTTAACATTAAGGCTTCATTAACACCCTCAATACGTGAAACTCAAGTAGGCGGACTCCCCTCTTCAATAAAAGTGCTACTTGCCAAGCTCAACTTTTGGAGGCAAAGTGAGGAAAAAAATCTAGAGAGAAGGAGAAAGGGGGAAAGGCAGTATAAAAGGGTTTTCAAGGGATTAGAAAGTGAAGAAAAATAATTAGTATGTTCAAGAGGAAAAAAGAGGACAGTAAGTGTGTGTGTGTGTACCCACCTTTGGCCCAGTAGGATACAACACACTAGGTGAGACAGTACATCAACACCTAGTGGGATGACCTACTGTTTACCAGAAGAGAAAAACAAGTATTGATGAGTGCAATTTAAAGTAATGGAAAAGGAATGGAAGTACTTGAGTGCGGAGCATAAAAAGTATGAAGCAAATTGGTTTTATAGATATATGGGTAAGTTGTGGTTATAGTAACATTAGGCAAGCAAAGGAAGTGAACAATTATGACAACAATCTAGGTTAGAAGAGTTTTAAAGGGGAAAATTGATAGGGTAAGTGTAATAAAATAGTATTGTACAAAAGAAAAATGAAAGGAGTCAAAAGGCTAAAATCCATGATGACTTAAATGTATTGTTTGGGAGGTGGGAGCCGAAATCAGGAGTGAGCTATTGAGAGTTTTGAATTTGGAGTGTGACATTTGATGAATAATTTTGCAAGGACAAGAGAGGATTAGAAAGATTTTTATTAGAAAAAATGAAATGAATAAAGAACAAGTTAAAGAAGGAAGTCCAAAAGCTAAAAAGGCCTTAGTGACTTAAGTGTACTATGCACAACCGTCCAAAGTTGCAAGGGAAACGACCTATGTGTGGAAGATTTGATAACACCCCTTTGCATAGTGAAAAGACAAAAGAGTGAAGCTAGACAATGGAATAGGACGAATTGCATTAACGGAAAAGTTTGAACAAGTCAGTGAATCCCTGTTTATAAAGGAAACTAGCAGTGGGCCATTTTGTAGAAATGACTTTGTGGAAACTGTATAAAAGTTGAGCTTGGATAAGTCCTCGCAAGCATCAATTTTATTGAAGAGGGGAGTTCGCCTACCTGAGTTTCATGTATTGAGGGTGTTAATGAAGGTTACTATTAAGGTCGAGGTCCAAGGAGGGGTACTATGGTGAATTGTGGTAGTCTATAGAGAGTTGGGTTGTGGGCTTGTGACGCTAGCCCTCATTCGCAATAGTAGAGAATTGTCACGGTGTGGCCAAACTCCAGAGGCTAGTTTGGAAGCAGGGACATTTGAACTATGAAAATTAAAAAAGGTGCTAGAGTGGGGTAAATTGATAGGTTGTAGGGGAGTTTAGGAGAAAGAGAGGGGAGAAAAGAGTAGAGAGAGAGTGAGGGAAAGAATCTAGAGAGAGGGAGAAAGGGGGAAAGGCAGTATAAAAGGGTTTTCAAGGGATTATAAAGGTAAGAAAAGTAATTAGTACGTTCAATAGGAAAAAATAGGATAGTAAGTGTGTGTGTGTGTGTACCCACCTTTGCCCCAGTAGGATACAACACACTAGGTGAGATAGTAGGTCATCACCTAGTGGGATGACCTACTGTCTACCCAAAGAGAAAAACAAGCATTGAGAAGTGCGATTTAAAGTAATGAAAAATGAATGGAAGTACTTGAGTGCGGTGCATAAATAGTATGGAAACAAATTGGTTTTATAGATATATGGGTAAGTTGTGGTTATAGTAACATGAGGCAAGCAAAGGAAGACTTGGACAATTATGACAGTAATCTAGGTTAGAAGAGTTTTAAAGGGAAAAACTAACAGGGTAAGAGTAATAAAATAGTATTGTACAAAAGAGAAATGAAAGGAGTCAAAAGGCTAAAAGCCATGATGACTTAAATGTATTGTTTGGGAGGTGGGAGCTGAAATTAGGGGTGAGCTATTGAGAGTTTTGGATTTGGAGTGTGTTATCCGATGAATAATTCTGCAAGGACAAGAGAACGATTAGAAATATGTTTATTAAAAGAAATAAAATGAATAAAGAACAAGTTAAAGAAGGGAGTCAAGAAGCCAAAAAGGCCATAATGACTTAAGTGTACTATGTACAACCATCTAGAGTTGCAGGGGAAACGACCTATGTGTGGAAGATTTGATAACACCCCTTTGCATAGTGAAAAGACAGAAGAGTGAAGCTAGAGAATGGAATAAAACTAATTGAATTAACAGAAAAGTTTGAACAAGTCGGTGAATCCCTGTTTATAAAGGAAACCAGCAGTGGGCCATTTTGTAGAAATGACTTTGTGGAAACTGTATAGAAGTTGAGCTTGGAAAAGTCTTGGCAAGCATCACTTTTATTGAAGAGGGGAGTCTAGCTACTTGAGTTTCACATATTGAGGGTGTTAATGAATGGTACTGTTAAGGTCGATGTCGGAGGAGGGGTACTATGGTGGATCCTGGTAGTCTATAGAGAGCTTGGCTTTGGGCTAGTAACGTTAGTCCTCATTTGCAGTAGCAAAGAACTATTCTCCTCCATTACACAACCATTTCCTACATCCTCTGAGATGAAGCATCTCCATGCTAGGGAAAACCTCTAGCTAGGAGGAATTGACAAATTCTCACTTCATCTGCCCGTGCGCACACAATACTCAGTCTATGCCATTTTGCCAATTGCGAGTTGCTAGAGGCAAATCTCTCTCATTTCTCTTAGGGGAGGCTAGGAGAGCTTATGAGCTAGCTTCTATTCAAATTTGAGGGCATCTAGTCCACAAACAAAGGAGAAATTAGCAAAAAACCAGTCGAGAATGGCGCACTTCTCATAGACAAACTAACGCAAGATTGTGCCTCTCTTGGGTGAGGATTCTCTGTGGTATTCAATCATCCATTTGCATTTGAAAGCCCTCTCAAATCTTTTCTCTTCAGCTTCAACTACACCCTCCATTCCTTGCCTGTTGCTGGACTCCATTTTTGATAGTTTTGTGATCAAAATGTTGATTGATCAAACTTATGTTTTGGGACTTTTGTGAAAATCAAAAAATTTAGTATATGTTTGCTTTAGTTGACCACTGATATGGTCTCTGTCTAATTACTTTGACCACATTTGTAACTGATTCAAAACTTATATATGAGTGGTCAAATAGTCTTTAGTCAACAATTCTTCATATGATGGATTTGAGTTGTGAGCAGTCCGGAATTCTAAAGATTATAAGAAGAATTCCAAGTCTTCAAGAAGAGAGTTGAATATCTTTGATTAGATATAACTTTACACAGCTTGCATACTTGTCTACATGAAAATCTCTACATGAGAATAAGTATTGTCTTCATTAAGTGAAAAATACAAAGATTGATTTGTACAAGCCAAGAGAGTGATTTAGTAGCAGATTATAGCTCCTAATCTTGGAGGATCAAAGTACTTCCTTTATGCTAAGAGTTTGGGGTATCTAACGATCTCTCCAACCAATTATACTTGTGGGGAAGGACCATTGGGGAAGGAGACTTCTTTGTAAGGGACTAAACACTACCACATTAATGGTAAGACCTTCCCAATATGCCTTCATCATGTTGTTCCTCTAACATTGATTATGTATCTCAAAGGAAAGCATTCCAAAAGAAGCCTAGAAGGAGAGTAAAGCCTTGTAATGGTGAATATTTCATCAAGGTGAACATCAACAAAAAGATAGGTGCCTTCTATGGAGTATGCAATCATACTAATAGATGGAGTATTGCCACCTAAAAAGGTGTTCTCTATAGTTGCTCTCCAAGAGCTGCCTCTCAATTTAAATCAGCCCGTGGATTATACTTTGTCTCAAGGTTCAAGTCCCTGACCGGTCTAGATATGATGTGGAATTTGTTTGGGTCTAGCCATGGCAAGGGTGAACATGATGGATGCGGTGTTGTTATTAAGCAAGCTCTGTTTAAACACCATAGCGTGCCCTCAAGAAAAACAAAATGATGCCCATGATGTTGTAACATGGCTTACAACCAACCTCTCCATAGGCATGCATTCAAAATATAGTAAACAAAGCCTTAAGAATATTATAGTACGTAGAATGTTCCATGAAGTGAAAGTGGATGAAGTGCAAAGAAGAAGCTGGCACGATTGCAAGAAAATTAAAGGAATTTGTGGTCTGTACAACATATGGGGCTTTTCAAACAATCGACTGATTAAAACATGAAAACTTTGTTGTTTCTGTAGTGCGTGCATCATAGGGGATCCTAACGATTGTGAGAACATTACAACTGTGAAGACATGGGAGTGAGTTGAAGTTTTCCCTCTACCTTCAGATAGAGGGACAAAAAATGGAGAGACAAAAGAGTTTTGATGACCTCATTGACTGTCTGGAAGAGGGGGATAACTTTGCAGTTGTCGTTGCATCTCGGGTGAATGAGGAAGATGACCCATACTTTCTATTGCATTGCAAAAAACCTAAGCACAAGATTGAGGAAACAATTAAGGATAATTGGGAAAGAACCTATGAGAAGTGGGATGTAATAGTCAGAGATTTTTGGTACAAAAAAACATCTAAGAGAGGATGAAATTATGAGCTACTACATAAGAGTCCACAAACATTTGTGTACTCTCATTTAGTAAGGGCTATTACGTCCCAGATGCAACTTGTGCCATAACAAAAGAAGGGCAAGAGTGTCTTCAAATTGGATTTAGACACGCATGAGCACATCTTGGGGTGTCATGGAGTGGTGGACGAGGACGACTAAGATAGTACTAAGGAGATGTAGTCTCATTGTAAGGAAACAATATTCCACTTGTCCTAGAAAATGGAAAATGTTTTTGAGACTATGCTTCTTTTTACTATATCCCAAAAAACCAATGTGCTAGTTTTATTAAATTGTTTTTGTAAATCCCATGCTTGTTTTTAGTTTATCCCAACTATCACCGCACTGGTCTTATTAAAACTTCTTTGTAAACCCCAAACAATAAATACCATGCTTGTTTTTAGTATATCCCACTAACCACTACACTAGATTCCAATAGCGAATCCACACCACCACAAATCCATTCATCTTGTAATAATAGAAGCAAACCACCACTTGGTGGTTGTTAATAGCCTACTACAACCAACTACCATGCTAGCGATCACTTATCATGCACTACTACCATGCTATGCCTACAATACTATCATGCTATCCTAAAATTTGTTGCACAGTGCTATACTAAAATGATCCCCTTTGGAGTGGTTATCTTTAACCATCACATTTCAACCATCGGGCTACTTAAAACATTTAAGTCAACAAAAATCAGGTATTATGAGCACCATGAGAAAGTCCACAAGTCCAAGAAATGTCTGCAAAATTTTTACTTTTTCAAAATACAATGACATTTTGGGGCTCAAGAAAATTCCAAACTCCCAACTATCTTCTTAGCCTCTCTATAGCAAGTATCTCCCAGTACTTAAGGCTAGTCTGATGAACTTTGGTAGACCTCTTCGCACACTCATACTACACATGACTTGCTTGACTCTTCCGACTTGTACACCCATAGTAACTCCTCCTTTCTCTAGGGGCCCTCTTCATCTTGGTCCTTGCACTCTATACATCTTCGTGCCTCCATCATGTCTTGCCAAAAGAAACTGATAGCATGAGCTTGATAAGTACCTCAAAGGAGAAGGAAAAACAATAGTCAAGGAAATTAATATTCACCATCTATGCCGACTCTAAGTAATACACCCACCATCGAAGCATGTCATCCTTGTCACCTCATTTCAGTTGCTCTACTACTACTTGAACCTGCCAAAACTTCACGGTTCCTATCGTATCAAGAAAGAAGTGAATGGTCTTCTTTAGCACATCTTGGAGGTCTATTGGCAAGATAAAAAGCTTGACTCTACCATCTTTACTAATCTCAGCATTGGGTTATACATCTAGAATATCCTATCTCTTCCACTGCTTCTCGAAGAAGTGTGCTTGCAAACTACCTCTAGAAATTCCTAGAGCATTTTCCATCATGCTTTTAGTGATGGTAATCTTTTGACCTTTATATACTATTTCCCCTCCACATTCACCTCCTATACCAACCTAGGGAAGTTTTTTAAGGGTATCTGAACTGGTCTTTTGAAGAGTGAGAGAGGAGCTCCCATATGTCATGATTTCAAGATCAGGGGAGGAGAGGCTCTCACACTGTGTTGTAGAGGGGGTCGAAAGGTTGTGTGAGGAGCTTTCCAATTGTGCAAGGCCCATTACAAGAGGGGATAGAAATGGTTGAGAGGGACAGAGGAGGCTTGAGTTTGGGAATTACTAAAGTGCAAGGTAATGAGTGATTAGAGGTGAATCAAAGCAACAAAGAAGTCATGTCAATAATATAACATAATCATAATTACACTAATGCATCATGATTATCGGTACACTAATCCTACAACTTAGAATACCTATAAGACCTTGTGCCAATCATGGGACTTGAGCCCACTAAGCTTATTGTCCTTTGAAAATTCTCCTTCAAGCAACGCATGTACCCTGTGGGTGTTTGAAAAGAGGCAATGTCCGCCTTGACCGCTGCTACCTCCTCTCTCATGGAGAGGATCCAAGTTGCCTTTGGGAGGACAACTTTTCCCAAAGCACGCAATTGGGGCCACAAATGAGACATCCTATTCATAGCACGCAAGTCTTCTCGCACTCCTCTCAAGTCTTTGGAACCAACCAAGTGTGCCCGAATAGTACCCCACATTCTTGAAGATATGCATGGGATCCAAGAGGTGATTGATTTGTAACCGACCCCAATAAGGAAGCTCGTGAAAGATTGATAGCCTCTTCATACCACAAGGAGGTTCCTCTCCATTTGCCCTACAAGCCTGAATCCAATCACTTGCCTTCAAATATGGTGGTGGTGGATCAAGCTGACCTCCACGTGCAAGATGGTCCAGTGAAAGGTATCGAGCACGACCTTCATAAACATTTTTCCTCATATGTTTGGAGTATCATGCAAGCAGATTTCAAACCCAATCCACAAACAAGACAAGCATGGTACCCACTTGTAACAAGTCCTGCACGCATGCATGAATGTGTTAGTATAAGACATGCACACGAAAGAGAGTCATAAAAGCATAATCCTATATTATACATCTGGTATAGACTCGGGGGGGTCACTATGTACAAACCCTCTATAACATGTGCGTTCAAGGCCTATTTCTAAAATACCTTATTTGTAAATTTTTCATTAATAAAATGTACCCCTTTTCTATACAAATCTATAAATTTTTTCCAAAACTATTTTAAATAGTCCCTTATGTATATTTATTTCTGTAAATTTTAGAAATAAAAAAAATCCTTTTGTTGAACTCACGTGATAGGGTTACATATGATGAGTGACTCCCCCAAGCTTTCATCACTTCCTATTTGCTAGCCCATTGGTAAGTCTTAATGGGGAGGTATTGGGTTCAATTCCCACTCCTTGATAAAAAGAGAGGAGAGGAGAGGAGTAGAAAAAGAGAAGAAGAGGAAGAGGATAGGGGCGCGAGATCTTTTGCAGGAGCCCAAAAAGTATGTCTGCGACACGCAGGTGCGCCAGAAGATGTAGGAACCTAGGAAAATAGTTGCGATCTGTCCGCGACACGCAGATGCACCAGAAGACACAAGAACTCATAAAACAGTCACGATTCGTGATCTGTTCACGATGCGCAAATGCGCTAGCTACAACCACGGAGCATGCAGGTGTTGCAGATGCGCATGAGCAGTTTTGCAGACGCGGTTGATCAGAAGATGCGTGGCACTGTGCAGGAACCTAGAAGATGCACGGGAATTGCAGGCTAAAGGCGTAAGAACCCAGAAGATGCATAAGAACCGTAGGCTAAAGGCACAGATCCTGAGAAATTCTGCAGCCATAGAGATGGAGAACTACGAGTAGAAGATATTATGTAGATTGGAGGCGCAGAAGCAAAGAACCACACACAAAAGGTACCACAGAACTACACCCAGCCGTAGGAGTAACGAATTTTACACCACTAGCCGTGGAGATTTTGATCCCAGCAGCCACACCAATTTTATTAACTAGAAAAGAATTGGAGGCATGATGCTAGATGCAAGGCATGGCGATGCTCGAGGGCGATAGAGGAAAAGGGAATGTGAGGGAAGAAGCATTAACATAGGTTATAGGGAAAAAGGATTAAGAGGGGTGGGAATGAAGAGAGGGACTATGCCACAAGGGGGAAGGGAGAGGGGGAAGAGGAGCATGTACATGATGGGAGGTGGAATGTAGAGATGGAGACATCAAGGGAAGAGAGTCATGCTTTATTTGAAAGGAAGGATGGGGGGAGGAAATCAAAGTACTAGCTAGGTGGCTTTACAAGAATGAGCGTGTTCCATCAAGGAATAGCCCCCTCCTTTTATAGCCAAGAGAGGGGGTCTCTCCCAATAAATGCATCCTCCCACATGCATGGTGTATGTGGAAGAGTGTCCCATGTGGGCTAGGCGGTTACGCACTCTCAATTGTGTGCAACAACCAAAGGAGGGCTGCAAGGAGATGGTTGGACTCTGTAGGTACTTCGCACTTTGGTGCAGGCGGACGGTTGGGATTCGAGGTAATCGTGGTAAGTCTACTTCTTCTCATATAATGTATTGTTCTATTTGTTTTACTACATATTGCATGCACTTTATCTAACTCTCATAAATTGGGCCCACACTAAGATTCGATGGGTCACCTTCCTACAGACACAGAGACGAGACATGTGTTTTGCATAGGAATAAAGCCGTGGTTTATTGAGTAGGAGGCATTGGGAGCGATAGTCGATTGGGCTGAGGCGGCTGCTTGCACAGTATAAGTCTACTCCTACTTGTAATCTCACATTTTTAAATTGTTTTATTCTTTAAGTTCCAATTTAATTTCCAATTAATATGGTTTCACTTTTAAAATCAAAGCTCTCGAATGTCCCATCAGTGAAGGTGAGTGGCGAAGATGAGGGATTAGACTTACACGGCTTCGATGAGGGCAAGGGATCAGGCATAGCTCACGAGGGCCAGGGATTAGGTGCAGCTCACAAGGGCTAGGGATCAGACCAGCGCGATGAGGATGAGGACGAGAACAAGGAAGACGATTCAAATGAGCATTAGTATTAGTAGTATTAGTAGTAGTTTGCATATACTTTGCCATGTATATGCTTTTGTATATCGGCTCGTTTGAACGATTTTGTATCACCCTTTTCGAAAGGGCAATTTTTAACAAACAATGTTGTATATCTTTGACATGTATATGCTTCTATCGCTCGATTCATTTGAGCGATTTTGTATCACCCTTTCCATAAGGAAAATTTTGTAACAAAAAAAATTCTTTTGTAATTACTAGATAAAAAGCAATAGTGGGGCAAAACAAGGCTTGTTGTGGCCCTGTTTAGCCCCACTAATGTTTTTTTTAAGCTTTTGTTAATCGTCACTATATAGCGACGTTTACCAGTGTTGCTATATAATGATGTTTATTAGTGTCGCTACATAACAATGCTTATATAGCAACCGTTCTTTTTTTATGCTTATACCGACGTAAATGTCGACCTTTGCGCCCATTTAAAAAAAACTATTTAATGTAAAAAAGGTCGGTATTTCCATTGGAAAAGGGACTATGCCTTGCAGTGAATTGATTTCAAGGAGAGCATTTTTTACAAGTGTTTATAAGTATATCAAATACCTAAGACTGACAAAACTTTGTTTAAAAATCATTTTGGCAAGATTAATTTATCAATTAACAAGAGAGGTTAGCCTAGTAGGTTGCATTATAAGTTGCATCTTATAAATAAACATCTTTAAATATACTACATATAATAGCCACAAAGCATCATATCTTAACTATAGCAATATTATAACATAAGGAAAAGTCACTACATCATAATAAAGGATGAAACTAAATAAGATTAAGTGCTCCTAATATCAACTACCAAAACAAGTTTTGCATTAAACCTCACTTTTTGGTTTTGAATAATCACGTATATAATTGTTCTGCATCTAACGTTTTTTAATTGGTATCACTCATTTATGATGAGAGGCACTCTATAAGTATAATTTAAATTATGAAGGTTCTTATGATATACATAACAAATAAAGGCTAATGCTAAAGAAGATTATGTGCTCCTAATATCAACTACCAAAACATGTTTCGCATTAAATCTCACTTTATAGTTTTGAATTATCACGTATATAAGTGTTCTGCATCTAACTCTTTTTAATTGGTATCACTCATTTATGATTAGAGGCACTCTATAAGTATAATTTAAACGTATAAAGGTTCTTATGATATGATTTAACCATTGTATCTTGAATTTAACGTGAATTATAGCACAAGGAACAAACAATATACGATTTGAATTTGGTATTCTACATGACACTAGGTCCCCTAAAAACTCACGCTACTCCATAATATCCTATTGAAGACATATACAAAGTATGGTTGAGTTTGGAACTTGTTTGTAAAAGATTATTTTTTGCATCACCATCAACATTCGCTAAAATTACATTTAAGGCCATAAATCATTATGAACATGATTATCTAACTCCAAGGAAATATAAACATATTGTTATAGTTATCTTTAGACTCTAGGACTTACAAACTCTAAGAAAACTCATCCTAAGTAAGAAGTATGGACATTTTATCTAAAACTTGAGAAAACAGCTTGAAATGTCGGTGTTAGGTTGACCTTAAAACTTTAGGTAAAACTCAAAGTAATAGATGCAGGTTCCAATTCATAATAATTCCATGTTTTTTCCAGCATATAAGCTATTATAGAAAATAATAAAAACCCAAAAATACCTTATCAATGCTTTTGAATAATTCTAGGAAGTTGCTAAGCTAACATGACATAAAAGTGTCCTAAGATTTTTATGTCCTTCTACCAAACTAGTGTTAAGCATGCATGATCACGTCGGGGGGTCACTCATCTTATGTAACCCTATCACGGGAGTTCAACAAAAGGATATTTTTAATTTCTAAAATTTACAGAATTTAACTTACATAAGGGAGTATTAAAAATGATTTAAGAAAAAAATTACAAATTCATATAGAAAAAGGGTACATTTTATTAATGAAAAATCTATGGATAAGGGAATTTACAAATAAGCCTTGAACGCACGTGATATAGAGAGTTTATACATAGTGACCCCCCCGAGATGATCACTACGAGTGTAGTAAAAATTACTAGAGTCACCGGGCTCGAATTCTCACAGTAAAGTACTAGAGTGCATGGTAATGAGTGATTAGAGGTGATAAGGCTTCATGATTTACCTTTGTGGGAATTACTGCCTGGTGGTGGTGGCTCTCATGAGCCATGTGTGTCGTGGCTAAGATTCCACTAGGCTAGGAGTAAATCACAAACCATTAGGGTGGCCTGCTCACCCACCACATGGTGTCTGCTTCATAATTACCAGCCCGTTTGGGGTGGCCCTAAGATTCCACCACAGTGGCTTTCAATTAATATGGATGGAACCCCTGGCTCCAGCCACCATGGTGGCTCAAACTTTATAATATATAAGATCTGTTGCATTTGGCATTTTACTACATTTCTCTCATCCACCCTTGCTTTGCAAATTTGCTCCACACACTCTATTACTTTGCTCGACACCCCTCCTCGAGTTCTCAAGGGCCATATCTGACAAAATATGAAGAGGGGAGAGGAGAAGAGTGGAGATGAGGAGAGAGGGCACAGTTAGAGAGCACACCACAAATGACTAACTATACACTAGATTTACTTGAAAAAATAGAATATATACAAACCTATTTAGGGTTAGGGTTCGGGGATCTAACCCTTTCCTTTATAGCACTCTATAAGGTTAGTGCTATGCACATATGATCACATGATGGTGCTATGCACACATGATCACATGATGTTGAGCATGAACTCTCAACACCTTCCCTCAAGATCAACATCATGAAGTAGGCCTTCCATCAAGATGATGATTCTGGGGAATCGAAGAAGGACTGAGCATTACATTCCATCCCACCCCTTTTAATGGTCAAACCAAGAGCTAGTCGGTGTTTCTCGAATAGCTCTCTACCGCATGGTTTGGTAAAGATGTCTGCAACATTATCTTTGCTATCACAATGCTGCAGTGTGATATCACCAAGTAACACTCTTTCTCTGATGAAGTGTTCTCTGACATCAATGTGCTTTGTCCTGGAGTGATATACTGGATTCTTGGCCAATGCTTGAGCCGATTGATTATCACAATATATTGTTGTTAGCTTTGACTCATCAAAGTAATTTGTTTCTGGCAATAGTCTTCTGAGCCATATGCTATAGCACCTTGACCAAGGAAAAATGCATATCCCTGTGTCAATCTCCTAGTCTCATGATCTTTGGCATAGTCACTATCACAATATCCATGCAACCATGGATGACTTCCTCTGTATTCTATCCCAAATTGTCTTGTACCTCTGATGTATCTCAAGAGTCTTTTGGATGCATTCCAATGAGACTGTTTTGAATTTGCCATAAACTATGCTCGTGAGCTAACTACATAACAAATATCTAGCCGTGTGATTGTTAGATATATAAGAGATCCCATGAGCTACCTGTAGTACCTGTCATTGACTGTAGTCTTTTCTAAATCTTTAGTAAGTTTTAAACTCTATTCCATGGGAGTGGCTGCAATCTTGCAATTTGCCATATGAAACTTCTTCAGGAGACTGTCAACATACTTGAGCTGACTCATGAATGTGCTATCTGAATCTCTCCAGAACTCAATTCCAAGAAAATAGTGCATAAGTCCAAGATCTTTCATGTCGAACTCTGCAGATACATCTTGTTTCAATTTTTTGATGAAGCTATCCTTGTTTTCTATCACAATTAGATCATCTACGTACAAAAGTGCAATAGTAATGTCTTCCCCTTGAACTTTGTAGTAGAGAGTATGATTTGCATTGGATTTCATGTATCCCAGATTAGCAAAATATTTAGCATTTCTGCTATACCAACTTCTAGGTGCTTGCTTTAAGCCGTAGAGACTTTTCTTAAGATGGCAAACCTTATTCTCCTTTCCTGGTTCAACATAACCTGCTGGTTGTTGCATGTAGACTTCCTCATCTAGATAACCATTGAGAAATGCATTCTTGACATCAAGCTGATACACATTCTAGCTGCTGAGTGTCACTAGTAATATCAAGAACCGTATGGAATCCATCTTTGCTCTACTGGAGCATAAGTCTCATCATAGTCTTGACCATATTGCTGTGCAAATACTTTTGCAACTAGTCTGGCTTTGTATCTTTGAATACTGCCATCTGGATTGTACTTCACTTTATATACCCATTTGTTTTCTATGGCCTTCTTTCCTAGTGGAAGGTTGCATAATTCCCAAGTATTATTCTTATACAAAGCATCCATTTCTTCATTCATAGCAGTTTTCCATTTTGGCTTGTCTACTGCATCTTCAAAGTACACTGGCTCTTCTGTAGCCATGATGGTAGTCATAAGAGCATAGTTGGTGGTTTCCACGTTAATTGCTTTGCCTTTCTGAGCATATGTCAATCTGGCTGAGGTCCGCTTTCCCTAGTAGACCGTCTGAGCTGCTCTTGATCTGCTTGGGGTGTTTCTGGCAATTCTTGCTCTTCTTCAACATCAACCTGTTCTTTAGATGATTGTGAGGTTGATTCTTCTATCTCCTATGTAGGTGAGGTTTTCCATTCTGATTCCTCATCAAAGATTATATCTGTGGAGATAATGACTTTGCGGTTGATGGGACCATACAATTTATATGCTTTGCTTTCTTCACTATAGCCAACCATGATGCATTTGCATGACTTCGCATCCAATTTCCTGTGATGATCATCATGTATGTGGGCATAGGCTATGTAGCCAAATATGTGGAGATGCCCAATGTGTGGCTTGTGTCCAATGAATGCTTCATAAGGAGTCATACCCTATATGAGTTCGGTAGGAAGCCGATTAAGCAAATAGTTTGTTGTAGCTATTGCTTCTACCCAACACCAATTCGGAAGATGCTTTTCACTAAGCATTGCTCTAGTAGTGTCTGCTAAAGTCCCATTCTTCCTTTCTGCTCTTGCATTCTACTGAGGAGTATCTACACATGTGAACTGTCGTCAAATGCCGTGAGTTCTGCAAAAGTCCATGAATGCTAAAGACATGTATTCACCTCCTCTATCTGATCTCATGACCTTGATCTTTCTGTCTGTTTGGTTTTCTACCATGGCTTTGAATTCTTGAAATCTAGAAAATGCTTTAGATTTCTCTTTCAAAAAGTAGACCCAACAATATCTACTATTGTAGTTGTCGATGAAAGTCAAGTAGTAAAGTGAACCATTGATGTTGCGGGTCTGGGCATAACCCCATACATCTATATGTATCAAATCAAGAATACCTCGTGCATGAGAGGTACTTTTGTCAAAGTTGGTTCGCTTTTGTTTGCCGAAGCACCATGCTTCACAAACTTTTCCAAGAAACAATAGCTTTGTAATCCCAATTTCCATATTCTGATTCCTGAGATCTAACAAGTACTTGAAGTTGACATGACCATATCTCTTGTGCCATTTTGCAAATAGTGGCATTTTTTGTGGTTGAGCTGACATGGCATGCTTATCTGGTACTATAGCTAGCATTCTATATAAGCTTCCTTCCTTGACACCTTTTGCTATTAGCTGACATCTTTTGGATTTATCTTTGATAGTGCATTCATCACCATCGAAGATGACTCGATAATTGTGTTTCGTCATTTGACCTACTGACAAAAGGTTCTTGCTGAGCTTCGGAACATAGAGCACATCTTTCACCAATCCTTTTGTACCACTGAAATTATTCATAGGGATAATGCCTGTCCCTTGAACCGGATTCGGTGTATTGTCTACTGTGTAGATGACATTTTTGTGTCCTTCTAATGGCTTCATTTCTGTGAACCATTCCTGATGATTTGTCATGTGAGATGATGCACTACTGTCGATGTACCAAGAATCCAGTTCCACTTGGTCGACTTGATAGTTGAAATCCTCTTTGGGATTGTAATCGGTGTCTGGGTACGCTGTATCAATCTGATGCATGTCCTCACTTGCAAGAAACATATTTCCATGTTCATTTGCAAATTGACTGTGACTAGAATGTCCACCACGACGATTTCCTCTGCCGTGAAAATTCCCTCAATTATTGCTAGATTGATCACCTTGGTCATACTACTTCTTGCGGTCAGCAATCTCTTTCATAGTGTCCAAACTTGTGACAGTAGTTGCACTGGATGTTTGACACATTGGTGGATGCATTCCCTTGTCCTTGAAATCTTCCTCGATTGGAATGATTTTCTCTTTGCTGATTCTGATGCTGAGGATGATACTGATGCTGATGCCGATTTTTGATGATGTTGTTGCTGATGATGACCACTTTTCTAGTATGATCTACCTATGCCTCTACCTCTGCCTCTACTTGTGTCTGAAGCTGTGAATGCCTGATCATTAGAATGACCTTTACGTGCTTGAATAGCTTGAGTTCTGAGTTCTTCACCAAGTAGGACTAATTGAAGCTCGTCAAGTGTTGGAATTTGCCGTTGGATGGCAATACTCTAGACTAGATTCTCGTATCCCTCTCCTAGTCCATTCAGGATTACTTGAACCATTTTTGTGAGGTTCATACTCTCTCCTACGATGCAAGTTGACTATTGTAGTCTTTTATGTGGAGTACATAAGCATGACCGGTTTCACTTCTATTTGCAAAAACTTTGGTTGATTTGGTTTCTCATAGTGAGAATCCTAGATGTGTTCTTGGACTCGTAGAGAGCTACAAACATATCCCATGCTTCTTTCGATTTCTTGACTGTGTTCAGCTATCCTAGCATGACATCTTGCACATTTTTGTTGATCAGATGATAGGCATACTTGCCTTTCTCATCCCATTTTGCCTGAGCTCGGGCAATGGCAGGATCTGCTACTAGTGCAAAAATTGCTTGTGTAGCTGTAGATCCCGTTGCTAGTGCTGTGACAACAGATGGAGTAGTGCTATTAATGGCTGGATTGGCCAATGGTCTAGGTGTAGACCCATTGACATACTCTCATTTGTCCTGAAGTACAAGAATGGTCTCCATTTGGTATTTCCATGTACCATAATTGAAGTTGTCTAACTTAGCAGATGCCTCTCGATTGAGGTTGCTAGGAGGTTGCTAGTCATAAACATGGTGCAACAAATGTACTCAAAAGTGTCATGAAAATCTCTGTATGAATCAACTACAAATATAGTGACTATGCCAAGTGAAATCTCTGAGCCGCCATTGGTGAAGATAGAACTACAATATATAAAATCTGATCTATATTACAAGTCTTGTGGCAATGATGCCAAGAATAGCCAAGAGGCTTTACAAGGCTGAAATGATGTGCACGATGCCATGAGATAGCCGAATAGGCTTTACAATGGTGGCATGTGTGTGTGAAATCAAGTGCTATTTGCCCACTAAAACAATCGGCAATGCCTCTGTACTCTCTGAAGTCTTCTCACTAAACTAATGAATGTAAGGTTTCAAGTAATGTAATGATGTGAAACCGTATGTGAGCATAGGAACTGACTCCGAGTAGGTACTAGTCGAGAATTTTGGGCATGGCTTCGATTGGCAACTTGGGGAAATTCAAAGCGTTCCCTCTATGGAGATCTGGTTCTACTCTGATCTAGATCTATACCAACCACCGATCGATGAAAGAACAACAACTAATTCCTTTTTTTTTGTTCTTTTTAAGTGTTGGGTCAGATGCATCGATGTAGAGGCAAATGTGCATGAAGAAAGTGGTTTTGTCACAAGGGTGAGGCTCAAATGTGAGTGTAACTTGCATTGAAATGTGTGCATGATGTGATGAGCATGAAGAGCACAAAAAAATGAGCGACTTTTCTTTTTGGAACGCCCTCAAATTCTTCCTGGATCAAGAGATACGACTTGATCTAGGTGGAGGGGCAAAAGGAGTGCAAATGGTGCTCAATGATGATGTGTCACTGTGGGTCACATGCAGTGATGATGTGGCACTATGCCTAGCAAGAGGTGTGCCAGTGGAGCCATGTGCTGAGGTGGCAGGAGTGGTCACATGAAGTGATTGTGGAGCACTGTGTGTGCCTAGAGAAGTCAGTGCTGACTGGATAGCTGAGGTGGCACTACTGAGGTGGCACAGATGATGATGTCGATAGATGATGTGGCAATGGTGATGTGGCAAATGACATGGAATTGATGATGTGGCAAGTGATGTGGCTATGCTAACGTGGTAGTTGATGTGGCAATGATGATGTGGTTGATGAGTTGGCAGGATGACGTGACCAGATGACGTAGCCTACTGACATGGCAGTGATGACATGGTTGATGAGCTGGCAGGATGATGTGGTAATGTTGACGTGGTAGATAAGATTACTGACATGGTAGTTGATTGCTGCCACATGTTAGCTAGGTGACATGGCAGATTGAGGATGACCTGCCACGTGGTAGAAGGGTGATCAACCCTTTGTGATCCTGGTGAGGATAAGGTTAAGGCCATCTGTCTCCTTTATAGCCAATTGGGTATCGACGAAATCTTTGGAGATTTCGTTCGTCAGTTTCGTGATTATGTTGGCTAGACGTGAGGTCAGTGTGCAGCGTTGATGGAGGAGCCTATTGTCCATAGGTCCTTGCTCACTGTCATCCGTTGGAATCATGGTGGCTGCGCATCTGGAGATTTTGGGCTTTGAGCAACTGAGATAGTCGGCGTTGCAGGCTGGAGTCATCATAGTAATCGGATCGCATAGCACAGTGGATTAGCAGATGCTATGCCACTGGTCATTGCGGGAGCCCTACCAAGTTGTGCTTGGGAGTTGCAAGGTAGGCAAAGGAGCCTGTGGATGTCCCGTGCTATGGCTTGGAGCCCGTAGGCATCAGCAGGCATGAAGGAGCCGAAAGATGAGGCTTGGAGAGGCAGTGCTTGAAGCTAGAGCCGGTTGGCCAGCTTGGTGGTGGCAAGGAGCTCTTTATAAAGGTCGTTGATGGAGTGATGGCATGCAAAGGTTGAGCATGAAAGAGCACGATTGTAGGAGATCGTTGAGAAGCTAGAGGATGCCAATGTTGGAGGCGTCATTTGGAGGCACTGAAAGTCGACATAGTCATCATAGGATGGAGAAACTGTAGAAGTGTAGGGAGCCAAAGATGAACTGCTTTAGGACCTGAGTGCGAGCAGCCGTTAAAGGCTTGGAGTCGAGGCTCAATAGCCAATCGTTGAGGATAGTTGGGGATCTATTGTGGTGTCGTATGTTGTTGTTGCTGTAGGTAAGGCACTTTGAGTAGATAGTTTGCTGTTGGAGCTTTGGTCGGTAGCTATGGAGCTTCATTGGAGTCGTTGCATGCAAAGGCGGTGCTGGGCTTCCTTTGCAATCAGAAGACGTTGCAAAGAAGACACATGGGGCTACAGTGTAGTAGATCTGTTGTAGTAGATCTACTATGTAGGAGACGTAGTTGCTCTCTCTCACACAGCATATCTATCTAAATCTCTCTCTCAATATTTCTCTCAGAATGAATAGGTACTCTCTTTCTCACATGGAAGAAAAGAACAAAGTATTATGAAGGAATCACTCTCTTTCTCTCAAGCAAGAAGAAGACACTCCCTATCTTTCTCACAAAACCTTTGAAGACCTCTCAATCAATAGAAGTCTCTCTCTCTCACATGGACGGAATTGTATAACCGAAATTCTATGAAAGTAGATGGGAGTCTCTCACCGGAAGTGAACTCTCACACAGAGAACACTCAAGAGAACTCACAATCACTCAATCTCTCTCACAATGATCTCAATGCCTCAGTGGAAGGCAAGGAAGCTCTGATATCATGACAAAATATGAAGAAGGGAGAGGAGAAGAGTGGAGATGAGGAGAGAGGGCACAACTAGAGAGCACACCACAAATGACTAACTCTACACTAGATTTAGTTGAAAAAATAGAATGTATACAAACCCATTTAGGGTTAGGGTTAGGGGATCTAACCCTTTCCTTTATAGCACTCTATATGGTTAGTGCTATGCACATATGATCACATGATGGTGCTATGCACACATGATCACATGATGTTGAGCGTGAACTCTTAACAATATCATCAATTAAATTTTGCTTGATTGCACAAGGAAATACATTTTTCTTGGTACAAAAATATATAACTCCAAGAACCAGCGCAATGGCTGTCATAGATCTCCTTCTATTTGCTAGTGTGCTTGTCATCATAGACCTCCTTGTGTAATACATAGAAATAGGTAATGGAGCTATAACTCCAAGAACCAGCACGGTGGTCTCTCCAAGACAACCTTGAATTTTTGGTGATGACAGGTCATCAGGCCAAAGACTGCATTGAGGTGATGCTCAGAATGATAGATTGCATCTCATTATTATGCCAAAAACTAGTGTGGTGGTCTCTCCAAGCCAACCTATGATTTGCATTAGCAAAGGCTGCCACAAAAGGCTGCATGATGATAGGTGATCAGTGCAACAATAGTGTTTAGAATGATAGATTGTGTCTCATTTTTACACCAAGAACTAGTATGGTGGTCTCTCCAAGCCAACCTTCAATTTTAATGATCAGCTATATGGATGTGGTGCCCAATGATAGGTGGCAAAGCTGCAGCAAAAGCTTGCATGATGATAAGTGGTCAGGCAGCTGAAGCTAGAGACTATACTCCACGAAGCAGTGCTGAGATGCACGATGTAGTGTAGAGATGCCATGTGTTGAGCTATACGAAATTGCATCGTATGCCTGTGCGCAGAGATATTGGGAGTTGCAGAATCATCCTTATTGCCTGTTGATGAAAAATCATCACTAGGAATTATTGTGTGGTCAAATACCACTTTCGTCAGTTTTGCAGATTTACCCTTGTGAGGCAGAAGTTGTGTTTTTTTGTAGTGACAGAATATTTTGTAGTGTTCTGTAATGGTGTCTGATTCTCTTTCATAGATTGTCACTGAAAAGCTTGACAAGAACAACTTCCAAGCATGGAAGTTTAGAATGACGAATTTCCTTATGGGAAAAGGCTATTGGGAGTTCATTATAGGAAATGAAGAAGAACCAATTCTTCCTAATGTTCCCAATCAATAGGAAATGCAGCATTTAAAGGATGGCATGAGAGAGCCAGAAAAGTTATGTACTGGCTGTCTATCAGTATTTTATATTCTATGATTGTGCATATTCAGGATGCAAGTATGCCAAAGGAGGCATGGGATACTTTCACAAAAATGTACAGCACAAATACGCAAGCCAGGAAAATGCAGCTCAAGCAGGAGTTGCACAATGTGCAGAGAGAAAATATGAGCATCAATGACTACCACATGAAGGTGAAGAAAATTGCAGATGCACTTGCTTCCATTGGGTCACCAGTGGAAGATGATGATTTAGTTTATGTGACCTTGAATGGTCTAGCAAAAGGATTATGCACACTTCCGGACATCCATTGCCATCTGTGAAAAATTTCCTGATTTTGAGGAGTTGTTTGCTCTTCTAATTTCTGAAGAGCAGAGAAATGGTGGTGCATCTTCTTAAGGAGGAAATTCAAAAGAAACTATCTTCTACTCAAATGCTAGAAGAGGTAGACGCAGAGGTAGAGCAGGCCAATTCGGAGGCCGTGGTAGAAATCAGAATATGTAGCAAAATCAAGAAAACCAGTCCTATGGAGGAGGATGTGGTAACTCTAGAGGCAGGGGGAGCCAAACAGGTCGTGGTGGATTGCAGAGAGGCCAAAATGCAAACAGCAATGGTGAATGCTACTATTGTGATAAAATGGGTCATATGGCTAAATACTGCTATAAAAAGTAGAATGACATCATGAATGGAAAATTGCAGCAAGGGAATTATGCATCTTCTAGTAGACAGGGTGATGACATAAATGAGCATATGTTTATGGTGCAACACATGACCAATTCTGTGACAAGTGCAGAAGAAAGCAATGATGTGTGGTATGTTGACTCAGGTGCATCAAACCACATGACAGGTCATGCAGAATGGATGTAGGATGCAAGGAAAATAGAAAGACCAGGATTTGTGGAGACTGGTGATGATACTGCACATCCTATTGTGCAGATTGGTAAAATTCCTTTGTCTATGCAGGATGGGAAAAAGAAATACCTGTCTGATGTATTTCATGTCTCGAACATCACCAAGAACCTCGTTTCTATTGGTCAAATGGTTGAGCAGCGCTTGCAGGTCAGATTTAATCCTCATGGATGCTTTGTTGAGGATATGAAAAATAACGGTCGCTTGATAGCCAAAGGAAAGAAGAAGGGCAGGATGTTTATGTTGGATACGGACATGCCTGAATTGAGTGCAGCAATGTTTGCACATGGGACTGGTGTAGTTGCAGATATTGATATCTGGCATAAACACATTGGTCATGTTAATGTACAGCGACTCAAATCAATGCAGGCCCAAAACATTGTTGTAGGATTGCCTAAATTCAAGGTTGCAGAAATGCATAAGATATGTGAAGCCTGTCAATTTGGAAAACAGGCAAGGAAACCATTTCCTAGACATGTTCAAGCGAGTTAGAAGCCATTGGAATTAATCCACTCTGATGTGTGGACTACTAAAGCTGCATCTATTGGAGGCTGTCATTATTTTGTCACTTTTATTGATGACTATAGCAGAAAAGTTTGGGTGTATTTTATGAAAAAGAAAAGTGAAGTGTTTGGGCATTTCAAAGCTTTTAAAGCTATGGTTGGAAAAGAAACAAGCCTGCAAATAAAATGCCTAAGGTCAGATGGAGGGGGAGAGTACCTCTCAAATGAGTTTGCAAGGTTCCTGCAGGAGCATGGCATAAAGCAGCAATATTCATGCAGTCATACCCCACAGCAAAATGGACTTATAGAAAGGAAAAATAGGCATATTGGAGAGGTATCTCAGGCCATGCTAAATAAAAAAGACCTATCAGATTATTATTGGGTTGAAGCAGTTGCTGCAGCAGTTTACATAATGAATAGGAGTCCCACTGTAGCAATACATGGCATGACGCCAGAGGAGATGTATACTGATAGGAAACTAGATATTTCTCATTTGAAAATTTTTGGTTGCATTGCCTATGTTCATGTGCCAGATGAGTTGAGGTCCAAGTTGGATCCAAAAGCTGAGAAGTGCATCTTTATTGGTTATTCTCTGCAGCAAAAAGGGTATAGATGCTATAACCCTTCTACTCGTAAGTTTACAGTGAGCAGAGATGTTGTTTTTGATGAGATGAGCAACTGGTATAAACCAGTAAATGTGATTGATGATGTAGATGCAAAAAATGGCAATGCTGCACAGAATTCACAGCAGCAATCAGAAAATATTAGTGGACTACAGTGTCCTCTGGAAGTGGTTCACATACTTCGCCATGGACAGGCAGATTGAGATCAGGAGAATCTCCTCAAAGCAATGCGATAGTGGTATGCATGTATCATGAAAAGGAAAAGAGAAGGTAGATCAGCCCATGTTTGATATGAATGCAGGTCACTCTTATGTGGATGGTGAATCCAGTGGCTCAGAACAGAGAATTGATGATGAGTTGGGTATTCCTTCTATTGTTATACTTGGAGTAAGGAAGACTAGGGATGTTCTGAGAGCACATGGTAGTGAGCCTATTTTGCGCAAGTCTACCAGAGTCAAGTATCCTGTGGATAGGCTGAAATATGATGGATTTACAGCCATTCACTATGCCTATATGGTCAAAGTGATATAGGAACCAGAACCCACTTCTTTTGAGCAAGCCATGGGAAAAGAAAAATGGGAGAAGGCCACGGATGAAGAAATGGATGCCTTGGAAGCAAATGCTGCATGGGAATTGGTGCCTTTTCCTAAAGACAAGAATGCAATTGGCTGTAAGTGGGTTTATAAGGTGAAGCACAATGCAGATGGTTCTGTGAACAGATACAAGGCAAGATTAATTGTCAAGGGGTATGCAAAGACGACGGATGACTACGGCACCTTCAACGATTGCCTCCAATGAAGCATCACATCCAATAGCAGTAGCTCTGAGGGCTCCTCGACGATCAGTGCCATGCCCACCGATGGCTCCTTCAAATAGCAGCCCGCAACGGGCTTGACGGCCGTCTCCATCGATGGAGAAGACGACGAAATCCCCAAGATTCTATCAGAATCTTCGATAGATTCTGATGCCTCGCGTTCCGACACGTGGCAGATAGAGTTTTGCCACGTGGCAACCTTATCTTATCCATTGCCACATCATTAGCTTATCCACAGTGCCACATCATCAGCCATGTCACTTGTGCCATGTCAGCAATCCACGTCATCAGTGACACATCATCACCCACATCATCAATGCCACATCATCAAGCCACGTCGTCACTGACTACCATGTCATCACCGATTGCCATGTCACTTGCCACATCATCAATGACATGTCATCAACTGCGTCACCTATGCCACGTCATTAGTGACATGTCATCAGCCACATCACCTATGCCACATCATCAAGTGGCATGTCATCAGTGCCACATCAGCATTACCACGTCACCTTGCTGACATCATCTGTGCCACCTCAGCAGTCCAGTTAGCACTGACCCTCTGCAAGCACAGTCCCTTGCCAGGCACACTGTGCACACTCCTGCCACCTCAGCACAGAGCTTCACTGGCACACCTCTTGCTAGGCACAGTGCCACATCACCACTGCATGTGACTCACAGTGACACATCATCATTGAGCACATTTGCACTCCTTTTGCCCCTCCACCTAGATCAAGTCATATCTCTTGATCCAGGAAGAATTTGAGGGTGCTCCAAAAAGGAAAGTCGCTCGTTTTTTCGTGCTCTACGCGCTCGTCACATCACGCACATATTTCGGTGCAAGTTACACTAACATTTGAGCCTCTCCGACAAAACCACTTCCTTCACGCACATTTGCCTGAAGCTGATAAATGTACATCATTGCTTTCCAAACATTGCCCATGATTACCAAAGCACATAAATTTAACAAAAATATCAATGCTTTTTGGCAAACCCACATATACAAAAATTAAGTGAGGTGAGGAGAATGAGACAGTATGTAAAATAGTTTTGCCAATATCAATGATGGGCTATGGTTCAATCTCATCCTCAATGAGATCAACCCTTGCCAAACTATCTACTTCAAAATCCAAATGAGATTTACAAATACATTCAGCCCACTACTACTTGTGCTACTCATGTGCTCATCACCTATTATTATCCACCACTTTGGAACGTGGAGTAATAGGTATGACATGCCACCACCTATTGTTATCCACCATTGGTTGATAGACAACCTAATTCAAAAAAATACAATCATATTATTTTCCTTGCATCGAAGGTATCAAATATTTAAAAGTGAGTATTTTTATATGTGTGTACGATACCTGTTCACATTGTTGCGGTAGTACTAGTGTGTCCTTCTTACTTTGCCAAAACTTTGTGGGGTCAATAGTTACAAATCCACTTTCATGACGTTTGATTGTTGCATTAGGGCCTCTTTCCACCACGTCCTTAAATCACTTTACATCCAAAACATACGCAAAGAAGCGTCGAAAGTCAAGCTCAATAATATCTTGGATTATGCCACAATAATCATCCATGGCTCCATTGGCTCCCTCAAAGCTAGTAATGATGCCACAATCTTGTGTGTTTCTCTTATCATCAATCCGTTGTGTTCGAAAATGCTTGCCCTCACTCCATATACCATTGAACATAGTACACTACACCAAGATATTAAATAAGCAATCTAAATTGTTGAAAGTTCCTAACTTATGCATAACATTCTATATACTGACCTTGCTCATGCATCCCCTAGCATACTCCCATTTTTCCATTGTGATATGGATCCCCTCATCTCTCTCTGCTCTCTCCATTTTGTCAAGTAGCTAATCCACATGAATATCCTTTGGAAGTGCTCTTAGATGCTAAGGGTATGGCATACGACATCCGTGGTGTGTACAAAAGAGGGCCCTTTCTCCTTGTCTTCTTGCCTTTGCATCCTTGTATCTTGTCACCCATTTTTTCATCAGATCACTATTAAGCATGCAATAAAGGTTGATATTATTAAGCAACTCCGTGTCTATTACTTTGCTATGTCCTTCCCCTTGAGGCACAAATCATCCTTAGGTCTTCATCATCTCTCCATAGTCATGGGAGAGAGCTATCCACATCAACAAGAAACTCACACGTGGCATGTCTAGGACTCACTAGACTATAAAACACCCCCTAGACACCTAGTACACTCATTTTTGACTCACTTTGGCTTCATATTCGAACACCCTTCCATGAAGTCAAGGTAAGAGACTACTGGAATGGAACCAAGAACAAAACATGACAATGACGGTCATCAAAACTGTGCATGCCGGTCTAGAACTAGACATGGTTGCCACACAATCTCATAGGCAAGTGAGCATGGCTCAGAGGGTAGTGAGCATAACATAGAAATCTCATCTAGCATGGCTCAGAGGCTCATCATGCATGGATGCATGACCAACTTAGAGGTCTAGGAGACCAATGCACCAACATCTTAGAACTCTCAAGCCAGCAGGCCTGATAAACAAATAGACCTATTAAAGCCTCGGGGGGGCACTCATCATATGTAACCCTATCACGTGAGTTCAATAGAAAAATATTTTTTATTTCTAAAATTTACAGAAATAAATATACATAAGGGAAGAGTTTTCGAAAAATTTTACATATTTGTATTGAAAAGGGGTACATTTTATTAATGAAAAATTTACAGATAAGGGATTTTAAAAATAGGCCTTGAACGCACGTGATATAGAGGGTTTATACATAGTGACCCCCCCGAGATTAAAGCCAATACATATGGCTCCAACAGTACATCCCCCCTTGGCTTCATAATAAGACATGTTAGGAAGCCACACACCAAAAAAATAGAAAAACCAATACATCTTTTTAGGAGGACTATCCAAGGAAGAGGGCCCTTAGACTCAATGAAAACCAAAGACTCAATACATATCATTTTAGGGGGACTACCCAGGGCAGAGGACCCCAAAATACATCAAATGTGTAGTAATACATAAAAATATCTCTTTGTGAAAGAGATGTCCTCCAAGTAGCTAATGCACATGTGTGCACATCCCTTCAAGTCGATGACGATGTCAATGAAGCGCTAGGCATGAAGCGCTAGGCAGGAATGCCCCAAAATATGTGTTGGTGGAGTGGCATGGGTAGCTACATGGAGCAATTACATGATGACTCTCAAAATGCAAGAAGGAGAGTCACCAAATGTCGAAGTAGAAGACTCAGGTACCATGACCAATCGGAAAGTTAATCAATGCAAAGTACCTCAGGCACCAATCGAATAAGCAATGTTGAAGAAGTCGCTTGTTGATGTAGAGTGGTCTACATCAAGCTCGATGTAATACACTAATCAGAGAGATCACTATAGTGGAGTGTGTCGCAGTAGTATCAGAGAACTCACATTTAGCTCGGGAAGTCTTCACCATAATTTGGAGTAGTCACGTGAAGGAGTCACCGCAATGTAATATCAAGAGCTCACATCAAGTGATTGTCAGACAAGATAGAGGCAGCGTGGACAGCAGCTCTAAGAGAATTATGGGCAGAATGCGGGCACAAACTTGCGGCATGGGCAGTAGCTCCAAGAGAATGTCAGGTAGAAGGACCAAATGGCGGGCTAAAGTAGAGGTCAACGATGAAGAGGATGGACAGCTCCACGTTGACCTAGTTGCATCATGCTTGGGCTGTCAAATCATTGAGCTCCAAAACAAAATTCGCACAGAAACAAATTTGGTCACTTCTTGCAAGGGCTGTAACTTTTCATAGAAAACTCGGATTGCAATGATGTAAAAACGAAATTTGTAGTCCTCAAAGTCCTCTACAACGTTTTTGAAAACATAAAGCCGTGTTTTTGCTTCTAGCTCTAGATAGAAGCATCACATCATCCACAAGTCACAGAAAGATGTAGCTAAAGGAAGGAGAAGAGAGGTGGCAGATCATGGCGTGGAGAAGAGAGCTCAAGGAAGGAGAGAAGAGAGAAAACTTCCAAGGAGGAGGACTTAGAAGTTTGAAACCTTAGATTTATGCCACATGGCAGTGGATAAGTGTTGACTCAACACCTATTTCATTAATTTTGGACTTTTTGTGTTGTTTTTGGACGAAGCCCAAAAATCCTTCCTAAATG
Organism: Dipteris shenzhenensis; assembly: GCF_047967505.1. Taxonomy (NCBI): domain Eukaryota; kingdom Viridiplantae; phylum Streptophyta; class Polypodiopsida; order Gleicheniales; family Dipteridaceae; genus Dipteris; species Dipteris shenzhenensis. The sequence goes on along the minus strand of NC_141628.1, from coordinate 41,421,912 downwards.
AAAACTTTACTTTATGAAAATATCCTTCCCAAATCAAAATTTTACTTTCTGAAAATATTCTTCCCAAATCAAAAGTTCACTTTGTGGCACTATCATATTCACATAAAAATATTGTTTTTTCAATCTATACTTTTGCACCAACATGCAAGAATTTGAAATAATCCTATATTAGAAATTCTAGCTATATCTAAGTTATTTGTTAATTTAATTATTTTTAATATTTTTCCTTGACGTTTTTCCTTCCCAAATCAAAATTTCACTTTGTGGCATTATCATATTCACATAAAACTATTGTTTTTTCAATCTATAGTTTTGCACCAACATGCAAGAATTTGAAATAGTCCTATATTAGAAATTCTAGCTATATCTAAGTTATTTGTTAATTTAATTATTTTTAATATTTTTCCTTGACGTTTTTCGTTGACGTGATAAATTTATAAATCCATGAAAGGAGACTTAAATATTTCATGAAAATAACATTGTCACTCGGCAATATGCACAAAATTTAGCAAAACTTTTAATAAATAGAAAGAAGACATGATGCCATAAGACCCAAGTTTTGTATTGAACCAAAGAGGTATAATAGCAATTATAGCTATTATTATATGATTACATTGAGAGACGTTGCTCTTAGCTAGAGTCTTTATATCCAAAATGATATAGATTGAACATATGTTTACAATTTAAATTGTTGCTCTTAAAGAGCCTCAATTCGTGCCATCTGCATAATTTGACTCCCCATTGTCTTATTGCTCAATGTCACGACAGTCCCTTGCCAGGTGCCATCTGCATAATTTGACTCCCACTTGTCTTGCCAAGCCTTGCCCCTTGGGTGCATTGACTCCCCATTGTCTTATTGCTCAATGCGATAGTCCCTTGCCAGGTGCCATCTGCATTAACTCCCTATTGTCTTGCGAAGCCTTGACCCTTGGGTGACATCCAGTGCAAAATACAGGTGCCATCTGCATTAACTCCCACAAGTTATCTTGCCAAGCCTTGCCCCTTGGGTGCATTGACTCCCCATTGTCTTATTGCTCAATGTGATAGTCCCTTGCCAGGTGCCATCTGCATTAACTCCCTATTGTCTTGGCAAGCCTTGACCCTTGGGTGACATCCAGTGCATATTTTGACTCTCATTTGACATAGGAGGTGATGACTCTGATTATAATTGTCTTGGATTGGCTCCTTGCCTAGTACCCAAATAAAATCCTTCAATGGACTTCAATACAAAGCTTTAATCATGGACATTCTTCATTTGCGCTATCTCCTTCTACTTCCTCCATGGCGAGCATCCTTAAAATTTCGTGTATATGCAAAATAGTTTGCTGTGGTATTTTTATTTTTCCTTCTACCTCATATCCCATGTGCTTCTTTGATTTCTTTGCCCTTGAATGCCAAGACACTATGATTGTCTCCGTCGAAACTTGAGAGATTGCTTCATCATTTGGGACCCACTCCTTCATTATACAATTAGTATATAATGTGTTGTTATCCATATTCTCCTTCCTGCCCTTTGGCTAATACCATACCGCTGTAAATGTTGTAGCTCTCCCTTGGTCATCTCTTTGCACATCAACTACTTTTGCAACCCAAAACTTCACATTCTCATATTCATCATCCGATGGCCGAACCACAACAAAACAATCAACCTCTATATCTACTTGTGGCATAAACTCTCTCTTCTTCGGTCCACAATATGGACGTGGGAGTAATGATACAAAATCATTTTCAAAGACTGGAGCTGGGCGCAAATCGTTATGAACATTTGGCCAAAACATATTGCATTCTTCCTTGACATCCTTTGAGCCTCACATTCTCTCAAGGTCCTTTATTAAATTTCGTGTCTTGTTAATTACAGTGGTAGTGTGTTCTCTCCAAGTAGGCTTCGAATCAGGATATCTCTGGAGCATTTCCTCTTTGTATGTAATAAATGCTTTTAATCCATCTATTTCACAATTAGACCTCTCATTAAATTCTTGTATAGGAGCCCATGTTGGATACCTTTCCTTGCTGGGAATTGAAGTTAAGAGACTGTAAGGTTCTTCAGGTTCCCATTTTGTATCATGAGAATACTGTTGCCATTGCATTACGGGTTTTTCATCTTTAAAAAAAAAACGAAAGTAGTGTGGATTGGTATGACCTGTCAATGCATCACCACCCGTTTGTATGAAAGGTAGAATGAAGCTCTTCCAATCATACATTCTTTCGAGCCTCTCACATACTGTACTTTCCTTATGACCACCAACTTGCCTGCCACATCTTCTTACCAAGTCATCTATTGTCTCCACATCCTTGCATTTAAGCTCCCTTGAGACTGTGCTAAAAACCTGATCGATATCCTCATGTGTATGCCCAACATACAAAAATCCACATTCGACCTCATTGAAGATTCGATGAGCAACTAGCATGGAGCAGAAGGCAAACATAAGTACATTCTTATTTTCTCGCCAGCAATTATCAGCTTGTATTCTCAAAGTCGGTGGCAGGCGACCTTTTTCTGCATGTACATTGCGAATTGCCTTCATAATAGATGTTACAACTTGATTGCTATCATGTAGATGCAAGGAATCAATCCATATATCTGCAAAGAACTTAATTCCATGCACTAACACTCCACATAGATGTGTCTTTAGAAAGTGCTTTCCTTGTAATTTAGGTGGAGTGGCAACAAAACGAGGCAATGTTGTTGTATTCTGATCCATGCCATCTACAATAAGGCACATGTAGTCATCAGGATGCGAAATAGCTTGCTCCTTCCAAAATGCATATTTTTGTCTGGAATGTCAAATAAGGTCATGATGAGATTTTCGGTTTTTTTTGTATAATTCCCTTTGATTTGGACATGTTGCACTCTCAATCGCTCGCTTTAAATCATCACAGACATTGCACTTTGACATTTTTTGCCTCCTTGGGATTTTAACATATTCAAAGTTCTTCTTCCAAAGAGTATACAAAGTATGAGAAGAAGCTACAGCATCCCCTCTTTGCCTTTGCTTTTCTGCAATAGAGTCAAATACTTCGAGCTTTGTCAAGCCCATTGGAAGGTGCATTTCAGTGATCGCGTCACCGTTAGGGAGTTTGGTAGATATATGGGGTTGAGGCAAAGCATTTTCATGTATGAAGTCTTGTAAAATTGATGCTGCCCTGACAGTTGAGATTCTTGATTTGGACCTTCCTCTATTACCGTGAATGCTAAATTTGTTGCCGCCCTTTGCCTTGGTGACTAAATCCCAATATGTACCATGGGATAATCCAGTAATATTGCGATATGCCTTATTGCAAATCCTTTTTCCATTTACGAGAGGTTTTACCTTTTGTCTTGAACTTAGCCTTTTATTGCCATTCTGAAGAAAGCAAGAGAGACTTGTGAGAAGGTATTCATTTCTTTCGCTTCCTCTTCTTTGCCACAAGTGTCCTCTACTTTCCCTGATGTCTGCAAGATCAATGAAGCGCATACATCTTCGCTTGCAACATAGATATCCCAATGCATTTAACATGTTCTCCTCCTTCATTACTCTCTTCCTCTTTGGTTGCTTTTGTGGATCTGCCTGGATTTGCTTTCTCTTCATGCATATGTATGACCGTTTTCGTTCCTCGTGCATGTTGTTATCTGTATTTATGCACTTCTTCTCCTCACATTTGTTTGTAACCAAGCATCCATGATTGGTCGTTGCATCCTTGTCCATATCACAATCAAAGTTAAATATTGAATAATCCTCTGTTGATCTCATCCTCGTTTTTAACATACTCTTAGGACCATTCAATGAATTCAATATTCTACGAGAGTATTGAGAACCTTGAAACTCTTCCACTCTTGAGAGAACATCACTCATTGGGACATCTTGCATGGCTTTCACAAATCCACAAGCTTGATTGACACCAGGTTTGTTAATATGCATGAACTCATCCACACTTGACAAGACATCGCTATTGAAACCTTTTCCCTTCTCACCGTGCAAGAATTCATCCACCCCAGATAAGGCTTCGCTTCTAAAATCATTTTGTTTCTCGGAACCAATGAACTCATCCACTCCAAATAAGATGTCACTTCTATAATTGAGTATATTGAAATCATCCACATTTTTGGTGATAGAGCCTGGCACATGGGCACGCTTTTTAGGTCCTTTGATATTGTAGTATACGTTGTCTTTATCATTGAAAACCACGTGCCTCTTTCTCATGTTTAAAAATTGCATGCTCCATCTCATATTCTTGCCTACCTCATAGTAGGGATCACATAAGGATGTTATGTTATCAACCATACCATCATCAGTGACTTTTAGAATCCTCATCTGTGCAAATGACCATTGCTCCACTTGTTCAAGTCCCAATACTTCACCTTCTGCTACAGTCTTATTTGCAAATGATCTCATTTGTAAAATGTCCCCTATAGTAAAATCCAAGGTGGTGCACTTTGTATTCTTGATAATGTCTGTTGCATAAGTCTCATCTTTGTCCCATGCTATAAATGATTTGTTGGATGTATTGTAGGGCATAACATCTCCAAGTGTTTCCATATCTCCACATTTATACTTTAGCTCAACATGTGCGCTAAGAATCTTTGATACAGTAACTGCCACCTTATCTTCGCCAAGTCTTCGAAAGTGGCAAACTGAATTGGGATCACTATCATGGATTGTAGCAAATGCAACTACTTCTCTTTTGCTACATAAAATCACATCCATCCCTGGAACAAAATCTATAGCCATCTCCTTTGTGAGAGTCCTTCGCAAGCAAGCTACAGTAGCAACAATTACATAAATATTAGTCTCTTTTCAATAATCTACTCATTTATTATAATTTTTAATTAGTACTTAATTTATTGGTGGGAGAAGTTATCCGATCAAGTACTCATCAGATGGACATGCCAAGTTATCCTTTGCATGGTCAATCGAGCATTAAATACTATTTTTGCTCTAGTGTCATGCACATCCGTAAAAAAACATGAGCCTACTAGGTATGTTATCCAATCAAGCACTAATGGGATGCGTGTGCCACTTTGCATGTAAGTCAATTCCACCTAGTTGAGGGGGTGTGAAAAGTATTGTGCCCATCCGGATATGCTTTGCATTGTCGATCAAGCATAAAACACCGTTTTTGCCTTAGTGTCATGCACAACCATGAAAAAACACGGTCCTAAGTGTGTTAATCAAACAAGTACTTATTGGATGGGGGCTCCACTTTTCACACAAGTTCGTTTTAACTAGGTTGATATGCGTGCAAAGTATTGTCACCATCAGGTATGCTTTGCATGGTCGATCACGCATTATACACCATTTTTTCCCTAGTGATATGCACATCCGCAAAAAAACACGCCCTTAGGTGTGTTATCTGACCAAGTACTTATCGGATGGGTGTGCCTCTTTGAGAACATTTCCATACCACCTAGGTTGAGGTGTACAAAAAGTATTGTGCCCATCGGATATCCTCTGCATTGTCGATCGATCATTAAATACTATTTTTGCTCGTGTCATGCACATCCGTAAAAACAACACGCTGCTAGGTGTGTTATCCGATCAAGTACTTATGCGATGGGAATGCCACTTTGCATGTAAGTCAATTCCACCTGGCTGAAGGTGTGTGCAAAGTATTGTGCCCATCGGATATGCTTTGCATTGTCGATCAAGCATAAAACACCGTTTTTGCCTTAGTGTCATGCACAACCATGAAAAAACACGGTTCCAGGTGTGTTATTCAAACTAGTACTTATCCGATGGGTACGTTGAGGTGTGCGCAAAGTATTGTCACCATCGGATATGATTTGCATGGTGGATCACGCATTATACACCATTTTTTTCCTAATGATATGCACATCCGCAAAAAAACACGCCCTTAGGTGTGTTATCTGACCAAGTACTTATCGGATGGGTGTGCCTCTTTGAGAACATTTCAATACCACCTAGGTTGAGGTGTACAAAAAGTATTGTGCCCATTGGATATGCTTTGCATGGTCAATCGAGCATTAAATTCCATTTTTGCCTTAGTGCCATGCACATCCGTAAAAAAATACGCTGCTAGGTGTGTTATCTGATCAAGCACTTATGCGATGGGCGTGCCACTTTGCATGTAAGTCAATTCCACCTGGTTGAAGGTGTGTGCAAAGTATTGTGCCCATCGGATATGCTTTGCATTGTCGATCAAGCATAACACACCGTTTCTGCCTTAGTGTCATGCACAACCATATAAAAACACGGCCATAGGTGTGTTATTCAAATAAGTACTTATCAGATGGGGGCTCCACTTTGCACGCAAGTCTATTTTAACTACGTTGAGGTGCGTGCAAAGTATTGTCACCATCGGATATGATTGCATGGTCGATCACACATTATACACCATTTTTTCCCTAATGATATGCACATCCGCAAAAAAACACGCCGTTAGGTGTGTTATTTGACGAAGTACTTATCGTATGGGTGTGCCTTATTGAGAACATTTCAATACCACCTAGGTTGAGGCGTATAAAAAGTTTTGTGCCCATCGGATATCCTTTGCATGGTCAATCAAGCATTAAATACTATTTTTGCTCTAGTGTCATGCACATCCGTCAAAAAACACGCTGCTAGGTATGTTATCCGATCAAGCACTTATGGGATGGGCCTGCCACTTTGCATGTAAGTCGATTCCACCTAGTTGAAGGTGTGTGCAAAGTATTGCGCCCATCGGATATGCTTTGCATTGTCGATCAAGCATAAAATACCGTTTTTGCCTTGGTGTCATGCACAACCATGAAAAAACACGGTCCTAGGAGTGTTATTCAAACTAGTACTTATCAGAAGGGGGCTCGAGTTTGCACAAAAGTCCGTTTCAACTAGGTTGAGGTGTGTGCAAAGTATTGTCACCATTGGATATGATTTGCATGGTCGATCACGCATTATACACCGTTTTTTCCCTAGTGGTATGCACATCCGCAAAAAAACACGCCCTTAGGTATGTTATCTGACCAAATACTTATCGGATGGGTGTGCCTCTTTAACAACATTTTAATACCACCTAGGTTGAGGTATAGGAAAAGTATTATGCCCATCGGATATGCTTTGCATGGTCGATCGAGCATTAAATACCATTTTTGCCTTAGTGCCATGCACATCCGTAAAAAAACACGCTGGTAGGTGTGTTATCCAATCAAGCACTTATGCGATGGGAATGCCACTTTGCATGTAAGTCAATTCCACCTAGTTGAAGGTGTGTGCAAAGTATCGTGCCCATCGTATATGCTTTGCATTCTCGATCAAGCATAACACACCATTTCGGCCTTAGTGTCATGCACAACCATATAAAAACACGGCCATAGGTGTGTTATTCAAATAAGTACTTATCAGATGGGGGCTCCACTTTGCACGCAAGTCCATTTTAACTACGTTGAGATGCGTGCAAAGTATTGTCACCATCGGATATGATTTGCATGGTCGATCATGCATTATACACCATTTTTTCCATAATGATATGCACATCCGTAAAAAAACACGCTATTAGGTGTGTTATCTGACCAAGTACTTATCGGATGGGTGTGCCTCATTGAGAACATTTCAAAACCACCTAGGTTGAGGCATACGAAAAGTTTTGTGCCCATCGGATATCCTTTGCATGGTCGATCGAGCATTAAATACTATTTTTGCTCTAGTGTCATGCACATCCGTCAAAAAACACGCTGCTAGGTATGTTATCTGATCAAGCACTTATGGGATGGGCGTGCCACTTTGCATGCAAGTTGATTACACCTACTTGAAGGTGTGTGCAAAGTATTGTGCCCATCGGATATGCTTTGCATTGTCGATCAAGCATAAAACACCGTTTTTGTCTTTGTGTCATGCACATTCGTCAAAAAACGCAGTCCTAGATGTGTTATTCAAACTAGTACTTATTGGATGGGGGCTCTAGTTTTCACGTAAGTCCCCTTCAACTAGGTTGAGGTGTGTGCAAAGTATTGTCACCATCGGATATGATTTGCATGGTCGATCACGCATTATACACCGTTTTTTCCCTAATGGTATGCACATCCGCAAAAAAACACGCCCTTAGGTATGTTATGTGACCAAGTACTTATCGGATGGGTGTGCCTCTTTGACAACATTTTAATACCACCTACGTTGAGGTATAGGAAAAGTATTATGCCCATCAGATATGCTTTGCATGGTCGATCGAGCATTAAATACCATTTTTGCCTTAGTGCCATGCACATCCGTAAAAAAACATGCTGCTAGGTGTGTTATCCGATCAAGCACTTATGCGATGGGAATACCACTTTTCATGGAAGTCAATTCCACCTAGTTGAAGGTGTGTGCAAAGTATCATGTATCGGATATGCTTTGCATGGTCGATCGAGCATTAAATTCCATTTTTGCCTTAGTGCCATGCACATCCGTAAAAAAATACGCTGCTAGGTGTGTTATCTGATCAAGCACTTATGCGATCGGCGTGCCACTTTGCATGTAAGTCAATTCCACCTGGTTGAAGGTGTGTGCAAAGTATTGTGCCCATCGGATATGCTTTGCATTGTCGATCAAGCATAACACACCGTTTCTGCCTTAGTGTCATGCACAACCATATAAAAACACGGCCATAGGTGTGTTATTCAAATAAGTACTTATCAGATGGGGGCTCCACTTTGCACGCAAGTCTGTTTTAACTACGTTGAGGTGCGTGCAAAGTATTGTCACCATCGGATATGATTGCATGGTCGATCACACATTATACACCATTTTTTCCCTAATGATATGCACATCCGCAAAAAAACACGCCGTTAGGTGTGTTATTTGACCAAGTACTTATCGTATGGGTGTGCCTTATTGAGAAAATTTCAATACCACCTAGGTTGAGGCGTATAAAAAGTTTTGTGCCCATCGGATATCCTTTGCATGGTCAATCAAGCATTAAATACTATTTTTTCTCTAGTGTCATGCACAATCGTCAAAAAACACGCTGCTAGGTATGTTATCTGATCAAGCACTTATGGGATGGGCCTGCCACTTTGCATGTAAGTCGATTCCACCTAGTTGAAGGTGTGTGCAAAGTATTGTGCCCATCGGATATGCTTTGCATTGTCGATCAAGCATAAAATACCGTTTTTGCCTTGGTGTCATGCACAACCATGAAAAAACACGGTCCTAGGAGTGTTATTCAAACTAGTACTTATCGGATGGGGGCTCGAGTTTGCACAAAAGTCTGTTTCAACTAGGTTGAGGTGTGTGCAAAGTATTGTCACCATTGGATATGATTTGCATGGTCGATCACGCATTATACACCGTTTTTTCCCTAGTGGTATGCACATCCGCAAAAAAACACGCCCTTAGGTATGTTATCTGACCAAATACTTATCGGATGGGTGTGCCTCTTTAACAACATTTTAATACCACCTAGGTTGAGGTATAGGAAAAGTATTATGCCCATCGGATATGCTTTGCATGGTCGATCGAGCATTAAATACCATTTTTGCCTTAGTGCCATGCACATCTGTAAAAAAACACGCTGGTAGGTGTGTTATCCAATCAAGCACTTATGCGATGGGAATGCCACTTTGCATGTAAGTCAATTCCACCTAGTTGAAGGTGTGTGCAAAGTATCGTGCCCATCGTATATGCTTTGCATTCTCGATCAAGCATAACACACCATTTCTGACTTAGTGTCATGCACGACCATATAAAAACACGGCCATAGGTGTGTTATTCAAATAAGTACTTATCAGATGGGGTCCCCTTTTTGCACGCAAGTCCATTTTAACTACGTTGAGATGCGTGCAAGGTATTGTCACCATCGGATATGATTTGCATGGTCGATCATGCATTATACACCATTTTTTCCATAATGATATGCACATCCGCAAAAAAACACGCTATTAGGTGTGTTATGTGACCAAGTACTTATCGGATGGGTGTGCCTCATTGAGAACATTTCAAAACCACCTAGGTTGAGGCATACGAAAAGTTTTGTGCCCATCGGATATCCTTTGCATGGTCGATCGAGCATTAAATACCATTTTTGCCTTAGTGCCATGCACATCCGTCAAAAAACACGTTGCTAGGTATGTTATCCGATCAAGCACTTATGGGATGGGTGTGCCACTTTGCATGTAAGTTGATTACACCTAGTTGAAGGTGTGTGCAAAGTATTGTGCCCATCGGATATGCTTTGCATTGTCGATCAAGCATAAAACACCGTTTTTGTCTTTGTGTCATGCACATTTGTCAAAAAACGCAGTCCTAGATGTGTTATTCAAACTTATTGGATGGGGGCTCTAGTTTTCACGTAAGTCCCTTTCAACTAGGTTGAGGTGTGTGCAAAGTATTTTCACCATCGGATATGATTTGCATGGTCGATCACGCATTATACACCGTTTTTTCCCTAATGGTATGCACATCCGCAAAAAAACACGCCCTTAGGTATGTTATGTGACCTTGAGTACTTATCGGATGGGTGTGCCTCTTTGACAACATTTTAATACCACCTACGTTGAGGTATAGGAAAAGTATTATGCCCATCAGATATGCTTTGCATGGTCGATCGAGCATTAATTACCATTTTTGCCTTAGTGCCATGCACATCCGTAAAAAAACATGCTACTAGGTGTGTTATCCGATCAAGCACTTATGCGATGGGAATGCCACTTTTCATGTAAGTCAATTCCACCTAGTTGAAGGTGTGTGCAAAGTATCATGTATCGGATATGCTTTGCATGGTCGATCGAGCATTAAATTCCATTTTTGCCTTAGTGCCATGCACATCCGTAAAAAAAATACGCTGCTAGGTGTGTTATCTGATCAAGCACTTATGCGATGGGCGTGCCACTTTGCATGTAAGTCAATTCCACCTGGTTGAAGGTGTGTGAAAAGTATTGTGCCCATCGGATATGCTTTGCATTGTCGATCAAGCATAACACACCGTTTCTGCCTTAGTGTCATGCACAACCATATAAAAACACGGCCATAGGTGTGTTATTCAAATAAGTACTTATCAAATGGGGGCTCCAATTTGCACACAAGTCCGTTTTAACTACATTGAGGCGCGTGCAAAGTATTGTCACCATCGGATATGATTTGCATGGTCGATCACGCATTATACACCATTTTTTCCCTAATGATATGCACATCCGTAAAAAAACATGCCACTAGGTGTGTTATCTGACCAAGTACTTATCGGATGGGTGTGCCTCATTGAGAACATTTCAATACCACCTAGGGTGAGGCATACGAAAAGTTTTGTGCCCATCGTATATCCTTTGCATGGTCGATCGAGCATTAAATACTATTTTTGCTCTAGTGTCCTGCACATCCCTCAAAAAACACGTTGATATGTATGTTATTTGATCAAGCACTTATGGGATGGGCGTGCCACTTTGCATGTAAGTCGATTCTACCTAGTTTAAGGTGTGTGCAAAGTATTGTGCCCATCGGATATGCTCTGCATTGTCGATGAAGCATAAAACTCCGTTTTTGCCTTGATGTCATGCACAACCATGAAAAAACACGGTCCTAGGTGTGTTATTCAAACTAGTACTTATCGCATGGGGGCTCTAGTTTGCACGCAAGTCTGTTTCAACTAGCTTGAGGTGTGTGCAAAGTATTGTCACCATCGGATACGATTTGCATGGTCGATCACGCATTATACACCATTTTTTACCTAGTGGTATGCACATCTGCAAAAAAACACACCCTTAGGTATGTTATCTGACCAAGTACTTATCGGATGGGTGTGCCTCTTTGAAAACATTTTAATACCACCTACGTTGAGGTATAGGAAAAGTATTATGCCCATCGGATATGCTTTGCATGGTCGATCGAGCATTAAATACCATTTTTGCCTTAGTGCCATGCACATCCGTAAAAAAACACGCTGCTAGGTGTGTTATCCGATCAAGCACTTACGCGATGGGAATGCCACTTTGCATGTAAGTCAATTCCACCTAGTTGAAGGTTTGTGCAAAGTATCATGTATCGGATGTGCTTTGCATTGTCGATCAAGCATAACACACCGTTTCTGCCTTAGTGTCATGCACAACCATATAAAGACACGGCCATAGGTGTGTTATTCAACTAAGTACTTATCAGATGGGGGCTCAACTTTGCACGCAAGTCAGTTTTAACTATGTTGAGGTGCGTGTAAAGTATTGTCACCATCGGATATGATTTGCATGGTCGATCACGCATTATACACCATTTTTTCCCTAATGATATGCACATCCGCAAAAAAACATGCCATTAGGTGTGTTATCTGACCAAGTACTTATCGGATGGGTGTGCCTCATTGAGAACGTTTCAATACCACCTAGGTTGAGGTGTACGAAAAGTTTTGTGCCCATCGGATATCCTTTGGATGGTCGATAGAGCATTAAATACTATTTTTGCTCTAGTGTCATGCACATCCGTCAAAAAACACGCTGCTAGGTATGTTATCCGATCAAGCACTTATGGGATGGGCGTGCCACTTTCCATGTAAGTCGATTTTACCTAGTTGAAGGTGTGTGCAAAGTATTGTGCCCATCGGATATGCTTTGCATTGTCGATCAAGCATAATACACCGTTTTTGTCTTAGTGTCATGCACATTCGTCAAAAAACGTAGTCCTAGATGTGTTATTCAAACTAGTACTTATCAGATGGGGGCTCCAGTTTGCACGCAAGTCCCTTTCAACTAGGTTGAGGTGTGTGCGAAGTAATGTCACCATCGGATATGATTTGCATGGTCGATCACTTATTATACACCGTTCTTTCCCTAGTCGTATGCACATCCGCATGCACGTCCGTAAAAAAACACGCTGCTAGGTGTGTTATCCGATCAAGGACTTATGCGATGGGTGTGCCACTTTGCATGTAAGTCAATTCCATGTGGTTGAAGGTGTGTGCAAAGTATCGTGCCTATCAGATATGCTTTGCATGGTCGATCGAGCATTAAATACCATTTTTGCCTTAGTGCCATGCACATCCGTAAAAAAACACGCTGCTAGGTGTGTTATTTGATCAAGAACTTATGCGATGGGCGTGCCAATTTGCATGTAAGTCAATTTCACCTAGTTGAAGGTGTGCGCAAAGTATTGTTCCCATCGGATATGCTTTGCATTGTCGATCAAGCATAACACACCGTTTTCACCTTAGTGTCATGCACAACCATATAAAAACACGGCCATAGGTGTGTTATTCAAATAAGTACTTATCAGATGGGGGCTCCACTTTGCACGCAAGTCCGTTTCAACTACGTTGAGGTGCGTGCAAAGTATTGTCACCATCGGATATGATTTGCATGGTCGATCACACATTATACACCATTTTTTCCCTAATGATATGCACATCCGCAAAAAAACACGCCATTAGGTGTGTTATCTGACCAAGTACTTATCGGATGGGTGTGCCTCATTGAGAACATTTCAATACCACCTAGGTTGAGGCATACGAAAAGTTTTGTGCCCATCGGATATCATTTGCATGGTCGATCGAGCATTAAATACTATTTTTGCTCTAGTGTCATGCACATCCGTCAAAAAACACGCTGCTAGGTATGTTATCCGATCAAGCACTTATGGGATGGGCGTGCCACTTTGCATGTAAGTCGATTCTACCTAGTTGAAGGTGTGTGCAACGTATTGTGCCCATCGGATATGCTTTGCATTGTCGATCAAGCATAAAACACGTTTTTGTCTTAGTGTGATGCACATTCGCCATGCACACTGTTTTTGCCTTAGTGTCATGCACAACCATGAAAAAACACGGTTCCAGGTGTGTTATTCAAACTAGTACTTATCGGATGGGGGCTCCAGTTTGCACGCAAGTCCATTTCAACTAGGTTGAGGTGTGTGCAAAGTATTGTCACCATCGGATATGATTTGCATGGTCGATCACGCATTATACACCGTTTTTTCCCTAGTGGTATGCACATCCGCAAAAAAACACGCCCTTAGGTATGTTATCTAACCAAGTACTTATCGGATGGGTGTGCCTCTTTGACAACATTTTAATACCACCTAGGTTGAGGTATAGGAAAAGTATTATACCCATCGGATATGCTTTGCATGGTCGATCGAGCATTAAATACCATTTTTGCCTTAGTGCCATGCACATCCGTAAAAAAACATGCTGCTAGGTGTGTTCTCCGATCAAGCACTTATGCGATGGGCATGCCACTTTGCATGTAAGTCAATTACACCTAGTTGAAGGTGTGTGCAAAGTATCATGTATCGGATATGCTTTGCATTGTCGATCAAGCATAACACACCGTTTCTGCCTTAGTGTCATGCACAACCATATAAAAACACGGCCATAGGTGTGTTATTCAAATAAGTACTTATCAGATGGGGGCTCCACTTTGCACGCAAGTCTATTTTAACTACGTTGAGGTGCGTGCAAAGTATTGTCACCATCGGATATGATTGCATGGTCGATCACGCATTATACACCATTTTTTCCCTAATGATATGCACATCTGCAAAAAAACACGCCATTAGGTGTGTTATAAGACCAAGTACTTATCGAATGGGTGTGCCTCATTGAGAATATTTAAATACCACCTAGGTTGAGGTGTAAAAAAAGTTTTGTGCCCATCGGATATCCTTTGCATGGTCGATCGAGCATTACATACTATTTTTGCTCGTGTCATGCACATCGGTCAAAAAACACACTGCTAGGTATGTTATCCGATCAAGCACTTATGGGATGGGCATGCCACTTTGCATGTAAGTCGATTCCACCTAGTTGAAGGTGTGTGCAAAGTATTGTGCCCATCGGATATGCTTTGCATTGTCGATCAAGCATAAAACACCGTTTTGGCCTTGGTGTCATGCACAACCATGAAAAAACACGGTCCTAGGTGTGTTATTCAACCTAGTAGTTATCGGATGGGGGCTCCAGTTTGCACGCAAGTCTGTTTCAACTAGGTTGAGGTGTGTGCAAAGTATTGTCACCATCGGATATGATTTGCATGGTCGATCACGCATTATACACCGTTTTTTCCCTAGTGGTATGCACATCCGCAAAAAAACACGCCCTTAGGTATGTTATCTGACCAAATACTTATCGAATGGGTGTGCCTCTTTGACAACATTTTAATACCACCTAGGTTGAGGTATAGGAAAAGTATGCTTTGCATGGTCGATCGAGCATTAAATACCATTTTTGCCTTAGTGCCATGTACATCCGTAAAAAAACACGCTGGTAGGTGTGTTATCCGATCAAGCACTTATGCGATGGGAATGCCACTTTGCATGTAAATCAATTCCACCTAGTTGGAGGTGTGTGCAAAGTATCATGCGGATCAGATATGCTTTGCATGGTCGATCGAGCATTAAATTCCATTTTTGCCTTAGTGCCATGCACATCCGTAAAAAAACACGCTGCTAGGTGTGTTATCTGATCAAGCACTTATGCGATGGGCGTGCGACTTTGCATGTAAGGTAATTCCCCCTGGTTGAAGGTGTGTGCAAAGTATTGTGCCCATCGGATATGCTTTGCATTGTCGATCAAGCATAACACACCGTTTCTGCCTTAGTGTCATGCACAACCATATAAAAACACGGCCATAGGTGTGTTATTCAAATAAGTACTTATAAAATGGGGGCTCCACTTTGCACGCAAGTCCTTTTTAACTACATTGAGGCGTGTGCAAAGTATTGTCACCATGGGATATGATTTGCATGGTCGATCACGCATTATACACCATTTTTTCCCTAATGATATGCACATCCGCAAAAAAACATGCCATTAGGTGTGTTATCTGACCAACTACTTATCGGATGGGTGTGCCTCATTGAGAACATTTCAATACCACCTAGGTTGAGGCATACGAAAAGTTTTGTGCCCATCGGATATCCTTTGCATGGTTGATCGAGCATTAAATACTATTTTTGCTCTAGGGTCATGCACATCTGTCAAAAAACATGCTGATAGGTATCTTATCCGATCAAGCACTTATGGGATGGGCGTGCCACTTTGCATGTAAGTCGATTCTAACTATTTTAAGTTGTGTGCAAAGTATTGTGCCCATCGGATATGCTTTGCATTGTCGATCAAGCATAAAACTCTGTTTTTGCCTTGGTGTCATGCACAACCATGAAAAAACACGGTCCTAGGTGTGTTATTCAAACTAGTACTTATCGGATGGGGGCTCTAGTTTGCACGCAAGTACGTTTCAACTAGGTTGAGGTGTGTGCAAAGTATTGTCACCATCGGATATGATTTGCATGGTCGATCACACATTATACACCGTTTTTTCCCTAGTGGTATGCACATCCGTAAAAAAACACGCCCTTAGGTATGTTATCTGACCAAATACTTATCGGATGAGTATGCCTCTTTGACAACATTTTAATACCACCTAGGTTGAGGTATAGGAAAAGTATTATGCCCATCGGATATGCTTTGCATGGTCGATCGAGCATTAAATACCACTTTTGCCTTAGTGCCATGTACATCCGTAAAAAAACACGCTGCTAGGTGTGTTATCCGATCAAGCACTTATGCGATGGGAATGCCACTTTGCATGTAAGTAAATTCCACCTAGTTGAAGGTGTGTGCAAAGTATCGTGCCGATCAAATATGCTTTGCATGGTCGATCGAGCATTAAATTCCATTTTTGCCTTAGTGCCATGCACATCCGTAAAAAAACACGTTGCTAGGTGTGTTATCTGATCAAGCACTTATGGGATGGGCATGCCACTTTGCATGTAAGTAAATTCCACCTAGTTGAAGGTGTGTGCAAAGTATTGTGTTCATCGGATATGCTTTGCATTGTCGATCAAGCATAACACACCGTTTCTACCTTAGTGTCATGCACAACCATATAGAAACACGGCCATAGGTGTGTTATGCAAATAAGTACTTATTAGCCCTTTATTGGACATATAAATCACCTATTGCTTGGAAAAAGGATAAATTGCACGTCAACAATGTTTCCTTTATCCATTACAAAGTGTGTGTGTGTGGCAAACAATTTTGACACAAAGTAAACACCTAGTGCACAAATTATGTACTTCATACCTTGAGTAAATAAGCTTGTTGATGAGGATAAATTTACGCTTGAATAAAAGAACAGTTGTTGTATGACCACAATAGGATCGCTTTGACCCCTGTGATTTTGCCCATATGTAAGTTTACAAATAGTATAAAAAATCATATAATAATATATTAATAGATTGCAAATGTGTATAGCAAGTGAGTAATGGGAAGTGGAAGTGGGAATGAGGAGGGAGGAGTGGAATAGGATAGGGAAGTAATAAGGGTGTATGATAATAAGTATAAAAAATAGTATAATAATATATTAATAGTTTTCAAATGGCAAGTGAGTAATGGGAAGTGGAAGTGAGAGTGGGGAGGGAAGAATGGAATGGGAGAGGGGAAGGTAATAGGGGAGTAGGATAATAAGGGAGTGAAATGAGTGAGGGAGTTAATAGGGGATGAAAAAGGGTGAGATGGGGAAATATGGGATTTCGGGAAATGGGAGGAGTATGGGACGTGGTGGAAATGTGGGATGGGAGTGGTGGCAATGGGGAGGAAGAAGAAATGGATGGATGGGGGGAGGGATAATGGATGAGGGATGGGGGTCCAATAGGAGAGGGGGAGTAATGGGAGCCAATGGGAGAGGGGATAAATGAAAAGCCAATACGAGAGAGGGGAGGAATGGAAAGCCAATAGGAGAGGAGGAGGAAAACCTAATTTTTCTTATATATAGTCTTCCTTCTTCATTCATTCTCCCCTCATTTCATTCACTGAAGCAAGAAAGCAAGGACGATCAAGAGAGCAAGGAAGGAAGAGCAAGAAAGCAAGAAAGAGCAAACTTACAAACTTTTTCCAGGTACTTGCAAAATTTTTTGATTAATTTTTCTAGTTTCTTTTTTAAATTTTGAAGAGAGAGGAACTAGAGAGAGAAAGGTTCAGGGGAGGAGAAGAAGAGAATGGAGGGACTGGAGGGAAGGGAGGAGGAAGGGAGGCAGAGGGTGGGGCTGAGTAGAGGAAGGAAAGGAGGAGGGAGGGGGGGGGAAGGGAGGGACTGTGTCTCCCATGGAGGGAGGAAGGGGGGAGGGGGAAGGGGGGGCTGAAGGGGGGCCTGGTGGCCTGGAGGGGAGGAAGGGGGCTGGCGGCGCTGGCGGGGCAGGGAGAGGGGTGGCTAGGGGGGAAGGGGATCGAGGGCTGAGAGGGGGGGCGGCTGGTGGCAGTGGCCGCCAACTCGGGGGCGGGGAGGGAGGTGGGTGGGAGGGGCTGAGAGGGAGGGGCGGTTGGCGGCCGCGGCCGCCAGCTCGGGGGCGAGGAGGGGGTTGGGTGGGAGGGGTGAAGGGGGTGGGAGGGGCTGAGAGGGGGGGGGTTGGCGGCCGCGGTCGCCAGCTCGGGGACGGGGAGGGGTTGAGAGGGGGGGTTGGCGGCCACGGCCGCCAGCCCAGGGGAAGGGGGGGTGGGAAAGCGGGGGGAGGGCTGGGGGGCTCGCGAAGGGGGGGCGGAGGGCTGAGAGGGGGGAAAGGGGGTGGGAGGGGAGAGAGGAGGGGGGGGCTGGCGGCCGCGGCTGCCAGCTCGGGGGGCAGGGAGGGGGTTGGGTTGGGGGGAAGGGGGTGGGAGGGGTTGAGAGGAGGGGGGGGCTGGTGGCCACGGCCGCCAGCCCGGGGGAAGGGGGTGTGGGGAAGAGGGGGGGGAGGGCTGGGGGGTAGCGAAGGGGGGGAGGGTGAAGAGGGGGGTGGCTGGCGGTCGCGGCCGCCAGCTCGGGGAGGGGATTGGGTGGGAGGGAAGGGGGTGGGAGGGGTTGAGAGGAGGGGGGGCTGAGAGGGGGGGAAGGGGGGAAGGGCTGGGGGGGTCACGAAAGGGGGGGGGCTGAGAGGGGGGGAAAGGGGTGGGAGGGGTTGAGAGGAGGGGGGGGCTGGCGGCCGCGGCCGCCAGCCCGGGGGAAGGGGGGGTGGGGAAGAGGGGGGGTGGGCTGGGGGGGTCTCGAAGGGGGGGGGAGGGCTGAGAGGGCGGGAAGGGGGTGGGAGGGGTTGAGAGGGAGGGGGGTGTGGGGAAGAGGGGGGGGAGGGCTGGGGGGTTGGGGGGTCACGAAGGGGGGGTGGGGAAGAGGGGGGGGGAGGGCTGAGAGGGGGAGGGGGCTGGCAGCCGCGGACGCCAGCCCAGGGAGGGGGTGGGAGGGGTGAAGGGGGTGAGAGGGGTGGGAGGGGTTGAGAGGAGGGGAGTGGGATGGCGGCCGCGGTCGCCAGCCCGGGGGAAGGGGGGGTGGGAAAGGGGGGGAGGGATCGGGGGGGTCACGAAGGAGCCTGGGGGAAGGGGGTTGTGGGGAAGAGGGGGGCAAGGGGGTGGGAGGGGTTGAGAGGAGGGGAGGGGGTTGGCGGCCGTGGCCGCCAGCCCAGGGGGAAAGGGGGGGAGGGCTCGGGGGGGGGTCGCGAAGGAGGGGGGGGAGGGTTGAGAGGGGGGCAAGGGGGTGGGAGGGGTTAAGAGGAGGGGGGGGACGAGCATTTTCCGAGCGAAATCTTCCGAGCGTCCGAGCGAAGGAAAAAAAAAGCTTCCAACTATGCAAAAATATGACAAAAATGGATAAGAAGAAAACATAGTTTCAGTTAGAAATATGAAAAGTATTATAGGAATGTGTATTTTATACACGAATATTTATGTGAATCTTTGGGAATGGTGAGAACATAATGGGATGGCTTTTGAAGAAACCCACATGTAGAGTAGACTTCTCTATGAAAATTCCCTTATGATCCTTCTTACAACTTTTTACTTAATAGGGGGTGACATTGAAAAACCTCTCTCAACCTATCTTCATGAAAGGGTTTCTCCAAAGAAAACTCATTGAAGCAAGCCATCAAGGTAGTTTCGCCAGCGAAACCCCTTTGAACAAGGTCTTTCAAGGTAGTTTCGCTGGCGAAACTACCTTGGACAGTACTTTTAAAAGTGACATAACTTTCACATCCAATGTCCAAATATAGTCATTCAGCCACTCAAATTGATCAAAAAACCCCATTTGAGCACATCTATGGGGTTATATTTTGGAAAACCTTGCATATATAGTATTAAATATTACATGTATTTTATGAGAGTGATATATAAGCCCAAGTTAATACTTATTTACAGTAATTTAAACTTCTGTAGAAACATGTCCATAAATATATTGTTATTAATACTATAAAAACACTTGAAAGATGTTGCCATATGATATAAATGTGTTTAATAAGTAATTATTTATGTATAATATTATTATGTTGAGAGTGATTATGAGGGACGTTTCTTAAATGAATTATTTTTCAATACTTTCTTAAGGTAATAACAAGGGTACAAAGGGATGTCTACGAATAAGAAGATTTATGTTATGTAAAAATGAATGAGTGACTAGTTTGTATATTTTTATGATAAAGGGATCTAGTTCTAATGAAAATAAAAGTGTAAAAACCATGTTTCCTAAAGAAATACTATTTTTAAAGTCTCTTGAAAAACACGCTCGTATAAACTTGCTCGTAGGTTTTTGCTTGTAATTACAGGTCCTACACATTTTGAGGAAACCTTCAGTCAATTCTTTAAAGACACTCTTAAAAATATTCCACATGAACAAGGCGAAGAGGCACAAGATGAGAATATGCTAAAGGAAGTAAAGAAGGAATTCCTTCTTCATTGCAGATTCCAGCCCATTGATGGTCAACATTGGGCTTATGGTTGTAATCAGATCGCAAGGGAAGCAAAGGAGGGCAAAAGACTCACTCCAGAACAATTTGTAAAGATAAGCTCATTCCATTATTATCCTGCAACAATCTGTATATTCAAGCATGAGATCAAGTATTTGATTGAGTCCGAAAGACTTAATCATTATGTCCATGGAAAGCGTAAGATATCCTCAACATCAGAGGTCTTATAGAAGGCAAGGGTTATATGGACAACATTTGGTTCTCCAAATCCTGATTTGAAGCTAAAGGTCACAAAAGCAGATGCCGACACACTCACAAACTTTTATACTTCTTTGAGTACAGTTGTGCCTAGGGGAACTCAAGAGCGAGAAGAAAGTATGACAAGCCTCAAGGTGGTGAGGGACAGATATGCCGACTACACTTCTATCATATTTCATCCTGTTGAAGTGTTCAATGAGATGCTTGAAACGTGCATTGCTTGTGAGCGTGGACAGCTGACCTATGAAGCTCCTTTGTTTATCTCCGGCAAGTCAAAGGTAATGGATAAGAAGGAGTTGACGGCAAGGATGTGGAGGCCTGTAAAGTACTTACCTGATAAGTATGCATCCATGGCAGCACAAAAAATTTTAAATAAAGAATGGTTTTTGGAAAAAAAGACAAAGACCACTGCATGGAAGAATGCATCAATGTACAGGTGAGGCGTGATGCAGTGCATAGTGCCATTAAGTATTTGCTGTCAGAGAAACAAATTCCACTTACTCATTGTAACATTGACTATAATGTGGTGAAGCATATAGCTTCTTTGTCAACACCCAAGGTAAAGCTATGGGCAAATAGGTGGATTAAAAAGGATGAAGATGGGTCGGAAATAGTAACCTCTTATATGAGAAAAGAAATCCCACAACAGGTGGTTGCATATGTGGAAAGATTAATCAACGAGATAAGGATGCCGACAGATATGCACCAAAGCTTTCAATTCAATGTAGAGGTTACGGCAGAGTCTGGAAAGCTTGTGAGCTTCAGGGGAGTCTCAGAAGATGACTTCTTCAAGAATGAGTCAGCATGGGATAAGCCACAACTATTCTTTATCAATGAAGTTTCTAGCGATGATATCCATAACTTCATTGATAGAATAGTATATACCACCATTAGCAAAGTGGCGATTTGCAATATTGTCATTTTTGTTCATAAAAAAGACAAAGAAGCCATGAAGGTTACTCTAGAGCGAGCATATTCATCAGATTTGAAGATCTATAGTGGTGTTTATGCAGCAAAGAGAGGCAAGAGAGAATGTGGCATAGCGATTCAAACTCTTGAATCATTCTTTCTATGTATGCGGAGTCCCAACCCTGATCACTCATTACAAAAGAACATAAGAGGGAATTCAAATAATTTGAGATTGATGCTAGAAGAGCAAGATATTCCCAGGTCCATACATTATCAAAAAAACAACTATGGAAGTCCTAAAAAAAGTGGGAGTGTCTTGCTTACCATGATGGAGAATTTGCTACCGGCAGGTTGGGAGGTCACCTTGTGCAGGATGGGATATTTATTTGAGGATCTCCTAAGAAAGGCAACTCCACAAATATTATTGAAAATAAGCATTTCATGGCTTATTTCTAGCTTCAAGTAGATCTAACCACAGGCTATGAAAAAGAGATAGACCACAAGGACACCGATGACATGGATAATTACCTTGAAGATCATAATGTCCCAGTTGATGATGATGAAAAGATGGACTTACATGACCTGTTCACAGAGAGGTTGGTGGATGAAGACAAACATGATGATGCCTTCTTTGATAATTATGGCTCGCAGGGTTATGAAAAAAGGCCACTACGACAATACTTAGCAGTATGAACTCTCTATTTCTCAACTAAATACAATTTTTTAAATAAGATTTAAATTTAAAGATAATGAATCTAATCTCTCATATTTGTTTACAGGCAATAGAGGGAGAAGAAATGGATGAAGTCAATATGGAGGCACTCCCTTCTACTTCAACAATGCAACCACCTCTAAATTTGATTGAAAAATCAAATTTAGCTGCATTGGATAAAATGGAGAGCTCAATTGAAGTTAGGATCGTTTTGAAACGAGAACCCCAGTATTTAAGCTTTGGTAGAGAGGAGGTTTCAATCCTCTCCAATCCTTTAAAAGAGGTTAATGACAATGTTATCTTGGCCATTCTTAGGTAACGTTTATTTATTTGTTGCTACTTCAATGAGCTAACATTTGTTTATTTATTCACAGTGCAGTTATATATCAGTTTCCTAGTGTAGAATGCAAATCAATTCTATGAGCTAATGTTTGTTTATTTCTTGGTGCAGTGTAGTTATTTCTCAGCTTCCTAGTGCAGTGCAGCATCATGTCTACATGCTCGATGCTCTTCTTTTTTCTATTCTTAGCTCTCCTCAAAAGACTATAGAAGATGTTTGTACCTGGTTAAGCCCTTTGAATTTAGATGGGGTGCGAGTCATCTTAATGCCTTATCATGAGGCGTAAGTATCAACTCTAACCTTATTTTTACTATTTCTTTGGCAAGTTTGTGTAAAACAATAATCATTTTTATTCTGGTCGTGTAGCTCACATTGGAGTCTAATCTTCTGGGACCTTGAACTCAACCATTTATGGTTTGTGAATTCAATAGAAGGCTATCATGCCAACTCCCCAAGGTAATTATTCTCTTAATATTTTTAATACTTTCTTATTTTGTATCTTATGATCATGACATATTAATATATTTAATATGTCATGCTAAACAGTGCTGCATATCGGCTAGTATCTGCTGTCAGAACAACCACGGAGCAACAAGATCAAGTAGAATTCAAAAGACGTCTGCCAGTGGAGCAAAAAGATGGACACAGCTGTGGGTGGAGAGTTGCCTACAACTGCATGTTGTTTCTTAGAGAGATTTTTGATTTGGAATTACCAGTCAAAATGGAATCATATACAAAAGCTGATCTGCTAGCATTTCGGGCTGAGAGTATTCAGCATCTAATTACTACCATTGGGAAACAACCAAAAAATATGACTACATTGCAGCATGTATAAAACCTTATCTTTATACTTGTATGCTTGTTCCAGCCTTTAATTGGGATGTGTAAATCTCATAACTTTTTTATATTTTCTTCCAAGAGGAGAAGAGACTGAGTCTAATGAAAGCATGCTATCTTTATACTTTTATGATTATTTAAACCATTATTTTTATTTGGGATGTGTAAATCTCATAACTTGTCTAATGAAAGCATGCTATCTTTATACTTCTATGATTATTTAAACCATTATTTTTATTTGGGATGTGTAAATCTCATAACTTTTTAAATTTTTAATCCAAGAGGAGGAGAGACTCACTCTAATGAAAGCATGTATGAAACCTTTTTAAATTTTTGCTCCAAGCAGAGGAGAGACTCACTCTAATGAAAGCATGTATGAAACCTTATCTGCTTGTTTAAGCCTTTATTTGGGATGTGTACATCGTATAACTTTTTTATATTTTTATGGTAGAAGGAGGATGTGGAGGACATAGCAAGTGAAGAAGAATACGATGTAGACTACTCCCTCAATAAGACGAGTCATGAAAATATGAATCTATTGGAGCAGATTGGAAGTTCATTCACTGCTATGTTGTTAATTCGACAACAACCTCATTTTTTTGAATTTGGTAAAGAAGAGATTTCAATCCTCTTGAATCCTAAGAATGAGGTTAATGTCAAAGTCATTACAACCATCCTCAGGTTTGATGTAGCCTTTTCCTTGGCTTTATACTTTGCTTATTTTGATTAAACCCAAGAAGCTAATACTTTTTTTTTATATATAGTAATGTTATAGCAAATTTTCCGCAAAATATACAAAGCGTTTCATATATGCTCGATCCTCGTATTTTGGAAGTGCTTAGCAACAAAGAAGAAACCATAGAGAATGTTTGCAAGTGGTTGAAGCACGTTCCTATGAATGATGCACGATTTATTTTTACAGCATATTATGAGAAGTAAGCATCAAACCCTACTTGTTTTTTCTATTGCATTGCTAGAATTGTCTCAAACACAGTAATTATTCTGTATTGATAATGCAGCTCACATTGGAGTCTGGTAGTCGTGGACATCCTTGCGAAGAAGTGCTTCTTTGCCAACTCAATGACATCCATCCATGGCAATGTGTTAGAGTAAGTATAGACTACACTTTTTGTCACTTCTTGACATGTAGATTGATATGCAATGCACATATTCACTGTTGTTATATGTTTTGATGTGCAGATCAGCGCGAAAGTTAGTAGGTGCTATCGACATAGTAATGCGACAATGTGACTTGGCACAAAAAATAGAGTATATAACATGTCAGGTATCACATCAAGAGAATAGCCACATCTATAATTGTGGATGGAGGGTGGGCTACAATTGCTTTTTGGTACTTGGTCAAATTTTTGAGATACAAAATGACACCACACTGTCAACATATACGGATTTGCATCTCTATGCATTTATAACATGTACCATTCGAGCAATCATTGATTGCGAAATGAATGCCATCAAAGAGTCAAAGAGGATAGAAGACCTCAACTCTACAAGCATGGCTTCATTGGAAGAATTGGGAAGCTCTTTTAATGTTAGGGTTATGATTCAACATAGACCTCAGTATCTTGAATTTGGGGGAGAGGAGATTTCAATTCTCTCTAGAGCTTCAAATGAGGTCAATAACAACGTTATGATGGCCATTCTCAGGTTTGATACAAACTTTTTCTCTACTTGATAATTCAATATTTTGATTAAATCTAATAAGCTAATATTCATTTATTTGTTGGTGCAGTATAGTTATCTCACGATTTGGTAGAGTTGTACAAAATCGTGTGTATATGTTGGATTCCCTCCTTTCTCCTATACTTAGCGATAGCCGAAAGATAATAGCCGATGTTTGTAAATTGTTACAGCCTTTACATTTACATGGCGTGCGAGTCCTATTTATGGCATATCATGAGATGTAAGTATCATGGCAACCTTTATTTTCATCTTATACTGGCAACATTGTGTTAAATAATAATGGTTCTTAATTATTCGTGTAGGGAACATTGGAGTCTGGTGGTTTGGAACCTTGAAGACAACTATTGTTGGTTTGTTAACTCGATTGCAGGCTTTCATGGCTCAGTGCAAACGTAAGTATTCTATTAATCTGTTGTTACTTCTATCTTATGTACCTTATGTGATAGACACACTAAGTTTTTTTAATATGTCACGATGAGCAGGTCGATTGAGAAGTTGGTATCTGCTATCAGAGAAACAGGACAGTACAAAGACTCGGTAGACTTCCAAAAGCGTTTAGTAGTAGAGCAGGAAGATGGGCATAGTTGTGGGTGGAGAGTTGCCTACAACTGTTGCATGTTGATTTTCAAAGAAATTTTCTCACTTAAGCCACAGATCTCATCGGAAGACTCTTTGGAGCTCAAATATTCAGAGGAGGATATATAATTGTTTAGGGCTGAAATCAATCGAGACCTAATTGCTGTCATTAGAATGCAACGTGCAACTGAAGCAATATCAGAGCTTCCCTTTAAGGAAGAGGAGACTGAGTCTACTATGAAAGCACTGCACACTACAGAAGAAGTAGAGACCCAGTGTACACTTTTAGCTGGAAAATTAATCGAGACCAGAGGCTACAGACTAAGTATGGCGACGCTCAAAGGCCATAGAGAAGAGGAGAGCATGAGGGCGAAGGGATGTCCTAGGGGTGAAAAACGAATTAGAAGTGGAGGGAAGGAAAAGGGAGACTATGACACAAGGGGAAAGGGAGAGGGGGAAGAGAAGCATGTACACGATAGGAGGAGGAATGTTGAGATGTAGAAATCAAGGGAAGAGAACCATACTTTATTTGAAAGAAGGGAAGAGAGGGAAATATCAAAATACTAGCTAGGTGGCTTTACAAGAATGAGCGTGTCTCATCAAGGAATAGCCCCTTCCTTTTATAGCCAAAAGAGGGGGTCTCTCCACATTAATGTATCCTCCCACATGCATGGTGTGTGTGGAAAAGTCTCCCATGTGGTAGGTGGGTACGCACTCTCAATTGTGTGCGACAACCCTTTGCCTCAATTTTCCACATAAATCAAGCCCCATATCTCAAGTCTATGATACTCCCTTGGTCTCTTTCCAATTTTATAATATGTTCAAACCTCTAGGAGGACAAGTGGAGGGTTGGCACAAGGAATGTTGCCACCTCATCCTACTTTCCCCATTATTTAACTAGCTCTCTTTGTCCTTCTATACCTCCCCCACATGGGCCTATCTCATATGGAGGGAATAACTCAATATAATAGCCATTTCCACCTATTTTATATTGCTTCTCCCATGGACTTTGAGCCATATCTCACTAAATGCAGCCTAGGTGGAGGGGTGGCACATGGAGGAGCCATGCCACCTTGCATTTTATAATATTACTATCATGGATTATGTACAACACACCTTATGGGTCCTCTTACATGGAAGGGTGGCACATGGTCATGCCCTGCCACCTCAACCTTGGGCCCTATGCACACCATATTTTATTATACTATTGCCACATATACAAACACACACACATATTAATGCCTTTTTCCTTAGACAATTTTATCCATAACATTTCCCCCCCCTAGGCAGGGAATGCAGAGCATTTCCATGCCTAGGCCCGTCACGCACAAAGAAAGGCTTGAGGTAACGTTTGTTGATCACCTTCTTGCCATATGGTTCATGCAGCTCCTGGACTTGTACAGACCCATTGCTACGTTCTTTGATGACTTTGTATGGACCAGCCCACAGTGGCAGAAACTTCTTATCCATTTGGTGGTCCAATCTATTATCAAAGCATAGCACAACATCCCCCTCAGCAAAGTGTCTTTCCCATCCCTTGCAAATCTTAGCATCCAAACGGGCCTTTTGTCGATTCTTTTGGATCTCTGTTTGGTGTAGTGCAAGGCGTCGGGTCTCATCTAACTTCTCAAGTTGTATCAATCTGGCCTCAACATGTTCATCTTCTGTCATCCTCTGTTCCTGTGCCAATCTCAAGGCCGGAATCTCTATCTCTAGTGGTAAAACTGCCTCAGTACCATACACCAACTCAAAAGAAGTGTGACCCGTAGAAGTTTTATGAGTGATGTTGTAAGCCCACACAGCTTCTGTGACCTTCTGATCCCATTGGCTCCTATTCCCTGCGGCCATTTTTCCCATGGTTTTACACAGGAGGCCATTGGTCCGCTCTGTTTGACCCATGGAGGCTGTGGATAATAGATGCTAGAAGTGTGATGATCAATGCCCATACGATCCATGAGTAACTCCACTGCTTCATTTAAGAATGGACTCCCATGGTCAGAGACTATCTCCATGTGTGTCCCAAACCTTGTGCAGATACGTTCAAATATGAAATTGAAACTGCCTTGCCATTTGCAGCAGAGAGGGCGATTGCTTCAGCCCACTTAGTGACATATTGAGTGGCTACCAAAAGATACTTCTTTTTGCGGGCAGTCATGGGCAAGGGCCCGACAAAATCTATTCCCCACTTCTGAAACGGATGGATGGACATCACTGGGTGATGTTGCCCAAGACGCAAATCCTTCCTACTGAAGAATTGACATGGTTCACAGGTTTTGCAATACAAAGTGACATCCTTGAACAAGGTCGGCCAATAGTATCCAGCATGTAAAATCTTCTTAGCTGTATAGTCACTGGCATAGTGGCCTCCACAAAATCCATCATGATAATGCTTCAATACCTTAGGCACTTCATTTGCATCAATGGCCCGTCTGAGTACCCCATCCATGCCTTGACGGTACAACACCCCATCAAGGAGGGTATAGCGCCTACTATCTCTGCGGATCTTCTTTCTCTCATAGCTAGTACTTTCTGAAGGAAAGGAGAAAGCGGTCAAAAACTTGTAGATACCACCATACCAAGGATCCCCAACTTCTATGGCTGCTACAAGGGTTACATCAAGGCACTCCTCTAAATCAATCAAAGCATTCTTCAAGTTGGAACAACCCCCTTTTACAATTTTGAAAGAAAAATCATATTCTTGTAGAACTGCCAACCATTTGGCCAACCGGCCCATGGGATTTGGTGATTGAAGAACCTGCTTTGCAAGACCAGTGCCAGTGAGTATAAAGGACTTTCCAGCCACATAATGCTTAAATTTCTCAATGCAAAACACTAAGGACAATGCATGCTTGTCAGCCTCTGAATAGTGTCGCTCAGTGTCGCGCAATTGTCGAGAAGCAAATCGAACGGGGTACATGAGCCGATCCTCCCCTTGCTAGAGAAGAATACTTGCCAGAGTGTGCTCACCAAACCCAGGATTGATATAGAAGGTCTTTGACCAGTCTGGATTGCGTAGAATGGGTTCTGAAGCCAGAGCATTCTTGATTTGTGCAAAACCATGATCACAATCCTCATCCCAGGAAAAATCAACCCCATCTTTTAATAGCATAGTCATGGGCCGTGTCAAAGCAGCATACTGATCAATGAAGCGGCGATAGTATCCTGCTAGATTGACAAATGAGCGTACCTGACGTTTGGTTGTAGGTGGGGAGAGTTTGAGGATGGCTTCTACCTTCTTGGGGTCAGGCTTGATGCCCTCGGATGAGACAACATGTCCCAATAACCTCCCTTGAGTGGCTCCAATGGTGCATTTCTCAGGGTTGAGACTGCCATTTGCATCATTGACCCTTTGGAAGGCCAATCTAACCTTCATGATGTGCTCCTTACGTGATGAGAATATACAGAAATCATCTAAAAACACCTCCAAGAAATCCCCTAAATAAGGAGCAAACACCATCTGCATAAATCTTTGAAAGGTAGCAGGAGCATTGGTGAGGCCAAATGGCATTACTTTGAATGCAAATGTCCCCCAGGGTGTGGCAAATGTGGTTTTAAGCACATCTTCCTCGGCAATTCTGATTTGATAAAACCCAGAGTAACCATCACAGAAAGTATACATCTCATGACCACTTACCTTCTCAAGAATGAGGTCTTGAAAGGGTAGAGGATGATGATCCCTCTTGGTGCCAGCATTGAGCTTCTTATAGTCGATGCAGACCCGCCACTTGTTGTTTTTCTTTGGGATGACTACCACTGGTGAAACCCATTCAGTATTGTGAACCGGAACAATAAACCCAGCCTCTACAAGCTTCTGCAACTCTGAGTGCAAAGCGTCGGTCTGCTGGGGCCCTAATCTCTGATACTTCTGAGCCACAGGCTTTGCATCAGGCTTCAGCTGTATCTTGTGCTCTATGGTAGTCACATGGCGAAGGTGGTGGTAGCTAGTTGCAAAGAGGTCAGGGAAATCTTTGAACATTTCAAGAAACTCATCTTTCTCACCTGGAGTGAGGTTTGGAGAAAGCATTGATTCGAGCTGTTGAGGACTAGCTGTTATCTTTTTTGTAGGTGGCAGGGTCAGAGACACCCCCATCATGTAAACTTCCTCATCTGAGAATTCCTCCCCCCCGTCTGATTCTTCCATGGACTCAGACACTGAGGATGAGAGAGTATCACTGTCATGCTCCTCTTCTTCTTCCGGTTCCATGGCACCAGGTTGCACTGGGATCTTCTCCTTCGAAGCACCAAAAGACATTGTCCTGTCTTCCAATAGCTGACTGCATCACTCTTTCTCAACCATGGTCTTCCGAGTATGGCTGGGTAACTTCTGCCTGTATCTTCAATGTCCACTACATAGAAATTGACAGTGGTGGTCAACCCATTGACAGTGATGGGCAAATCCTCAATGACTCCCATGGTGGCGAGTCATCGACCAT
The DNA here is from genome assembly GCF_047967505.1 of Dipteris shenzhenensis. Lineage (NCBI taxonomy): Eukaryota > Viridiplantae > Streptophyta > Polypodiopsida > Gleicheniales > Dipteridaceae > Dipteris > Dipteris shenzhenensis. The sequence goes on along the minus strand of NC_141628.1, from coordinate 41,391,579 downwards.
CTGCTACCTTGATTCGAGTGGAGGAACGCCTTGTACATTTCAAATTCAATTTCTTCATGATGCGGGGCACCATGATATTACATGCAGCTCCCCCATCAACACACACATTTTTGACACGGCAATTATCTATGATGACATCTACTGTGTGTGGGTGCCGATCAATTTCTTCAGAGATAGAAGATACCTCTCGTACCTTTCCCTTTTTCTTGCTCTTCCTTGTTGAGAGACCTTGCTATAGCTCATGTCTCACCTTAGGGCTTAATGCTATTAGTTGAGGGAGTGTGATGCTCAAAGATCGATGAGCAAGGTCCTGAATGACCGAATAGTCCTCTTGCCCTGAGCCGATGGGAAAATCCGAGGGTGACCACTTACTCCTGCGAGATCTTTTAGTCTTCTCTGTTGGTGGGTCAGCCATCTCAGCATCTGAGGGCTTTGAGAAGGACACCTTCTTCCTGGGGCGGCCCGGTCCACGGTTTGGAGAGGGGTCCGAGGTAGCACGAGTTCTTTTCCCGAGATCAAGGATCTCCACATCAGAATCCTCAGTGCCCAACTCGCTTAAAAGATTCACCCTTGGAATATTGGGGCATTCTGTGCGATAATGACCCTTCTGGTGGCACTCGTAGCATACAACATTAGCACGATCTCTTGGAGGGCGGTTGGCTTGATTTCTGATGCCCACCATCTCAAGCCGAAGATCATTCAGGGCCTTGGCTAGGTCATTGACTCCAGGTTCTGTTGCAGGGGGGGCCTCTTTAGTTGGAGGGGCCATGGGAGTAGAGAGGAGGGGGGCTCGTGGGCGAGGCTGGGGAAATCTTCGAGGCGGAGGATGAGGATATCCACCTTGTTGAGGGTAAGCATCTAAGGGAGGACCATACAATTGAGGTGGAGGCGGTTGATACATCCCTGATGAGGGGTGGGGGTATGCCCCTGAGTTAGACCCCCCAGGTTGTTGTTGCAGGAATGGAGGGGGATGCGGAGGGACAATCGTCTTCTTTGAAGCGGGGTCAGACTGAACTTTATCAAACTTTTGAGCAATCTCATGTGCTAGCACCATAGTTTCTGGATTCTCCCATTTAAGCTTGAGGCAGAATTCATCACTCGCTCCTGCTACAAGGTAGCCCAGCACATGCTGAGTCATTCCAGCTCGAAACCCGGCATTGTCCTCCTGTGTGGCAATCGAACGGTCTAGGAGCACGGCCGCTCGATCCACATATCGACGCGCCGTCTCACCTTCTGACTGCTTCAAATTTGCCACCTACAGGTACACATTCTCCGGCTCCTCTTCTTTGCCGAAATACTCAATCATTGCTGCTATCAACCTTGGCCAGCTTTGGCGAACATCTTCGGCTTGCTTCTCATACCACACTTGAGCCAAACCTTCTAGAAATGTGGGAAGAACCAATAGCCATCTGTCTTCATTAAGAAAGTTGAGAGAAACACAACGGCGCTTGAAAGCCACAAGATACTCATTTGGATTTTCATCTACCCGTCCACAAAACACGGAAATGTCAGCCATGCTTGGAAGATGGAAAAGAGGGGCTTATCTATGGACGAACAATAGTAAGAGGAAGCTTGAACTGAAAATCGGGTGAAGATACATCCAAAAAGCACACATAGGCAGGGTAGGGTGTGACTGGAGTAGTGTGAAATATTACTCGAGAAGAATCTTCAGCATAGAATAGCACATAGACAATCTTAAAAGGACCAACCCTCATGATATCACATCGATCATTACAAGCGAGGGTTAGAGGCACGGCGTTGCATGAGGTTCTTCATCAAGGCAAACAAGAATGCCATGACAAATGTCAACAGTTGGAGAGCTTGCACATCACCTTCAGCTTCTTCCAGTTCTTGTAGTCGCCATTCTATTTCTTCAAGGGGTGTGCGGTCTGGCATCCTTCTTTTGAGCAATGTCCTTGAGAACCCTCCTGATGATCTGCCGAAGTCGGTGAACTCGTATCAAGTATGCCCAACACTTAGTTTCATGATGACCACAACCTTTGCATTCCTTACAAATGATTGCCCTCCTTCGTGGCTTGCGGCTTTGTTGGGGTGGCGCTTCCACTCGCGTCATGCGTGATTGAAGTACAAGCTTCACGTGCCAAGAAATCAGCAACAAGATTTCGAGCTCGAGGGATATGCTGAATTTTTACCTCATCAAATTGGTTGCAAAGTTCCAAGGCTTGTTGATGTCGTGGAACCAAGCCTTTGCTCCGCACCTTCCACCTTCCACTAACTTGTTCACACACTAGTTGAGAATCTCCTTGCACCTCCAATTGCTTGGCATGATGTTCTTGTGCCTTTTGTAGCCCAAAAATGAGCGCCGAGTACTCAGCTTGAGTGCAAGTACTCGCGAATGAAGACTTGCTGTAACAATACTCCTCACCACCCGATGAAGTGAGCTTCACACCCACGCCAGCCGCCTTGGTCGAAGGTTTGTAAGCTCCATCAAATTGAAGAATCCAAGATGTCATCACACCAGGACTAAAATTCAGACATCCCAAGTTTCTCGGTAGTCCAAGATAGGTAGGAGGAGAGGGTGGGGAGAATTCAACACTTGAGCCAAACGTTCAGCACCAAACAAACTTGCAATTCTTTGTTAATAGTTTATCTTAAGCCCAAAAAGAATTACAATTTGAAGCTCGAAATGAGGCACAAAAGGCTGATTAGGTACAAATGGATTCCTTGGTCGAAACATTACCAACCATAGCCGAGGCCTAGAAACCTTTGTAATGAGATTGTAAATAAACCATTCAGGACGAGCTTTTCCACAGGAATCAACAGGAAGATGCGCCAAATCTCTCCCCAAGCTTGGGGAACATCCCACCCTTCAATGAAGGACACTGTTTTAATTACCTCTGAAGCAGCAAGTAGTTCGATCACCGCACAATGAGTAGAAGCAAAGTCAAAATCCTCCCAGCGTATCAGTAGTTCTTCACCATGAATCATCCACGGTGTATCATTCCACCCGTCATCTCCATCAATGATGCACTGGACAATCAGCCATTGAAGGTCGACATGAAGATCAAGGAAGACATCTCGTGCATTGGTAGCCGTAAGGTGCGGAGGAACAGGCACCAATTCCTTAAACGCGTCGAGAAGTGACATAAATGTCCACCCTTCTCGTGAGGCGTGCGTCCGTGAAGTGAGCTTGGAGAAGTTCTGAATTGGCGATCTAGCAAGAGATGTGGATAGAGCACATAAAATGAAATATTTTTGCTTTTTACAGCAAGAGCAAACTCCTTACGGTTAGCGAGTTACAGCTCCCGCAATTTCAATATATGAACAAAAATCATTACATTTTTACCATTTCCAACTTGTTGGCCCAATGATAAGACTTTCTTTTGTGAAGGGGGAGGTCTTGGGTTCCAATCCTACTCTTTAATAAAAAGAGAGGAGAGGAGAGGAGAGGAGAAGGAGAAGAGAAAGAGAAGGAGAAGAAAAAGAAGAGAAGAGATAGGGGGGCGCGGGATCTGCTGTTACTCTTTTGCAGGGGCTCAGAAAACAGACCGCGACCAGAGCAGCAGTCCAGAAAAAACAGTCCGCAACCAGAAATCGCAGCAAAAGAGGGGCTCAGAAAACAGACCGCGACTATAGACCGCGACTATAGAGCAGTAGTCCAGAAAAAACAGTCCGCAACCAAAAATCGTAGCAGTCCACAGAACTGTCGCACAGAAAACTGTCTGCAACCAGAAGTCGCAGCAGTCCACAGAACTGTCGTAGAAGAAGAAGAGAAGAGATAGGGGGGCGCGGGATCTGCTGTTACTCTTTTGCAGGGGCTCAGAAAACAGACCGCGACCAGAGCAGCAGTCCAAAAAAAACAGTCCGCAACTAGAAATCGCAGCAGTCCACAGAACTGTCGCCGCGCAGAAAACTATCTGCAACCAGAAGTCGCAGCAGTCCACAGAACTGTCGCGTAGAAAACTGTCTGCAACCAGAAGTCGCAACAGTCCACAGAACTGTCGTGCAAAAAACTGTCTGCAACCAGAAGTCGCAGCAGTTCACAGAACTGTCGCACAGGAGACGCACGAATCGAATGCACGCACAGTAGCTTAGAAAGAGCACGGATGGTATAGTTTTGTTGATGTAACCCATATGAATAGAAGATTCGCCACTAGTCGTGGAGATTCGTATCCCAGCACCCACACCAAAACTTTTAGCCGAAAAATTAATCGAGACCAGAGGCTACAGACTAAGTATGGCGACGCTCAAAGGCCATAGAGAAGAGGAGAGCGTGAGGGCGAAGGGATGTCCTAGGGGTGAAAAAGGAATTAGAAGTGGAGGGAAGGAAAAGGGAGACTATGACACAAGGGGAAAGGGAGAGGGGGAAGAGAAGCATGTACATGATAGGAGGAGGAATGTTGAGATGTAGACATCAAGGGAAGAGAACCATACTTTATTTGAAAGAAGGGAAGAGAGGGAAATATCAAAATACTAGCTAGGTGGCTTTACAAGAATGAGCGTGTCTCATCAAGGAATAGCCCCTTCCTTTTATAGCCAAAAGAGGGGGTCTCTCCACATTAATGTATCCTCCCACATGCATGGTGTGTGTGGAAAAGTCTCCCATGTGGGCTAGGTCAGTACGCACTCTCATTGCGATTCCAATTCTGATTTGGAGGTGTGCCATCATCCTGCTTGATCCTGCAAATATCCTCCTTTCGCAATTGTGTGCGACAACCCTTTGCCTCAATTTTCCACATAAATCAAGCCCCATATCTCAAGTCTATGATACTCCCTTGGTCTCTTTCCAATTTTATAATATGTTCAAACCTCTAGGAGGACAAGTGGAGGGTTGGCACAAGGAATGTTGCCACCTCATCCTACTTTCCCCATTATTTAACTAGCTCTCTTTGTCCTTCTATACCTCCCCCACATGGGCCTATCTCATATGGAGGGAATAACTCAATATAATAGCCATTTCCACCTATTTTATATTGCTTCTCCCATGGACTTTGAGCCATATCTCACTAAATGCAGCCTAGGTGGAGGGGTGGCACATGGAGGAGCCATGCCACCTTGCATTTTATAATATTACTATCATGGATTATGTACAACACACCTTATGGGTCCTCTTACATGGAAGGGTGGCACATGGTCATGCCCTGCCACCTCAACCTTGGGCCCTATGCACACCATATTTTATTATACTATTGCCACATATACAAACACACACACATATTAATGCCTTTTTCCTTAGACAATTTTATCCATAACAACACCTACAGCACCACAGCCTCCACTGGCAGCATCAGAAGAGTTGCCACCACCTCCGCTTGCATTTAAGGAAGAGGATACTGAGTCTACTCCGAAAGCACTACATACTACAGAAGAAGTAGATTCCGAGTGTACATCTACAGCACCACAGCCTCCATTGGAAGCATCAGAAGAGTTGTCACAGTCTCCACTAGAAGCATCACAAGAGTTGTGATGCATGTATGATGTTGTGTTTGTAGTTTTTGTTGATTATACACCAATTTGTGACTTATTACTTAAGTGGCATAATCTGATGATATTTATATAATTTCTTTATGCACACAATTTTATGATTTGAATGTGTGACGATGTGATTATTTGGAAATAAATCCTTGTGTGATGAGAATTTTGATATGAATATGTGATGATGTAATATTTGTAATATATTTCTTCATGCACACAATTTTATGATATGAATGTGTGATGATGTGATTATTTGGAAATAAATCCTTGTGTGATGAGAATTTTGATATGAATATGTGATGATGTAATATTTGTAATATATTTCTTCATGCACACAATTTTATGATATGAATGTGTGATGATGTGATTATTTGGAAATAAATCCTTGTGTGATGAGAATTTTGATATGAATATGTGATGATGTAATATTTGTAATATATTTCTTCATGCACACAATTTTATGATATGAATGTGTGATGATGTGATTATTTGGAAATAAATCCTTGTGTGATGAGAATTTTGATATGAATATGTGATGATGTAATATTTGTAATATATTTCTTCACGCACACAATTTTATGATATGAATGTGTGATGATGTGATTATTTGGAAATAAATCCTTGTGTGATGAGAATTTTATTCAGTTGGACAGTCTCCACTCACTTAAAGTAGAGCATTCGCAATGCTTCTCTCACTTTATTCCAACCCTTATCCTTATCATCTCCACTCACTTAAAGTAGAGCATTCAATCTCCACTCGCTTTATTCCAACCCTTATCCTTATCATAGTGAACACATCGTGCCTCTCACTTTATTCCAACCCTTATCCTTATCATAGTGAACACATCGTGCCTTAGTGCACTTGTATTCTTCCATCCTAGTCCTTCCACAAACACTCTCTTATTTCTGACATCCTAGTCCTTCTGAGTAACTTGTATTCTTCTATCCTAGTCCTTCCGCAAACACTCTCAGAGTCTTCTTTCATCCATCCTAATAACCAAGTATTCTTCTATCCTAGTTCTTCCACAAACACTCTCTTCTTTCATCCATCCTAGTGCTTCTCATTAACTTGTATTCTTCCATCGTAGTCCTTCCGCAGACACTCTCTTCTTTCTTGCATCATAGTCCATCTCCCTTTCTTTATCATCTCCCCACCCATGGATGTCCTTGGCATTGTCAAAGACGTGGAGTTCGGAATTAACAATCTCAAAGAATGGATTGCTGACCAAGGAGCACAAAGAGAGGCCAGAATTCGACAAGGTTCTCCTTTGACATGCATGGAGAGAGAGGAATTTGCTGCACAAAGGCACGCAGAGAGGGAGGAGACTCTCAAGATAGCAGAGAGTGAAAAACTTTTAAGACATATGATAAAAGCACGAAAAGATCTATTAGACTTCTTAAGTAACCTGCATTATTGCAGCTCTCGTCATGGGCGATTTGATGCGAATGCTGAGAGAACAATAAGAGCCTCCCAGAGAAATTATAAAGAAACAATTTGTGATTGCTTAAATTTCTTCTTCGCATGTAATTATGTTGAGGATACAGCTGTGGAGGCAGTGAAAGATTGGGTTGTTGAGAAGATAAGAGAGACCAATGATGAGATCTTCTAGACTTAGGGTGATTAAGAAGATAAGAGAGACTGTATTAAGGTGTTTTTTGACACCATATGGCTTTGTATTAAGGTGTTTTTTGACACCATATGGCTTTGAGTAATATGATCTACTTCTTGTACAAATGTGATGTTAAGATGATGTTAAGAGAGACTGTATTAAGGTGTTTTTTGACACCATATGGCTTTGAGTAATATGATTATGATCTACTTCTTTACAAATGTGATGTGCTCTTTTTGAAATTTACTCTAGTTTTCATAACATGTCACGCCATTTTTTCTAATTTGATTTTTTAAAATCTTACTTTTTGTCTCTTTTAACAATGTGATGTACTCTATTTTTAATGTACTCTAGTTTTAATAACATCTCACGTCATTTTTTCTAATTTGATTTTTTAAAATCTTCCTTTTTGACTCAATGCTTTGTTTTATAAGAGCCTATTTTTTTGAAATGTTTTATCCAAAATCATCTCACAAAATGAATTTGGACAGTGCAAGAGTCCAAAATTAATGAAATAGGTGTTACTCCCATTTCTCACTCATCGGTTGGGATTTTGGAGTTCCAATAGAAGAGAGATATTTGCAAATTTTCTTGTTGAGTCCGATTATGCAATGGCACCCATGTTTTGAGGCATCTCAGGTTCTATTTTTAGTAGCGGTCGTTTCCGTGGGACCCTGATTTCTTGAGCATACCTTATGCAGATCACTCTAGTTGCAATTTGAGCCGTGTGCACTCATTTGTGGTGTGCATTGGGTTGCAGTGGATGATTTATAGGCCATTTGGATGCATTGCGATCCTTATTGGATGCACTGATAGGACCAGATTGCCTTGTGGGATGTTATTTTTTATGGATGCTTTGCACATAGATGCTATTTTATGCTAAGGGACAGCTTTGACACATTGCACGTGATGCACTGATAGTGTTATGCTCTCTTGGATGAGATATTATTGATGCATATGCCCATGGACGGTGTTTATGCTTGAGCCATTTGGCACTTATTGGCATTTTGGATTGCCATTGTAGTTGGCATTTTGTTTTGGGCTAGATTTGCTCATATGGATGCATAGTACATGCACATGAGTCAGCTGTATCTTTTGATGCTTTGAGCTTTAAGTTTTGGTGACATTTCACTCTATTGTGGCATATACATTTGGGTGCACTTGGTATTTGGTGTGATTCTCTCTTCCAGGTACTAGCATTTGGGATTTTGTTTCATTTGCATCATGGCATCCTCTTCCATGTCTGAAAAGGAGTTTTTCAGCATAAAAAAGTTTGATGGGACAAACTTTTCTTTGTGGAAAGAACAGATAAGAGATGTGCTTATTCAAAAGAAGCAGATTAAACCCTTGGCAGGTATTGAAGCTAAGCATGCAGATATGTCTGAGGATGATTGGAATGAGTTGGATGCATTAGCAAAGTCTACTATTAGACTTCATCTTGCAGAGTCAGTTTTTTTCACAATAGTAAATGAGTAGACTACACAAGATTTGTGGAAGAAACTGTGTGCCACTTATGAGAAGGAAACTGCCTCTAATAAAGTTTACCTCATGAAGAGGTTGTTTGAGCTACAGATGAAGGAAGGGGTCTCCATTGCTTCTCACTTGAATGAATTCAATATTATTTTCAACCAGACTCAGGCTCAGAAGATGAATTTTGATGCAGAGACTAAGGCAATATTTCTATTATGTTCATTCCCATCCTCATGGGATATCTTCCGTATAGCTGTCAGTAACTCTGCACCTGGTGGAGTACTAAAATTTGATGATGTTGTGGGTAGCTTGTTGGCTGCGGAGATCAGACAGAAGTCTATGAATGGCAACAAGTAGGATGCAGCCTTAAATGTGCAAAGGGGCAAACCACAGTTCAGGGGGAAGTCCCAAGAAAGAGGAAAGTCTCATAGCAAATCTAGGGCACGAAACATTGAGTGTTACCACTATGGCAAGAAGGGCCGTATGAAAAAGGATTGCTACAAGCTGAAAAGAGAGCAAAAGGATAAGAAAAATAATGCAAATTGGGGTGCAAATAAGCAAGAAGCAAGTCCAAGGGAGGACAAAGAAAAAGTGAAGATTGAGGAGATCAATGCATGTTGAGATATCGAGCTCCACTCGCGATATGCCAGGGTGACCGTTGTGTATTTATGTCACCGACTTGTTAGCTAGAGATGCGGTTGGTACACCGCCCACGAATAATAGCTAGATGACAGCTATCCTTATCTACTCTAGTTTGTGGCTCAGTTAGTATGCCACCTTAGTTAGTTGAGTTTGGTTTGAGACCCACATATAGGGTTCTTCTATTTTCTTTGTACTAGAGTTCTTTTGGCTTTCACAACTAAGAAGAGGAAAACTGTTTTCAGCCTCCACCTTTGTGTGTATTCCCCCATTGTGATTGTGAGAAAGCCTCAAGTGAGACTCCTCTCTCCCACTATCTTCACGTGGTATCAGAGCCTTGTTCGTGGTAAGGAGCTCAAGAAAGCAAACCAAGTTCGCAGTGTCCTGGTAAGAGGACAAGTGTTGCTTTCCTTTTTCGAGTTTGGGAGCAAATCTCTGCAGGTAGCACAGCCGGAAGTGCAAGAGTGCACTGTCTCAGATTGAGATGCCCTTCGTGGTGTGGCGAGAGGGCATTATATGCTGCGGGGCCTGTTTTGGAGGCGGAAGTTCTCCGCAGGCACTCAGAAAAAGGCCCTGTTTTTGCTGTGCGACCACTACTCGGCTAGTCGGTAAAAAGTTGCCGCAGAAATTGCATCGTATGCCTGTGTGCAAAGATTTTGGGAGTTGCAGATTCATGCTTATTGCCTGTTGATGCAAAATCGTCACTAAGAAGTGACTGTGTGGTAAAATACCACTTTTGTCAGTTTTGCAGATCTGCCCGTGTGAGGCAAAAGCTGTGTTTTTGCAGTGACAGAATATTTTGCAATGTTCTGTAATGGCATCTGATTACCTTTCACAGATTGTCACTGAAAAGCTTGACAAGAACAACTTCCAGGCATGGAAGTTTAGAATGACGAATTTCTTGATGGGAAAAGGCTACTGGGAGTTCATTACAGGAAATGAAGAAGAACCAGTTCTTCCTAATGTTCCCAATCAACAGGAAATGCAGGCATTTAAAGGATGGCATGAGAGAGCCAGAAAAGTTATGTACTGGCTGTCGATCAGTATTTCAGATTCAATGATTGTGCATATTCAGGATGCAAGTACGCCAAAGGTGGCATGGGATACTTTGGCTAAAATGTACAGCACAAATACGCAGGCCAGGAAAATGCAGCTCAAGCAGGAGCTACAGAATGTGCAGAGAGAAAATATGAGCATCAATGACTACCACACGAAGGTGAAGAAAATTGCGGATGCACTTGCTTCCATTGGGTCGCCAGTGGATGATGACGATTTAGTTTCTATGACTTTGAATGGTCTAGGAAAGGATTATGCACAATTCCGGACATCCATTGCCGTCCGTGAAAAATTTCCTGATTTTGAGGAGTTGATTGCTCTTCTAATTTCTGAAGAGCAGAGAAATGGTGGTGCATCTTCTTCAGCAGGAACTTCAAAAGAAACTGTCTTCTACTCAAATGCTGGCAGAGGTAGAGGCAGAGGTAGAGGAGGCTGATCTGCAGGCCATGGTAGAAATCAGAATATGCAGCAAATGCAAGAAAACCAGTCCTATGCAGGAGGACGTGGTAACTCTAGAGGTAGGGGGAGCCAAAGAGGTCGTGGTGGATGGCAGAGAGGCCAAAATGCAAACAGCAATGTTGAATGCTACTACTGTGGTAAAATGGGGCATATGGCTAAAGACTACTACAAAAAGCAGAATGACATTATGAATGGAAAATTGCAGCAAGGCAATTATGCATCCTCTAGTAGACAGGGTGATGACATAAATGAGCATTTGTTTATGGTGCAGCATATGACAAATTCTGTGACAAGTGCAGAAGAAAGCAATGATGTGTGGTATGTTGACTCAAGTGCATCAAACCACATGACAGGTCATGCTGAATGGATGCAGGATGCAAGGAAAATGGAAAAACTAGGATTTGTGGAGACTGGTGATGATACTGCACATCCTATTGTGCAGATTGGCAAAATTCCTTTGTCTATGAAAGATGGGAAAAAGAAATACTTGTCTGATGTATTTCATGTCTCGAACATCACCAAGAACCTGGTTTCTGTTGGTCAGATGGTTGAGCAGGGCTTGCAGGTCAGATTTAATCCTCATGGATGCTTTGTTGAGGATATGAAAAATAATGGTCGCTTGATAGCAAAAGGAAAGAAGAAGGGCAGGATGTTTACGTTGGATGCGGACATGCCTGAATTGAGTCTAGCAATGTTTGCACATGGGACCGGTGTAGTTGCAGATATTGATATTTGGCACAAACGCATTGGTCATGTTAATATACAGCGACTTAAATCAATGCAAGCCCAAAATATTGTTGCAGGATTGCCTAAATTCAAGGTTGCAGAAATGCACAAGGTTTGTGAAGCCTGTCAATTTGGGAAACAGGCAAGGAAACCATTTCCTAAGCATGTTCAAGAGAGTAAAAAGCCATTGGAATTAATCCACTCTGATGTGTGGACTACTAAAGCTACATCTATTGGAGGCTCTCACTATTTTGTCACATTTATTGATGACTTCAGTAGAAAACTTTGGGTGTATTTTATGAAAAAGAAAAGTGAAGTGTTTGGGCACTTCAAAGCTTTTAAAGCTATGGTTGAAAAAGAAACAGGCCTACAAATAAAATGCCTAAGGTCAGATGGAGGGGGAGAGTACCTCTCAAATGAGTTTGCAAGGTTCTTGCAGGAGCATGGTATAAAGCAACAATATTCATGCAGTCATACCCCACAGCAAAATGGAATTGTAGAAAGGAAAAACAGGCATATTGGAGAGGTATCTCGGGCTATGCTAAATGAAAAAGATCTACCAGATTATTATTGGGCTGAAGCAGTTGCTACAGCAGTTTATATAATGAACAGGACTCCCACTGCAGCAATACATGGCATGACGCCAGAGGAGATGTATACTGGTAGGAAACCAGATATTTCTCATTTGAAAATTTTTGGTTGCATTGCCTATGTCCATGTGCCATATGAGTTGAGGTCCAAGTTGGATCCAAAAGCTGACAAGTGCATCTTTATTGGTTATTCTCTGCGCAGCAGGAAGGGTATAGATGCTATAAGCCTTCTACACGTAAGTTCACAGTGAGCAGAGATGTTGTTTTTGATGAGATGAGTAGCTGGTATAAACCAGTAAATGTGGTGATTGATGTAGATGCACAAAATGGTAATGCTGCACAGAATTCACAGCAGCAATCACAAAACATCAGTGGACCTGGAGTGTCCTCTAGCAGTGGTTCACATACTTCGCCATGGACAGGCAGATTGAGATCAGGAGAATCTCGTCAAAGCAATGCAGAGAGTGGTATGCAGGTATCACGAAAAGGAAAAGAGAAGGTAGATCAGCCCATGTTTAATGTGAATGCAGGTCACTCTTATGTGGATGGTGAATCCAGTGGCTCAGAGCAGAGCATCGATGATGAGTTGGGTATTCCTTGTGTTGTTACACCTGGAGTAAGGAAGACTAGGGATGTTTTGAGAGCACCTGGAAGTGAGCCTATTTTGTGCAGGTCTACCAGGGTTAGGTATCCTGTGGATAGGCTGAAATATGATGGATTTACAGCCATTCACTATGCCTATATGTTCAAAGTGATACAGGAACCAGAACCCACTTCTTTTGAGCAAGCCATGGGAAATGAAAAATGGGAGAAAGCCATGGATGAAGAAATGGATGCCTTGGATGCTAATGCTACATGGGAATTGGTGCCTTTGCCTAAAGGCAAGAATGCAATTGGCTATAAGTGGGTTTATAAGATCAAGCACAATGCAGATGGTTCTGTGAATAGATACAAGGCAAGATTAAATGTCAAGGGGTATGCACAGACATATGGCATTGATTATGAAGAAACTTTCAGCCCGGTTGCAAGGATGGCAACCGTAAGAGCAGTCATTGCTATGGCTGCATCAAAGGGATGGTCTTTACATCAGATGGATGTAAAGAATGCCTTCTTGCATGGTGATTTGCAAGAAGAGGTCTTTATGGAGCAGCCAGCAGGTTATGTTCATGCTATTCATCCTGAGTTTGTTTGCAGGTTGAAGAAAGCCTTGTATGGCTTGAAGCAAGCACCTAGAGCATGGTCTGACAAGATAGGACAGTATCTTGTCACTATTGGCTTTCAGATTTCCAAGGCAGATTTCTAACTCTATGTGAGAAAAACAGAGAAAGGGATTATGCTGCTTGTCATTTATGTTGATGATTTGATCATCACAGGTGATAGTGATGAAGATATCCTTCATGTGAAAATGCTATTGAAGCAGAAGTTTGAGATGAAGGATTTGGGAGAGCTACGTTATTTCTTGGGCATTGAGGTGATTAGATCACCAAGTGGGATACAGCTCTTGCAGAGGCAGTATAAATTGGACATGCTGTCCAAATATGGGATGACAGGCTGTAAGCCTATTTCAGTTCCTTTGGAGCAGAATGTGAAGCTGAGCGCAGATGCAGGTGAGCTTCTGGAAGACCCTACTATGTACAGACGCATAGTAGGAAGTTTGATTTACATGACTATTACCAGGCCAGATTTGAGCTATGCTGTTGGGTTGGTAAGTCAGTTTATGCAGGCTCCAAGGAAACCGCCTTTGGATGCAGCTAGACGCATACTCAGGTATGTGAAGTCCACATTGCAGTATGTACTATTTTATGAGGCTGGGGTTCAGATACAGTTGCATGGATACACTGATGCTGATTGGGCTGGTAGTATTTCTGATAGACGATCTACCAGTGGATATGTGTTCTCTTTTGGGAGTGCTGCAGTCACTTGGAGCAGCAAGAAACAGCCTACAGTTGCCTTGTCGAGCACAGAGGCTGAGTACAGGGGTGCAGCAATGGCTGCATGTGAGGTAGCTTGGTTGCATAAGCTACTCTATGATATGCATCAGTCTACAGATGGGCCATTTGTCATTTATTGTGACAACATGAGCAGCATACACTTGGCAAAGAACCCAGTCTTTCATGCTAGAACAAAGCACATTGAGGTGCATTATCACTATGTGCGGGAGAAGGTTTTACTAGGTCTTATTGATCTAGTTTATGTCAGCACAGAGGATCAGGTAGCTGACATATTCATGAAAGCATTGGGCGCAGAGAAGCTGCGCAAGTTCAGAGACCTGCTTGGTGTGCAGGAATTGGGATTGAGCTCGAGGGGGAGTGTTGAGATATCGAGCTCCACTCGCGATATGCCAGGGTGACCGTTGTGTATTTATGTCACCGACTTGTTAGCTGCAGATGCGGTTGGTACACCGCCCACGAATAATAGCTGGATGACAGCTATCCTTATCTACTCTAGTTTGTGGCTCAGTTAGTATGCCACCTTAGTTAGTTGAGTTTGGTTTGAGACCCACATATAGGGTTCTTCTATTTTCTTTGTACTAGAGTTCTTTTGGCTTTCACAACTAAGAAGAGGAAAACTGTTTTCAGCCTCCACCTTTGTGTGTATTCCCCCATTGTGATTGTGAGAAAGCCTCAAGTGAGACTCCTTCCCTCTCTCCCACTATCTTCACAATGCAGTCACACATGATAGTGACAATGGCATTCTCTTCATGTCTAGTTTATCTGCAGAGTTTCTTATCACTTCAGATGATGCATATTCCCAGGATTGGATTTTGGATTCTGGTGCTTCATTCCATGTAACTCCCCATAGGGAATGGTTCTCCACTTATGATAGTGGAAAGACAGATTGTGTGCATCTTGGAAATGACTATGCATGCGACATAGTGGGAGCAGGTGACATAAAGTTTTCTTTTGCAAATGGGTTTGCATTTGTTTTGAAACATGTGAGACATGTGCCTAAGTTGACCAAGAGTCTTATTTCAGTGGGTCAGCTAGATGATGCTGGTTTTCACACCACTTTTGGCTTTTAAAGTTGGAAAATTCAGAAGGGCTCTATGCTTTTGGCCAGGGGTGCCAAGTGTGGGACTTTGTGTCCCTTACATGTATCAGGGGTATTTGATCATGTTGTTACAATAACCGAGCAACCAAGCACTTCTTTATGGCATTGCCGATTGGGCCATATGAGCCAAAATGGAATGAAACTCTTATGCCATTTGGGTAATGTACCGCATTTGAGTTTCTCTGATTTTGAATTTTGTGAGCACTGTCTCTATGGGAAGCAGACTAAATCATCCCATAAAAGAAGGGGAAAGAAAGAGTTTGAAAAGCTTGATTTGGTGCATTCAGACGTATGTGGTCCCATGCCTACACGATCATTACGTGGGGCTGAATACTATGTGACATTCATTGATGAAACAACTAGGAAAGTGTGGGCTTATGCCATAGTTTGGAAGAGTGATGTGTGCCAGGTATTTCAGAAACGGCTGGCCTTGGTTAAGAATCATTCAAGTAGAATGCTTAAATACCTATGAACTGACAATGGTGGAGAATACCTCTCTCATGACTTTCAGCATTTCTGTGATACACGTATGATTAAGGGGGAGCTCACATTGTTGAGAGTTCATGCTCAACATCATGTGATCATGTGTGCATAGCACCATCACGTGATCATATGTGCATAGCACTAACCTTATAGAGTGCTATAAAGGAAAGGGTTAGATCCCCTAACCCTAACCCTAAATGGGTTTGTATATATTCTATTTTTTCAACTAAATCTAGTGTACAATTAGTCATTTGTGGTGTGCTCTCTAGATGTGCCCTCTCTCCTCATCTCCACTCTTCCCCTTTGCCCTCTTCATATTTTGTCATGGTATCAGAGTATGGTTCTGCCTTCCACTGAGGCGCCATCCTTCTTGTGAGAGTGATTGAGAGATTGAGACATCGAGAGAGATTGAGTGAGAATCCTTTCACTTCCATTGAGTGTTAGAAAAATTTCCATCGATCTGAGAGGAATTTTTGTCCATGAGAGATTTCCGTTAATCTCCTTCCATTTGATTCATTGTTTCGTGAGAGATTTCATTCTTGAGAAAGAGAGTATTTCTTGTTTATGAGAGAGAGAGAGATCTAGATCTAATTAGTCTTTGAGAGAGTGATTTTGAGAGAGAATTTCTTCTTCTTCAAGACACAAAGAGAGAGATAAGGAGCCAACTTCTATCTGTGATGCACAAGCAATGTCTTCATCAAACTACTGCAATGCAAAAGACTTGTGTAACTAAAGGCTCGACTAGCCAACTCCTTCAATGCATGGGAGCTTCTACACAAATGTAGCTGCCTCCTACAACAAACTTGAGCTACCTACAATGCTTACTGCCGGCTTCACATCTGCATCTATTGCAACGCGACTCCCACAACTCTATCAACCATGAGAGGTACTACCCATGCAAGCCACCTCTACACAACTGGCAATGAGCCCCTGTAATGGCAACCATGGCTCTTACAACAAGCTCCAGCTCTGCGTCAACTCTGTGCCAGCGAGCTAGTAGCGACAAGGCTCTAGTGACTACTACAGCCCACCGATGGCTCCATCGAAGGCCAGCACATCCCACCGACAGCTCCGTCTCATCAGCCTGCTTCAAAGTCCAAAAAGTCCAAAGGCTTCAACCCAACACCAACGACCTCCAACATAACCTGTGTGCATAGCGCAACGGATGACCGGATCATCTACCTATGGTCTAAGCTTCAAGCTTTCAGCTCCAACGGAGAGCTCACAGTGCATGCAACATGAGTCCAACAACAAGCCTTCCAATGCCAACGATCTCCACAGGTGCCCGCAGTGCTCGACTCCATGGGCTTTGACTTCAAACGAAGGCCATCGGCCAGCCACCAGCAAAAGCAATAGAGATGCTTCTCCAGTTGTGCCAGCGTGCTCCAACACTCAGCCATCGAAAGGCACAACGGCCACTCTATCATCTACATGCCTAGCGCCTCCTAAGGCCTTCCTGACTGCTCTACAACGAGCTTCTCTCACAGAGACAACAGTTCCCATAGGGCCAACGACCTCCAATAGTCTATCCCTAAGCGCCTACACAACAGCCTCCATCGACATTCTCCAAAGAGTGCCAAACTGAGCCGCTTCATAGTCCCTGTCCATTGACAGTAGCATACTAGCGCCCAATGCCACTAGACGGGCACCAACCAAGTAAAGGCCATCGACCCCTCGGATCTCTTGAGCCAACCTACACACGACGCCTTCATCGACCATCATCGGAGAAGACAACGAAATCTCAAAGATTTCATCGGCATCTAAGAGATTCTTCAAGCCACATCATCTTTCTATCGGTGCCATGTGTCATTTCGTCTACCAAATTAGTAAGCCCCGCCTAGTGCCACATCCCCTTATCCTCGTGCTATGTGTCATCACACATTATCTGCCACGTGTTATCCCTATCCATCTGCCACATGTCACCCTATCCTCTTGCCACATCAGTACCTTATCTGCCACGTCAATAGTCCACGTCATCTACCACGGTGGTAGCCACATCATCATAGCCACATCAGCTGACACATCATTATTGCCACATCACCTTGCTGACATCATCATCTATGCCACCTTAGCTGTCCAGTCAGCACTGACCTCTGCAGGCACATAGTGCTTCACAGTCACTTCATGTGACCACTCCTGCCACCTCAGCACAGGGCTCCACTGGCACACCTCTTGCTAGGAATAGTGCCACATCATCACTGCATGTGACTCACAGTGACACATCATCATTGGTACATTTGCACTCCTTTTGCCCCTCCACCTAGATCAAGTCATATCTCTTGATCTAAGAAGAATTTGAGGGTGCTCCAAAAAGAAAAGTCGCTTATTTTTTTGTGCTCTACGTGCTCATCACATCATGTGCACATTTCGATGCAATTACACTCACATTTGAGCCTCACCGACAAAACCACTTCCTTCATGCACATTTTCCTCTACATTGATGCATGAAAAAGAATAAAAGAAAAGGAATTATTTGCTGTTCTTTCATCGATCGACGGTTGGTTTAGATCTAGATCAGAGTAGACTAGATCGCCATAGAGGGGACGCTTTAAATTTCCCCAAGTTGCCAATCTAAGCCATGCCTGAAATTCCCGACTAGTACCTACTCTAGTCCATATCCTCACATACGGTTTCACATCATTACATTACCTAAAACCTTACGTTCATCAGTTCAGTGAGCAGACTTCAGAGTTCAGAGGCATTGCAGATTGTTTCAGTGGGCAGATAGCATTTGATTTCACACACACATGCCACCATTGTAAAGCCTATTCGGCTATCTCATGGCATCGTGCACATCATTTCAACCTTGTAAAGCCTCTTGGCTATTCCCGGCATCATTGCCACAACTCTTGTAATACAGACCAGATTTTATAAATTACAGTTCTATCTTCACCAACGGTTCGAATATTTGACTTGGCATAGTCAGTGTATTTGCAGTTGATTCATATAGAGATTTTCATTACACTTTTGAGTACATTTCTTGCACCATGTCTACGACTAGCAACCTCAATCTGGAGGCATCTGCTAAGCTAGACAACTCCAATTATGGTACATGGAAATACCGAATGGATACCATTCTTGTACTTTAGAACAAATGGAGTATGTCGATGGGTCTACCCTAGACCATTGAACAATCCAGCCACTATTAGCTCTACTCCATCTGTTGTCACAGCACCAGCAATGGGATCTACATCTACACAAACAGTTTCTGCACTAGTAGCAGATCCTGCCATTGCCCTATGAGCTCAAGCAAAATGGGATAAGAAAGACAAGATGCCTATCACCGGATCAAGAAGAATGTGCAAGATTCATGCTAGGACAGCTCAACATAGTCAAGACATCGAAAGAAGCATGGGATATGTTCGCAGCTCTCTATGAGTCCAAGAACACATCCAAGATTCTCACCTTGAGAAACCAGATCAACTAGAGTTTCCGCAACAACAGTGAAACTGGTCATGCTTATGTACTCCGCATAAAAGACTACAACAATCAACTTGGAGCAACAGGAGAGACTATGAACCCCGCAGAAATGGTTCAAGTCATTCTAAATGGACTAGGAGAGGGATACAAAAATCTAGTCCAGGGTATTGCCATCCAACGGCAAATTCCGACACTGGAAGAACTTCAATTAGTCCTACTTGGTGAAGAACTCAGGACTCAAGCCATTCAAGCACGTAAAAGTCATTCTAATGATCAGGCATTCACAACTTTAGACAGAAGCAGAGGCAGACGCAAAGGAAGAGGTAGATCATATCAGAAAAGTGGTCATCATCAGCAACAAAATCAAAGTCAGCATCAATAAAATCAGCATCAGCATCATCCTCAGTAACATCAGAATCAGCAAAGAGAAAATCATTCCAATTGAGGAAGATTCCAAGGATGAGAGAATGCATCCACCAATGTGTCAAACATTCAGTGCAACTATAGTCACAAGTTGGGACACCATGAAAGAGATTGCCGTAAGAAGCAATACGACCAACGCAGTCAATCCAGTTGTAATCGAGGGAATTCCCGAGGTAGAGGAAATCATCGTGGTGGACATTCTAGTCACAATCATTTTGCAAATGAACATGGGAATATGTTTCTTGTAAGCGAGGAAATGCATCAGACTGATACAGTGTACCTAGACACTGATTTCAATCCCAAAGAGGATTACAGCTATCAAGTCAACCAAGTGGAACAAGATCCTTGGTACATTGACAGCGGTGCATCATATCATATGACAAATCATTAGGAATGGTTCACAGAGATGAAACCATTAGAAGGATAGAAAAATGTCATCTACACAGCAGACAATACACCAAATCCAGTTCAAGGGACAGGTGTTATCCATATGAACAATTTCACTAGTACAAAAGGATTAGTGAAAGATGTGCAAGAACCTTTTGTCAGTAGGTCAAATGACAGAACCACAATTACAAAGTCATCTTCGACAGTGATGAATGCACTATCAGAGACAAATCTAAAAGATGTCAGCTAGTAGCAAAAGGTGTCAAGGAAGGACGCTTATAGCGAATGCTAGCTATAGTACCAGATAAGCATGCCATGTCAGCTCAACCGTAACAGATGCCACTATCTGCAAAATGGCATAAGAGATATGGTCATGTCAACTTCAAGTACTTGTTAGATCTCAGGAATCAAAATATGGCAATTCGGATTCCGAAGCTACAATTTCTTGGAAAAGTTTGCAAGGCATGCTGCTTCGGCAAACAAAAGCGAACCAACTTTGTCAGAAGTACCTCTCGTGCATGAGGTATTCTTGATTTGATTCATATAGATGTATGGGGTTATGCCCAGACCCGCAGCATCAATGGTTCACTTTATTACTTGACTTTCATCGACAACCACAGCAGATATCGTTGGGTCTACTTTCTGAAAGAGAAATCTGAAGTGTTTTCCAGATTTCAAGAATTCAAAGCCATGGTAGAAAACCAAACAAGCATAAAGATCAAGGTCATGAGATCAGGCAGAGGAGGTTAATACATGTCTTCAGCATCTCGGGGGGGTCACTATGTATAAACCCTCTATATCACGTGCGTTCAAGGCCTATATTTAAAGTCCCTTATCTGTAAAAATTTTCACTAATAAAATGTACCCCTTTTCTATACAAATCTGTAAATTTTTTCCAAAAGTATTTTAAATAGTCCCTTATGTATATTTATTTCTGTAAATTTTAGAAATAAAAAAAATCCTTCTGTTGAACTCACGTGATAGGGTTACATATGATGAGTGACCCCCCCGAGTTCAGCATTCATGAACTTTTACAGAAGTCATGGCATACGAAGACAATTCACATGTGTAGATACTCCTCAGCAGAATGCAAGAGCTGAAAGGAAGAATGGGACTTTAGCAGACGGTGCTAGAGCAATGCTTAGTGAAAAGCATCTTCCAAATCAGTATTGGGCAGAAGCAATAGCTAGAGAAAACTACTTGCTTCATCGGCTTCCTACCGAACCGATACAGTGTACGACTTCTTATGAAGCATTCACTGGACAAAAGCCACACATTGGGCATCTCTGCATATTTGGTTGCATAGAATATGCTCACATACATGATGATCATCACAGAAAATTGGATGCAAAGTCACGCAAATGCATCATGGTTGGCTACAGTGAAGAAAGCAAAGCATACAAACTGTATGATCCCATCAACCGCAAAGTCATTATCTCCAGAGATGTAATCTTTGATAAGGAATTAGAATGGAAAACCTCACCTACATAGGAGATAGAAGCATCGACTTCACAGTCATATACAGAATACGTTGATGAAGAAGAGCAAGAATTGCCAGCAACACCCCAAGCAGAGCCACAGTAGCTCAGACGGTCTACTAGGGAAAGCAGACCTCCATCCAGATTGACATATGCTCAGAAAGGAAAGCAATTCAGGTAGAAACCACCAACTATGCTCTTATGACTACCATCATGGCTACAAAAGAGTTAGTGTACTTCAAAGATGTAGTAGACAAGCCAGAATGGCAAACTGCTATGAATGAAGAAATGGATGCTTTGTATAAGAATAATGCTTGGGAATTATGCGACCTTCCACCAAGAAAGAAGGACATATCAAACAAATGGGTATACAAAGTGAAGTACAATCCAGATGGCAGTATTCAAAGATACAAAGCCAGACTCCAGCCAGATTGACATATGCTCAGAAAGGCAAAGCAATTCAGGTGGAAACCACCAACTATGCTCTTATGACTACCATCATGGCTACAAAAGAGCCAGTGTACTTTGAAGACGTAGTAGACAAGCCAGAATGGCAAACTGCTATGAATGAAGAAATGGATGCTTTGTATAAGAATAATACTTGGGAATTATGCAACCTTCCACTAGGAAAGAAGGCCATAGAAAACAAATGGGTATACAAAGTGACGTACAATCTAGATGGCAGTATTCAAAGATACAAAGCCAGAGTAGTTGCAAAAGTATTTGCACAGCAATATGGTCAAGACTATGATGAGACTTATGCTCCAATAGAGCAAAGGTGGATTCCATATGGTTCTTGATATCACTAGCGACACTCAGCAGCTAGAATGTGTACTAGCTTGATGTCAAAAATGCATTTCTCAATGGTTATCTAGACGAGGAAGTCTACATGCAACAACCAATAGGTTATGTTGAACCAGGAAAGGAGAATAAGGTTTGCCATCTTGAGAAAAGTCTCTACAGCATAAAGCAAGCACCTAGAAGTTGGTACAGCAGAATTGATAAATATTTTGCTAATCTGGGATACATGAAATCCAATGCAGATCATACACTCTACTACAAAGTTCAAGGGGAAGACATTACTACTGCACTTTTGTAGGTAGATGATCTAATTGTGATAGGAAGCAAGGATAGCTTCATCAAAAAATTGAAACAAGACTTATCTACAGAGTTGGACATGAAAGATCTTGGACTTATGCACTATTTGTTGGAATTGAGTTCTGGAGAGATTCAGATAGCACATTCATGAGTCAGCTCAAGTATGTTGGCAGTCTCTTGAAGAAGTTTCATATGGTAGATTGCAAGATTGCAGCCACTCCCATGGAACAAAGTTTGAAACTAAGAGTGCTCTCAACGGAAGCAAGAATAGAAGAGGGAGAGAGAGAAACAAAGAGCCACACAAGTTTTGGTGGGTGCAGAATACCCTAATCTTCTTTTTCATTCATTTGTATATGTGTTTAAGTATTGTACATAACCGGGGTAAAGGCACAGTGATCTTTAACCCCCACAACCTCCCACTTAAAGGACAATGTGCCTTTAAGGGAGAACAACCAGTGAGAATACTATCCAATGCCCATCAATACACGACAATACTCAAACCGTTGACTAGGTAGACTCTTTGTCAGCATATCTACAGTGTTATCATCTGTATGAACCTTGACAAGCTCTATGCGCTTGTCCTCAAGTACCTCCCTGATGAAATGGTACCCGACCTCAATGTGCTTGGTCTTTGCATGAAAGACCAGATTCCATGCTAGCTGAATAGCACTCATGGAATCACTATGCAATGTCGGTACACCTGTATGAATCCCTAATTCTCCCACTAGTCGATCAAACCATATAGCCTCCTTGAAACCCTCTGTGGCTGCAACATACTCAGCCTCTGTGGTAGACAAAGCAATGCACTTCTGTGCATGAGACATCCACAACACTGCACCACCTGCAAAGGTGAATACATAACCAGACGTGGATCTCCTACTATCCACATGCCCTGCATAGTCTGAATTTATGTACCCAAGTACACGCATGTCTCCTTTACCAAAGCAGATGCACATCTCCTTGGTACCCTTCATGTACCTCATGATGCACTTAACTGCCTCCCAATGCCTCTTTCCTGGATTAGCCATATACCGGCTAACAACTCCCACTGCAAATGCAATCTCTGGTCTAGTAGCTATCATAGCATACATAAGACTCCCAACTGCTGATGCATAAGGAACCTTGGCCATCATGGCCCTCTCCTCATCTGATTTGGGACTATCTGTATGACTCAGTTTCACATATAACACCTATTTCATTAATTTTGGACTCTTGCACTATCCAAATTCATTTTGTGAGATAATTCTGGATAAAACATTTCAAAAAAAGAGGCTCTTATAAAACAAAACATTGAGTCAAAAATGAAGATTTAAAAAAATCAAATTAGAAAAAATGACGTGAGATGTTAAAAATAGAGTACATCACATTGTTAAAAGAGACAAAAAAGTAAGATTTTAAAAAATCAAATTAGAAAAAATGGCATGACATGTTATGAAAACTAGAGTACATTTCAAAAAAGAGCACATCACATTTGTACATTTCAAAAAAGAGCACATCACATTTGTAAAGAAGTAGATCATATTACTCAAAGCCACCTTAATACAGTCTCTCTTAACATCATCTTAACATCACATTTGTACAAGAAGTAGATCATATTACTCAAAGCCATATGGTGTCAAAAAACACCTTAATACAAAGCCATATGGTGTCAAAAAACACCTTAATACACCTTAATACAAAGCCATATGGTGTCAAAAAACACCTTAATACAGTCTCTCTTATCTAAGTCTAGAAGATCTCATCATTGGTCTCTCTTATCTTCTCAACAACCCAATCCTTCACTGCCTCCACAGCTGTATCCTCAACATAATTACAGTGAAGAAGAAGTTTAAGCAATCACAAATTGTTTCTTTATAATTTCTCTGAGAGGCTCTTATTGTTCTCTCAGCATCCGCATCAAATCGCCCATGACGAGAGCTGCGATAACGCAGGTTCCTTAAGAAGTCTAATAGATCTTGTCGTGCTTTTATCATACGTCTTAGAAGTCTTTCACTGTCTGCTATCTTGAGAGTCTCCTCCCTCTCTGCGTGCCTTTGTGCAGCAAATTCCTCTCTCTCCATGTGTGTCAAAGGAGAACCTTGTCGAATTCTGGCCTCTCTCTGTGCTCCTTGGTCAGCAATCCATTCTTTGAGATTGTTAATTCCGAACTCCACATCTTCGACAATGCCAAGGACATCCATGGGTGGGGAGATGATAAAGAAAGGGAGATGGACTACGGTGCAAGAAAGAAGAGAGTGTCTGCGGAAGAACTAGGATAGAAGAATACTTGGTTATCAAGATGGATGAAAGAAGACTCTGAGAGTGTTTGCGGAAGGACTAGGATAGAAGAATACAAGTTAATGAGAAGCACTAGGATGCAAGAAAGAAGAGAGTGTCTGCAGAAGAACTAGGATAGAAGAATACTTGGTTATCAGGATGGATGAAAGAAGACTCTGAGAGTGTTTGCGGAAGGACTAGGATAGAAGAATACAAGAAGAATACAAGTTAATGAGAAGCACTAGGATGGATGAAAGAAGAGAGTGTTTGTGGAAGAACTAGGATAGAAGAATACTTGGTTATCAGGATGGATGAAAGAAGACTCTGAGAGTGTTTGCGGAAGGACTAGGATAGAAGAATACAAGTTACTCAGAAGGACTAGGATGTAAGAAATAAGAGAGTGTTTGTGGAAGGACTAGGATGGAAGAATACAAGTGCACTAAGGCACGATGTGTTCACTACGATAAGGATAAGGGTTGGAATAAAGTGAGTGGCACGATGTGTTCACTATGATAAGGGTTGGAATAAAGCGAGTGGAGATTGAATGCTCTACTTTAAGTGAGTGGAGATGATAAGGATAAGGGTTGGAATAAAGTGAGAGAAGCATTGCGAATGCTCTACTTTAAGTGAGTGGAGACTGTCCAACTGAATAAAATTCTCATCACACAAGGATTTATTTCCAAATAATCACATCATCACACATTCATATCATAAAATTGTGTGCATGAAGAAATATAGTACAAATATTACATCATCACATATTCATATCAAAATTCTCATCACACAAGGATTTATTTTCAAATAATCACATCATCACACATTCATATCATAAAATTGTGTGCATGAAATAAATATATTACAAATATTACATCATCACATATTCATATCAGAATTCTCATCACACATGCCACTTAAGTAATAAGTCACAAATTGGTGTATAATCAACAAAAACTACAAACACAACATCATACATGCATCACAACTCTTGTGATGCTTCTAGTGGAGACTCTGGCAACTCTTCGGATGCTTCCAATGGAGGCTGTGGTGCTGTAGATGTACACTCGGTCTCTACTTCTTTTGTAGTATGTAGTGCTTTCGGAGTAGACTCAGTATCCTCTTTCTTAAATGCAAGCGGAGGCGGTGGCAACTCTTCTGATGCTTCCAGTGGAGGCTGTGGTGCTGTAGGTGTACATTGGGTCTCTACTTCTTCTGTAGTATGCAGTGCTTTCATAGTAGACTCAGTCTCCTCTTCCTTAAAGGGAAGCTCTGGTATTGCTTCAGTTGCACGTTGTATTCTAATGGCAGCAATTAGGTCTCGAATGATTTCAGCCCTAAACAATTGTATATCCTCCTCTGAATATTTGAGCTCCAAAGAGTCTTCCGATGAGATCTGTGGCTTAAGTGAGAAAATTTCTTTGAAAATCAACATGCAGTTGTAGGCAACTCTCCACCCACAACTATACCCATCTTCCTGCTCTACTACTAAATGCTTTTGGAAGTCTACCGAGTCTTTGTACTGTCCTGTTTCTCTGATAGCAGATACCAACTTCTCAATCGACCTGCTCATCGTGACATATTAAAAAAACTTAGTGTATCTATCACATAAGGTACATAATATAGAAGTAACAACAGATTAATAGAATACTTACGTTTGCACTGAGCCATGAAAGCCTGCAATGGAGTTAACAAACCAACAATAGTTGTCTTCAAGGTTCCAAACCACCAGACTCCAATGTTCCCTACACGAATAATTAAGAACCATTATTATTTAACACAATGTTGCCAGTACAAGATGAAAA
The DNA here is from genome assembly GCF_047967505.1 of Dipteris shenzhenensis. Taxonomy (NCBI): domain Eukaryota; kingdom Viridiplantae; phylum Streptophyta; class Polypodiopsida; order Gleicheniales; family Dipteridaceae; genus Dipteris; species Dipteris shenzhenensis. The sequence continues at coordinate 41,365,198 of NC_141628.1, read as the reverse complement.
TAAAGGTTGCCATGATACTTACATCTCATAATATGCCATAAATAGGACTCGCACGCCATGTAAATGTAAAGGCTGTAATAATTTACAAACATCGGCTATTGTCTTTCTGCTATCGCTAAGTATAGGAGAAAGGAGGGAATCCAACATATACGCACGATTTTGTACGACTTTACCAAATCGTGAGATAACTATACTGCACCAACAAATAAATGAATATTAGCTTATTAGATTTAATCAAAATAAATGAATATTAGCTTATTAGCTTATTAGATTAAATCAAAATATTGAATTATCAAGTAGAGAAAAAGTTTGTATCAAACTTGAGAATGGCCATCATAACGTTGTTATTGACCTCATTTGAAGCTCTAGAGAGAATTGAAATCTCTTCTCCCCCAAATTCAAGATACTGAGGTCTATGTTGAATCATAACCCTAACATTAAAAGAGCTTCCCAATTCTTTTAATGAAGCCATGTTTGTAGAGTTGAGGTCATCTATCCTCTTTGACTCTTTGATGGCATTCATTTCGCAATCAATGATTGCTCGAATGGTACATGTTATAAATGCATAGAGATGCAAATCCGTATATGTTGATAGTGTGGTGTCATTTTGCATCTCAAAAATTTGACCAAGTACCAAAAAGCAATTGTAACCCACCCTCCATCCACAATTATAGATGTGGCTATTATCTTGATGTGATACCTGACATGTTATATACTCTATTTGTTGTGCCAAGTCACATTGCCGCATTACTATGTCGATAGCATCTACTAATTTTTGAGCTGATCTGCATATCAAAACATATAACAACAGTGAATATGTGCATTGCATATCAATCTACATGTCAAGAAGTGACAACAAGTGTAGTCTATACTTACTCTAACACATTGCCATGGACGGATGTCATTGAGTTTGCAAAGAAGCACTTCTTCGCAAGGATGTCCACGACTACCAGACTCCAATGTGAGCTGCATTATCAATAAAGAATAATTACTGTGTTTGAGACAATTCTAGCAATGCAATAGAAAAAACAAGTAGGGTTTGATGCTTACTTCTCATAATATGCTGTAAAAATAACTCGTGCGTCATTCATAGGAATGTGCTTCAACCACTTGCAAACATTCTCTATGGTTTCTTCTTTGTTGCTAAGCACTTCCGAAATACGAGGATCGAGCATATATGAAATGCTTTGTATATTTTGCGGAAAATTTGCTATAACATTACTATATTAAAAAAAAAAGTATTAGCTTCTTGGGTTTAATCAAAATAAGCAAAGTATAAAGCCAAGGAAAAGGCTGCATCAAACCTGAGGATGGTTGTAATGACTTTGACATTAACCTCATTCTTAGGATTCAAGAGGATTGAAATCTCTTCTTCACCAAATTCAAAAAAATGAGGTTGTTGTCGAATTAACAACATAGCAGTGAATGAACTTCCAATCTGCTCCAATAGATTCATATTTTTATGACTCATCTTATTGAGGGAGTAGTCTACATCGTATTCTTCTTCACTTGCTATGTCCTCCACATCCTCCTTCTGCCATAAAAATATAAAAAAGTTATGCGATGTACACATCCCAAATAAAGGCTTAAACAAGCAGATTAGGTTTCATACATGCTTTCATTAGTGTAAGTCTCTCCTCTGCTTGGAGCAAAAATTTAAAAAGGTTTCATACACGCTTTCATTAGAGTGAGTCTCTCCTTCTCTTGGATGAAAATTTTAAAAAGTTATGAGATTTACACATCCCAAATAAAAATAATGATTTAAATAATTATAGAAGTATAAAGATAGCATGCTTTCATTAGACAAGTTATGAGATTTACACATCCCAAATAAAATTAATGGTTTAAATAATTATAAAAGTATAAAGATAGCATGCTTTCATTAAACTCATTCTCTTCTCCTTTTGGAAGAAAATATAAAAAAGTTATGAGATTTATACATCCCAATTAAAGGCTGGAACAAGTATACAAGTATAAAGATAAGGTTTTATACATGCTGCAATGTAGTCATATTTTCATGTTGTTTCCCAATGGTAGTAATTAGATGCTGAATACTCTCAGCCCGAAATGCTAGCAGATTAGCTTCTGTATATGATTCCATTTTGACTGGTAACTCCAGATCAAAAATCTCTCTAAGAAACAACATGCAGTTGTAGGCGACTCTCCACCCACAGCTGTGTCCATCTTTTTGCTCCACTGGCAGACGTCTTTTGAATTCTACTTGATCTTGTTGCTCCGTGGTTGTTCTGACAGCAGATACTAGCTGATATGCAGCACTGTCCAGCATGACATATGAAATATATTAATATGTCATGATCATAAGATACAAAATAAGAAAGTATCAAAAATATTAAGAGAATAATTACCTTGGGGAGTTGGCATGATAGCCTTCTATTGAATTCACAAACCATAAATGGTTGAGTTTAAGGTCCCAGAAGATCAGACTCCAATGTGAGCTACACGACCAGAATAAAAATGATTATTGTTTTACACAAACTTGCCAAAGAAATAGTAAAAATAAGGTTAGAGTTGATACTTACGCCTCATGATAAGGCATTAAGATGACTCGCACCCCATCTAAATTCAAAGGGCTTAACCAGGTACAAACATCTTCTATAGTCTTTTGAGGAGAGCTAAGAATAGAAGAAAGGAGAGCATCGAGCATGTAGACACGATGCTGCACTGTACTAGGAAGTTGAGAAATAACTACACTGCACCAAGAAATAAACAAACATTAGCTCATAGAATTGATTTGCATTCTGCACTAGGAAACTGATATATAACTGAACTGTGAATAAATAAACAAATGTTAGCTTATTGAAGTAGCAATAAATAAATAAACATTACCTGAGAATGGCCAAGATAACATTGTCATTAACCTCTTTTAAAGGATTGGAGAGGATTGAAACCTCCTCTCTACCAAAGCTTAAATACTGAGGTTCTCGTTTCAAAACGATCTTAACTTGAAATGAGCTCTCCATTTTATCTAATGCAGCTAAATTTGATTTTTCAATCAAATTTAGAGGTGGTTGCATTGTTGAAGTAGAAGGGAGTGCCTCCGTATTGACTTCATCGATTTCTTCTCCCTCTATTGCCTGTAAACAAATATGAGAGATTAGATTCATTATCTTTAAATTTAAATCTTATTTAAAAAATTGTATTTAGTTGAGAAATAGAGAGTTCATACTGCTAAGTATTGTCGTAGTGGCCTTTTTTCATAACCCTGCGAGCCATAATTATCAAAGAGGGCATCATCATATTTGTCTTCATCCACCAACCTCTCTGTGAATGGGTCATGTAAGTCCATCTTTTCATCATCAACAACTGGGACATTATGATCTTCAAGGTAATCATCCATGTCATCGGTGTCCTTGTGGTCTATCTCTTTATCATAGCCTGTGGTTAGATCTGCTTGAAGCTGGAAATAGGCCATGAAATGCTTATTTTCAATAATATTGGTGGAGTTGCCTTTTCTTAGGAGATCCTCAAATAAATATCCCATCCTGCACAAGGTGACCTCCCAACCTGCCGGCAGCAAATTCTCCATCATGGTAAGCAAGAGACTCCCACTTTTTGCAGGACTTCCATAGTTGTTTTTTTGATAATGTATGGACCTGGGAATATCTTGCTCTTCTAGCATCAATCTCAAATTATTTGAATTCCCTCTTATGTTCTTTTGTAAAGAGTGATCAGGGTTGGGACTCCGCATACACAGAAAGAATGATTCAAGAGTTTGAATCGCTATGCCACATTCTCTCTTGCCTCTCTTTGCTGCATAAACACCACTATAGATCTTCAAATCTGATGAATATGCTCGCTCTAGAGTAACCTGCATGGCTTCTTTGTCTTTTTTATCAACAAATATGACAATGTTACAAATCGCCACTTTGCTAATGGTGGTATATACTATTCTATCAATGAAGTTATGGATATCATCGCTAGAAACTTCATTGATAAAGAATAGTTGTGGCTTATCCCATGCTGACTCATTCTTAAAGAAGTCATCTTGTGAGACTCCCCTGAAGTTGACAAGCTTTCCAGACTCTGCCGTAGCCTCTACATTGAATTGAAAGCTTTGGTGCATATCTGTCGGCATTCTTATCTCGCTGATTAATCTTTCCACATATGCAACCACCTATTGTGGGATCTCTTTTCTCATATAAGAGGTTACTATTTCCGACCCATCTTCATCCTTTTTAATCCACCTGTTTGCCCATAGCTTTACCTTGGGTGTTGACAAAGAAGCTATATGCTTCACCACATTATAGTCAATGTTACAATGAGTAAGTGGAATTTGTTTCTCTGACAGCAAATACTTGATCGCACTATGCACTGCATCACGCCTCACCTGTACATTGATGCATTCTTCCATGCAGTGGTCTTTGTCTTTTTTTCCAAAAAACCATTCTTTCTTTAAAATTTTTTGTGCTGCCATGGATGCATACTTATCAGGTAAGTACTTTACAGGCCTCCACATCCTTGCCGTCAACTCCTTCTTATCCATTACCTTTGACTTGCCGGAGATAAACAAAGGAGCTTCATAGGTCAGCTGTCCACGCTCACAAGCAATGCATGTTTCAAGCATCTCATTGAACACTTCAACAGGACGAAATATGATAGAAGTATAGTCGGCATATCTGTCCCTCATCACCTTGAGGCTTGTCATACTTTCTTCCCGCTCTTGGGTTCCCCTAGGCACAACTGCACTCAAAGAAGTATAAAAGTTTGTGTGTGTCGGCGTCTGCTTTTGTGACCTTTCGCTTCAAATCAGGATTTGGGGAACCAAATGTTGTCCATATCACCCTTGCCCTCTGTAAGACCTCTGATGTTGAGGATATCTTATGCTTTCCATGGACATAATGATTAAGTCTTTCGGACTCAATCAAATACTTAATCTCATGCTTGAATATACAGATCGTTGCAGGATAATAATGGAATGAGCTTATCTTTACAAATTGTTCTGGAGTGAGTCTTTTGCCCTCCTTTGCTTCCCTTGCGATCTGATTACAAGCATAAGCCCAATGTTGACCATCAATGGGCTGGAATCTGCAATGAAGGAAAAATTCCTTCTTGACTTCCTTTAGCATATTCTCTCCTTGTGCCTCTTCACCTTGTTCATGTGGAATATTTTTTAGAGTGTTTTTAAAGAATTGACTGAAGATCTCCTCGAAATGTGTAGGCCCTGTAAATGTTATTTGATCCAGAAAACTATTTTTGGTTGGACAAAACATTATTGGGCGCAAGACCACATTACTTGCCACAGGTTTCTTACCATCTCTCAAAGCCTCGTATATTTGCATTGCATAGGATATATCAAGGCTTCGGCTATTAGTAAACAGAGCTGCAGCTTCCACATCTTTGGCATTCACAAACCACGTCCTTTGACCCCAGATATATCCCACATCATCATCTGTAACTGCTTCATTAAGATGCAGATTAAGATTTTTAATTGATGTGAGTTCATCTTGATCATCTTCAGCCTCGGATTCTGAGTCTTCTTCATCTTTCTCTTTTTTTGACCGTTTTTCATCCACATTATCTTTCTCTACAGTGGGACGATGTCTTTTCTTACTGCTTGGAACCGTGGCTCTTGCAGTACTAGCCTTTTGCATTTCACGTCGTGGCTTGCTAGCAAGAGCTTCTAGCATAACTGCAGTGGATCGACCTTGATCTTCTTCAATTTTTGCTAATTCCCGTGCACTCAAGGCTTGTTTTTCATCATCCTTAGTTACATTCACCATTTCTGGCTCTAGAAGTTTGCGCTCATGTTCTACAGGTTTGTGACAGTGTGCCTATTCTTCTTGTCCCTGCATTGAAGTCTGAGCTTTTTGATCTCCTTCATGTGATGATTCTTGCATATGGAGAGCATATTCTGCATCCTGAAAGTATTCAAACATTATCTTTGCATGCATCCTTTTTGCCACCACACTAGGAAATTGCTCCCAAGTATATGAAAGAGTCTCCAATGCCCTTTGCAGCTCTGGAAACTTTGATGGTTGAGGAGGAGGCATCACAAAGGTCTTTGCGTCTCTCCTTGACACAATAAAATGCATACCACCAACTTCAGGATCTGAACTCTTTGTTAAAATATCCACAAAGGTGTCTTTTCGCTGAATTATTATGCCTACTACAAGGCTTGAAGTCATATCTTTTTTGAAGAAAGTAGCATCCCATGGATCTTCAACACCATTGAACTCCCTTTTTGACATAAGTAGAAAGAGTCTCTTTTCCTTTTGATGAAGAAACCAAGCTCTTCTACCCATGTGATATCGAGTCCACCTACCAAAGCCATTGGGGCTATATTCCTTTCCTTTGAAATTCAAAGTGACATCAGAAACCCATTCTCTGATCTCAGAGTCATCTAGCATAGCCATCACATTAGCTGATTGCTCCATAATCCTACAAGAAAAGATAATGAAGAATTTAGATACATACAAGTAAAGTACAATATACAACCCTTGATACAATAAATGTGGAAAATAGCCCAAAAGGCTTTACAAGGCTTCATATGGCAATAAATGTGGGAAATAGCCTAAAAGGCTTTACAAGGCTTAAATATTTGTACAAATGTAAAAGAATTAGCCAATAAAGCTTTACAAGTAATATAAAATGTCGTCTAGTGATAAAGCTTCAATCTTCGTGAAGATTCATGTAATCTGTCCATCCATTGATATCTGAGCACTGATACCCAACTGGTGCAATCTATCCACTAAAAACTGTTCCACTGATATCCACTTATGCAGCCCACATGATATCCACTTATGCATCCCATTGATACTCGTTAATTAGTGAATGGTCGGGATGGTCGGGTTTATTACAAGGCGCTTCATATGACAATAAATGTAAAAAATAGCATAAAAGGCTTTACAAGGATTTTTATGACAATAAATGAGCTTAAATATTTATACAAATGCAATAAAAATAACCAATAATCATCAAGCTCCAATATGTCCCATGACATGTAATCTGTCCACTGATATATGCAATCTGTCCACTGATATCTGCTCATGCAATCTGCCCACTGATAAACTTCTTGGTAAATGGTAAAAGGTCTTATTTAATAGCATGTTATGAGTGTTAAACCGCATGTGAGCGAAGGGACTGACAATGATTAGGAACTAGTTAGAAAAATTTGAGCATGGCTTCGATTGGCAACTTGGAGAATTGTCTCTCCTCTAAGGCAATCTAATCTATGCTAAACTATGCTAAACCAACCGTCGAAGCAAAGAAAAGCAATAAATAATTTCTTTTTCTGTGTTCATTTTAATGTGCTGGGGTTTAAGAGGCTTAAATATGCAAAAGAAGGGGTTGTGATGTAGAGGCTAAACCTGCATGTGATATAAATAAAGAACAAGTATCTAAAGAAAAGTTAACATTTTTCAATTTAAAAGATGAATATATATAAAAACATTATCTCACCTTCAAAACAAACCATAAATTCACTCTTTTATAATTTTTTAAAAGTATAATATAAAAGATGTAAATATATAAAACTCTCTTTACTTTCTCTCTCTCTCTCTCTCTCTCTCTACTCCTAAATCTCTTTGTAGCCATAGTCAAGACACCTCATTCTCTCTCTCTCTCTCTCTCTATAACTCTTAAGTATTTTTCATTCCTCTCTCTCTCTCCCTCTCTCTCCCTCTCTCTCTTTCTCTCTCCCTCTCTCTCTTTCTCTCTCTCTCCCTCTCTCTCCCTACTCTCTCCCTCCCTCAAGGAGCCACGGTCCCCAAGAGACCCGCTTCTCTCTCTTAATCTCTCTCCCTCTCTCTCCTCTCTCTTTCTTTCCCTCCCTACTCTTCTCTCTCATTTAAAAATATAATATAAAAGATGTAAATATATAAAACTCTCTTTACTTTCTCTCTCTCTCTCTCCTCCTAAATCTCCTTGTAGCCATAGTCAAGACACCTCATTCTCTCTCTTAATCTCTCTCTCTCTCTCTTTGACAACTCTTAAGTATTTTTCTCTCTATCCTCATCCCACTTATTCTCTCTCTCCCTCTCCCTCCCTCTAGCACAGAAGTTTCATTCCTCTCTCTCTCTCTCTCTCTCTCTCTCTCTCTCCCTCTCTCTCTCTCTCTCTCTCTCTCCCTCTCTCTCCCTAAGTCTCCCTCTTCTCTTCTCTCTCTCTCTCTCTTTTCATCTCTCCTCTCGCCACGTTTCATTCCCATAAACATCTCTCTCTCTCTCTCCCTCTCTCTCTTTCTCTCTTTCCCTCTCTCTCTTTCTCTCTCCCTCTCTCTCCCTACTCTCTCCCTCCCTCAAGTAGCCACGCCCCCAAGAGACCCGCTTCTCTCTCTTAATCTCTCTCCCCCTCTCTCCTCTCTCTTTACCCGCTTCTCTCTCTTAATCTCTCTCCGCCTCTCTCCTCTCTCTTTCTTTCCCTCCCTACTCTTCTCTCTCATTTAAGGAGCCCCTCTTCTCTGTGTGAATCTCTCTCTCTCTCTCCCTCTCTCCCTCTCCTCTCTCATTTAAGGAGCCCCTCTTCTCTCTCTTAATTTCTCTCTTTCCCTCCCTCCCTATTCTCCCATTTCTCAAATTTACAAACTCAAATATAAAAAAAAAACTAATTAAAATAGAACTCAAAAACTCAAATAAGAAACTAATTTAAAAAGAATTGTAATGCCTTCTAAAAGACCACCCTCCTCAAAAACTTTAAGAATAAACTAATTGAAAAAGAATTATAAGTAAAGAAAAAGAATTACAATACGAATTTTAAGAAATAGAACTCAAAAACCTTAACAAGAAACTAATTGAAAAGAATTGTAAGTAAAGAAATAGAATTACAAGACGAATAAAAAAGAATGCAAGTACTTGGAAAAAGTGAAAAAAGTAAGGCTCGGCTTATCCTTTCTCTTCCGCTCTTGGTTGCTTCAATGAAATGAGGAGAGAGTTAAAACTAGTCCACTCCTACGCATAAATTTGAATTTTCAAAAAAGAGAGGGAAATTTGAATTCATTATAAATTTGAATTCAAATTTGTGTTCAACATTCTTCTTATACTTTCTTCTCATACGTTCCTTTTGAATTCAAATTTATGTTCAACATTCTTCTTGATACTTTCTTCAACATTCTTCTCGATTCTCGTAAGTCCTTTTCATTCTCGTAAGTCCTTTTCATTCTCGTAAGTCCTTTTCATTCTTCTCGTAAGTCCTTTTCATTCTTCTCGTAAGTCAAATCTTATTTTTCGTTCTTGCTCGTGATAGTAAGTCAAATCCTCCTCTCCCATCTCTCTCCTTCTGCTCCCTCCTCTCCTCTCCCTCTCTCTCTCTCTCCTCTCCTTCCCTCCATCCATCCCTCGACCCAATCCTCTCCTCCAACCTCCTTCCCTCCCCTCCCTCCGCCGCCAAAACTCCTCCCTCGACCCCTCCCTTCCCCTCGCCCCCCCTCCTTCCCCAAAATCCCCCTCCCCCTCCCCCCTCCCCTCCCGCTACCCTTCCCCCTCTCCCGTCGCCTAACCTCTTCCTCCCCTACCCCTTTTTCCCCCTACCCCCTTTTAACCTTCCCCCCTTTTCCCCACCCCCCTTGACGACCCCCCCAACCCTTCCACCCTCTTCCCCACTCTCCCTTTGGCCCCCTCTCAACCCTCCCTCCCTCCTTGGCGACACCCCCCTCCTCTCACCCAGCCCCCCCTCCGCAACCCCTCCCTGGGGCTGGCGGCCGCAGCCGCCAACCCCCCCCCCTCCTCTCACCCAGCCCCCCCCTCTTCACCCTCCCCCCCCCCTTCGCAACCCACCCATCCCCCCCTTCACCCTCCCTGGCTGGCGGCCGCGGCCGCCAGCCCCCCCCCTCCTCTTACCGAGCCACCCCCTCTCCTCTCACCCAGCCCCTTCGCAACCCACCCTCTCCTCTCTCCCTGGGCTGGCGGCCGCGGCCGCCAGCCCCCCCCCTCCTCTCACCCATCCCCCCCCCCCTTCACCCTCCCTGGGCTGGCGGCCGCGGCAGCCAGCCCCCCCCCCTCCTCTCACCCAGCCCCCCCCTCTTCACCCTCCCCCCCCCCTTCGCAACCCACCCATCCCCCCCCTTCACCCTCCCTGGCTGGCGACCGCGGCCGCCAGCCCCCCCCCCCTCCTCTCACCTAGCCCCCCCCTCTCCTCTCACCGTGGGCTGGCGGCCGCGGCCGCCAGCCCCCCCCTCCTCTCACCCAGCCCCCGCCTCTTCACCCTCCCGGCCCCCCTTCGCAACCCACCCATCCCCCCCCCTTCACCCTCCCTGGCTGGCGGCCGCGGCCGCCAGCCCCCCCCCTCCTCTCACCCAGCCCCCCCCCTCTCCTCTCTCCCTGGGCTGGCGGCCGCGGCCGCCAGCCCCCCCCCTCCTCTCACCCAGCCCCCCCCTCTTCACCCTCCCCCCCCCCCCTTCGCAACCCACCCACCCCCCCCCCTTCACCCTCCCTGGCTGGCGGCCGCGGCCGCCAGCCCCCCCCCCTCCTCTTACCCAGCCCCCCCCCTCTCCTCTCACCTAGCCCCTTCGCAACCCACACAGCCCCCTCTCCTCTCTCCCTGGGCTGGCGGCTGCGGCCGCCAGCCCCCCCCCTCTCACCCAGCCCCCCCCTCTTCACCCTCCCGCCCCCCCTTCGCAACCCACCCATCCCCCCCCTTCACCCTCCCTGGCTGGCAGCTGCGGCCGCCAGCCCCCCCCCCCCTCCTCTCACCCGGCCCCCCCCTCTTCACCCTCCCCCCCCCCCTTCGCAACCCACCCATCCCCCCCCCTTCACCCTCCCTGGCTGGCGGCCGCGGCCGCCAGCCCCCTCCCCCCTCCTCTCACCCAACCCCCCCCCTCTCCTCTCACCCAGCCCCTTCGCAACCCCCTCTCCTCTCTCCCTGGGCTGGCGGCCGCGGCCGCCAGCCCCCCCCCCTCCTCTCACCCAGCCCCCCCCCTCTTCACCCTCCCCCCCCCCTTCGCAACCCCTCCCCCTCCCTGGGCTGGCGGCCGCGGCCGCCAGCCCCCCCTCTTCACCCTCCCCCCCCTCCCCCCCTCAGCCGCGCCCCCCCCCCTCCCCCTCTCAGCCGCTCCCCCCTCCTCTCAGCCGCTCCCCCACCTCTTCACCCTCACCCCCCCTCCCCCCCCTCAGCCGCTCCCCCACCCTCCCGGGCTGGTGGCCGCGGCCGCCAGCCCCCCCTCTTCACCCTCCCCCCCCCTCCCCCCCTCAGCCGCGCCCCCCCCCTCCCCCTCTCAACCGCGCCCCCCCTCCCTCCCCCTCTCAGCCGCCCTCCCCACCCCCCTCTCAGCCGCGCCCCCCCCTCCCCCTCTCAGCCGCTCCCCCCTCCTCTCAGCCGCCCTCCCCACCCCCCTCTCAGTCGCTAGCCCCCCTCCCACCCGCTTCCCTCCCACCCGCCGCGCCAGCCTCCCCTCCCACCCCCTTCCCTCCCACCCACCTCCCTCTTCGCCCCTTCTTCCCCTCCCTTCCTCCTCCCTCCCCTCCCACCCTCTTCCTCCCCTCCCTTCCTCCTCCCTCCCCTCCCTCCCCTCCCCTGAACCTTTCTCTCTCTAAATTCTCTCTCTTCAAATTTTAAAAAAGAAACTAGAAAAAAAAGTTTGCAAGTACCTGGAAACAGTTTGTAAGTTTGCTCTTTCTTGCTTTGTTGCTCTTCCTTCCTTGCTCTCTTGATCGTCCTTGCTTTCTTGCTTGAATGAAATGAGGGGAGAATGAATGAATGAAGGAAGACTATATATAAGAAAAATTAGGTTTTCCTCCTCCTCTCCTATTGGCTTTCCATTCCTCCCCTCTCTCCTATTGGCTTTTCATTTATCTCCTCTCCCATTGGCTCCCATTACTCCCCCTCTCCTATTGAACCCCCATCCCTCATCCATTAGCCCTCCTCCCATCCATCCATTTCTTCTTCCTCCCCATTGCCACCACTCCCATCCCACATTTCCACCACGTCCCATACTCCTCCCATTTTCCAAAATCCCATATTTCCCCATCTCACCCTCCTCTTTTTCATCCCCTATTAACTTCCTCACTCATTTCACTCCCTTATTAGCCTACTCCCCTATTACCTTCCCCTCTCCCATTCCATTCTTCCCTCCCCACTCTCACTTCCACTTCCCATTACTCACTTGCCATTTAAAAACTATTAATATATTATTATACTATTTTTTATACTTATTATCATACACCCTTATTACTTCCCTATCCTATTCCACTCCTCCCTCCTCATTCCCACTTCCACTTCCCATTACTCACTTGCTATACACATTTGCAAACTATTAATATATTATTACATGATTTTTTATACTATTTGTAAACTTACATATGGGCAAAATCACAGGTGTCAAAGCGATCCTATTGTGGTCATACAACAACTGTGCTTTTATTCAAGGGCATATTTATCCTCATCAACAAGCTTATTTACTCAAGGTATGAAGTGCATAATTTGTGCACTAGGTGTTTACTTTGTGCCAAAATTGTTTGCCACACACGCACACACATATACATATACCGAGAATTTTCTAATATTATCGCATCTACATTTCTCCAATGGGCACAAAACTTTGTACACTCCTCAACCTAGGTCTTATTGACTTGCATACAAAGTGGTGCACCCATCTCATAAGTACTTGTTCGGATAACACACCTCCTATGTATTTTATGACGATTGTGCATAACACTAGCAACAAAATGGTGTATCATGTGAGACAGACTATGCAAAGCATATCCAATGGACACAAGACTTTACACGTTTCTCAACCTAGGCAGTATTGACTTGTGTGCAAAGTGGCATCCCCATCCGATAAGTACTTGTTTGAAAAATACACCTACGATCGTGTTTTTTGACGATTGTGCATGACACTAAGGCAACAATGGTGTTTTATGCTTGATCGACAATGCAAAGCATATCCGATGGGCACAATACTTTGCACACACCTTCAACTAGGTAGAATCGACTTACATGCAAAGTGGCATGCCCATCCCATAAGTGCTTGATCCTATAACATACCTAGAAACGTGTTTTTTGACGGATGTGCATGACACTAGAGTAAAAATAGTATTTAATGCTCGATCGACCATGCAAAGGATATCCGATGGGCACAAAACTTTTCGTACGCCTCAACCTAGGTGGTATTGAAATGTTCTCAATGAGGCACACCCATCCGATAAGTACTTGGTCAGATAACACCTAATGGCGTGTTTTTTTGCGAATGTGCATATCATTAGGAAAAAAATGATGTATAATGCATGATCGACCATGCAAATCATATCCGATGGTGACAATACTTTGCACGCACCTCAGTGTAGTTAAAACGGACTTGCGTGCAAAGTGGAGCCCCCATATGATAAATATTTATTTGAATAACACACCTATGGCTGTGTTTTTATATGGTTGTGCATGACACTGAGGCAAAAACAGTGTGTTATGCTTGATCGACAATGCAAAGCATACCCGATGGGCACGATACTTTGCACACACCTTCAACTAGGTGGAATTGACTTACATGCAAAGTGGCACGCCCATCGCATAAGTGCTTGATCAGATAACACACCTAGCAGTGTGTTTTTTTACGAATGTGCATGGCACTAAGGCTAAAATGGAATTTAATGCTCGATCGACCATGCAAAGCATATCCGATGGGCACGATACTTTGCACACACCTTCAACTAGGTGGAATTGACTTACATGCAAAGTGGCATTCCCATCGCATAAGTGCTTGATCGGATAACACACCTAGCAGCGTGTTTTTTTACGGATGCGCATGGCACTAAGGCAAAAATGGTATTTAGTGAAAGAGGCACATCCATCCGATAAGTACTTGGTTAGATAACATACCCAAGGGCGTGTTTTTTTGCGGATGTGCATACCACTAGGGAAAAAACGGTGTATAATGCGTGATCGACCATGCAAATCATATCCGATGGTGACAATACTTTGCACGCACCTCGATGTAGTTAAAACGGACTTGCGTGCAAAGTGGAGCCCCCATCTGATAAGTACTTATTTGAATAACACACCTATGGCCGTGTTTTTATATGGTTGTGCATGACACTAAGGCAAAAACGGTGTGTTATGCTTGATCAACCATGCAAATCATATCGGAAGGTGACAATACTTTGCACACACCTCAACCTAGTTGAAACGGACTTGCGTGCAAACTAGAGCCCCCATCCGATAAGTACTAGTTTGAATAACACATCTAGGACTGCGTTTTTTTACGAATGTGCATGACACTAAGATAAAAACGGTGTTTTATGCTTGATCAACAATGCAAAGCATATCCGATGGGCACAATACTTTGCACACACCTTCAACTAGGTAGAATCGACTTACATGCAAAGTGGCATGCCCATCCCATAAGTGCTTGATCCTATAACATACCTAGAAACGTGTTTTTTGACGGATGTGCATGACACTAGAGTAAAAATAGTATTTAATGCTCGATCGACCATGCAAAGGATATCCGATGGGCACAAAACTTTTCATACGCCTCAACCTAGGTGGTATTGAAATGTTCTCAATGAGGCACACCCATCCGATAAGTACTTGGTCAGATAACACACCTAATGGCGTGTTTTTTTGCGAATGTGCATGTCATTAGGAAAAAAATGAGGTATAATGCGTGATCGACCATGCAAATCATATCCGATGGTGACAATACTTTGCACGCACCTCAACGTAGTTAAAACGGACTTGGCCGTGTTTTTATATGGTTGTGCATGACACTAAGGCAAAAACAGTGTGTTATGCTTGATCGACAATGCAAAGCATATCCGATGGGCACGATACTTTGCACACACCTTCAACTAGGTGGAATTGACTTACATGCAAAGTGGCACGCCCATCGCATAAGTGCTTGATCAGATAACACACCTAGCAGTGTGTTTTTTTACGAATGTGCATGGCACTAACAAAAATGGAATTTAATGCTCGATCGACCATGCAAAGCATATCCGATGGGCACGATACTTTGCACACACCTTCAACTAGGTGGAATTGACTTACATGCAAAGTGGCATTCCCATCGCATAAGTGCTTGATCGGATAACACACCTAGCAACGTGTTTTTTTACGGATGTGCATGGCACTAAGGCAAAAATGGTATTTAATGAAAGAGGCACATCCATCCGATAAGTACTTGGTCAGACAACATACCCAAGGGCGTGTTTTTTTGCGGATGTGCATACCACTAGGGAAAAAACGGTGTATAATGCGTGATCAACCATGCAAATCATATCCGATGGTGACAATACTTTGCACGCACCTCAATGTAGTTAAAACGGACTTGCGTGCAAAGTGGAGCCCCCATAGTGGAGCCCCCATCTGATAAGTACTTATTTGAATAACACACCTATGGCCGTGTTTTTATATGATTGTGCATGACACTAAGGCAAAAACGGTGTGTTATGCTTGATCAACCATGCAAATCATATCGGAAGGTGACAATACTTTGCACACACCTCAACCTAGTTGAAACGGACTTGCGTGAAAACTAGAGCCCCCATCCGATAAGTACTAGTTTGAATAACACATCTAGGACTGCGTTTTTTTACGAATGTGCATGACACTAAGATAAAAACGGTGTTTTATGCTTGATCGACAATGCAAAGCATATCCGATGGGCACAATACTTTGCACACACCTTCAACTAGGTAGAATCGACTTACATGCAAAGTGGCATGCCCATCCCATAAGTGCTTGATCCTATAACATACCTAGAAACGTGTTTTTTGACGGATGTGCATGACACTAGAGTAAAAATAGTATTTAATGCTCGATCGACCATGCAAAGGATATCCGATGGGCACAAAACTTTTCGTACGCCTCAACCTAGGTGGTATTGAAATGTTCTCAATGAGGCACACCCATCCGATAAGTACTTGGTCAGATAACACACCTAATGGCGTGTTTTTTTGCGAATGTGCATGTCATTAGGAAAAAAATGATGTATAATGCGTGATCGACCATGCAAATCATATCCGATGGTGACAATACTTTGCACGCACCTCAACGTAGTTAAAACGGACTTGCGTGCAAAGTGGAGCCCCCATATGATAAATATTTATTTCAATAACACACCTATGGCCGTGTTTTTATATGGTTGTGCATGACACTAAGGCAAAAACAGTGTGTTATGCTTGATTGACAATGCAAAGCATATCCGATGGGCACGATACTTTGCACAAACCTTCAACTAGATGGAATTGACTTACATGCAAAGTGGCACGCCCATCGCATAAGTGCTTGATCAGATAACACACCTAGCAGTGTGTTTTTTTACGAATGTGCATGGCACTAACAAAAATGGAATTTAATGCTCGATCGACCATGCAAAGCATATCCGATGGGCACGATACTTTGCACACACCTTCAACTAGATGGAATTGACTTACATGCAAAGTGGCATTTCCATCGCATAAGTGCTTGATCGGATAACACACCTAGCAGCTTGTTTTTTTACCGATGTGCATGGCACTAAGGCAAAAATGGTATTTAATGCTCGATCGACCATGCAAAGCATATCCGATGGGAATAATACTTTTCCTATACCTCAACCTAGTTGTTATTAAAATGTTGTCAAAGAGGCACATCCATCCGATAAGTACTTGGTCAGATAACATACCCAAGGGCGTGTTTTTTTGCGGATGTGCATACCACTAGGGAAAAAATGGTGTATAATGCATGATCGACCATGCAAATCATATCCAATGGTGACAATACTTTGCACGCACCTCAATGTAGTTAAAACAGACTTGCGTGCAAAGTGGAGCCCCCATCTGATAAGTACTTATTTGAATAACACACCTATGGCCGTGTTTTTATATGGTTGTGCATGACACTAAGGCAAAAACGGTGTGTTATGCTTGATCAACCATGCAAATCATATCCGAAGGTGACAATACTTTGCACACACCTCAACCTAGTTGAAACGGACTTGCGTGCAAACTAGAGCCCCCATCCGATAAGTAGTAGTTTGAATAACACATCTAGGACTGCGTTTTTTTACGAATGTGCATGACACTAAGATAAAAACGGTGTTTTATGCTTGATCGACAATGCAAAGCATATCCGATGGGCACAATACTTTGCACACACCTTCAACTAGGTAGAATCGACTTACATGCAAAGTGGCATGCCCATCCCATAAGTGCTTGATCCTATAACATACCTAGAAACGTGTTTTTTGACGGATGTGCATGACACTAGAGTAAAAATAGTATATTTAATGCTCGATCGACCATGAAAAGGATATCCGATGGGCACAAAAATTTTCGTACGCCTCAACCTAGGTGGTATTGAAATGTTCTCAATGAGGCACACCCATCCGATAAGTACTTGGTCAGATAACACCTAATGGCGTGTTTTTTTGCGAATGTGCATATCATTAGGGAAAAAATGATGTATAATGCGTGATCGACCATGTAAATCATATCCGATGGTGATAATACTTTGCACGCACCTCAACGTAGTTAAAACAGACTTGCGTGCAAAGTGGAGGCCCCATCTGATAAGTATTTATTTGAATAACACACCTATGGCCGTGTTTTTATATGGTTGTGCATGACACTAAGGCAAAAACGGTGTGTTATGCTTGATCAACCATGCAAATCATATCCGAAGGTGACAATACTTTGCACACACCTCAACCTAGTTGAAACGGACTTGTGTGCAAACTAGAGCCCCCATCCGATAAGTACTAGTTTGAATAACACATCTAGGACTGCGTTTTTTTACGAATGTGCATGACACTAAGATAAAAACGGTGTTTTATGCTTGATCGACAATGCAAAGCATATCCGATGGGCACAATACTTTGCACACACCTTCAACTAGGTAGAATCGACTTACATGCAAAGTGGCATGCCCATCCCATAAGTGCTTGATCCTATAACATACCTAGAAACGTGTTTTTTGACGGATGTGCATGATACTAGAGTAAAAATATTATTTAATGCTCGATCGACCATGCAAAGGATATCCGATGGGCACAAAACTTTTCGTATGCCTCAACCTAGGTGGTATTGAAATGTTCTCAATGAGGCACACCCATCCGATAAGTACTTGGTCAGATAACACCTAATGGCGTGTTTTTTGCGAATGTGCATATCATTAGGGAAAAAATGATGTATAATGCGTGATCGACCATGTAAATCATATCCGATGGTGACAATACTTTGCACGCACCTCAACGTAGTTAAAACGGACTTGTGTGCAAAGTGGAGGCCCCATCTGATAAGTATTTATTTGAATAACACACCTATGGCCGTGTTTTTATATGGTTGTGCATGACACTAAGGCAAAAACAGTGTGTTATGCTTGATCGACAATGCAAAGCATATCCGATGGGCACGATACTTTGCACACACCTTCAACTAGGTGGAATTGACTTACATGCAAAGTGGCACGCCCATCGCATAAGTGCTTGATCAGATAACACACCTAGCAGCGTGTTTTTTTACGGATGTCCATGGCACTAAGGCAAACATGGAATTTAATGCTCGATCGACGAGGCAAAGCATATCCGATGGGCACGATACTTTGCACACACCTTCAACTAAGTGGAATTGACTTACATGCAAAGTGGCATTCCCATCGCATAAGTGCTTGATCGGATAACACACCTAGCAGCGTGTTTTTTTACGGATGTGCATGGCACTAAGGCAAAAATTGTATTTAATGCTCGATCGACCATGCAAAGCATATCCGATGGGCATAATACTTTACCTATACCTCAACTTAGGTTGTATTAAAATGTTGTCAAAGAGGCACACCCATCTGATAAGTACTTGGTCAGATAACATACCTAAGGGCGTGTTTTTTTGCGAATGTGCATACCACTAGGGAAAAAACGGTGTATAATGCATGATCGACCATGTAAATCATATCCGATGGTGACAATACTTTGCACACACCTCAACGTAGTTAAAATAGACTTGCGTGCAAAGTGGAGGCCCCATCTGATAAGTATTTATTTGAATTGTTTTTATATGGTTGTGCATGACATTAAGGCAAAAACAGTGTGTTATGCTTGATCGACAATGCAAAGCATATCCGATGGGCACAATACTTTGCACACACCTTCAACTAGGTGGAATTAACTTACATGCAAAGTGGCACGCCCATCGCATAAGTGCTTGATCAGATAACACACCTAGCAGCGTGTTTTTTTACAGATGTGCATGGCACTAAGGCAAAAATGGTATTTAATGCTCGATCAACCATGCAAAGCATATCCGATGGGCACAATACTTTGCACACACCTTTAACTAGGTGGAATTGACTTACATGCAAAGTGGCACGCCCATCCCATAAGTGCTTGATTGGATAACATACCTATCAGCGTGTTTTTTTACGAATGTGCATGAAACTAGAGCAAAAATAGTATTTAATGGTCGATCGACCATGCAAAGCATATCCGATGGGCACAATACTTTGCACACATTTTCAACTAGGTGGAATTGACTTACATGAAAAGTGGCACGCCCATTGCATAAGTGCTTGATCAGATAACACACGTAGAAGTGTGTTTTTTTACGGATGTGCATGGCACTAAGGCAAAAATGGTATTTAATGCTCGATCGACCATGCAAAGCATATCCGATTGGCACGATACTTTGCACACACCTTCAACTAGGTGGAATTGACTTACATGCAAAGTGGCATTCCCATCGCATAAGTGCTTGATCGGATAACACACCTAGCAGCGTGTTTTTTTACGGATGTGCATGGCACTAAGGCAAAAATGGTATTTAATGCTCGATCGACCATGCAAAGCATATCCAATGGGTATAATACTTTTCCTATACCTCAACTTAGGTCGTATTAAAATGTTGTCAAAGAGGCACACCCATCCGATAAGTACTTGGTCAGATAACATACCTAAGGGCGTGTTTTTTTGCGGATGTGCATACCACTAGGGAAAAAACGGTGTATAATGCGTGATCAACCATGCAAATCATATCCGATGGTGACAATACTTTGCACACACCTCAACCTAGTGGAAACGGACTTGCGTGCAAACTAGAGCCCCCATCCGATAAGTACTAGTTTGAATAATACACCTAGGACCGTGTTTTTTCATGGTTGTGCATGACACCAAGGCAAAAACGGTGTTTTATGCTTGATCGACAATGCAAAGCATATCCGATGGGCACAATACTTTGTACACACCTTCAACTAGGTAGAATCAACTTACATGCAAAGTGGCACGCCCATCCCATAAGTGCTTGATTGGATAACATACCTAGCAGCGTGTTTTTTGATGGAAGTGCATGACACTAGAGTAAAAATAGTATTTAATACTCGATTGACCATGCAAAGGATATCTGATGGGCACAATACTTTGCACACACTTTCAACTAGGTGGAATTGACTTACATGCAAAGTGGCATTCCCATCGCATAAGTGCTTGATCGGATAACACACCTAGGAGCGTGTTTTTTTACGGATGTGCATGGCACTAAGGCAAAAATGGTATTTACTGCTCGATCGACCATGCAAAGCATATCCGATGGGCATAATACTTTTCTCATACCTCAACCTAGGTGGTATTAAAATGTTGTCAAAGAGGCACACCCATCCGTTGGTCAGATAACATACCTAAGGGCGTGTTTTTTTGCGGATGTGCATACCACTAGGAAAAAAACGGTGTATAATGCATGATCAACCATGCAAATCATATCCGATGGTGACAATACTTTGCACACACCTCAACCTAGTGGAAACGGACTTGCGTGCAAATTGGAGCCCTTATCCAATAAGTACTAGTTTGAATAATACACCTAGGACCGTGTTTTTTCATGGTTGTGCATGACACCAAGGCAAAAACGGTGTTTTATGCTTGATCGACAATGCAAAGCATATCCGATGGGCACAATACTTTGCACACACCTTCAACTAGGTGGAATCGACTTACATGCAAAGTGGCACGCCCATCCCATAAGTTCTTGATCGGATAACATACCTAGAAGCGTGTTTTTTGACGGATGTGCATGACACTAGAGCAAAAATAGTATTTAATGCTCGATCGACCATGCAAAGCATATCCGATGGGCACAAAACTTTTCGTATGCCTCAACCTAGGTGGTATTGAAATGTTCGCAATGAGGCACACCCATCCGATAAGTAATTGGTCAGATAACACACCTAGCAGCGTGTTTTTTTACGGATGTGCATGGCACTAAGGCAAAAATGGTATTTAATGCTCGATCCACCATGCAAAGCATATCCGATGGGCACGATACTTTGCACACACCTTCAACTAGGTGGAATAGACTTATATGCAAAGCGGTACGCGCATCCCATAAGTGCTTGATTGGATTACATACCTAGCAATGTGTTTTTTGACGGATGTGCATGACACTAGAGCAAAAATAGTATTTAATGCTCGATCGACCATGCAAAGCATATCCGATGGGCACAAAACTTTTCTTACGCCTTAACCTAGGTGGTATTGAAATGTTCTCAATGAGGCACACCCATTCGATAAGTACTTGGTCAGATAACACACCTAATGGCGTGTTTTTTTGCGGATGTGCATATCATTAGGAAAAAAATGGTGTATAATGCATGATCGACCATGCAAATCATATCTGATGGTGACAATACTTTGCACACACCTCAACCTAGTTGAAACAGACTTGCGTGCAAACTGGAGCCCCCATTCGATAAGTACTAGTCTGAATAACACATCTAGGACTGCGTTTTTTGACAAATGTGCATGACACTAAGACAAAAACGGTGTTTTATGCCTAATCGACAATGCAAAGCATATCCGATGGGCACAATACTTTGCACACACCTTCAACTAGGTAGAATCAACTTACATGCAAAGTGGCACGCCCATCCCATAAGTGCTTGATCATATAACATACCTAGCAGCGTGTTTTTTGACGGATGTGCATGACACTAGAGTAAAAATAGTATTTGATGCTCGATTGACCATGCAAAGGATATCCAATGGGCACAAAACTTTTTTTACGCCTCAACCTAGGTGGTATTGAAATGTTCTCGATGAGGCACACCCATCCGATAAGTACTTGGTCAGATAACACACCTAATGGCGTGTTTTTGTGCGAATGTGCATATCATTAGGGAAAAAATGGTGTATAATGCGTGATCGACCATGCAAATCATATCCGATGGTGACAATACTTTGCACGCACCTCAACGTAGTTAAAACGGACTTGCGTGCAAAGTGGAGCCCCCATCTTATAAGTACTTATTTGAATAACACACCTATGGCCGTGTTTTTATATGGTTGTGCATGACAGTAAGGCAGAAATAGTGTGTTATGCTTGATCGACAATGCAAAGCATATTGGATGGGCACAATACTTTGCACACACCTTCAACTAGGTGGAATTGACTTACATGCAAAGTGGCATTCCCATCGCATAAGTACTTGATCAGATAACACACCTAGCAGCGTGTTTTTTTTATGGATGTGCATGACAGGAGCAAAAATAGTATTTAATGCTCGATGGACCATGCAAAGCATATCCGATGGGCACAAAACTTTTTGTACACCTCAACTAGGTGGAATTGACTTACATGCAAAGTGGCACCCGCATCCCATTAGTGCTTGATTGGATAACGTACCTAGTAGGCTCATGTTTTTTTACGGATGTGCATGACACTAGAGCAAAAATAGTATTTAATGCTTGATTGACCATGCAAAGGATAACTTGGCATGTCCATCTGATGAGTACTTGATCGGATAACTTCTCCCACTAATAAATTAAGTACTAATTAAAAATTATAATAAATAAGTAGATTATTAAAAAGAGACTAATATTTATGTAATTGTTGCCACTGCAGCTTGCTTGCGAAGGACTCTCACAAAGGAGATGGCTATAGATTTTGTTCCAGGGATGGATGTGATTTTATGTAGCAAAAGAGAAGTAGTTGCATTTGCTACAATCCATGATAGTGATCCCAATTCACTTTGCCACTTTCGAAGACTTGGCGAAGATAAGGTAGCAGTTACTGTATCAAAGATTCTTAGCGCACATGTTGAGCTAAAGTATAAATGTGGAGATATGGAAACACTTGGAGATGTTATGCCCTACAATACATCCAACAAATCATTTATAGCATGGGACAAAGATGAGACTTATGCAATAGACATTATCAAGAATACAAAGTGCACCACCTTGGATTTTACTATAGGGGACATTTTACAAATGAGATCATTTGCAAATAAGATTGTAGCAGAAGGTGAAGTATTGGGATTTGAACAAGTGGAGCAATGGTCATTTGCGCAGATGAGGATTCTAAAAGTCACTGATGATGGTATGGTTGATAACATAACATCCTTATGTGATCCCTACTATGAGGTAGGCAAGAATATGAGATGGAGCATGCAATTTTTAAACATGAGAAAGAGGCACGTGGTTTTCAATGATAAAGACAACGCATACTACAATATCAAAGGACATAAAAAGCGTGCCCATGTGCCAGGCTCTATCACTTCAAATGTGGATGATTTCAATATACTCAATTATAGAAGTGACATCTTATCTGGAGTGGATGAGTTCATTGGTTCCAAGAAACAAAATGATTTTAGAAGGGAAGCCTTATCTGGGGTGGATGAATTCTTGCATAGTGAGAAGGGCAAAGGTTTCAATAGCGATGTCTTGTCAAGTGTGGATGAGTTCATGCATATTAACAAACCTGGTGTCAATCAAGGTTGTGGATTTGTGAAAGCCATGCAAGATGTCCCAATGAGTGATGTTCTCTCAGGAGTGGAAGAGTTTCAAGGTTCTCAATACTCTCGTAGAATATTGAATTCATTGAATGGTCCTAAGAGTATGTTAAAAATGAGGATGAGATCAACAGAGGATTATTCAGTATTTAACTTTGATTGTGATATGAACAAGGATGCAACGACCAATCATGGATGCTTGGTTACAAACAAATGTGAGGAGAAGAAGTGCATAAATACAGATAACAATGTGCACGAGGAACGAAAACGGTCATACATATGCATGAAGAGAAAGAGAATCCAGGCAGATCCACAAAAGCAACCAAAGAGGAAGAGAGTAATGAAGGAGGAGAACATGTTAAATGCATTGGGATATCTATGTTGCAAGCGAAGATGTATGCGCTTCATTGATCTTGCAGACATCAGGGAATGTAGAGGACATGTGTGGCAAAGAAGGGGAAGCGAAAGAAATGAATACCTTCTCACAAGTCTCTCTTGCTTTCTTCAGAATGGCAATAAAAGGCTAAGTTCAAGACAAAAGGTAAAACCTCTCGTAAATGGAAAAAGGATTTGCAATAAGGCATATCGCAATATTACTGGATTATCCCATGGTACATATTGGGATTTAGTCACCAAGGCAAAGGGCGGCAACAAATTTAGCATTCACGATAATAGAGGAAGGTCCAAATCAAGAATCTCAACTGTCAGGGCAGCATCAATTTTACAAGACTTCATACATGAAAATGCTTTGCCTCAACCCCATATATCTACCAAACTCCCTAACGGTGACGCGATCACTGAAATGCACCTTCCAATGGGCTTGACAAAGCTCGAAGTATTTGACTCTATTGCAGAAAAGCAAAGGCAAAGAGGGGATGCTGTAGCTTCTTCTCATACTTTGTATACTCTTTGGAAGAAGAACTTTGAATATGTTAAAATCCCAAGGAGGCAAAAAATGTCAAAGTGCAATGTCTGTGATGATTTAAAGCGAGCGATTGAGAGTGCAACATGTCCAAATCAAAGGGAATTATACAAAAAAAACCGAAAATCTCATCATGACCTTATTTGACATTCCAGACAAAAATATGCATTTTGGAAGGAGCAAGCTATTTCGCATCCTGATGACTACATGTGCCTTATTGTAGATGGCATGGATCAGAATACAACAACATTGCCTCGTTTTGTTGCCACTCCACCTAAATTACAAGGAAAGCACTTTCTAAAGACACATCTATGTGGAGTGTTAGTGCATGGAATTAAGTTCTTTGCAGATATATGGATTGATTCCTTGCATCTACATGATAGCAATCAAGTTGTAACATCTATTATGAAGGCAATTCGCAATGTACATGCAGAAAAAGGTCGCCTGCCACCGACTTTGAGAATACAAGCTGATAATTGCTGGCGAGAAAATAAGAATGTACTTATGTTTGCCTTCTGCTCCATGCTAGTTGCTCATCGAATCTTCAATGAGGTCGAATGTGGATTTTTGTATGTTGGGCATACACATGAGGATATCGATCAGGTTTTTAGCACAGTCTCAAGGGAGCTTAAATGCAAGGATGTGGAGACAATAGATGACTTGGTAAGAAGATGTGGCAGGCAAGTTGGTGGTCATAAGGAAAGTACAGTATGTGAGAGGCTCGAAAGAATGTATGATTGGAAGAGCTTCATTCTACCTTTCATACAAACGGGTGGTGATGCATTGACAGGTCATACCAATCCACACTACTTTCGTTTTTTTTTTAAAGATGAAAAACCCGTAATGCAATGGCAACAGTATTCTCATGATACAAAATGGGAACCTGAAGAACCTTACAGTCTCTTAACTTCAATTCCCAGCAAGGAAAGGTATCCAACATGGGCTCCTATACAAGAATTTAATGAGAGGTCTAATTGTGAAATAGATGGATTAAAAGCATTTATTACATACAAAGAGGAAATGCTCCAGAGATATCCTGATTCGAAGCCTACTTGGAGAGAACACACTACCACTGTAATTAACAAGACACGAAATTTAATAAAGGACCTTGAGAGAATGTGAGGCTCAAAGGATGTCAAGGAAGAATGCAATATGTTTTGGCCAAATGTTCATAACGATTTGCGCCCAGCTCCAGTCTTTGAAAATGATTTTGTATCATTACTCCCACGTCCATATTGTGGACCGAAGAAGAGAGAGTTTATGCCACAAGTAGATATAGAGGTTGATTGTTTTGTTGTGGTTCGGCCATCGGATGATGAATATGAGAATGTGAAGTTTTGGGTTGCAAAAGTAGTTGATGTGCAAAGAGATGACCAAGGGAGAGCTACAACATTTACAGCGGTATGGTATTAGCCAAAGGGCAGGAAGGAGAATATGGATAACAACACATTATATACTAATTGTATAATGAAGGAGTGGGTCCCAAATGATGAAGCAATCTCTCAAGTTTCGACGGAGACAATCATAGTGTCTTGGCATTCAAGGGCAAAGAAATCAAAGAAGCACATGGGATATGAGGTAGAAGGAAAAATAAAAATACCACAGCAAACTATTTTGCATATACACGAATTTTTAAGGATGCTCGCCATGGAGGAAGTAGAAGGAGATAGCGCAAATGAAGAATGTCCATGATTAAAGCTTCATATTGAAGTCCATTGATTCAGAAGGATTTTATTTGGGTACTAGGCAAGGAGCCAATCCAAGACAATTATAATCAAAGTCATCACCTCGTATGTCAAATGAGAGTCAAAATATGCACTGGATGTCACCCAAGGGTCAAGGCTTGCCAAGACAATAGGGAGTTAATGCAGATGGCACCTGGCAAGGGACTATCACATTGAGCAATAAGACAATGGGGAGTCAATGCACCCAAGGGGCAAGGCTTGGCAAGATAACTTGTGGGAGTTAATGCAGATGGCACCTGTATTTTGCACTGGATGTCACCCAAGGGTCAAGGCTTGGCAAGACAATAGGGAGTTAATGCAAATGGCACGTGGCAAGGGACTATCGCATTGAGCAATAAGACAATGGGGAGTCAATGCACCCAAGGGGCAAGGCTTGGCAAGACAAGCCTAGGTCAAATTATGCAGATGGCAACTGGCAAGGGACTATCGTGACATTGAGCAATAAGACAATGGGGTGTCAAATTATGCAGATGGCACGAATTGAGGCTCTTTAAGAGCAACAATTTAAATTGTAAACATATGTTCAATCTATAACATTTTGGATATAAAGACTCTAGCTAAGAGCAACGTCTCTCAATGTAATCATATACATAAAGCTACAATTGCTATCATCCCTCTTTGGTCTTATGGCATCATGTCTTATTTCTATTTATTAAAAGTTTTGTTAAATTTTGTGCATATTGCTGAGTGACAATGTTATTTTCATGAAATATTTAAGTCTCCTTTCATGGATTTATAAATTTATCACGTCAACGAAAAACGTCAAGGAAAAATATTTAAAATAATTAAATTAACAAATAACTTAGATATAGCTAGAATTTCTAATATAGAATTATTTCAAATTCTTGCATGTTGGTGCAAAAGTATAGATTGAAAAAACAATATTTGTATGTGAATATGATAGAGCCACAAAGTGAACTTTTGATTTGGGAAGGAAAAACGTCAAGGAAAAATATTAAAAATAATTAAATTAACAAATAACTTAGATATAGCTAGAATTTCTAATATAGGATTATTTCAAATTCTTGCATGTTGGTGCAAAAGTATAGATTGAAAAAACAATATTTTTATGTGAATATGACAGTGCCACAAAGTGAACTTTTGATTTGGGAAGAAACTTTTTAGAAAGTAAAATTTTGATTTGGAAAGGATATTTTCATAAAGTAAAGTTTTCATTTGGGAAGGATTTTTGGGCTTCATCCAAAAACAACACAAAAAGTCCAAAATTAATGAAATAGGTGTTATATGGAGGCAATGGAGTACTCACTGCCTTCCCCCCCTCCATATTGAAACGCTGCAATACTTTTGTAACATACTCCTTCTGTGGAAGGCAAAGGAGTTTCCTACTCCGATCACGCATGATGTGCATACCAAGAATATGACCTACAAGTCCCAAATCCTTCATATCAAAGGCCTCATGCAACTTGGCCGTTAATGCATCTAGCTCATAAGTATTCTTGCTAGCCAATAACATATCGTCCACATATAGTGCCAGGATTATCAGGCTATTATCCTTAGCCCTTTTAGTGTACAAGCAGTGATCAATTTCACCCTTCTAAAACCCTGGGACCAAATAAAAGCATCAAACTTTTGATACGATTCTCTAGGCGCTTGCTTAAAACCATAGAGACTCTTCTTCAGCTTACAAACTAAATGCTCTTTGCCCTTTTCTTCAAAGCCTTCCAGCTGCACCATGTAAATTTCCTCATGCAAATCCCCATGCAAGAAAGCTGTCTTGACATCCATTTGCATAAGCTCCATATCCTCTGATGCCACTAGTCCAAGCATGCATCTAAGTGTGGTCATCTTCACAACTGGAGAGAATATCTCATCAAAGTTTACACCCTTCTCTTTCTTGAACCCTTTAGCGACCAAACGGGCCTTGTTGTACCTAGGCACATCATCTCCTGTGACCTTCATCTTGTAGACCCATTTACATGGCAATGCTTTCTTTCCGTGTGGCAAAGAAACCAAGTCCCAAGTCTTATTAGAGCATAACACTATGAGTGCATCACCTGCAATGTGTCAGCGCTATCCCTCAGCATAAAATAGCATCCATGTGCAAAGCATCCATAAAAATAG
This sequence comes from Dipteris shenzhenensis, assembly GCF_047967505.1. NCBI lineage: Eukaryota > Viridiplantae > Streptophyta > Polypodiopsida > Gleicheniales > Dipteridaceae > Dipteris > Dipteris shenzhenensis. The sequence goes on along the minus strand of NC_141628.1, from coordinate 41,336,815 downwards.
CATCCCACAAGGCAATCTGGGCCTATTAGCGCATCCAATAAGGATCACAATGCATCCAAATCACCTATAAATCATCCACTGCAACCCAATGCACACCACAAATGAGCGCACATGGCTCAAACTGCAACCAGAGTGATCTGCATAAGGTATGCTCAAGAAATCATGGTCCCACAGAAAAGACCGCTACTAAAAATAGAACCTGAGATGCCTCAAAACATGGGTGCCATTGCATAATCAGACTCAGTAAGAAAATCTGCAAATATCTCTCTTCTGTCGGAACTCCAAAATCCCAACCGATGAGTGAGAAATGGGAGTCAACACTTATCCATTGCATGTGCATAGCACTAACCTTATAGAGTGCTCGAGAGAAACTAGATCCTAAGTCTAGGAAATGCATCTTTCTAGGCTATGGTAAAAGTGGAGAGATGGGGTATCGTCTCTGGGATCTAGAAGTAAAGAAGATCATATGCAGCCATGATGTAGTCTTTAATGAGAAGAAGATGCATAAGGCACCCATGAGGGATGTGAAAATGAGGAGAATCACTTTCCAGGATGTGAATCCACCTGCATATGTTGATAGAATGCAAGTTGTCCATGCACCAAATGTGTAAGAAATGGTACCACCAAGTACTCCCACATGTACACAATCAAGGGTAGCTGATGGATCATCTATTGGTGGAAATGATGAGCCAAATGTGGCTGATATGCAAGTGGGACAGCAAGCTGAAATGCCCTTGAGAAGATCATCTAGAGTGTCTAGACCGCCTGATAGGTTTGTTCCAGGGGTAGACTATGTGATGCTTACTGATTGTGGGAGCCTTCTTGCTACAGAGAGGCTATGATGCGCGAGGATCAAAGCAAGTGGGAGTATACTATGCAATCAGAGATATGCAATCAGAGATGAGTTCACTTATGAAGAAAAATACTTGAGACTTGGTTTCTTTGCCACATGGAAAGAAAGCATTGCCATGTAAATGGGTCTACAACATGAAGGTCACAGGTGATGATGTGCCTAGGTACAAGGCCCGTTTGGTCACTAAAGGGTTCAAGCAAGAGAAGGGTGTGGACTTTGATGAGATATTCTCTCCGGTTGTGAAGATGACCACACTTAGATGCATGCTTGGACTAGTGGCAGCAGAAGATATGGAGCTTATGCAGATGGATGTCAAGACAGCTTTCTTGCATGGGGATCTACATGAGGAGATTTACAAGGTGCAGCCGGAAGGCTTTGAAGAAAAGGGCAAAGAGCATTTAGTTTGCAAGCTGAAGAAGAGTCTCTATGGTCTTAAGCAAGCACCTAGAGAATGGTATCAAAAGTTTGATGCTTTCATTCGGTCCCAGGGTTTTAGGAGTGAAATCGATCACTGCCTCTACACTAAAAGGGCTAAGGATAATAGCCTAATAATCCTAGCACTATATGTGGATGATATGCTATTGGCTAGCAAGAATACTTATGAGCTAGATGCATTAAAGGCCAAGTTGCATGAGGCTTTTGATATGAAGGATTTGGGACTTGCAGGTCATATTCTTGGTATGCACATCACACGTGATCGGAGTAGGAAAATCCTTTGGCTTTCACAGAAGGAGTATGTTACAAAAGTATTGCAGCGTTTCAATATGGAGGGGGGGAAGGCAGTGAGTACTCCATTGCCTCCATATGTGAAACTGAGTCATACAGATAGTCCCAAATCAGATGAGGAGAGGGCCATGATGGCCAAGGTTCCTTATGCATTAGCAGTTGGGAGTCTTATGTATTCTATGATAGCTACTAGACCAGACATTGCATTTGCAGTGGGAGTTGTTAGCCAGTATATGGCTAATCCAGGAAAGAGGCATTGGGAGGAAGTTAAGTGCATCATGAGGTACATGAAGGGTACCAAGGAGATGTGCATCTACTTTGGTAGAGGAGATATGCGTGTACTTGGGTACACAGATTCAGACTATGCAGGGCATGTGGATAGTAGGAGATCCACTTCTGGTTATGTGTTCACCTTTATAGGTGGTGCAGTGTCGTGGATGTCTCGTGCATAGAACTGCATTACTTTGTCTACCACAGAGGTTGAGTATGTTGCAGGCACAGAGGGTTGCAAGGAGGCTATATGGCTTGATCGGCTAGTGGGAGATTTGGGGATTCATACAGGTATACTGACATTGCATAGTGATTCCATGAGTGCTATTCAGCTAGCACACGGAATCTGGTCTTTCATGCAAGGACCAAACACATTGAGGTCGGGTACCATTTCATTAGGGAGGTACTTGAGGACAAGCGCATAGAGCTTGTCAAGGTTCATACAGATGATAACCGTGCAGATATGCTGACGAAGAGTCTACCTAGTTAGCGGTTTGAGTATTGTCGTTTATTGATGGGCATTGGATAGTATGCTCACTAGTTGTTCTCCCTTAAAGGCACATTTTCTTTCAGTGGGAGGTTGTGGGGGTTAAAGGTCACTGTGCCTTTACCTCGATTATGTACAATACTCAAACACATATATAAATGAATGAAAAAGAAGATTAGGGTGTTGTGCACCCACCAAAACTTGTGTGGCTCTCTGTTTCTCTCTCTCCCTCTTCCATTATTGCTTCTGTTGAGAGCACTCTCATGGGGTTCGGGTGGTTTGGAGTTTGTACTGCCGACTTTTGGGGAGTGTTTAGAGTACCCATCATGTATGTGTATAACTCCCCAGGAGTGGGAGGGTGCCCCAAAATGTTATATAAATCCCGAAAGATGGCATTCTGAAGATTAGGTGAGGTTGAAGAGCTTCCTGGCCACATGATGAATTGAAGAAAAGAAAAGAAGAAGATTACCATTGAGCATGCCCTCGTCACGAGATGCAAAATAAAAAATAGAGCACAACTTGACATTGAGCAAGCATTTACAAACTCCTACATTCTTTGAATTAGAGTGATAGAAATCTGTATTTGCTTGCTCAATGTCAGGCTATTGAAGCTTCACGTGGGGAAAAAGAAAGAAGGAAAGAGACAAGAAAAGAGAGGAAAAGAGAGGAGAAAAAGAGAGAAAAAGAGAGGGGAAAAAGGAGAAAAGAGAGGAGAAAAAATGGAGAAAAAGAGAGGATATAAAAGAGAAAAAGAGAGGATATAAAAGAGAAAAAGAGAGAAAGTAAAAAGAGAAAAAGTGGGAATAAAAGAGAGAAAAAGAGAGAAGGAAAGAGAGGAGAAAAGAGAGGAAAATAGAGGAAAAGAGAGGAGAAAAAAGAGAGAAAAAGACAGGAGATAAGAGAGAAAAAGAGAGACGAAAAGAGAGGATAAAAGAGAGAAGGAAAAAGATAGAAAAAGTGAGGATAAAAGAGAGAAAAAGAGAGAAGGAAAGAGAAGAAAATGTAAGAAAATAATACGTCTGTGCTCAATAGATAACAGGAACTCGTACGCAAGAGAGAAAACAAGATAGTATGGAGAATCAAAAATTTGATTACTATAGATTTGATACAATAGATGGCGCTGCCTCCCAACCGTGCGCTCCTGTGAAAGAAGCTTCGATGGCATGCTAGAAACAGTAGAAGACGGAGGCTCGATGCTAAGGAATCAGGGTTGCTGTAGCCAGTGATGAAATGGGCTTCACGGGCTTGCTCTTATATAGCCACCAGTCATAGTCGGTTAGGCTCAATTGGGTGACCAACCCAGTCCGCCCAAAATGGTCGACTGGGGGTCAGTCCCGAAATAGGCCACCGACCATACGATAGATCCCATGCGCAAAATAGAGCAACTTGACATTGAGCAAGCATTTACAAACTCCTACATTCTTTGAATTAGAGTGATAGAAATCTGTATTTGCTTGCTCAATGTCAGGCTATTGAAGCTTCACGTGGGGAAAAAGAAAGAAGGAAAGAGACAAGAAAAGAGAGGAAAAGAGAGGAGAAAAAGAGAGAAAAAGAGAGGGGAAAAAGGAGAAAAGAGAGGAGAAAAAATGGAGAAAAAGAGAGGATATAAAAGAGAAAAAGAGAGGATATAAAAGAGAAAAAGAGAGAAAGTAAAAAGAGAAAAAGTGGGAATAAAAGAGAGAAAAAGAGAGAAGGAAAGAGAGGAGAAAAGAGAGGAAAATAGAGGAAAAGAGAGGAGAAAAAAGAGAGAAAAAGAGAGGAGATAAGAGAGAAAAAGAGAGACGAAAAGAGAGGATAAAAGAGAGAAGGAAAAAGATAGAAAAAGTGAGGATAAAAGAGAGAAAAAGAGAGAAGGAAAGAGAAGAAAATGTAAGAAAATAATACGTCTGTGCTCAACAGATAACAGGATCTCGTACGCAAGAGAGAAAACAAGATAGTATGGAGAATCAAAAATTTGATTACTATAGATTTGATACAATAGATGGCGCTACCTCCCAACCGTGCGCTCCTGTGAAAGAAGCTTCGATGGCATGCTGGAAACAGTAGAAGACGGAGGCTCGATGCTAAGGAATCAGGGTTGCTGTAGCCAGTGATGAAATGGGCTTCACGGGCTTGCTCTTATATAGCCACCAGTCATAGTCGGTTAGGCTCAATTGGGTGACCAACCCAGTCCGCCCAAAATGGTCGACTGGGGGTCAGTCCCGAAATAGGCCACCGACCATACGATAGATCCCATGCGCAAAATAGAGCAACTGACGTACGGTCTCCATTCGGCCCAAAGCCATTCATGATCATTTGAGGCTCCAAACGGGCCCTATAACCCGAGAGTGGGCTGCCTCGGGAAATGCTCCATCTACCCTCAGTGCAGTCAGTCAAGGGATGCCTTCTCGCACTTGCATGTAGCCTAGTTGGCAGTGTGCCAACTCTATCTAAAGCCGTCCAACCATCAGGCCACACATGGCCCCCATCTAGTGTCCAAACCAGGACCTACCAGATAACTGAGCTATTCAAATGCCTTCTCCTCATATGGGGGGCTTACAAGTAGAGTTAGCTGGTTCCCGCGTAGTTACAGGAGAGTGGAGCATTGATATCTAACACCCCCCCTCAATGTCCACCCGTAAGTGAACTTACTTTTTTGGCCGATGAAGATGCCTCTCCAGCAAGTCTCTTCCAAGAGCCTTTGTGAAGATGTCCGTAGAATTCTTTGTAGTTGGACAATACACCAAGTCGACCTCTCCATCCATGATGAGCTCACGTACAAAGTGATATTGAATCTCAATGTGTTTTGTACGATCATGGAACACCGGGTTCTTTGCAATCGCCATGCAACTCTGATCGTCACATGATAACTGCATAGGCTTGTTCTGCACTGCACCCATGTCCCCCAAAATCCTCCTCAACCACACTACCTCGCAAGAAGCAAAGCATGCACATTTGTACTCGGCCTCGATAGAAGAAAGAGCAACTGTGGGTTGCTTCTTGCTGACCCATGACACAACTCCAAATCCAAGTGAGAAACAGTACCCTGTCACTGATCTCCTGATGTCCACGTCTCCTGCCCAATCCGAGTCATAGAATCCGGTCAAGATGTGGCCCTTGGTATAGGTGATGCCATAATCAAGTGTGCCTTTGATGTATTTCAGCACCCGCATCCTTGCCCTCCAATGGTTCTCCCGGGGCTTATTGGAAAACCTGCTTAGTACACCAGTCACAGTATTGATGTCCGGTCGTGTGTTGCACAGGTAAATCAAGCGGCTCACAAGCCTTCTGTACTTCGCTTCGTCCACCAGTGGTGATGAATCCTCGTTTGAGAGCTTCGCGTCAACCTCCATAGGGGTACCAATTGTCTTGCACTCAGCCATGCCAAATGCCTTCAGTATTTCTCCAGCATACTTCAGCTGTGAAATGAAGATCTGTTTCCAAACTTCAATGCCCAAACAAAAATGCATCAGTCCGAGGTCTGTCATTTCAAACTCTCTTCCTAGCAAATGCTTCGTCTACGAGATCTTCTCTTCATGGTTCCCTGTTATGACAAGGTCATCCACATAAAGGACCACAATCATACACTTGCCTCCTTCTCTGAAGATATACAAATTTGCATCAGATGGGTTCCCCGTTTTGCAGAAAGTAGGCATCAATTCGGTGGTACCACGTTTGTGGGGCCTGTTTTAGCCCTAAAGTGCCTTCTTCAGTTTGCAGAGTTTACCTTCTGAATCGGGGATCTCAAAACCTGGTGGTTGTTCCATGTATACCTCCTCCTTGAGATCTCCATTCAGAAAGGCGGATTTCACATCCATCTGAAACACGGGCCAGCTTCCCTGGGCAGCTAAAGCCAAAACACTGCGAATTGTGGTTAGTCAAGCTGTGGGAGCAAAAGTATCTTGATAATCAAAACCATGTACCTATGCAAATCCTTTTGCCATGATCCAAGCCTCGTACTTATCCAACATGCCGTCGGACTTGTACTTGGTCTTGTACACCCACTTGGTTCCGATTACCTTGCATTTTGGTGGTCGATCCACAAGGTCCCAAGTGTTGTTCTTCATTATGGAGCCATACTCCGACTGCATAGCCTCGATCCACCTATCATCGCCCTATGCCTCTTCAAGACACTTCGGTTCATCAGCACGGATCACACTACAAGGCATAGGCCATTTTCCGACGGAAATACCGATGCTTTTCACATTAAAAAATTTTTTTTTTCACGGGCGCAAAGGTCGCTATAAAAGTCGTTAAAATCGTCGGAAAAGGAGCGTCGCTATAAACCGTCGCTATATAGCGACGCTGGTAATCGTCGCTATATAGCGACTATGTAAACATCGCTATATAGCGACGTTTACATCGTCGCTATATAGCGACTCTGTTAATCGTCACTATATAGCGACACTGGTAAATGTCGCTATATAGCGACGATTAACAGAAGTAAAAAAAAAGGGTTAGTGGGGCTAAACAGGGCTTCCTTTTAGCCCTGTTTAGCCCCACTAATCCTTTTTTTTTTTTTGTAATTACAAAAGAAAGTTTTTTATAACAAAATTTCCCTTGCTTGCAGGGTGATACAAAATTGTTCTTGTGAACGATGAGGAAGAAATGCATATACATATACAACTGTGTTTGTAACAAAATTACCCTGTGAAAGGGCGATACAAAATTGCTCTAACGAGCGGATATACAAAATGCTACTACCACTACTAATCCGAATCCGAATTCGAATCGTCTTGTTGGCCTGTTCCCTGGTCCTCGGCACCTGCATCTTCTCCCTCGTCCCCGACACCTGCGTCTTCTCCCTCGTCCTTGGCACCTGCGTCCGATCCTTGCCCCTGTTGATCGCTCGTCTCTGATGATGGGACGCTTGAGCTTTGACCCTAAGAGTGAACCATATAAATCGAAAATTAGATTGGAACTTAAATTAAAAAGTGAGATTACAAGTAGGAGTAAACTTATACCGTGCGAGCAGCCACCTCAGCCCAATCGACTGTCACTCCCATTGCCTCTTGCTCAATGAACCACGGCTTGGTTCCTATCCGAAATGCGCGCCGCGTCTCTGCATCCGTAGGAAGACGACCCATCGCAGCTTGCTGTGGATCCAATTTATGAGAGTTAGAGTTAGCTAAAGTGCATGTAATATGTAAGTAAAACAAATAGAACAATACATTAAATGGAAAGAAGTAAACTTACCACGGTTGCCTCGAACGCATACCATCCGCCTGCACCAAAGTGCGAAGTACCTACGACGTCCAGCCGTCTCTTCGCAGCCCTCCTTTGACCCTCAAACATTTTGAGATGGTCCCTATGTTGCTTCTTGAAGTACTTCCAATCAGTTTTGTCTGCCCAGCTGGGTTTAGCCAACCCCTTTGTAATGGAAGTACGCATGGTTGATCTGCGATGCTTTAGGACCAAACCCATGCGCTCGAGCATATAATTGTTATTAAACTCCACATTTGGCGGATTAGGATATCTTTGTTTTAATAGCAGAGTCTGAAGGAGTGGAAGCTGCGCGACCGCTTCCGGATCGAGGAGTAGTTGTGGGAGTAGGAGAGAGAAAGGGACCTAACTGATACTGTGTCTCCGGACCAAGTGGAGACCTAAAGGAGCGTGAGTGTGCTGACTCGTCTACATCTCCTGAGTCAGCACAACATGAGCTGCCCATCCTACTCTTCCTTCCCTTGCAGGAGGCATGCGCAGGTGATGATCCCGCGGTCGAAGGGGCGCGAGGGGATGGCTGGGCAGTACGTCCACCCGTCGGTGTAGGGGAAGGAATTGCGGAGGTCCTCTAAGAGAGCAGAGAGAAGAATCTCGCTGCCTCCTCATCGCTCATCTGCGCTACAAACTCGTCGGGAGTCCCAACAAAGCCATGTGCGCAGAGCAAAGGAGTCCCCTGAGGGGTAGTCGCAATGCTACGTGGAAGAGGG